>NC_030381.2:53778213-54416713 GCF_001625215.2 Daucus carota subsp. sativus | reverse complement strand
TTGAGAAGCTTACAAAAGATTTATATACCATTCTACAAGAACAGCAGTCATACTTCTCTGGATCTACTGAGGAAGATGTGCTTTTGGAGTGTGATACTCCAGTAGTCTCTGTAGAGATAGGACATGGAAGTGTGCTTATCCGGCATCCAAATTCAGTAGCCCGTGATGAGGAATCGGAAGCTAGCTCCTTTTCAGTATATAACAAGCCACATCCTGCTAATGAAGCTTGTTCAGAGTTTATTACCCTGCGTAACCATACTTTAAACAGGTTCAACAATTTTTCGTCGGCTGAAATTGAGGGAAAGAAGCAGCCTGGACATGAAAAGGAGCATGAGCTATATAAAAGGTACCTCTTCTATTTGCTATGGAACTTGGAATTGTCAGATACAAGATACAGAGTATTTTGCTTCCCAGTCTGACAAGGATACAGAGGTACAATGCACAAAATAGGTTTGACAATCTTTTTCACAAAGCTGAGTTAACATGCAAACAGAAGACACCTCGCTATGATACATGCATAAGCTCTCTTCAACACAGTCGTGAGGAGACAGTTTTCGGGAATATAAATGATGCCGTAATATTTTGAAAAAAATTGTATAAATGCTTTAGAGATGTGAGTCGGTTATGACTTATGAAAGACAACTGTAACTGAAATTGGATAGCAAGTCTCCTCAGTCTACTTCGTTCATAAAACAGTTAAGAGTCTTGAACATATTTTAGTACTGCATGGATGGAGAGAGATGAATAAATTGAATAAGTCCTTTAAATTGAAAAATGCGAGTTTGGAAGGAAGATAATCACTAATATGTCCCATGCATCTCTGTTTCTTTTCTATACAAACTTACTTTTTACCATCAAGTTACTCATATGGTCAACCTAACTAGCTGCTACGCAACTGGAGATTATTAAGTCTATCGGCATAAATAATATACTTGTAGGGTTTGGAAGTAAGATAAATACACATTAGAGAGATGAATAAGTCTTGATCTTCAATCTTTTTCCACTGGCTATATGCACCTACAGTAAGCTCTATACGTGATTGATATCAAGAAAAAATGAAAAATCTAACTATTGAAACTATATTGACCTAGCTAGGGACATGTTTATTTAGTGATTTGTTGAGTAATTGTGCTTTACTTATGCTAACTGTTCGGATTTCAGAAAGGACCAGCAAGAAAATCTAGAGACTGTTGGGAATCACAAATCACCAATATTTTCCATAGAACTAAATGTAAGTTCCAAATATACACATTTCCTCTGCGAAGTAAGTTGAAGCACAAATGTCAGTCCAAATCCTGTTCAAGTGAAATAGTTATAAATGTTCCCAGAGATAAAAACTGTAAACAAAGACACCTTGGTCATGTACTTGTGCTTCTTTAAATGTATTATTTCCTATTTTTGTTGAATCTGGGAGTATCTAGCTAAAGGCTGCTCCTGCATTTGTAGTAAACTATCTTGCACTCTATGGTACAAAGTAAATACTTATATGTATACATAATTTATATGCTTTTTTTTCTTAAAAAAGGGTTCATCTGTGCTCAAATTTAACATAGCTATGGTTGATTCAACTTGTATTTTGACTTGCATGCTTAAAAACACGTTTTCTTTATACATTATTCTAGTGCACATGTTGTGCCCATTCCAGATGTGGAATTTGTAGTCTGCATCTTGTTATGGTTACCTTAAAGGTTATTTAAAGTTTCTTGAACTATGTTCAAAACGTTAAACTTCACAACTAAAGCTCCTATCACTACGTCAAATGCTCTTGAACTTCAGTTCCCTGATTTGTTATGGTTAGGGATCCACTTATCTTGTATACCTGCGCTAATTGTTGCGTATATTTTGCATAGGATGTGCTAAACTATGAGGAGTTCAGGAGGCACATAACCAACCATGAACTGCAAGAATTACTAAATTTGTTGCCTTCCACTGATATTCTTGGACTCCCAGACAGGTATTATGACTGCTCCAACTATCATCTTATTTACAAAGATAACTTCAGAAGCTAAAGTTAACTATTTGTTTTGGTCATTAAATCAACAGCCTCAAACTTATGTTTGAAAGCCCACAGTTCAAGGAAAATGTATCAGCTTTCCAGAAACTTATTGCAGATGGTGTTTTTGATCTATCCTCAGCAGAGGTTAACAATGAATGCAATAGTACATTGACGAGGCTCTTACTTCACACATTGACAAAATCATGTTGGGTGGAGCAATATAATATACTAAAGGTTGTACTCTAAGAACTAATTACCTTTCATTAATATGTTTGTTACTAGTTTATGCAATACTGATGATACGTTTCTTGCTCTAGGATACAAATTGTGGAAGTACCGTTGGTGGTTCTTCTGATGCCAGGGAACATGCAGCTGTTGCATCTGCTCAGTCACTGGAGATAAAAAGATCCCGTGTTGGTCAACCTCAGAATATTCCAGGTTAGTTGAAGTCCTCTTGATATATAAACAGATAGAAATGGATATATACGTTCACTATACTTAAAGAAACTATATGCCAAAGCAATGCATGTGCAAATATGGATGATGCATTAAATAGTCTGTTTGATTTCTTGCTACTGTAAAAATTTATGAGAACACTGAACTATTACAATTCTCTTAGTCACAAGCATCTGGTGTTTCTAAATCAATTATAAGAAATTTACCTTGAGCATGTATGCTACATATGGGTCGTGGATTAGCTTTATGAATGCAAGTGTTTAAGCACAATGAAGTGTAATTTTTTTATGTATCAGCTTGACATTTTCCTTACCACGCCATAATTGCTTTTAAATCTAACAATGGAGATTTGTGGTCAGCTAATCCGTCTTTTTCTTACATGCATATTGTTGTGTTATAATGAGTATTGGATCTTGTAGATTATAAACTTGCTCCACAAAAATACTCTTAACATAAATGAAGATGCAACAAAAAATTTGCTTTGTTAGATCTCTAAGCATTTTGTGTTGTGCCCTGCTGTTATATAGTCTAATCTATGTTACGTATGACATGGAAATATTTTGAAGCTAAAAACCTTTCATATACGTGGTTCAAGTTTCAGGAGGGAAAAAAGCTGTGAAGACTAACTATGGACTAAAGGCACCAATGGACAAAGAAGCTACTTTCTTCAGTCCAAAAACCCGACTTGTGCAGCCTCCTGATAATACTTCTCTTATGCCGGATTGTTTTCAGTTTGGAGATGAAAGTTCTGATCATGATCTTTTACTTAACATACCATCCCACAGTTCTTTCCCGCAGGCAGAGCTGCTTTTGCCAACTCAGGGTTTTGGTGCTCAAGCTAGTACTAGTAGCTCAATATACCATAACCATGTTCTGCATTGATTTCAAACAAAACCTCATTAGGCCCAACTTTTGGTCACCAGTTTCGAACTGTCGTTTCGGATGAATTCTTGTACTGGCTCATTATATTTAAAACACTGGAGATGTAAAGGTCTGCTAAAGAGGCTTACTTGATGCCCTTTGTGTACCTTGTTTAAACTTAAAAATAAGGCCAACTCCTACAGGTGAGGACTCTGAGGACAGTGGATATATACATGTAATTTTGTATAGGTTAAAGATAATATTGTAAGATATACATCTATGTGGTCATGTGGTGTTACTCTGGTTCTTGTAAGTTGTAAGTTGCAACCTTGTTGTTATTTTCACTTGGAGGCACTTCTCATGCAAAATTTACAAAATGCTTGTGTTTAGCTTTTCTGTATAAATATTAGGATATTTTTCAAAAACATCCAAGTTACAAAAATTATTTTCAAAAAACATGGTATTGCAACTCATTTGCGCGTATTTTTGCAAATAATTTTGAAAAGATGATTTTTTTTAAAAGATTTTCTTAAATTTCTTATAACTGATAAAACAGTTTATTTAAAATTATATAATTATGTAAACATGATATAATTTGTATGCTAATGTCCAAAATGGGGTCGGGTTATAAAAAATTTATGAATTTTTTTTTATCTTATTTCATTTGATTGCATAACAGATAAAAAATAAATGACCGAAATAAACTGATCTCGCTAAATTTGGTAGTACAAAATTCGTAAAAGAGAAAACTTTATAATATAAAAGTTGTTTACCACACCTTTGGAATTGCATTAGCATTCAAGCTCCTATTTTGCATATATAAATTTACCAAAAGTAGAAGTAAAAATTATCTTAAAAATTAGTATTAAAATGATAAACTTATAACTTAAGAAAAACTGCAAAAAATGAAAAATGATAAACGTAATTTTTAAATAACCATCACAAAACAAAGTTAACAAGAAAGAAAATTTTGATCGTACGTTCTAATATGCATGTTTTAAAAATAGGTATTGGCACCTTAAATGATAATAATAATAATATATGATAAAATAATTAATTCAAATAAATATAAGAACATAAAAATATTAAATATATTATAAAGTGATAATAATAGATAATATAATATCATAAATAGCTTAAAAATAAAAAAAAATGAAGATAATGTAAAATACAATCATATAATCGATAGTAGTATTCTGATAACACAATGGACACAAGAAAAATCAATTTAACAATTCAAATAAATGAAAGAGAATATTACATAAATATAAAATAAAATCCAACAAAATCTAGTAAGATAAATGAATTATAGGATACTATTTTTTTTATGAGCAAAATGGGATACTATTTTTTAGTACACGGTCATTTATTTCCTGATTGTGCGGCATTTCATACAGCGCACTTGCTCGGTATCATTTTTACCCCTAAAATTTCGTTATATTCAAACTGGCGAATCTCTAGTAATTTTCGATCGATCAATCAATTGCGTCTTTTATTTTGGTAATCAGGTATGTTGTTTCCTAAATTTCAGTGTATATGCTGTATTTGTTTTTTGTTGAATTTTTTTAGTGGTTTAGTGGTAGTGTGTTTGATTTGTTGGAAACCCTAGTGTTGAATTTGTTTGCAATTTGGTTTGAGCTGTTTTTGTGAGTTAGTTGTGTTGGTGAATGTTGATTTTGGTGTGTCTGTGTTTCTGTGGGAGAGGGGAGAGAGAGACTAGAGGGGGGGGGGAACACGGAGAGAGGGGGAGGGGGAGAGAGAGGGAGGGAGGGAGAGAGGGAGAGGGAGAGGGAGGGAGAGAGAGGGAGGGAGAGGGAGGGAGGGAGAGGGAGAGAGAGAGGGGGGGGGGGGAGAGGGAGAGAGAGAATGCGATTTTGTTTATACGCTTCTATTAGTTTGTGGGAGTTTAAGGTTTTGTTTTGTTAATATAGTTTATCTTTGTGCAGTGTAGTGCACTGGGGTGTTGAATTTTGGGATGGTGTCGCTGTTGAAGAATAATTTGTCTGAGGAGAATGCGATGAATTTGCCATTAGAAAATGGTGGTTCTGGAAGAGTGAAATACAAGCGTAGAAGTGTTTCAGCTGTTAGGGATTTCCCACCGGGGTGTGGACCAAATGCATGTAGAGTTGATGGCAATCCTCGTGAAACCGTTGAAACAGAAAGGGGTAAGATTGAACTGGGTGATGGTTTGGTGGACAGAAGTAGGCTGTTAGATGGGGCTACAGGGGTTTCTCCAGATGTTTGTGATAAATCACTGGAGTGTGGATTGGATGTGCCAATAACCAATACTGCTACTCAAGAAATCACACAAATGGAAACTGGTACAGTTAAAACTGAATTGGAGACTTCGGTGGCAACACTGGAGACAAGTGAAATGCTGATTGGGGTTGCAGGATTTTTTGAGTCTGAACTGCAGCATCTGGAAACGTCACTGCCTGAGATAGAATCGGACTTTTCAAGAGAGACAAACAATGAGGATATGGAGATGGTAATGGAGATGGTAAGGGAGTTGAGCCAGGTAGAGTCACCAGCTTTAGAGAGACAAGAGCCATGTGATAGGGATGTTTATCCAGTGGTTATGGAAAAAGAGTCCCAAGAGGCAAAATTTTTTGAATCTTCTACAAATGAGGAAGCACATAACACAGAAGTAAGGTCGGAAATGGATCATATAGGTGGGAAGGAACTTGTGTCGGAGCTAAAAATTGAAGGTAAGCATAATGTTATGGTTGCATCAGGCAGTGAAAAATCGATTCAGTTGGTTAATGATGATGATAATCTTCCTGTTGGGACAAGCTCAAGAAAAAAAATTACTCCAAGAAAGGTTTCAGCCACTCGTGATTTCCCTCCATTTTGTGGTAGAAATGCTCCTGTGCCAACAGCGGATGATCGTGTGAGAATCAATTCCGGGAGCAGTAACAGTAAGAGTGGTGTGATTGATGATGCGTGTAACAAGATTGTGATTACTACGCAAAAGGAAAGTCATGGTCAAAAGATATCAGAAGATGGAGTTGATCAGGGAGGTGACTCGGCCAGGGTAATTGTGCATGCTCTGATGGCTTCATGTGATCCTTCAAGTCTAAAGGAAAGACCTATTTGCAACTCGAAGGAGGTTATTGTTCACCAAGAGGACAGAATTTCTGATATAAAGATGTATGATGATGAGCTTGATTTCCAAAAGATGTCAGGAGATGGGGTGGATGAGGGAGGCAACTCGGGGAGGGTAGTCGTGAATGCTCTAATGGCAAATTCATATGATCCATCAAGTATCAAGGAAAGACCTGTATGTAATCTGATGGAGATTATTGTTCACCAAAATGATGGAAGTAAAGCTAAGAAGCGCAAGTCCAGTGGGAAAGAGAAATCTAGATCTGGAAGCGAGATTAAAAGGTCTAGAAATATTTTGTCCAGTAAAAGAGCAAAGAAGTCAGTAGCTGTTCGGAAGAATCGTGATGAAGATGTGTATGACTCTATCATGAGGGAAGATGGAGATTTTGCTGCAGAGCATGCTGCACAAATTGAAGACTCATCTGTGAGTCGGGTACCTGGTAAAATTGAGGTGACTCTTCCTCCTTATGGTCCAAACACATCTTCTAGTCATGATATGCGTAACAGAGTGAGAGAGACACTTCGTCTCTTCCAGGCTATTTGTAGGAAGATACTGCAAGGTGAAGAGGCAAGATCAAGGGGCGGAGAACTATCAAAGTCAAAAAAGAAAACCAAGAGAATTGATCTCGAGGCTGCTAAGATAGTTAAAGAAAGAGGAAAAGAAGTCAACACAGACAAGCAAATATTGGGAGCAGTGCCTGGAGTTGAGGTAGGAGATGAGTTTCAGTACAGGGTAGAGCTGGCCATTGTTGGAATTCATCGCTTATACCAGGCAGGTATAGATTATATGAAGTATAAGGGTGATGAAATTGTTGCAGCTAGTATTGTTGCTTCAGGGGGGTATGCTGATGAACTTGACAATTCAGATGTCTTAATATACTCGGGTCAAGGGGGATTATCAGGAAAGGATAAGCAACCTGAAGACCAGAAACTTGAAAGAGGCAATTTGGCTTTGAAAAATAGCATTAAATTTGGGAATTTTGTGAGGGTTGTTCGAGGATCTAAAGAGACTAAGGCTTCTGAGTCTGCAGATGCAAGAGCCAAGACGGTTATGACATATGTTTATGATGGGCTGTATACTGTGGAAAGATATTGGCAAGAAGAGGGAGCACATGGGAAGTTGGTATTCAAGTTTGAATTGAGAAGATCGCCGGGCCAGCCAGAGCTTGCTTGGAAAGAAGTTAAAAAATCCGACAAATCTAGAACCCGGGAGGGTCTTTGCGTTGATGACATATCAGAAGGAAAAGAACCAATGCCAATTTGGGCAGTGAACACCTTAGATGATGAAAAACCCCCTCCGTTCACCTATGTAACTAGGATGATATATCCTGATAGTTTCAACCTCAGTCTCCCCAAGGGCTGTGATTGCAAGAATGGATGCCTGGATGCCAGACGATGTTTGTGCGCAGCTAAAAATGGAGAGATTCCTTACAACTTCAATGGGGCAATTGTTGAGGTGAAGCCATTGGTATATGAATGTGGCCCTTCCTGCAAATGCCCTCCTTCATGCTATAACAGGGTTAGTCAGCAAGGGATAAAGTTTCAACTTGAAATCTTCAAAACAGAGTCGAGAGGCTGGGGCGTCAGATCATTGGATTCTATTACATCCGGAAGCTTCATATGTGAGTATACAGGAGAGCTTCTTCAGGATAGAGAAGCTGAAAGAAGGACAGGAAATGATGAGTATCTCTTTGATATCGGACAAAACTACAATGACTGTTCTCACAGACCGGATGCAGAGGCGAACTCTAACAATTTGACTGAGGATGGCGGGTTCACTATTGATGCTGCATACTGTGGAAACGTGGGGAGATTCATCAATCACAGTTGTTCTCCCAATCTTTATGCACAGAATGTTCTCTATGATCACGAAAACAAGAGGATGCCCCACATCATGTTGTTTGCTGCGGAGAATATTCCTCCCCTGAAGGAACTCACCTATCACTACAATTATGCAATTGACCAGGTCTACGATTCCAACGGGAAGATCAAGATGAAGATGTGTTACTGTGGTTCTTCAGAATGTACTGGTAGGATGTATTAGGCAGACCTTTTGGTGGGCTTACCTGTAGTCTGTAGAGTTCCTTTCCATAAAGCTCTTATAGTGTCATATGACTATCACTTCTATATTTGAGCTGAGAATGAGGAGTGAACAAAAACTAGCGAGGTAGTTTCAGTGTAAGTGTTTGTTTGGCACTCTTCTAGGCCACAAGTCTATCTTTTAATCTTTTACATCGGAAACATCAATATATGCATCTGTCTGTTGTTTAAAAGCAAATCCTGTTTGTTTTTCATTTATTTGTCCTTGTCGTTATTTCTTTATTTGGTTCCCTTATTGTTATTTATTTACTTTGGAAATGGCCATTTTATGCTCACGGCATATATTTAAAGGTCAATTTCAAGGAAATTTACACACATTGTTTCATGTGACTAAGTTTGATCCCCATCTATACGCTGAGAGTCTCTTACAGCTTGCCGAGGATAAGGAGCCACCAGAAGCCATCACAAGACGAGCAACAGAAGGGACCAAATATGTGAAATAATTAAGTTCTTTAAGTGGTCTACAAACTATGATTGAGTGTTTTTCTTGCATGAATTTTTTTGCTAGCTTATTGAACATTCTAGTCACATATAAATCACACTGACGGGGAATCAGTTGTGTGTTTTAGGTCTTGTGAAACCTATATTTGATAATAGTCGTCTACACTAACACAATGATGTATGAAAATGAATAGCGTTTTTTTTTATGTTTGCATAGATACTGTGGTGACAAGGCCTTTGTTGTTTCCATTATTGCCTATGTCGGATCTATGTGGTTTCTTGCTTAGTGTTCTATCTTGTGTAATTTATTGTAGAGGCCTGTTTAGTTTGTTATTACCTCTGCATCATTTATTTTTTGCTAAATATTACCTCTGCATCATTTATTCAAATTTCAAGCTAACCCAATTTTTTGGTTACTTAGAAATATAAACATGAAACTGAGATTTAGTTGCATGGTGTAGTGAGCTATCATATTAATTTATATGGCTGTCTTCACATTGAAGGTAAGATCAGTTGTCTTTCTAATGCAATTGGTTTTTGTTGTTGAGGTATATTAGGACTTAAAGAAGTGCTCAACGCCTTTTGTTTTTCACAGTTATCTGACATCAATTTCTCTTCTCTTAAAATTTTATGTAGTTCCTTTAAATCTTTTTTTATAGTCTGCTAGTGCTGTCTGATAATCAGATGATAAAAATTGTGGGTATGTGAAAAGCACCAATTTACTAAACTTCTCCCACACCCCAGTAACAAATATTTAGATGCAATAATGGTTTACTCTGCTCCTCAAGCAAGATGAGAAACTGACAGCTGACATTGCCCTTTATGACTGATTTTTTTGTTGATTACTGTTTACTGTTTCTGGGAGGTCTTCCTTTTATGATTGATTTTCTTGGTGATGATTGTTTACTGTTTCTGGGAGGTCTTTGATTGCTGTGGCAGAATAGCAAATTGAGTAATATAGAGCAGATATCCTCGTAACTAAGTATCATTTTTATCTCTTGTTGATGAGTTCCATATACGTTTGGAACATAGTTATTATCGTAGAGATAGTAAACAGTTAGAGAAATTATTAATCACATGACATGCGATTACATATTCTTTGGTTCAGTTTGCTGTTTTGCTGAGTTGAGGTATCTTTTGATTGATTGCGGTTGATAGATAAATCCTTTTTGGGGCTTATGTTCTTGACTAATGTTTTGCAAATTGTTGACCATATCTCTTGCAGGGTGATTCCTTTTCTAAAGGATTCAAACTGAGATAGTACACGATGAAAATATGGGTGAGGTGAATAGCAATGTAGAAACGTTTTAATCCAAAGCTGGTGCCAGGAATTTAAGATAAAAAACATGTTTTACTTCTCTGTTGTAACTTTTAGTTTTTGGTTGTTGCATGAACTTTCATGTTCAAGTGTTCACTTCTGGAAGATACAAATATGGGAAATTTTAGTTATATCCGGAAGAGAATGAGTAGTTCATTTACTTGTTCATCTGCAAGCGGATAAGCTATGGAACTCGATCAGTTGGTACTTCCAGACTGGAACCATGTGAACTTGTTGAAGTAACTAAAATTATATTAATTAGAAATAACATGTATCTTATGTCGTAACTGTGTTCTTAGCTGACAAGATGGTTTGCTCATAACCTTGTGTTGCAGGTGTGACCTGAATGGAAGAGTACTCGAGTACATCCTCCAGGTCATTCGGGACGAATGGAGTTAATCCGCAAGCGATAAAAACTACTTCTCACTGGTTTATGCTCCTCTCCTGTTTGTTAAATTAAGTTGATATCAACAGATAATGATTTGTTTGTTGTGTTTGCTTCAATTTCTTGGGCAAAAGCTCTTAGAAAATCTGTGGTTTCTTAATCAAGCAATATGACAACATCCACTTATGCAATTAGCTGAAAGCTACTGAAGCCTGCAAGTAAAGTTACTCTTCAACTTTTCAGACAATTAAAATTTTAAATGTCTGAATAGAAAATAACCAGACTTGTTGATACTATTTTTAGTCATATACAAGTAATTATCTCTATTTATTTATTTTGGAAATGGTCATTTTCTGCTAGCAGCGTATTTTTAAAGTTCAATTCCTAAGAAAGTATGGGCACATTGTTTCCACCAAAATTCCAACTCTGTATCTTGTTATAACTTTAGATATACCCTAGATATCTTGATGAATATCTACTATGCTATATCTGAAAGTTGAAAGTTTGCTCATAACTTTGTGCTGCAGGTGTGCACCGGAATGGGATCGTACTAGAGTTCTGGCGTCTATGTCGTCAGAAACCTGAGGAAGTTAATCCGAGCTAGCAGTATATATTACTTATCCTCATCCCCCTCCCTCCTGTTTAAGTAAAATGATTACTGTCTTAATTCTGTATGTTAAATCTACTGGGTTGTTTAAGTAAAACGATTACTGTCGTAGTTCAAAAGTAGGATTAAGACTTAAAAGCAGTTCTGTTTAATGTGGTTTCTGTTTATTGTGTTGTGTTTGCTTTAGTTCCTTCTAATTCAGTGTCAAACTTGGCAGGTATTAAGTGGGGGTGTGCTGTGTCAGTCACCCTCCAACAAAAATAAGGTCAGTATAGTAATTATTTATAAAAATAGTTTGACTAATTTTATATTTAGAAAAAAGAGTTTTTTTAGAGTGTAAAATTATAAGTTCTTATAAAATAAGTCTTTTTTTTTGTCAAATAACGAATATGAAATATCTCTTCAATAATAAATATCAGCGATAATTGTAAATTATATTTTAAAAATTTTAAAAAATTAGTCAAACAAGCATGTAATTCGGTGCATTGACAGGTACCACATAAGTAACTTAAATCTGAAATTTACTGTCAGTCAAACAAGAATAAAGAATAATCTGTTTACTAATTGAACAATAAGCAAATGTTCACGTAACGATTGCATTTTACATAAAATCAACAAAAGCGTGCAAATAAATATTAATATTTTTCGGATTTTCATTTTTGTAGTGAAAAGATAGCATGTGCACAAGTATATTCATAATTCATTTATGAAGAAGAGAAACAAAACTTTTAAATAAATTTAGTTATTTGTAACTCTCTTTTTTTCTAAATTTAGTTATTTGTAGTTTTATGATCCATCTTGAAATTATTTGTATAAAAATTTCATGCAGTATATGTAGTTCAGGGTTTCTTTTTTCATTATTCGAAAAAGAAAGGTTTATTTTTTCCAAAATTGCTCTATATGGACTAAATTATATTATTGATTTTTTTAATATTTGTATTGTAATAAATTAATCGATCACTTAACATTTTCATAAATTATTTGATGATGCCAAACATGACGAAATCTAATCTTCTATGTCCAAATGAGATAGATTAAAATATAAATTCTTTTATTTGAAATTTTGATTTCTAATATATATATTTATATATTTTAATTGTATAATAAAATTTTAATTTTTCAAACAAAAATTATAATTTCATCATTATTTTAAAATAATAAATTTCCTTATACAAGCAAATCCCGTTTACGCCCAGTTAAAGCGTCGAGGAAAGTATTTGAGAAGAAATCATCGATTTAAGAAACTAAAAACACAAAAATAAAATATTATTTTTCACCTGTGGCTCGATAAATACAAACTCTAGAAATCTCTCTCAATCTCTCTCTCTCTCCCTGTCCCTCGTCGAGATTGAAGTCATCAATGGCTGCTCTGCAATACCTCGATTCTCTCCGAAACTCTCACCCGGAGCTCTCCGATTGGTCGAACACTCTCTCAGATCTGTACCAGCGCAAGCTATGGCATCAACTCTCTCTCTCTCTCGAACAGTTCATCGCTCACGCCGTCTTTCAGGTCCTCTATTCATCTCTATATCTGTATTTGATGCTGTTTCAGTTTGATTTATGTTTGTGTATCGGTTGAATTATGTGGTTTTGGTGGAGTTAGGGTTTAGGGATGTGGATTGGTTAGGGTTTGGGAGGTTAGGGTTTGTGATGATTTAGTGCTTTTGGAGATGGAGAGAGGTTGTTTAGTTATGGAATTTGATGTTTGCGGCTTCCGGAGAAATGTGAGTTGTGTTATGGTTGATGAGTAGTTATTTGAATGCGTGTTGTAGTCTTGTGTTGGCTTTATATGGAATTAAAGGGATTAAAGTTGCGGAAAATAATGAGTTGGCGGAAAATTACTTTACTATTGAATTGAAATGTGTATATGGAGAGAGTCGGTGGAAATAAATTTAACTATCAAACTGAAATGTGCATATGGAGAGAGTCGGTGGAAATAAACTTAACTATCAAATTGAAATGTATATATGGGGGGGGGGGGGGGGGGGTTGGAGTGTTAGTTTTGTGTAGTGTTATTAAGAATATCCCGGCATTTAATCTAATTTGTAGTATTGTGTCTGCTCGTGATGGGTCTCCTGTTAAAAAACTTAACTATCCACCATGTATATATGTACAGCTTGATGTTTCTTTGTGGCTTCATTTTTGTGTTTGAGTGGAGTGTATATAATATGCGAAAATAGAGTAGATTCTTATTGTTTGTTACTGATTTGAGTTCCAGGCTGGTGATGCTCTGATTCAGCTATACCATAATTTCATCACTGATTTCGAGACTAAAATCAATCTTCTCAAGCTTGCGCATTTTGCGGTAGTAGTCTCGAGGCAATATACTGAGAAAGAGGCTGCCATTAGCTATCTTGATGGGGTGATTGAGAAGCTTCGGGCAACTAAAGAATCCCGAATTGAGGAACCTATCCTTTATATCAGGATGCAGATTGCTATGTTCAACCTTGAGAAAGGAGATCAAAAGGAATGCAAAAAACTAATTGATGATGGCAAAAGTACACTAGACAGCATGACCGACATTGATCCATCTGTGCATGCCAGTTATTACTGGATTTCATCCCAGTACCATAAATCTCGTCAAGAATTTGCCGAGTTCTACAAAAGTGCTCTTCTATACCTGGCATACACTTCTGTAGAATCTCTATCTGAATCATTCAAGCTGGTATGCATTTTCTCTGACGGTTCTTCACTATTGTTTCAAGAAAATTACATGTAAATTGAAATATATTTAATGTTGTCTCTCTTATTTTTGTTTGGTTCAATCGATGTTTTGAATCTGAATATTGCTAGTTATAAGCTTTAAAGCTTTTTTGACAGATCTAATTATTTTTCTGTGAACATAGAATATGGTGCATGTATGATCATCAGTTTTTGCTATTAATACTAAACTAATTAATGGAATTGGAGTGATATATTTGTTTGCATGAGCTGGTAGCTACAATTGGGCAAGGTGTAAGTTTTAACTCGAAAAATACTAACGAGTTATAACACTCTGTACATGTGTTAGTGCTAATATTATCTGTATAGCTATCAAGGAAACAACAATGCAAGCATGAAACAAATGACCTCAACCATTATATAAATAACTGTTTGACAGAATCTATTTATTCACCAGTGTTCTTGGATGATTATAGTGTATTTGTGTACTCCATTTAAAATATTTATATCAATAATGAGATACTGATCTTTGTATCCGTTTTTGTCTAGCAATTAATATATACTAACCTTAATTGGCTCAGGATTTGGCTTTTGATTTGTCTCTATCGGCATTGCTGGGAGAGAACATTTACAATTTCGGTGAATTGCTTGCACATCCAATTGTAAGTATATATAATTGCGATTTAGTCAATTTATGTATGTACGTTTATACCCAAGAATTTGATTTTAGCTTTACCAGGACGGGATGCATATAGATATGCTTCAAACTAGTGCCGCAAATCTTTTATTATGGACAATGTTTATTTTTCATTCTTTCATTTTTTCATAATCATCAATACTTTGTTGTGTGGTTTGAGGAATGATATATACTAACATGTGGCAACCACCAGCAGTATAGTTGCAATATATCCTTGCATCAATATGTACGGATATCCATGTAAATATGCATACATGTAGGTATACATAGGCAATTAGTGAATAGGGTGATTATGGCTTGTTCTATACAGTCCTGTTTCTATAGTTTTTTCCCTGTGCTTATTTGGGGTGGGATTGACTTGGTCTTTTAGTTTGTAATAGGAGATGTGAGGTTGCTTGGGATGCTAAGGTTTTTCAGTCAAAGAAATGGCTGCATGATTATATTCTTGTTTTTTTAATAAATAATGATTATTTGTGGTGTGGATTGGTGTTCTAGTTTGTAATGGTAGGCGTCTTGGTGATGCCAAGGTTTCCTATTCAAAGAAATGGCTATATAAATTTTCTTTGTCATGTATGATTATATTCAAAGAGGAATAAATCCTCATATGATACTTCATTTTGAACCCTTCATGATAATTCATATTCAATCTGAGCATTCTAATATTAGTTGTTAGATCCTGATTATTGCCAATGAAACAAAATAATTTGTAGATTAAATAATGGTTTCATTTATTTGTCTTGTGCACAATCTGTTGTGTTATCTCTTATCGGACAGCAAACATTTTTTTTAACTCGTTCAGCTGAAGAGTCTCCTTGGGACCAAGGTAGAGTGGCTCTATTACATTCTTGAAGCATTCAATTCTGGTGATTTAGTCCGCTATCAGGAATTGTGCCATGTTCATAATGCTGCTCTGAGTGCACAACCAGCATTAGTGGAGAATGAGAAAAAGCTTCTGGAAAAGATCAATATTCTTTGCTTAATGGAAATCATTTTCAGGTTTTTAAGCATTCTCCTAGGTTCTTATTGATCATGGTCACCCATAGAGTTATCAACTAAATGTGCTTCTTTTCAGTCGACCATCAGAGGATAGAACCATTCCATTAAGTATCATCGCGGAGCGCACAAAACTCAAGATAGAGGATGTGGAGTACCTTCTAATGAAAAGCCTATCAGTAAGTGCTTTGTAATAAACTTATGGGTTACCAGCTAGTTTTTATATCTATTATTACTCTTCTGGTATAATGGGAGACATGTATCATATATAATTTTATACTTTCTGGGCAGATAAAGTGAACCTAGTAGTAATTGTTCTCAGCTTTGATGATTTGTTACGTCTGAGACATGGTATTGCCAAATAAAAAAGCTGTAGAGCTTCTTATCTGTTGAGATAGCAATTAGTCAGGAAAAAATGAATTATCATGATTGATATCGAGTTGAATTACCCTAGTACAGATTAGATCTTAGTAAAATGTGAATACCTTTCTTATAAATTCAGTGGTAAATGCATTTATATTATATTTTTAAGCCCTGAGCCCTGGACCTAGAACTTGCATGTAAACTACTGGTGCTTCTCACACCAGTGTTCGTCTTGTTCTATAACAGTTTGCAGTTTCTCTTTGGTTAGTACCTGTAACTTTCATAAAACCGTCACAAGTGTATCATTCTCTTTGTATCTTAAGCTAAGAAAGTTTGAACTACTGCAGGTTCATCTGATTGAGGGAATAATTGATCAAGTCGAAGGGACTGTGCATGTGTCATGGGTGCAACCCCGAGTTTTAGGGATTTCTCAGATCAAATCTTTACGAGATAGGCTGGACAACTGGATGGGTAAAGTAAACACTGCTTTATTGTCAGTTGAAGCTGAAACACCTGATCTGGTTGCATCATAAACTTCTATGCTGTTCGGTCCCTGTTTCTTGTAACAAATTTATAGTGTTGAAAAGGAGACTTCTACTTGCCTTAAGGGAGAGAAATGTAGCGATTAATTGTGACCAGAGAATGACTTCTTTTCATCTTTGTCATTTCTTTCTCTGTTTTGTAGAAGGCTGTGCCATTTCCGGTACTTTTGTGCTTTACCATTTTAGTAGTGGTCACTGTCTACTAGACTAAGGGGTTATGTTGGTTTATGTTCTTTAAATACAGCTACCCAAACTTTGTAGCAAATTCATTTTAGTATTATTAAATTTAAATTTGTGGTTCGCGTGATGCTAGATGTAAAAAGGCTGGAATTGTTTCCCTGTTATGAAGCATTTTTTTTTATTCATGTCACAGTTGATTTACTTGAGAGCGAGTCATGGACTCTCTCCTGTTTCAACATTATAACGTTATGAGTTATGACAATATATTGATTGAACATTTTTCACCGCAAGAGTTGTAGCAAGCAAAAGAAAGGTGGTTTTGGCCCCTTTATCATAATTTCAAACAATAATCTCTAAAATATCATATACTAAATTATGATACATCGTTTGGCATTTACATCGATATAACGTAGACGTACGTATGAAGTAACTATATATTGATTGGACATTATTCACCGCAAGAGTTGAAACAAGCAAAAGAGGATGATGTTGGCCTTTTTATCATAATTTCAAACAATAAGCTATCAAATATCATATCCTAAAATATGATACATTATTTAGCGTTTATGTTTTCTAAGAAAACACAAACGCTACATCAATATAACGTACGCAGGCCCGGCCCAGAGAGAGGCATCCAGGTCGACCGCCCAAGGGCCAAAAAGTTTAGGGGCTCAAAATTTGTATAATCCATATATTGTTATTAGTATACATCTAGGGGTTCAAAATTTGTATAATCCATATATTGTTATTAGTATACATTGTACATCGGTCCAGTAAGTCTAATTCTATCCTAAGTGACTAGGTCCGTACCTAAACTAACAGTTCTATCAATCATGCACTCACACTCACAGATTAATGTCATCAAGCATTTGTTAAGATTTTTTTTTATATCCAATACACACCAAATCGACAAAATTATTTTTCGTAATTTGTTGTTATTTGCATTATTGTTAAAATTTGAGTGTTTTAAAGTTATTTTCTTACTGAAGTTGACTAAAATTTGAGTTTGCATTGCTAAAAGTTATATTTTATCAAATTCAGTGAAGTAAAAAAAATTAGAGCCCATTTTCTCCTTTCGCCCCTGAACCCTCAAAAGGTATGGAACGGCCCTGAACATACGTATGAAGTAACGTTATTTTGTCTAATATTAAAGTTCAAATCCATATAACATTATCCCTTTCCAATTTGTGATATCCATTTTTTCCTAAGAAAACACAAGTGCTACATCAATACAGCATAATGTCACTTTATCTAACATTTGAAGTCCAACTTCATATAACATATCCTTTTACAATTTGTGATATCCAGGACATTTCGTCGAAAAATAAGTCCATGGACCCTTTTAAAAGATAACTTAATGTTGTCAAATGTTTGAATTATACAGCAAGTAGATCAAGCAGTGCAAAGCTGATTCCACAAGCTTTAAAATATCTGTTGCTTCGCTGAGCACATTCATGACCTTACAAACTAACAAAGACTGCAAGGTTCCACTTTAAAGCTCCGAGTCCTCGGCATGAAGATTTTACCATCGACATCTAACAGAAGACTAATAGCTTGATCCATCCAACCCTCAGTTCGAAAGCACAGCTTGAAGCTCTATCTTCTTTACAGCAGTTGGTACCCGATGCTAAACAATAGTAGAGTTCAAAAATAATTTGCAAGCTACTCATATCACAAATTATGACCATTTTCCTTGCCAGATACAAGGATTCTGCGTGATGGACGTGTTTGCTTCTTTGAGTAGGAAGAATTCCACTCCCCACCATCCTGAGCATAGTAGTCCATTGGATAATCCGCAACAGTCTTGCCCTCCTCTTTTTTGCCTGTACAATCACCTCGACAGCAGGATTCATTCTTCTCACAGCCGACACCCGTGTTACAATCTGAGTTCATGCCACTCTTTTCCCACCAGCCAGGTAAATCCCCAAGCGCAATTTCAGCCTCAAAAGGATTCAAAAGTGGCTTTACAAATGCATCACCCCAATCTATTGACAGCCTTGGACAGGCAATTTGAATCCACGCATCAACAGAATCCCCAAACAATGCAATCCTAGCTGGAGACAACTCCGACATCAACACGACGGTCCAATCTAAATCCTTCTCCTTCATCTTCTTCTCCAACCGGTCCAAAATCCTCGGATTCCCCTGCCTCCCCAAAGTCCCCAACACAATCCCCCAATTCTTCGCCTCCCTAGCCTTCAATATCGCATTCCGCCTACATTCCTTCATCCCCTCATGATCATACTCCTCCAAAAACAATTTTCCCATATACGGATCATACCTAAACGCCTTAACCCCCGGATTTGCTATCATAAACGCTTCCAAGTGAAACCTCCCATCCGCAACAAAAACAAGCACATTTTCCCCAACCTCACCCACCTCCTTCCCCACAATCGTCGGAGCAGTACACCCCAAAACCTCCCCAGCCGATAACGGCTTCGACTGCGGAACCAAAACCCTAAACCCTAACTTCTCCAATTCCGGTTTAGCCACACGTATAGCCGTCCCAAACTGGATCGTACCGGCTAACACAATCTTATTAACACGAATATCACTTACTTTGTCACCCAAATCATCACCAATATCACTTACTTTAGCATCCAAATTAACACCGATATCACTTGCTTTCTCACCCGAATTAACACGAATATCACTTACTTCGTCACTTGATCCATTACGAACATCACTTATCTTGTCAGCCAAATTCAACTGTATCGTACTAATCAACTTACTAACATCAATTTTAATATCAACAAAAACATAGAGACACGGAATTACCGTATTATCCACCGGAACCAAGCAGCTATGTCCGTAATGAATCAACAAATCGGCGCCTAACGCCGCGGCGGCGAGATCATCAACGCAACACGCGCCGTAAGTGACGTCACCGAGGATGAAGACGCGCTCGACGTCGGCGAAGGCGGTGAGGATGTCGGAGATGACGAGAGAGTACATGAGCAGGCCTTCGGGGAACTGGAGCGCGACGCGCTTGGCGTTCGTGGAGGCGACGCGCCAGACTGATTTGTGGATCTCGAAGGAGTAGTTTGAGGGGAGGAGGGAGATTGCGGCGTTGAGAGATGCGTTGTTGAGGATGGAGTCGGGGATTTGGTTTTTTATGAAGCGTTTTGGTTGTTGCCGGACTCGCGGTGGTTCTCCGGCGGCGGCGGCGGCGTTAGGGTTTGTGAGGGCGAGGGCTGTGGGTTCAGAGGTGTCCATTTCAGGCTACTAGCGCTCTGAGGAGAATACTGAAATTCAATCACAATAAGTGACTTAATTACCGTTTGACAACCGCTTTTTTACTGTATAAATGGGAAATCGGAACTAATCAGTATTACCAAATTTAGACTAAAAAGATTTTTAAATCAATATTTTTAAATATAATATTAATATTATCGATTACAGGTGAAACATTTTAGTATCAGCAATTAATTAGAGATGTTTAAAACACTGTTTATAAATCAAAATTAATATTTTTAAAAGTTATTAATAATAATTGTAATTATTCATAGTCCTTATATATATTAATACAAACTCGTTCTTAATATATTATTAAATATATTTTTGACGTTGAAAATGGAAAATTTATTTATGTTGGTACTCTGTTATACGGAAATCGAAACTAATCAGTATTACTGGATTCAGACTAAAATGATTTTTGATAAATCAAAATTTTTAAATTTTTAAATATAATAATAATAATATCGATTACAAGTGAAATTTTTTAGTATCATCAATTAATTAAAGATGTTTAAAACACTGTTTATAAATCAAAATTAATATTTTTAAAAGTTATTAATAATAATTGTAATTATTCATAGTCCTTATATATATTAATACAAACTCGTTCTTACAATATTATTAATATATTTTTGACGTTGTTGAAAATGGAAAATTTATTTATGTTGGTACTCTGGTCGATCAATGTGGTGGTTGTTTGGGTTGCAGATTGACACACCAAAGGACCCACCCCAAATAATTTACTAATACTAAATTTCTTTCTCATCGATAAATACGGATCTTAAATGCTACAATTGCGAAAAAACTATTAATAAACATCTCTTAGATAATTTCTGTATTATCTGCTTCTTGTACAACAACAATGCCGTTATAGAAAGAAAATAGACCTAGAAGTACACAATGTCGTAATTTGCAATGCAAAAGCACTTTTCACGGCCGGAAAGTCTTCATAACGAAATCAGTTTTATTGAGTAGATGTGTAAACTTTAGAATAGATTTAAAGGGAACCAGGGGACCTTGAAATGTATGGTCATTCAACATGAATCGCCGACAGAGCTGATGTGATCTCCCTGGCACGAGGGTCATTACTTTCTAGAGAAACTCCTCGAGGATCTTCCCTTACTAGCATGGCCAAAACATTGTGTGAACTCCATGCTTTTGTGAGATTAGTGCGGCTTGCATCCCCTAAGGTGACAGCAAATACAGCATCAAATCCACCTGCACCAGGAACTCCAGCCAAGAGGACTCCCTCTGTGTTCATTGTAGCATCCAAGAGCTGAGTCTGTAATACAGGTTCTATCTGGAATGTGTATAATAAACAAGTATTCAAAATAGGTCTAAAATCAAGCAGACATAGAAAATAGACATTTAACCAGAAAGAAGAGAGCTTACTGGAATTCCTGCAGCCTCTCCCATTAACCGCATGTGATTCCTGATCTCAAGCATAGAACTCCTAGATTCTAACAATGCTTTCACAATTTCTACTTGTCTTGGTTCACTTGCTTGTTCTATCCACTGCTCAAGCAATCAGAGTCGGACATTAACTTAACATTGACAAGACAGTCTTTACAAGATGTGTATTGTGATCTGTAAAATATGTGTATATGCATCATATAGAATCTGAAGATCACAGTACTTCTTACATATACCATGCCTTCCAACAATTGAAAAAAAAATAAAATTTCATATTCATATAGACATATATGACATATTCAATAACATATAGGAACCAGACAATTATGAATTGAACAAAACACGAATATCCCAGGTAATATACTTGTAACATACACCATGTCTATCAACAACATCAAAACTTACATAAAGTCATATACAGTAGACATATATGACATAGCACAAAGGCATCTGCTTGTAAGAGTTACCTCTTCCGACTTGCGAATACTGCAGTTGTTGATAACACATTGATATGCATCTCCATGTTCAGCTGCTAATTTTCTTAACAGATTCAGTTGTTCTTCAAGAGCTGAGTTTGCATCTGACAACTTTGTCCAGGTATCTCTGGACCGTTGAGGATCCGACTTCTGCCATTTTTTGACAGCACCAACCATTGATGGCGTGGACGACCCACCAGTTCCAGGCTCCCCAAGCAACTAAAAAACGCATCATAATTATTTCAGTGACTCAATCTTAACAGATACTACGTGCAGTAATATAAGGTTAGCATAAGGGGCATATTAATGAATGACGTATCTTCTTCATAGGGGCATATTAATGTACTTACAAGTGTCATCAGTGGAGGTAATGAGAATTTAGTTCTCTCATGATCCCACTTGCCTTTCAAGACTTCACTAATAACTTCATCCAGTGGCTTGCCTTCATATGCATCCTGCAACTCTTTAACAAATAGACACACAGGTAAATATCATACATGGAACATTTCACTAAAATGAACTTAGGATTGCACAAGTACTTCCCAAATCATAATAAACATGACACTGGATAATTTTTAGCAACAAAAACCAGAGATCGTATCTTCAACTAGCAGTATACTGTTACATGTAGTCTTCAAATATATTTTCCACAAAATGGGTCTAACACACTGCAAAACGTTGCAGGTAAGTCAATCATAAAGATTTCTAACATATGTTCTAAAGTGTAAACTGAATACCGTGGAAGCAAGGAACACCATAACAGGATTCCGGCCTCATTTCCACAGAAAAAACCAATTTCAAATGCATAACTCATTTTCTTTCTTAGAATTATAATCTGATGGCCCAGAAGATTTATGTATGCGGATATACACTACACATAGATACATATATTGTAAAGAGAGAAAAAGACCTGAGCTGGCGAAAGAACTTTAGGTGAAAAGCGGACATAACGTTGACTTCCATAAACTGCAGAACTGATATCAAATCCACTGCCCACTTTTCCTTGTGCAATACAATGAGCAGTTTGAGCTATTGCATGCACGACATCAAGATCAGTAGTTTCCATCATATCTTGATCTTCACTTGACGAAGAAAGGTTAACAACCCCAAGGTAATTAAGTAATGCAGCGACCACAGCTGTCGTCATGGCTGCAGATGATCCCAGCCCAGTTTTTGCAACTTCAGGCTTTGATGTTTCTCCATTCGACTCTTCAGCATTGAGAGTAATTGAAGTAAAGGGTGTAAGTGTAGCCAAAGATTCTGGGGACAAAGGGAGGCCAAGGGCTTCAATCTAAGAAGGGCCAGGGTTTCGGGGACAAAAACAACAGTATCATGAGTTTATGACCATAATTACATTATGAGAAAACTGCACTTTGTGTACCTGCAGTTAGGGCCGTCTAGCACTTGCAATACTGCAATTCTGGATGTACCACTTGCTATACTAAACTTCTCAAGTGCTAAACACTTCGTGTATCACCGTCAGTTTTGACTAACACCGTTAGTTTTTTTAGATACACTTTTATGTGTCAAACCATTTGAAATACTGCATATTTGAAAACCAGCACTTGTAATACTCAGATTACCAAATTACAGCTACTCGGTTTAATAACCAATCTGCGTAAACAACAAAATTAATTAACCAACAAAACACTAAGCTAAGCAGCTCGAAATAAGGATATGCAGAATTTAACCAAATACATGCCACAGCAACTCAATCTAATGAGACCACCCCTGTATTCAATTCAGCACAACAAACAGACTCGATGGCTACTCAGTTCAGTGTGACGGAACAAATAAAAACAACCAACAGGCCATTACTGGGGACAACTAGCTGAAAACTCGGCAACTATTCTGCTACTTAACAACAACCACCAAGCAGATTTTAAACATGGCAGAACTCAATACAAAACTCGGTTACAGACTAATCCTAAAATGCAGCAGCGAACAACAATAAAAACGAGCAAAATGACACCACACAGCAACTCATAAATAGATTTGACGACTCAGCCAAAGGACTCGAAAATCAAACTCAGCAATGGCGACTCAACTCACGAATCACGACTAGAAATAAACCAGAACAAACAATTCTGAAACTAGAATAAATGCAGCATAAACAACAAACAAAACTCCTGACTCAACCGAAACCTGGTGCCATGACTCGCTCAAACTTGGACAAAGACTCTGTAATGACTCAGTAATACAAAGAAAACACAACAAATCGGCATAACGAAATGTCGACCAACAGCTACTCAAAATTACTCAAACATAAGAAGATTACTAAACTATCAAACACCCAGACTCGGTACCGTGACTCAACATACAAATCCACAGAACACTATGCTCCGCAGATTTTTGTTTTGATCGGAAAAAAAAGAAAAGAAAAGATAACTGGGGGGTTGTTGCGACTGTTTTGAGAAGAAGCAAGGGAATGAGGGCTTTGAGTTTTCTGGGTTTAAAAGTAAGGGAAAATCGACGTATATATATATGTTGTAGTTGAAAAGACGGAATTACCCCTGAAAAAACTAACGGTGTTAGTCAAACTTGACGGTGATACACGAAGTGTTTAGCGCTTGGGAAGTTTAGTATAGCAAGTGGTACATTCAGAACTGCAGTATTTCAAGTGCTAGACGCCCCTTACTGCAGGTACACAAAGTGCAGTTTTCTCTTACATTAGAGAATTATACTTGTCACAACATAAAAATATGAAATATTTAGAAGCCTTGTGATAAATGCATGAGGGTTACTGTCTATAGTAATTATTGATGCTCCCTCATACAACTAAAAAGATATAACATTTTTAGCACTAACAAAAAAGAAAAGGAAACAAACACTAGGCCGTAAGATCAAGTGCCCCTGTTAAACCTAGAACTATTTTAAATACCTATGATTAAGCAAATATATACCTGCTTCCGGTATGAATAGAAGTCATTGGAACCCAAAATTGTTATATCCAGGCCTGCATGATAGCAAAATCCTGAAATTCCATGTCCCCTTCATAATGGAAGAAGCAAATATGCATCACACATACCTTTTAAAAGAAGTTTATGCAAAACATTCTTCTTATCACTGTCGAAATTCGCATATGCTGCTGCCACAGAATATTGCAATGCATACTCTACAAAGGGGTTCCTTGAGTCGCTGAAGATTAATCCAACAATTGTAAAACATTCACCGTTATGAATCACTAAATGATGTATTTAGGGTTCATATTCATTTTGGTTGTTAAAGAAGCCACCATATATAAACATATATACATCACAATGTAGGTAGATCATGATTCAAATACATATAGGTAGGCAGAACCATTATGATTATTCACTGCTTTAAGCGACAGCAGATATAATTATAAACACGAATATAACACTGAAGCAGAAGATATCACTATACTTGCCTCGATGCAGTACACTGCAGCAGCAGATGCTTTAGTGACATCTTATATGTAGTTTCCCTTGACATTTGAGGAGAAGTTAATTTGATGTCTGTCCATGCCTAAAAGGAAAATGACAAGACTAAGTCGGTTGTAAGATCCAGGTCCTACAAGCACAAAGCAAACACAATCGAAAGACATACACAACAAGAACCACAATATTCCGATTCTTGGCAACAGTGAAGGTCGTCATATACTGTAATTAGCTATATGCCGCATTCAGTCTTTAGGCAATCAGCATACTTTATACGTTATTCAGGTTGCTAATCCTAAATAAAATAAAGTGTGCTTGAGACAACTACATATATACAGCCAGTGAACATCTAGTCCAAGAAGTCAGTTTCACCAAAATATTTTACGCAACATTGCAAACAATATAAACTTATCAATCTCGTCAACAGCACACATTCCCTATAATATTCATCAATCTCATTAACACCACATCTCCTTTTCTCGAAAACATTCTCTCATCAAGCATTCAATTAAAAAACATCAACAACAAACTTAAATTCAAAAAATCACACTTTACGATAATTAGAATCAACAACCAAACACTAGAATAAATTCAGTTCACACACCCAAGCCCAGCTACCGGGTTTCAGCTCATCGTAAAGCGGCTTAACAATCGCGTAAAATCGAGCATTAGTACTTAACACAAGCCCTGCATTAGGCCTCTCTAAAATCAAGTATCCACCAGTCATCAACACCTTCCCAGGAGCAGATGCAACTCTAAAAAATTCATCAGTAACAAATAATCAATAATGAATATATAATCAATCACAACACATAACAATAACAATTAAATACATCAAAAATCAAAATCAGTCGATAGCAAAATATTCAACAACAAATAAATAATCAATCGCAACACATAACAATAACAATTAAATATATCAAAAATCAAAATCAATCGACGGCAAACAAATCAACAACAAATAAATAATCAATCACAACACATAACAATAACAATTAAATAAATTGTTTCACACTTACACAGCCATTTGTGAGCAATTAGAGAGGTAATTAGAGACGTAATTAAACAATCTGCAATCAATTGATAAAATTTTTGTGATAAAATTTATGAGTTTGATTATGTGTGTATAGGTGTATGTATAGCTTAGTGAAGAGAGTCAAAAATGAGCATCACTGATCTGAGTCTTGACTCCTGAGTCTCTCGATTATCACGTGCCGTTCTCTGCAATGTCACGTGCGGAAGCAATTCAACAATATACAGACTAGGACTTGTATATTTTTACTCAGGGTTGCTCAAATAAGCGTTTGAATAGGTGGTGTGAAAATAAATGAATGCAGTGGACTTATGTTTGGGCCTATAACAAATTAACTGGGCAAAAAATATAACAGGCCGTACGTAGAATATGAAATGGGCCACTTTACTAACTTCTGTCGAAAATGAATTGTAATTGAGTAACTTGTATTATTCTTTATTAATATTAATTCTCTACTTTATATCACATTCTCTTTTCTTTTTTTTTTGCCAAAACATTCTCTTTTCTTTAATACACAAAACATTCGGAGTTTTTGAATATAAATTTAACTTTTAATTAATATTTATAGTTAATTGTAGAATAAAAAGGCCGACCATATGTATATGAACCCTCTCTTTTATAAATTTCTTCCTCTCTGAAACACAGCACTAGCCAGACATGAGAACCCGGTAATGATTCAACCATATAAGCCTGAATATTGTTTTCCTGTTCAACAAAAACTGATATAATTTTCATACCATTATAACCCTATAACATTGCTTGTCATCCATGTAACACATTGCACAACATTGGAACTGGCTAGAAGGCAATTTTTTGAGCATGGGAGGAAGTGGACTTTGTCATCTCGACAACAGATGCAAAAGATTGGCTTCGAAATCTCTGCCAAATGTGAGTAACCATCCGTTATTTGTTTCTAATACTACTTTGTCCATAGCCTCCGGTAAATCAAGATAATAAATTTCTTGTGTTGCCAGACTGAACATACCACGAATGCTACTAATATTCCTGAACAACTGGTAATTCTGGACATCGACTTGGAGTCCGACGGTTGTCGATCTCACTCAACATTGCATCAAGCTTATTGACGGCACAACTCTAATAAGTGTATAAATACACGGTTTTTGAAGATTAAATTAGAATGATTACATGCAGTTTTCTTTTGTTTGGAATTACAATATAACCTGGCTTGGTCAAAAAATTACAATATAATTTTGCTTGGTAAAGAACAAAAATCAAACATGGCTTCCAAGAAAAACTGCCAAAAAGAGCCCGCTACTTCCACTTAAAACAATACAAATTATACCCCTACAAATGAAACCTGCTAAAGTGCTAGACTATATGTGTGAACTTATTATACTCAAGTGGCAATATCATCAACCTCGGAATTGAAAACAAAACTTGGAAACGTCGTTGTTATGTCCCTGCATTTTAATAAATTTAAATTTTGTTACACATGTGAATAACACTTTGTACCAGATGGAGATTGCAATGAGGTACCTCAAATATGGAAGAGTCATTATCTTCAATAATGATGGATTTTTTCCAACAAAATTGAGCCACTCCGATCTATCAATCTTCCCATCCCGATTAATATCAGCTTCTAGAAAAGTCTGGATATACAGGGAATTTATACACGTGAAAAACATTCCACCACTGAATGAACAAGGAAACCTTGTGTAAAATTGTAAAAGCAACTGTATGGAAGACAGTAGTGTATGTTACGGAAAAAAATATATATTTATCCTTCACAAAGAAATTGTTAGCCTAATAAACTCACTTTATCAAGTATCGTCTCAATGGCCTCATCAGCCAGCTTCATATCGGACTCGCACAAAAGAGCAATTAACATTTGCTTAACCTAAAAAAATACAGAAAAAGAGATGCATGTGAGTCGATGTGACTAGGTTAAGATAAAAACAAAACCCAAGACGCGTGAGTTTTAACTTTTAACAACTTCACTTAAACTAACAATTCCCAAAACATTGCTCACCAAAAATAGATAGATAGTTTAGCCGGAAGAAGAATCCGGCTAAAGCTAATACCAAGCTATTGCTAAGCTAATGAGCAGAAAGGAAACAAGTTAGCTGTCCATTAGCCCACTGAAATCAATGTGATTTATAAGCCTCACCCAACTGAAAAAAATGCCAGATTGCTCTACGGTACCTTATTAATGTGCCACAGGTTCAAACATACTTATGCAGTTGATGGGCCCACTATACTTGCTATTGGTAACAGATACACTAACAAGATTCTTATTTACGATGGGCCCACAGGTTCAAACAAGTCGATGTACGACAGTATGATCAAGAATTTTTTCAGGATGTTTGGGTTTAGAGTAACTTCACCCAAATTTAGAGGGCCAAATAAGACCAGATTAAAATATAACACAATAATAGAGTGATTGTTGTTCCTTCCTGGCCAGAGGCAATATATAGAAGGGAGGCTTGATGTCTGAATCATAGCTACCATCGACATACCTCTTGTCGCTCAATATATCCAGTGCCATCCATATCATAGAGAGTAAATGAAACTGCAAACACACGACAGTACATTAATACTAATAACCATAAAGGGTAGCATGCAAAAAATTGCATTCAACATACAGTTAATTTTGTCTTCTTGTGAGGCATTTGGATGGAAGACATTGAGTGATCTTACAAAATCACCAAAATCAATTACACCTTTTCCTTTAACGTCGAAAAGATCAAAGATCTGCAACAGCCAAAGAAAAGTGTACTCAATATTATCCAGCAAAATTCATAAATTTGTGAGCGACAAATCAAAGAAAAAGCTTTTTTTTAGCCATGACATTTCTGACCTAAGAAAAAAACCAACTAATCAGTGGCTGACTACATATAATAATATTACAAAGCAAAATCAAAATTCAGAACTAATTTAACTAGTTGTACTACTTTCTCATAGATTAATAACTAAGTTCATCCACTATATGCCATAGTGACACAAATAAAATGCAAATTGCCTGACACGAGAAACAATAACATTATGAGACAACATATGTGTTCACAGCATAAACCTATTATGCATGTCTTGTGAAATATCCATCGTGAATTCTATATACTGGACACTAGGAATGCAAAGTGGCAGAGGCAGTGGACGGAGTAGATTAAAGGAAACAAGTATAATAAGAAAAAAAATACAAATACCGAATAAACAAGCACTTCTAGGAATCTTCAACTCAACTAATGAGAATAAGAAACAGATCATACCCGATTTGAAAAAAGATTCTCTTTCTTTCTGTTCTTGAATAAAGCCAATTGAAATTCCTCCTGCAAATCCACATTAAAACCCAACAACAGTTACAATTATATCATTGATTTCATTGAGACGAGTAATGCAAAACTATTAGACATGTATAAGTTCTTTAATAAGAATAATATACATTGGTTGTTAAAGTAAGTTATGAGGCTGAATGTAGAAAATAGAAATCTTTATACTGGTGGTCTACATAAAACTGAATAAACATCATATGAGATTATGCAAAGAGTACACTAGTGCAGAATATATAATATAATGCGAATTGGAAGGGATAATAGAAATAGCTCCAACAGAAGAACAATGCCAAAAAGGCATATGTTAAGTAGGCAACGGTGAAGATGGCTGGATAGAATAAAGTAACAGAAGGCTTCAGGGAACTTCGCTGAAATTATATGAAAATTACCTTGCTAATTAAACCATCATCAATCACAGAACTGCTTATACTCTTGAATAGCTCAAACAGTGCTTCAACTTCGCTAACACTGACTGCCAAACAAAAGGTCTGTCATTACGATTGCCATAAGTAACATGTATCAAAAGAAAAGTTAGCATTTAAAATTGAATAGATCATGTGCCATGTGTGAAGTGTGGACCCAAAGCTATTAAATCCAAAAACCTACAAGCAGTTTGAGAAGCCAGAGCTACTGGATCCTCGCGTCCAGGAAATTGCTTTGTTGCCACTGACTGAAAGCAGCCCATCTACTTAAGTTAAGAGATGTAGCCTGCAGCTTAACGCCTTTGCGTCACTACAATATATCATCATTACCATCTTAACCTTGAAAATTACATATCCAATTCCAAACACAACCGTGCCACATAATCAGTTCATTGACAAGGAGAAAGAATAACAAATTTACCAACTTACAATATAGTCGTTTCCCTACTATTAGTATAAATTGAGATGGTGTTCCACAAATTTATCAATAATATATCTAAGGAGAGGGATTAATGAGGCTGTGCAGCCCAAAAATATTGCGACACCTTCACATCTTGTATACTAAGAAACAGTTAAATATGAGCCAAAAAAATTGCATCCCCCCCACCCCCCCGCACCCGCCCCTAAATGAACAATGAGTCATTTTTTTAGTACCACATATATTTGTACCTCCATCACTTCTAATATATGCTCATATATACCTCTAAAACCTTTCCATCCAACTTAATCAAAAGCAACAAGAATGCACACCACGATTATCGTTAGCTTTCGACGATAAGTATATGCTCATATATATGCTCATATATGCCACATTTTATACAATCCAAAACAAAACATGAACCGACACCATCTCAATACAACGTACTAACCCATTTTACACAATTACACAGAACCCCAACTCAAACCAACTATCCAATCACCCTCGACTCACTTCATTTAAATACCAAAACATTCAACATCACTTAAAACACTAAAAACCAACTGAATTCCTCAAAATTTCACAAAAATAACACAAACCCACTTGCTAATTCACCAATTCCAACCAACAAACAATAAACTACAGCCAAAAAACCCCTCAACTCAGTTCATTAAGTTATCATAATACACAAAATCACTTGAAACGCCAAAAACCAACTCAATTCTCAAGATTCCACAAAACTAAAAGCAACCCACTTGCTAATTCACCGATTCTAACCAACAAACAGCTAGAAAAATCATCAACTATTCTTTTCAAAGTTAGCTAAATTGAGCCAGAAAATGCCAAGAACAAGAATTTACAGCAGTAACTTCTTGGTAAAATTAACTGGGGAGATTAAAAAGCAAGAAACTAAAGTGGGTTAATAGCGTAACTCACCGGCGATAAGCAGAGAGAGAACGGCGATCTAGAGATACAGGAGAGAGCTAGGGAGAGAGATTTGTGAGGTTCGGTGCTGATGCAGACTATACATAATGATATTTGTATTTTGTGTTCGTTTTAAGCCACGGGAATATTACTATCAAATAATTTAGCAAAAAAAATATTACTATCAAATAATCAAATAATTTACGAAACAATGTGTAAAATATGAGATATATAATGAACGGGTGACATGATTAGTTGAAGTCGGGTTAATTTTTGTTTCGATAAAGTTACGGTATATTGGACTTGAGTCGATTAAAAATAAAATAAAATATGAATTTTGAGAAATTTTGTATCAGAATTTTTGGTATATAGTTATTTGATATTTAATGAAAATTATATTATTAAGATTTAAAATATTTTCTATTTGTTTAGGTGAAAATTTAATTTTTAATAATACACCTTTGTTCGCAGATCAAGTCATTGAAGAATCAAGAATATTCCATTATTCCATCTGAACTGAACTACTTCAAACTCAGCCTAACATGTCATAAAATCAAAATGCAACCTTCTAGTGTGTTCACTTTTGAATCATGAAAGTAAAAAAATGCATTTTCTTCTTTTCAATGTGTTTGGAAAAGAATGAATCAATGGCAACAAGCAGGCTCTCCTTGAAAACTCGGGTACTGTACCAGTCAAATCATAAACCATACTACCATAGTGCTTTTCTCTCTTTTACTTTTACTTTTACAGAGGGGCCGTTTGATTGAGTTTAAAATAAGTATTATTTGTTTAAGATAAAAAGCGAAGTAGAAGGTAGAAGCAAGTAAAGACTTATAAGCTATTAAAGTATTTGAAAAAAAAATAGAAGTCATGAAACAAAAGTGAGAAGTAAATGATTTCTACAAAAGTGAGAAGTAAATAATTTAAGACTTCTTGCTTATAGTAAAGAACTGGAGCAGAAGTGAGAAGTAAATAAGTTAATAAAGTGTTTGGAAAAAAAAGCAGAAGCTAGTATTCTCAACTTCTTAAAAGTGCTTCTACTTCTTTACACAAACGGGTCAAGAAAAGCAGAAGTCACAAGCAGCTTCAGCTTCTTGTAAACAAACACCACCAATATTCTCAACTCCTTATAAATACTTCTTGACTTTTTACACAAACAGTACGAATAAGTACTTCTAACTTATAAATTCAGAACGCTTTTAAGCATAGAACTTTTCCTTCCTGGTATACCATCCAACATGTTGTAACCCTTTACCAGTCCATCCACCTGAAATCTCCATGAATTTGGATCATTTTCCTCAAAGCACAACATAAGTACTCAGTAAAACTTCTTGCAACCGCAGCATTTGAAAGCACACACTCCATCAATATGTTTGCTCCAGCAAAAAACCGACAAATTGTCCTGTATTATCCAAGACGATGAACATCTGTCAAGTTCTAATCATGCACATGGAATATCATCAATTACATTAGTACCATAGTATTCTTACCTAAAGTAACCAGTAGATAGCTAAAAGCACCACCAGCAACTGGAATATGCACAGAGAACTCTGAATAACACAAAGAGGAGAGGGAGCTGATAAACCAGCAATAATATATGAGATGAATACAGAAGGGCCAGAGTTGGCTCTAGCAACACGGCCTGTAGTGACGAAAACTCCAGCACCAAGCATACCACAACACAAGAGCTACTAGGTCATACCACATAAGTATTCTCTTTATGTTTGGCCAGACCTCAGCCTCATCTGGTTAGCTTCTTGGTCTGGTGCCCTTGTAGTAAACAGTCCTGAGCCTGTGAGGTATTTTTGATAGAGAGTCAATATACGCGGAGTAGAAACAATATTGGTGGGTGCTGCTGGTTGATGACTTCACATAAACACTATGGCCTCTCTCCTTCCCTCCTGACCGGACAATCCTAATGTTAGGCTGATCAAACTAAATGATAGATTATAAGTTCTATCGACAATTTGGTCTCGCTGAGAACTAATATAGGAGAACTAATGCATGGCATTGATGTTCTTTTGCTGGAAGAAACACATCCCTAACCACTAGTTTTACAGGCAAAATCAAGTCCTACAATTACATGATTACATCACATCTGCTGATATAATGGAGGCTAAAATTACTACAGAACCGCTTCAGGTTGAAATTTTAGCAAAATAGCTCGCTCAAAGCTACCCAACAGAATAACTTATTTAAACAAGTTATTTAGAAATTAGAAGTGCAATGCTCTACTTTGTAAAATCATCAACCCTCGATTGACTGCAAATAATATGCACAGACAATTTTGATTCGCATATAGTAACCATGCTGTACATTGATCTGAATTTATTTGAAAATGCCTTTCAAACAGAGAATTTTTATGTCCCATCCAAATATCATGCCAATTAAAGACTTAAGCTTCTTGAGATATTATCTGAACTATCTTTCTCGAGCCCTGTAATTTCTCAAGCAATGCTGCATCTACTGCATTGCGCCTGGCATATCAAAATATATTATATGTTAGTATTTTAAGCTAACTTCTTCTAAACTTAGCCAAACCGTCTTATATGTATTTTTTTAACATATAAGTCGTGCCCCAAAGATGCACATACTAACATTTAGTCATTTATCCAAACAAGTGATTAAAAAATGAGAATAAAGTCCAAAATATAAGCAGAGAAAAAACAAACAGCAGCATAAACAAATTTAATAAGAAGCAAATTTATTATGATCAATAAATTTACATATGAGGTTTATCATCAATTAAAATACATACAGCCATATCACACACACCAACTCATATTTATATTTTATTCTTTACGAAATTCGTTACAAGAATTAAAATGATCACACAAGTGTAGCAGGCTTGAATTCTTGACCTCTGTCAGCAAGATAGGAATTATACGCCCCGGAATCACGACCATCGGTATGCGATGGTTTATCATATTACTAATCGGATAGTCCTGTGACCGATAACAAACATAACCACAGCCTAAGACTTAGCAAAGCTAGTGACACAACAAAAGCAGAACTGACATACCAGTTCAATTTGCACTTTGATCAGTCTCCCAGATTGGTTGAGGGACTGGAGTTGGCCACGGCGGAAGCACAAATGGAAACATTTCAAACTTGAAGAGGGAATTATTCAGGTGGCTTTCACAATCCACTATTTTCACAACTCTTGTTGAGACGTTGCAGCAATATAATCGACGTCCCTGCTCCAGAAACACCATGTCGAAATCAAACGGGTGGAAACCCAATGGCCGAGTACATAATGCAGTATCTGGATCCCACCTATTATCCGAGGCATCATCACCACACCAAAATTCATTTAGTTGAATCCTGCACTCCAGACACCACTCTCCAGCGTCGTAGTCCTTTAGAGTCCATACCCCTAGGCTTTGTTCTCTAAACTCTTCATATTTATTATTTGACACTTCCATGTAACAAAGCAATCCGCAAGAAACCCCAAGAACTCCCAAATGCATACTCTCTGTATCGGGAGGCAAATCTATGAAGTGGCAGTCGTTAGTATTGCCTTCGGGATCAAATGCCAAAATAGTGTGGTTATCTACGAGCCAGAGAATCATCCCATTGTAACAAACCGTGTGACGTGCTTTCACAAAGAACCTGATCCTGCGGGAACAATTCATAGTCAAGTCCCTCCATTCACCCAACTTTGAGGAGAATATTTCAAAATTGAAAACCTTTGAACGGAATAGCAATTCTGCAACTCTCACCACTAGAAAATTGCCAGAAACTTTTTCAACAAGAATTGCAGCTTTTACCCATTTGGGTTGCCTCAGAGGTTGAGGGAGACAGACCCATTTCATTGTTAATGGATTACAGACGTAATAGTCAAGAATTTGAGAGTCGCTCATAGAACATAAAAGCAATAAACCATTGCTTGAATCTAAGAGTTTGGTTGAAGCTTGGCCAATGATGGGGCCAAGAAACTGAAGTGAAAAGTTTGTGTGTGCTAGCTCCTGGTCGCGCATAAGTACTCTTTCCTGAAAACCCATTTGATCCAAGCTTGAAAAAATAGCGCATGGTGGTGAATAATTGTTTTTGGTGAAGATTTGGAGAGTGTATGACTTGGCAAATTTTGGGTTAGAGATTAAAGAGAACCAGTGTTTGGAGACTGACTTGAAGCAGAAAATTGATTTGAGTGGCAATTTTTGCAGGATCTCCATCAGCATAGAATCAGGAAGCTCAACCAAAAGGGGATCGAGAGACTCGTGTACTCTGAGTTTTCTAGAAATTGGAGTAGGCCATGGTGGAAGTGCAAAGGGAAACACCTCAAAGTTAAATAATGAATCTCGCATTTTGTCGCTTGCACACTCTACAACTTCCACCATTTTGGTTGAAAGCTGGCAACAAATTAAGTGACTCGAACAATTCAGATAAACTATATCACGGTCGAATGGATGAAAAGCTACAGCTCTTGTGATATCGCCCAGACGTGAAAACATACTAGTAACATAAAGATCGCTAGAACAAAATTCACTCAATTCAATCCTGTACTCCAAAATCCATTCTCCAGCATCATAGTCTTTAAGAAGCCAGACACCTAAACTGGGTTCTTCAGTTGGCTCTAGATAGGTATCAGCCACCTCAACATACCGCATAAAACCACAAGAAACCCCGATAACTCCAACAATTCTACTGACCCTATCGCAAGGCAAATCAATCAAGCGGCACTTGCTACCATCACTTCTCGGATCAAACACTAAAATGGTATGATTATCAGCTAAACAATGAATCAGCCCATTGTAACAAACAGTGTGTCTTCTCATCACAAAGAATCTAAGACCCTTTTCGCAACACACCTTCACATATTTCCATTGACTTGACTCAGAACTAAACACCTCAAAATTAAAAACCTTGGAATAACAAGTCAATTGAACAATTCTAACCACAAAATAATCACCAGAATCATCATCTACCATAATTACAGCTTTGACCCATTTGGGCTGACTCAAGAATTTAGGTAGACCAACCCATTTCTTAGTTAAAGGATTGCAAACAAAATAATCAAGAACTTGAGAATCATCATTTAAAGAACATGCAAGCAACAACCCTTTACTTGAATCCAATAGTTTAAGTGAAACAGCTGCTTGATTGACAGAATATATAACAGGGATCATAAACCTTAATGAGATGTCGATATTTACCAGCTCAGGATCACGAATAATGGCACGTTCATCGAGACTCACCTCATGGAAGGTGGAGAAGAGTGTCCAGGGAGGTGTGTAATTGTTGGTGGTGGTGATATTGCGAGTGTATGATCGGGCGAAAAAAGGGTCTGAGATCAAGGATAGCCAGTGTTTGGAGACTGATTCCGAAAGGAAGACCGATTTAAGAGGGAGTTTTTGGAAGATTTCTAGCAGAAGAGGATCTGGAAGTTGAGCCATTAGAAGTCTCGGAATTGAGTCTTGTCAGTGCCAAAGTAGAAATTTATAACAGCAAACGATGAAACATCGGAGTTAAGTAAAGTATCAATGTTTTGCAACAACAAAGTAAAAGTGTCCTATCAATCCTGATTACTTAACCATATAGTATTACATTCACGAGCTTGCTACAGTCTGTATTGTTAGTTTCGCGGAAAATACTTTAAGTACTCATACTTATTTTTGTGTCCTGGAATTGAGTCTTGTCAGTGCCAAAGTAGAAATTTATAACAGCAAACGATGAAACATCATAGTTAAGTAAAGTAAAGTATCAATATTTGGCAGACAACAAAGTAAAAGTGTCCTATTATTTAGCAAAAAAAAAGTAAAAGTGTCCAATCAGTCCTGATTACTTAACCATGTAGTATTAACATTTTTGAGCTTACTACGGTCTGTATCTTCCGCCAAAAACGCTTAAATACTCAATACTTATTTTCTTGGCAGCTGACCTTTCTATTTTTATATTCGCTTCATTTGGCACACCTGGTACCATTTTCCATTGAAGTTGAGTATGTCAACGTTAAATAAAAAGGTGTTTTTCTAATTTTATAATAAGGAAGTGAGAAAAAGAAATAAAATAAATGTTCAATAATACTTTTTATATTGCACTATATATGACATATTTATAAATTCATAACCCTGTATAAAATAATCTACCAAAAGTATTGTATGTGAATAATTTAATTTTTACTAAGGGCTCATCTAATAACAAGATAAAGTCTAGTATTTATTCTTATCCTTTTATATATTTGTAATTTTAGTGAAATTTTGACAGATATAGCCAAAGTTTAGAGCATTAACATTAACAGGGGTAGCAATTTTGCATAGGTATTCTAGAAAAGAGATAGGTATCCTATAATGCATATCTGCTACTTATAAATTGGAGTTGGACTGGAGCTGAAACAACTAGAAAAAAGCAAGGAGAAAATTTATATTCGAAGAATAGGACTTGAGATGAGCATAATACTAACAGTTGTTTTCCAACTTTCTGCCATATCTAGTTGCCTTGAACAATTGCCGAGAAGAGCTTCTGATTGATATCCTCCGATACTGAATCAGCTTCCTCATCACCTGTATATAAGCAATATCATATCTTCAAACAAGTAGAAAACAATAATATTTCCAGTTATCCATATTCATCAATTAAGGTATCACTCGGAACATTCAAGAACCTAGATTTATATTAAGGAAATGCAATACACTGCTATATGAACTCTTCAAACATAGATTGACTGCACATTATATACAGAAAAGGTGTCAAGAGATGACAAGAAGGTTTTTAAATTCTATATTGAATCATTATGATTGATCTGAATTTAATATAGAAGTGCCTTGCAAAGAGATATTTTTTTTCTCAAGTCTGATTATTACAGTATAAACAGACCTCAGATTTGTCTGCTAACTTGACTCTAAAGCTTTATGAGATATTTTCAGAACCATCTGTTTCAATCCCACAGGTACACAAAGATATAATCCAGAGAGAAAATAAACAATTTATTGAACACAAGACAGGATAGTGTGACACAGAGGTCTGAGTATAAGCTAGTTACAATATAGCTTCCTGTTTCAAGTTGACTCATTATAAAAGCAACACGACAGATAAGTTAACTAATCAACCAGCATAATGACATGCATAACTTACCACTTACCTGGATTGTATGCAGATTTCACGATGCTACCAGTTGTTTCTGCAAAAACGTGCAAACTTGAATTCGCCAAGGTCTTTTGGAATATAAAATCTGTTTGTATCGTACATTATCAAGCTAAATCATGACACTACAAAATCAAACAAATTGATAACCTTCAACTCATACATAGCCTCTGTGTCCTGAGAATTTATAAAGATTAACTAAAAAGAGTAATCGATCTTTAGCAATCAAAGAAGGCTGAAGAAACTGAAAAATAGTAACTCGGAGTCTCTGGATATAAAATCGATGTCTTCAACTAAAGCTATTCTGAGTTGGAAAGACTTACCTGGGTAAATTTATCCGAATCTCCTAGAATGGACATCATCCCTGGCAACATTCAAAAACCTGAACTAGTATGATTCCCGATTACTCTAATCAGGCCTTGATTGTTTGAACTACAATGAATGACTAAACTACTTGGTTAACATTATTGCACAATCTTCATTCTTAACATCATTGTTCCTAAATAAATGATTTCATTATGAGAAAATACGAAGGCAGATGGTCCCGAACATACAAACGATAGCAGCACATGTCAAGCGGAAAAAAATGCTGGAAGTGAAAAACCCTAAAATAAGGTAATTTTTCGATCAATAACACTGGAGCACTCTTTGTATATACATCAAAAATTTTGGGTTAAATTGTCCAACGGTTTTTTCCGCCGAGACCAGACCCAATTATGAAACCCAGATACAAATACATCCCATAATACACGGCAAAGGCACATATTAATCACATAAAAACACGCACAAAAGTGGACAACTGAATAAATTAACAAATTTATAAGATCTGAGGATATAGAATTTACATTTTCGGGATAAATATATTCAAATTCATTCAGTAGTCGATTCTCAACAAGATTAAGATAATGATTTACAATTGTGAAGAGTTTAAGGAGATTATCTACTGCCTCGTGATGATGATTATGAAAATTCATATTCCCAATTGGTGTCCTTTTTCAAATTATGAAACCCTAGATCAAAATAACGCAAAGATTCAATGAGCTTGTAAGTTAGTAACGGATTAGTGTCAAATTGTGTCGATATGAAATAAATATTTGTTGCATAATCGACTCACCTCGATCCAGCTAGTTTTATATGTTTATTACTTTTTTTATTGTTGATATCTTTTATAAATTTTACATTCGAAAATTTTAAAAACAATAAACTTATATAAAATCTGGTTAAACCCATTATTTTCATTTTATTTTATAAAAAATATTTATTTTATCTATTTTTATTAGTGTTTCAGTTATTTTATCAATTTTTATATTATTTATTATTCATCCTAAAAATAAAAAACCGTAAGAGATGACGAGAATATATTAATAACTTATTTTAATGAAAATCATCTCTTTTTCTTAAAATATATTATATAGTACAAATAAATAGAAAAAGCCTTTTATTTAAAATATTAAGAAGATTCAAATAAAAAAATATTAATATACAATAATCACGCTCGTCGAAATTAAAAATAAAAATTTTGATAGATAAAAATCACATAAAAAGGTCAATGGGTTTTTTCATAAATATATAGGAAAAAGTAAATTTTTGCAAATTTACTTTTCTCAAGAATAGCTATTTGCAGTTTTACTACACTAAGTTTCTAATTTGCAAAAATACTACCCCTCCCTTCTGCAACTGAATGTAACCACATGCAACTGAATGCCTGATTTCAAGTTCCAGTTCTCAAATGTCATTTTCGACCTCATCCTTACAATCCATATATATATATATATATATATATATATATATATATATATATATATATGGATTGTAAGGATGAGGTCGAAAATGACATTTGAGAACTGGAACTTGAAATCAGGCATTCAGTTGCATGTGGTTACATTCAGTTGCATATGGTTGAATGCAATCTCATATGCAACTGAAAACTGTAAGTTGCAATTGATGTATGGGTGCCCCTGGCGGGGCCATTAGATCAAAATAGAATCAACTGAATGCAACCTCATAAGCAACTGAATTTTTTTAGGGTGGGGTGATATTGTGGTGGATTTGGGTTGCAGGCCCCGCAGGGGCAATATTCAACTGAATATGCAATCTCATAAGCAACTAAATGCAACTGAAAACTGTAAATTACAACTGATGTATGGGTGCCCCTGGCGAGGCCATTAGATCAAAATAGAATCAACTGAATGCAACCAAATGCAACTGAATGCAACTAAATGCCTGATTTCAAGTTCCAGTCTCCAAATGTCATTTTCGACCCGATTTTCAGAATCTATATATATATATATATATATATATATATATATATATATATATATGGATTTCAAGGATGAGGTCGAAAATGACATTTGAAAAGTGGAATTTGAAATCAGGCATTCAGTTGCATATGAGGTTGCATTTAGTTGCAGGGAGAGGGGGTAGTATTTTTGCAATTTAGAAACTTAGTTTAGTAAATATGCAATTAATTTAGGAAGATGGTATTTTTGCAAATAAGATCCTAAAAAGTAGTATATTTGATAAATTCCCAAAGGTCAATGAATCACCGATCATCCTGGTACGTTGATAGTTGATACTCACGATTTCCATAGCGATATAAGTAATTTGGAGAAGATCACTTGAAGAAAGAAAAAGATTACAAAAAAGTATAATAAAATTGATATTAGTTAAAAACCCTGTGCCTGTTTTAAGTGATTTTCGTAAATTATTAAAGTGCGTTATTTGGGGTATATACAAAACTCTGTCAGGGCACATATATATTACAAAATAAAATAAAAATTTTCCTAATTCCAAACTACTTTTCTAAAATATATATTCAAAGTAAATACAAAATCATAATCTAATTTATTATCAAATTATAAGGAAGTCATGATTTCATTAATACGAGATTTTTCTCAAATTAAAAAAATATAACGTATGACGTAAAATCATTAAAAATTTATTAACACACAATTAAAAAATTGGTAAGATTTACTCTGTCCCATTTTACACGTGTGTTGTAATCAGACTTCATCAGCGAGGCACAGAACAAAGTTGATTTGAATGAATTGATCGGATTAATCAGTGCAGCGAGTTACGAAATTGAGATTAATCACTGATTATTCATGATTAATCACCGACTTTTATAAGAGAGATGTTACATGAACAATTTCACAAATATTAAGAAAAATATAATAAAAAAAATAAATTTAGTTCAAAAGTAGATAAAGTGATGAGACTTATCCAAATTTAAGAATAGATATGAGATAGTGAATTAAAGTAATAGGTGTAATAATATTTATTTAATAAAAAAAATATAAAATAAAAAAGTAATGTATTTTTAATAGTAAAAAGTACTCGTGTCGAAAAATATTAAGTATAATAAATTATTTTTTTTAGACGCATCAAAGAAGAATAAAGTTCATATAAGACCGAGGGAGTAGAATTCTAAAAAAAATATAATAAATCCGTTAATAAGCAATAAAGCCATGTCTTCATGACTTCATCTACTCCATTCTTGGTTTATATGTGGCCAGAATTGTTGCATCAAAGCAGAAGCAACAACCTATAACTTCCACTTTCAAGTTTCAACACTCTTCACTTTCTATAATGTCTTCTTAACTCAACTCTTACACAAACCCAAACCAATGGCTCTTCTCCAAGCAGTTCTCTTAAACACCTCAACTCTCCACTTCACACACAAGCCAAGACCATCTATACACACAAAGAAACCAAACCCTTCTGTATCTATACTCCAACCACATAATACCCACCATTTTAAGGCCAAATTCTTGAGTTCTTGTGCAGTTGCAACTGATATAAGTGGTGGGGTTTCCGTGGAAAGTGATAAAAGTGGTGATCAAGATGTTGTGATTGATGTGAATGAAGGGCTGGGGAGTGTGAGAGAAGTGGTTGAGTATGATTGGACTCAAGAATGGTATCCTTTGTATTTGACCAAGAACATTCCAGATGATTCTCCTTTGGGGCTCACTGTGTTTGATAAGCAAGTTGTGTTGTATAAAGATGGGAATGGGGAGCTTCAGTGTTATGAAGATAGGTGTCCCCACAGGTAATCTTGATTTTATTATATTTTTTGCAATTTCTTGAATTTTTTGGGCTTGGTATGGTTACTTTTAAGGCATGAAATTTTGCATTTTGATTACTTTGTGCTCGATGTTTATGGTAATCTTTGTGAATGAAATAGAAGGGTTTAATGGAATTTGTGTCGAGTGATTGATTTGCAGTTTGTTGTGCAAGGAGTGCTTGTTATATTCTGTCTAATGAATTATATGAGCAAATGCGAATTCGATCTACAAACCTTGATTGTATATCGAAGGACTTTTGCAATGTGTTAGGTAAGGGGATCTGTAGGCATCTGACTTTTGAATTTGAGATATATAAAAAGGGTGAAATGGTTTCTAATATTTCCAGGCATATGCTATTTCTTGTAAAAACTGACTTCTAATTAATTTGGGTGCCTTCTGAGAATTTTGTGTACTAATTCATCAATGTGTATAATCTTGAATTGTTTTGCAAGTTCTTGAATTTTCATGACTTCATATGATTTTATTTCCTCTGTTACATAGGTGCAGGGTAAGTGGTTTTAAGGGCATTTTAATAAGTTTGAGCTCAATGTCTATGGTGATTTTTGAGACTTTGCAGTCAGTGTGCAAGTAGTTCTCCTTAAACCTACAAAATCATATGGCAAATATGAATATGGTCGACAATTTTAATTTTATATTACTACTACCCTTCTATAGCAAAATTTTGTTGTCAAGGACTGTCACAATGTGTTAGATAATTGGAATTATGGGTATCTGATTTATGATTTTAGGATATATGAAAAGGGTGCATGAGTTCCGATATTTCCACGCATATGTTATGGCTTGTACAACTGATCTTTAACCATCACAGCTTTTGCTTGAGAATTTGTATACTAATTTAACAATGTCTGTTATTACAAAAGCAAGTACCCTGTTGTGTCGTTTAATAATTAATTAGGAAGCCTGTATGGTGCTTTTGCGAACAAGGAGTATTATCATATATCACCTACGCAAGCTTAAAGTGGAAACGTCTATAAGAGTGAATGATAATTGCTTAGAATATACTCTTTTAAGCTAGTTAGGATTGACAAATTATTATGATCATTATTGTACAGATTAGAAAGTCTATAAACTATGTACAGAACTAGCAGTGAGTAGAGCAAGAAACAATGCGGAGAAGATGAACTTTCCCATTAGAACTGAACAGAAAACTACAAGCTGTAGAAAACAGACTATACAAGCATTTTAAAGTATAAAAAGATTGTTTGTTACTCAACTAGCTGACGGCTCTTTGACTAATAACAAATACTAATGAGAAATATTAATGGTATAGCTATGTGATATGACCAGAATTTATCATAATATTACAATCAATGGGTCTTTAACCATCGTTGGTAAATGGTTCAGGTTGGCAAAACTCTCTGAAGGTCAATTGGTTGATGGGAGACTGGAATGTCTATACCATGGTTGGCAATTTGAAGGCGAGGGCAAATGTGTTAAGATACCTCAGGTATGTCTTCAGGTGCTAGAGATGTGATTTTTCTTCTTAAAAAAATTCAAAATAAATTGAATCTGATTCTCAAATCCCAATTGTATTCTTTGCAGCTTCCTACAGATGCAAAAATTCCTCGATCAGCTTGTGTGAAAACATATGAGGTAAGGGACTCCCAAGGAGTTGTTTGGGTATGGATGTCTCGCACAATACCACCAAATCCTGAAAAAATTCCTTGGTTCGAAAACTTTGCCAGGCCAGGATTCCAAGATTTTTCGACTACTCATGAACTTCCATATGATCATTCCATCCTTCTCGAAAACCTCATGGATCCAGCCCATGTCCCTATATCACATGATAGAACCGACTGGAGTGCAAAAAGAGAAGATGCTCAAGCTCTTAGATTCAAGGTAACTGAACGAACAGATCGAGGCTTTGCAGGCTGGTGGGGTAAGGACAAAGAGGAGTCCCTGTTAAACTTCCTACGCTTTGAAGCACCATGTAACCTCCAGAATAATAGAGAAATAGTTGATGAAAAAACTGGTGAGAAAAATTATTTTTCTGGGCTCTTCCTTTGTAGACCATCTGGACAGGGGAAGTCGATGCTTATTGTTAGGTTTGGAACCACAAAAAGATCGCCAGTGGCAAAACTTTTTCCTGAGTGGTACTTTCACCAGAATGCCAGTAAGGTGTTCGAACAAGATATGGGATTCCTTTCATCCCAGAACGAAATATTAATGAAGGCCAAAGTCCCGACAAAGGAACTCTACATAAACTTGAAGTCATCCGACACATGGGTAGCAGAGTACAGAAAGTGGATGGACAAAGTAGGTCATGGCATGCCTTACCATTTCGGACATAACACCATTTCCCTCCCCAAGGAGCCTGCTGTAGTTGAGCATGCGCCTGCAGGTCTTGTTGCAAGTATTTCAGCCTCCTTACCTGCAAAGGGTGGGATAGGATCCATGCACGCTCCAAACCTAGCCAATAGATATTTCCGACATGTAATTCATTGTAAGGAATGCAGCGGTGTTGTTAAAGCTTTTGAGACATGGAAAAAAGCCTTCGCTGCAATTGCTCTGGTTTCAACTACTTTAGCAATTTTAGCTACTGGAAGACAGTGGAAAGCTCTTCTGATAGTTTCAACAGCTTTGTGCTTGTCGGGATATTACTTTTGTACTTCTGCGATATCATTGAACACAACCAACTTCATAAGGACGCACAGAAGACTGTAAGGTTGGTTACTTCTTACTATTTTTTGTCCGGGAAGCTATCTGTTCTTGTGTGCCTTATGTAAAAGAACATATACTAATAAATGTATAAATTTGTTTAGTTACATCTCTGATTCAAGTTCACATTTACAAGTAAAATCGACACAAGTTCATTGTAAAGAGATTTGCTATTTCGAATTGCCAGGTTTCATTCTATAGAAACGGCTTGCATCTTTCTTCTTGAGCAGAACACGTGAGAATCTAAAATCTTAGATACAAAGAATCAGAAATAGTCCATTTATGGCTTTTATTTTCGGAATATTTATTTATTAAAAGATTTTAACATATCATATTTTTGATGTGTTATATAACATGCATACAGTACTTTTTGCGAACTACATGTCCGATCCTTCCTTTATGTTAACAATTGATCGTAACATAATCTACCGTTTTCGACTTTCTTCCATTTTTGTCCATTTTTTATGTTAGTAGTTGACCCTTTTTAACTCTCTCCACTTTTGTCCAATATTTATGTTAACAGTTAACTATTTTCAACTTTTTTCACTTAAACTACATGCCCGCCCGATCAAAAATTTGACCGTTTTGGATTTTCATCACTTTTCTTAAACTACATGTCCAATTCCAATGTTAACAATGGATCAGAACGTAAGGAGTTTAAGGTTACCGCGAGACCGACAACACCGGCAAAAGGTCATGGACTCATGCCTACAGTGGCGGATCTGACTATAAAGTTAGGGGAGTCAATTTTTTTGTAAAAAAAATTAAGAGGGGTCAAAAAAAATTAAGAGGGTCAATTTCAATTTTACAACCTAAAAATATGTATAATATTAAAAACAAAAAAATGTAAAGAGATCAGTTGTCCCCTTTGCTCCTACTAAGATCCGCTCCTACATGGCTATATGGTCGCGAAAGGCGTTGATATATATGCCGCATCTTCTTTTCAAATGATCCGTGACTCCACGTGAAGTCCATCCGCCAGTTAACTTTGCGGCTCCGTCTAGCTTTTGGATCGTGGACCTCTGCAAGTCGTAGTCCCTGCTTTCACTTATCCATTTTGGATATATCTGTTGGAAGTTTGTCATTTTGAGCACCAATTTGAGTGAGGCTCGGCTACGTGCTCGTGGCGGGTTATGCTTGGATTATGTTCTCCTCCGAGAGAGCTTTCCAATGCATGTTTATTCACTCAAAACGACTAAGGAATGGATGAGTTATGATGATCCAAAGTTGCTTCCTTGGTAGTGGAAAAAATTGGAATAAAAAGCTTGAATCCCACATAGATTCAATAAAGAGCCTTTAAAGGCTTTATATAGCAAAACACTTTGGTAGTGTCCAAATGTGTTACTAGTGTTATGCTCCACCACCTACGTGCGCGCAGGGGGGGTGCAAATCGTGGGATTTCGAGGGAAATTTCGTGGCTTCGCAAGCCTCGGGCTTTTCCGCGTGTGCGACCTGCGGACACGAATGCAGCAAAATCTGGGCCCGAAGAATTACGGACTAGTTTTGCTGAATTAATTACTGGGTTTAAATTAATTTCGATTTGATTTCGGATTTTATTTATAGCCGCGTAAATTAATTAAACGCGTTTTAATTAATTACGAAGCGTAGCGCACAAGTCTTGCATTGTCTATATACTCATTATAGATTAGGGTTTATTCACAAGAAAATTACACAGCCTCTCGCATCCAAACCCTAGCCGCGTCGGTGATAGTTTTCAACCTTGTTCTAGTTCGTCGAAGGTGCTTCTCGCATCGTTGATCCGTTTTATCCTGGGAGGCGATCGTTCATCACATACGGTGAGGGCGAAATACGCTTTAAGGAGACAGTTACGCACTGGACTCGGATTTCCGTTCATATATCCTTCGTTCTGTTTTGTCTCCTTACGCCTACTGTTTTGTCACACACACACAAACGCACGTACTGTTTTGTTGGTTTTTTGCACAGATTGTAAAACAATATCAACATCCACATTTCACCATGCCCCATCAACTGCTCACTCGTTTTTTTTTCCTTCTAATTTTGGAAAAATTAACATAAACTTAAAAGCAAAAGACTAATGGAGTTGCGGAGTCGGTGAGCTACTCCTTCCGTCCCCTAGATTCTATGCGTTCACTATTTGGCACGCACTTTAATTCTTCCATAAAATATGAATGTATAATTTATTTTTAAAATTTTTTTTTCTGAATAAAAATTTAATAGTTAAACTTTTATTGAGAATTTTTTTTTAAAAAACAATTATAGAACTATAGTTTAGAGAAGCTGTGCCCCCTCCATTACTATAATTTTTTTTAAAAAAATAGAACTACATTTAAGAATACTTCACTTGAACTTAACAGGATCGGGATTTTAACAAACCAAGTCGAACTCATAAAACTTAATATCAATATAAAGAAATTATTCTCATTCCAAACATGATACTAAAATTCATATTCTGCAAAGTTTCGAACATGAGTGGATAATATTATACTATTTTAGCCAACAACCATGGACCTGCAACACAATAGCTTCATGCGTTCAACATGTGATAAGTGGGCACAGCTCCTTTCATCAGTCTGGCTTCATATATATATATATATTCCAATGGCTCTGATAAATTTCTAATCCGCTAAAATTCTAATGAGTACTGTTACATGCACAAAATTGAATATAAAATTTGGTACAAAATGATATGATAATTGAGATGAGGTGTTTTGATTCATGCTATTATATGAATACACGATGCTCATTTCAATCAAAACTTAACGCATGTCATTTTCCAATTATTCCCCGTCTGCGAGTGTAAGTTCACGCCAATTAACAGAGGGACCACAAGATTCTTCCCAAAAATATCCATACCTATAGTTGGTAGGCATGTAACATAAAGAAAAAGCCCTCACTAGCTGAATAATAGCATCATTCTTGCCCTAAATATTCTGCACATGTAGGTCCCACAATATCTATATTCTCCACCAAAGCCTGCAGGCTTATAATTTGGCAATCAATCAGTATTTCCCTCCTGTACTTCCATATAATCCATTTCTCCAGCCCTATATATACCTGGCTCCTCAGCCCTTTCTTCTTCATCAACCCTTCTGTTCACTACAACAAATACCACTTTTTACGACTAAAAAAATATAATAAAATCGTAAAAATTTGAAATGTCTGGAGTTTGGGTGTTCAAGAATGGGATCATACGCCTGAATGAGGGCTCAGACCACCAATCGAGCCGAAAAAAGGTGCTGGTGCACCTACCAACCGGAGAGGTGGTTTCATCCTACGCCTCACTGCGCCAAATGCTGATGGGCCTTGGATGGGAGATTTACTATGGCGATATCGAGCTCTTGCAGTTCCACAAAGCCTCATCAATTGATCTCATTTCGCTTCCTAAGGAGTTTCACAAGTTCAACTCCATCTACATGTATGACATTGTCGTCAAGAATCCTAATGTCTTCCTCGTCAAAGATTGCTAACCTCCAGATCTTTGCCATTGTTTTACATTTATATATGCTAGCCTACTTACTTAATAAGTTTCTGGTGACTGGGTACTCAAAATAATGTTATGGCAATCCTGTTTTGTTTGATTTTTATTTGTGTTAATATAAGTACAATTTTGTACCTGAAGAGTTCATGGACTCTTGTCGTGGGTTAAATAAGACAGATGAATTGAACTACTAATAATTAATTTTTTACAATATAATAACTTATAAGTCATTAAAACATCTGACATTCATATTTTGCTGTAAGAACTTCAATTCTAACTCCATAACGCGTAAATCCATAGATGCACGCTATAGCATATTAGCATCGAGTTAACTAAAGTAATTAACTTAACATAAATTAGCAAAAAAAAAAAAAAAACTGAGCCGTCTTCTCAGAAGAATTTAACTAACCCATTGCCTTAATCCTCTTTTGGATATATATCGTTAATTAACAGGAATCCATATTTTTATATCTGTCATGTCTCTTTCTAAAAAATGGACATAGAGATGGCCTTCATTATAGATGGACAAGCTTGCCCTTCGGCTATCAATGATTATGAGTCCACAAATTTTCGTATATTAATGAAATGTCTTGAAAACTGATTTTGATTAAGGTCATGTACATCTCAAAACCGTCCCCACATATATATATATTAGGCGAATTGCCTATAATAATCATAAGTTTGAAAGCAACTAGATCAACTTGAAGCTTTACACATTCAAGATTGGGTTGCATTTAGAATATCTTTACAGTGAAAATGAGATTTATAGTCAATGTCAACCGTTCTTTATTCATTTCTCCAAGGGCATCAACAATTGTGTGTCAAAATAGTTAAAGAAAAAGCGATTTGAATTTATCACATCACTTCATATATTACATCTTCACATGATATAATGAATGTTTGGAATTCTGTAAAATGACTATATAAACCTAAAGCTGTTGAGACTTTAATTAGGCTTTTCTCGTGTGACACATACAAAATTACAATTCTATAAATATATAATAACCGAATATATATAATTTGTATTCATATTTTATTAACATTTCTATTCATATTTGATAAAATTTACCACTCAAATCCATATGAACAGTTAGATATGATATCAAAAGAAATGCATATAAAAAGTCTGAGGTTTGATTTCCGCCATCAATATATTAAATTTTAAATAATTGTAATATTAATAGTTTACAGATATGAATAGATATAAATCCTAACAATTATATTATAGTCTCTTTTTAAATTATCAAAAAATATAGAAATTCAATAATTTTAAAATAAAATTAACCTATGGGAAAATAAAAATAGCAATTTTTTGTTTCAAAAGAACTAAAAAATTCAACCGTTTTGCTCCTTATATATACTTCTGCGCATCCCAAAAATCAGTATATTCAAATTAGCTTCTGAAACCCAAATCAGACATGCATGTATAGCTGTAGTCCATTTTCCGAATTTGTACAAAGAAATTGTAAGCAATTGGCAGAAAAAGGAAATTTAAGGTTCACAGGCATAGAGAATCAGGAGCAACAGGGCCAACAAGATGTCAATTCATGGCCAATTATATTGACAAGATGTAAGATGAATATTATGCATATTTTTGAGTTTAGATGATGAACACCACTTCATCACGTGAAGCTCCATCTGCCTGTTAACTTTGGGGTTCCATCAAGCTTTTTGGGTCATGGACCTCATCTTCAAGTCACTATCTTCGCTAAATTTTGGAGAATAGTCAAAAATTACGGCCTCAATTAAAATTCTATTTTAAAATGTCTAATTAAAATGAATATTTTATTTTAAATCAATTCCTATATTTTCTTATCAATATCATATAAGTATTGTAATAATTATATTTATGTTAAACATACAACCCATTATCGAATATTCAGATATTCTGGTTTCTTTACTCTCTTTTTTTCACGTATTTTTGACAAATTTGATCACACACATAAAAATTTTATTGTTAAACTTTTTTGTAGTGAATAAAGATATTACAATAATATTTTTACTTACAAGAAATATTTAACAAAATAAAAATAAAAATACATAATGACAAACTTTTAAAAAATATGAAAATATTAAAATACAAACGGTAGAAATATAAAAAAAACAGAGGAAGTACGATATGCCTTTTTTTTTTTTAAATAAAGTACGACATGCTGATGACGTTTCTCTATTCTGGGCAACTGGGCCTTCCCGGGTCTCGACATGTTAAAATCACAACATAGGACCTTCACGTGACCAAAATGTGATATGTGGGCACAAACAATTTTCCACCAATAAGAATCTAGATACCCCATTAACTTGGACCCACAAGATTCTTACCAAAATATCCATATGATTGGCTGCAGACATGTAAGCCACAAAGCAAAAGCCCCAGATAATTATTACAGCATCGAATAAGCCCTAAACATGTAGGTCCCACAATATCTATATTTTCCACCAAACCCAAACAGCCTTATCATTTGATCCTCAACTACATCCATTTCTAAGCCCTATAAATACCCCTCTCCTCCCCTTCCTCTTCAGCAACCAAATTCCACAAGCACCAAAAATAAGTCCTTTTTTTTTTCGCGAAAAATTCGGACAATGTCCGGAGTTTGGGTGTTCAAGAACGGGATCATCCGCCAAAATGAGGCATCGGAGCAGCAATCGAGCCGAAAGAAGGTGCTGGTGCACTTACCAACCGGAGAGGTGGTTTCGAATTACAGCTCGCTGCGCCGAATGCTGATGGAGCTCGGATGGGAGATTTACTACGGCGATATCGAGCTCTTGCAGTTCCATAAAGCCTCGTCGATTGATCTGATTTCGCTTCCTAAGGAGTTTCACAAGTTCAATTCCGTCTACATGTACGACATTGTGGTCAAGAATCCTAATGTCTTCCTCGTTAAAGACTGTTAATTAACCTCTAGCTGTGTGCTGGATACCTTTATGTTGTTTTTACTGTTTGACAGTGTGTAGATTATGTTTCTGTTGATGGGATAATAAAACACAGTAATAAAATGACAACAATGTTTTGTTTATAATGCGTTAGGAGATAACTCCTTATTTCATTTGATCAAGAGCGGATCCCACTCTGACTCCTCCCGAGATTTAACTCTTTGAACGGATTTAGATTTATATTCTCTCTGTTTTCATTTACATGTACATTTTCTAGAAAAAAAAAAAATGTGTTTCAATTGATCTTAATGTAAAATTATAATTTTAAAGTCAATTTTACTACAATTTATATTTTCCAGATCAGCCTCATTCCACATATTATGACCATTTAGTTTAATTGATTTATAAACATTCACTTTTATTAAACTGTGTGAATTTTTGAAAATAAACTCCTAATTTTACACGGAGGTAGTAAGATATATAAGCCTCATTATTAAAAAGAAACACATATATATACACACCTTTTTTTTTTTTATCATAAAACGGTCGTATATATACACTTGTGTGAGAATAAAGTACAATTTTGAATCGAGAAAATTATATTTACGTGTGTGTGGATTATGGATACTAGCCACGTAAAGCTGGCGGCATGCATGTATCAATGCAGGGTAGGGCTGACATTTATAACAAAATGGTAAAATTTAAGTAAAAATGATATTTTTGTTATTTAAATATTGAGAAAGAAGGGGTGCTTAATTTACATGAAAAAAACAGAATTCTTACTTCATCATGAATTTAAAGCACTACAAAATTAATATAGCCCATCATTAACAACGGATAATTATTTATTAATCTTATTGTAAATATGGGTCACATATATGAACTTATGAAAAAAAAAACAAATTTTATGATCAATTCTGAACTTTTTTCTTGACCAGAAATGATGAAACTGAACATTTATGACGAATTATTGTGAAAAGTCCATCACAAATATTGTGGTTTCTTTTCTTTTTTTTTTTTTCCTTTTTTTGCCGAAATATGGTGGTTTCTTGTATGTAATTTTTTCATAATATGATAAAGTAGTTTTTATATCCTTATCCTCTATTCATCTGGTTGAAAATGAATTTTAATGGATATGAATATTCTTGCTGTGAACCGAGCATATATTGGCTGCAGGGCAACCACAAATATTGGATGACATGTATGATATATTGATATGAGTAGAGGCCCACAAATAGCCCCAAGAGAAACAATCACTAGGAAAACAGGTGAGGCTCGATGGGTCTTCACGTGGGCAAGACCATCAATCTGAACCTCAGATTGTACTTGTTGCCGGCAACCAGATTTTTCCTAAATATTTTCTAAAATCTGACTTTATATAAATATATCACTTAAAAAAAATATAATATTTTATTGTTTTAATTAGTAATTTTATATGTAATAAATTATAAATAACATCTCAAGAAGTACTAGTCTGAAGTTAAGCCAAATGATCTATGATCACTTCATGTATTAAATTGACTGATTAAGAATCACAAACACAGTAAAACAATGATTAATTATTAATTAGTGATAAATTAATATTTAAATTATAGATTATCGATCGGTCGTGATGGTATATATTTAATATCGAATATTTAAATAATTGCAATAAATTAATAAAATTAAAGTGATCCATAGTTATGGTTTCTGTTAAAATTCGAAAACAAAGAAATAGTTATGGAGTATTGAAAATTCAGTTGCCTTGTCCCCAACTTTAATCTTTTTTTGTGCTCAAGTCCCAAACCAGTATTCGCATTAGCCCATTTTCCAAATCTGTATAGTGTACAGCATAATCATAAGCACTTGGCAAAACAAGAAAAATTAAGGTTTATAGCCACAGAGGTCCCCTAGGAACAACGATATCATGACCGATGGTGACAAGGCCTTACTGAATTATATGAAATATCTCCTTCAATTTTCTTGTTAAATGATCCACGTGATATATGCTCCATCTGCCTTGCAGGTTAGTTTTGTTGGTCCATCTAGATATTTCTAGGTCAAGAACCTTGTTATATGTGCTTGCGTAATAATATTGTAATAATCTTTGATTTATTAAGAAATTCTCGATTAAAAAATTCTCGAGATCTTACTTAAAATTAAATTAAAAATACACGGTAAAGGGGCCAAGATAATTTTTTATTAGATCATAACTAATACAAAAAAATATTATTGGAGAATTATGCAGTAACACCGTGGATTGAATTGTAATTTTTCTTTTTTGGTTTTTCAAAAGCGTCAACCTTTATCGTAATGAAACTTTTATTGATTGAACCATGTGTAGTAATTTTGAGTAAAAATCATGAAAACTTCACTGGATAATGCATGGTAGAGCTGAATTAAGAAATTAATCTTTGATAAACTATTTCTAGCGGAATTTCCACTAAAATTTTGAATATCCGAGTTATTATTACCAAAAATGATGATTTCAATCATTTGAAGAATAATTGAAAAGTTATGGACCCTCAGGACATAGGAGCTTCACGTGAGCAAATGTGATATGTGGGCACAACTCTCATCTCCTGTCTCTGTGTTTATATATTCGTATGTGAAAAATTTTCAACCAAAAAAATTAAGATTCCGCAACTCAGCAGGACCCACATGATTCCTACCAAATATCCCATATGATTAGATGGTATCTGAGCCAAAAAGCTTAAGAGCCCTAGCTAATTAATAGCATCAATTGTGCCCTAAATCTTTTAAACACGAGGGTCCCACAATATCTATATTCTCCACCAAAGCCAAACAGCCTTTATCATTTGATACCAAGTTATCCACCTCTAAGTTCCCTTTCCTCTTCATCAGCAACTAAATACAATAAACACCGCAACAAACAGGCTTATTTATTACGGTTAATTTACGGATAACTTCCATTTTCGGATATGGATAATGTCTCGAGTTCGAGTTCGAATTCGGATATGGATCATACGCCAAAAGAAGGGGCTGGCACACTTACTAACTGGAGAGGTGGTTACATCCTACACCGCACTGCGCCAAATGCTGATGATGGAGTATCGAGCTATTGCAGTTCCATAAAGCCTCATCAATTGACCTCGTTTCACCTCCTACGGAGTTTCACAAGTTCAAATCCGTCTACATGTATGACATCGTCGTCAAGAATCCTCATGTCTTCGTTGTCAAAGACTGCTAGCCACTAGCTAATTGTGTTTGCCTTTTGTAATTTAAGATTATAGTGATTCTATACTCAATAATGCTATGGACTCCATTTTTGTACTTGTGTAGCTGTTTAAATGCATTGTCTTCATCACCTCAATTTTGCATCTTTATGTATTATGTATAAACAAATACTACTCTTGGTATTAATTTTTGAATTAATTTTTTAAATAAAAATATAAGTGAGGAACTTTTATTACTAAAGTATTAAAAAATATAAAATAAATATATATTTGGATTCACATTAAATAATTTTAAAAAATTTAAAATAACAGACAAGACAGGACAGAGAGAGCTATGAAGCTGAGATAGGATATGCATGGGAAGTGGGGACATCAATTGTACGTGAGATGCAAATATATGTATAATCAGTACGTGTAAGATATTTTGTGTTTAAAAACAACAAAATGATGATAGTTACGACTTGAGGCCCGCGAATGACCCTAACGAAATACAATCACCATGAAAATAGGTGCAGCCCAATGGGTCTTCACGTGGACAAGATAAGAACATGTCCATAAAACCAAGGCAATCGCCGAGAACTTCAAATATAAGCCGTCAACCAGATTTTTCTTACCCACCCAAGACCCAGCCAGAGGCTTTTGTTTTATGGTTCCTCACAAATACTATTATTATACAGTGCATTTAATACGATAATTATAATTATGTACTATTATTTAGAGTAGTAATTGTTGATATTGATGTGTGCTCATTTTTAGAAAAACGGATATTTAAGAACGGAGAGAGTATAATGATTAGTTTGGATATTGATTGAAATTGGATTTGTCCAGATAAGCAGCTGTCTTTACATATGATAAATGATTATTCTTGGAAAGATGAAATGGTTCGATTATATATATTCGACTATTTACTTCGAAACACTAATGCGATTGAAAATACAACTTCGATTGAAAATGGGGGTCATTAAATTTTTCAGCAATTTTTGTGGTAATTCAAAATTTTCAATTTTTTCGCCAAAATTTTCAAAATATTAAATTCGACCAAAAAATATTGGATAAAACCTGTGGAAAATAAGTCAGTTTTTTTTGAATTGACTGGATATATGTTTTTGACATGTTTAAACTCAACCAGCAGTATATCAGCCAAAAAAATTATATTTGACTCTTAAGCGTTAAAAAGGTTTTTCTTTGACCAGATATCATTGATCGAAAATATTCATTTTTTTATAGTAATTATAGTAGTTTCTAATACTAGTCTGATTGAGTTTTGTTCATTTTAAACTTATACCTAGCGTTTGGTTGAAAATTTTATTTCATAAAACCCATTTCTCAAACCCAATATAAAATTTTCATACCCAAGGGTTTGAGAATTCAATTTTTTTCTTTTTATTTTCATTATTATTTATATCATTTCATGTAAATTATAATATGATATGAAATTTATGACTCAAAAATATGTAAATGTTAATTTATAAATATAATCTAAATTAATTATACTTGAGAACTCTAAATATTCATTTCACCACTCAACTAAACACATTATATCTCAAATTATATCACATAAATAAATCATCTTAATCTGATTACTGATCTCGACCTCGTGGCTCCACTGTAACCAAACGGAATTACGGAACCTTAAATTATTACTGTATGTAAACTAGCACAGGACCAATGAATAAAAAAGCATTCACGTGTGGCAACGTGCCTATAAATTACTGGGTTCCTCATTAATTAATTCATAGCGTAAACCATTTCCAAATTCCAGATGCCCTAAAAATATTAAACATGTAGGATGTCAACGGGTGAGATGGATTTGGATTTCGTAAGATCCAATCCAATATTATATTTTCGTTCCATTTGGTTTCGGGTTTAGATTCAGAAATATTGAAAATAAATTAATATCTAAACTGATTTGTCATATTTTTCGAATTTTAATATGGGTTTGGGTCAATAATAAATTTATTAAAAAATTATATTTTGTGAACGAGGAGTAGATGGTGAGTTAAAATAATTATATAGAAGTTATTTTTATAAATACCTCGACTATCCTTCGACTTGGTTACCGAATTCGTTGGATTTGAATAATTCGTGATCAACAATTAAAGACGTGTATGTCTCATGTATTAACGAGTCCATCATAAACATCATTTTTCATAGCTAGCAAAACTTGGATCTACTCGGTTTATTCCGGAAAAATTTGAACTTATCTAAATTCGGACAAAACTCAACTTAAGTCTATTTCCAAACCTAGGCTATGGAAGAGGGGCGAAGCTTCTAAGAGCCACCATGCATGCACGCCCTCAGGCCCCTCACCATGGTCCTGCCAAAATTTATAACTTCTTTGAGATAATTAAGAGCAAGTTTAACAGGTGTATTATCTATATACAAAATTTAAGATAATTGACGAAAACGAAAATTCTAATAGTATATCATATAAATATTTAAAATTTCTGGAATATTTTTCATCTATCTTATTTTTAAGATTGTCCTACTCAAACCTAATTTTAATTTTCATAATACAATATTATTGTTTTCTCTCTTTCACACTTATAATTGAATATATTAATATTTTAATAATAGAACTTGTGGATAAGCAATGAATGCAGGTTAAGCTGACGTGGACGTGGGTACAAAGTATTATGTCTTTGGTTGAGTGCTGAAATAAATATATATAATTTTTACAAAAAATAAGTTACTAATTTATATTAATTAAAAATATAAATAAAATTATTATTGTTATATATTTTTGTATCATTGATTTAATTTTGTATCAAATATTAATATTTCATTACTTAAATGTAGACAAAAAAAACAAAAACTGTATCAAAAAGCCATACTTGGTATTTAAAGCATAAGTTTGTGATTTTATTTTTTCTACCCAAACATCAGAAACCAAACAAGAGATGGAATTCCATTGAAATAGACAAACCACATACGTGATTCCTGAAAACCATGAATCAAACGACGACTAAACACTCTTGCCTTGCTGATATCTCTCTATATGTTGTCCATTTTGTATGATATTTTAACATTTTTAATATATTATGATGACAATTATTATTGTGAATATATAACTGACCCCTAAAAAATGGGAATAATTATCCCGGAATAATTAATTCATAGCGTGCACCATGCGCTTATATATTAAACATCATCTAGATCTATGTTCTCCACCGAAGCTAAACAGCCGTATCCTTATCTGTTATGCTCAACTATATATTTTTAGAGCATCTTCAAGCTCTTAGCTTGAAATTTGAGAAGAATAAGAAAAACAATTGTTCCAAAAAATTTTTAGCGCCTCTTTAAATCATTAAGAGTCTTTTATTTCTCTCTGCTCTCTCCTCAAAATTAAGAGTCACCACATAGCTCTTAACTTATTTTTCACAATAAAAAAAATTCATTCCTCCAATTCACATCCACTTAACTTTGTTATAATGGAGCCCAACAAAATAAAATATGAAATATAGATTATATATAAAAAATATTGTTGGAATTTACACTTTTAACCTTATACCAAAATAGAGCCATATCCAAAAAAATCCCTATAAATAGCTCCTCCTTCCCTTCCCTTCCCTCTCCATCCTCAACTAAAAAAACATCAACCCTTCTGCCTATCAACACACAGAAATGTCTGGAGTTTGGGTATTCAAAAACGGTGTCGTACGCCTAGACAACGATCGGGCAACCGTAGATTATTCATTGGTGCACGTCCCAACTGGAGAGGTGATTTCATCCTACGCCTCCCTCACCCAGATACTGTTAGAGCTTGGATGGAAACCATACGACAACGGCAATTCCGAGCTCTTGCAGTTCGCTAAAGACTCTGGTTTCATTTCACTTCCTAAGAATTTCAACAAGTTTAAAGGTGTCTCCAAGGCTATGGTTGTCACCAATAATCCTGGTGTCTTCAAGCTCGTCCAAGAGACTAATGAGCAGAAAGAGACTACTGCTGCTGCTGAGGACTCTAGCTAGGTTATATATTTATCACTTTGTGTGTGGCTTTTCAGCTGTTTATTTTACAAGTATTTTTACAGTAGTACTGCATGTGGTTGTGTAATTTAAGATTTCTGTTGTTGATCGGAGAGTCGAATAATGCTATATATGTTGATACTCTTGCTTCTTAAGTATTAACAGATATTAAGCACTATCTTTGTTTTTTTTTGGAAATTAATTACTCGATCTATATATCTTTTCTCATTTCCATTTTTTTAAACCTTTTTAATATTTTAAAAAGACATATTTAAATAGAATTTGTTTTTATAGAATTTATATCAAATGAGAGTTTAGAATCTAAATTTTAATTTAACATAGACTTCTAATTATAAGTTATTAATTAAAGATAATATTTAGTTTTTTTACGTGTTCAACAGTCAAACATCAATAAAAACAAGACCAAAAGAGTATTTTAAATTAGTTGAGTCTTTATTCTTTCCATCTAGATTCATGGATAACGTTTAAAAAGTTTAAAATTTTCAATACAGTTTTTTATAAATCAAGATTATAAATATGAACTTATGTAAATAAAATTACAAGTATTTATAACTTCTTAATTCCTAAGGTCATCAGTGTGTTGCCGAATTGAGGTTTAGGTAACAGTATTTTATAACATTTCAAGACTGATTTGTTTCCTACCAGATGAATTAGCGACACTTTTCGTAGTTCTTTTAAAAAAAATTATATCCTCCAACAATAAAAAAACATTTGACCGTAAGATGGAATGATAATAACTTCTCCTCAATTGCACTTCTCGCACATAAATTGCATTATTTGCACAAAAGTTGCACAAAATGCGAACCAATTTGCCAGAATTGCAATTTTTAGCTCTTGTCGAATGTAATCGGGTAATAAGATGGGTAGAAACCCATTTTCTGTTTTTAATTTTATTTTGGAAATTGTTGGCTTTGTAGTGATATTTTGTAGTTAAATGTATAACTTAGTATATTCAACGAGGAGGATTGACATAATCTTAGTACATTTTGGTTTTTCAGCTTCTGCTTTATAAATCGTGTTGTAGATTTTTCTTCCAAACGATACCATTTTTCATTCCATGACAGTTGTAATTATCGTTATATCAAACATTATCTTGATGTCTAAGCTTTTGATATCAATTCCTAAGGTATACCCAGGTGCCGCGATCTTGAGATTTGCATAAACATATTCAGCTCCGTAATGGTGTGCCTCCATTGCTTATGTCAAATGTAACATTAACGTAACTCAAGTTCTCACCGACTTCTTTGTGTCCCAATAATACTAATGATCGATGGCACTACAGCCATCATCATGCACCGCAGAAGATATATATTGTTGCGCCTGCTGCTGCTAACTTCATTCTTTCTGGCTTGTATTTTCAATGCACTTTGTCTGTAATTATGATGTTAAAGTTTATTGCAAACAAAGGAGAAAATGCAAACAAAGGAGAAAATGCAAACAAAGGAGAAGTATAATGAATGCATCGCATGCATTGCTATATAAACAGAGGTCCCTCATTCAGATCTTCACTTCACTTCTTCTGAGAAAATGCAACTACGCACTTCACTGGGTTCCCCGTCTCCGGGTGTTCTCAAAATTAATGTTCATGGGCATACTTCCAAAACACCTATGAACATAAAATTGAATTCTTTGTCAAAATTGCATTCGGGCGTATAAGAAAAATATAAATTCGAATAAATTTTGGGAAATTAAATTTCTCTAATTCTGATCATAAAAATGGAATCAATTAATTCTATCTTAGCTGAATTTAATATATCAAATATATTCAAAAAATAAATATGGTCTAATTTATTAACCAAAGATGACTAATTTATTTTATCAAATATAGTTTAAGATATAAATATAATCAACTTTAGTCTATCAATAATAATTTATTCTGTTTCACCAAAAATTAAAATAATACGCTCTAGTCGATCATTTTTAGTTTAACTCGCTGACACCTCTATACTTATAAATGCTTTTTCATCACAGTCCAATATAGATTTTAAAAGGCATAAATTCTAACAAATTTATCATAATTATTAAAATGAAAATAGTTGCAAAGTCGTATCACAAATACTTCTGAAACTCCAGTGGATTAATAGGAACATATCTATAAATATATGTTCTCATTACTCACGTAATGAACCTATATGGATAAAGAAAAACTTCAATAAGAAAGTTTAAGAGTGATACTCAACAATTTATATTCCTAGTGACAGAAGAATTGATCCATATTTTGAATTTGTAGTATATGCATAAAGTTATATTAATGGCCTTCCCAGAAATAAATATGAAATTTACAGATAAATTTTATTCAATTTCCTAATTTGTATTATATATTTAATTTGTTTCATTCCTCAGTTGTGGACTTCTGGTGAATGTTCATTCTTTGCTTTCTTGGTATGAATATACATAAATTAGTAGTCATGTTTGATTGTTTTTGTGGTTGCAGTTACTGTTTTATCTTTGTCGGGATTCTTATCTCAGGGTAAAAATTGTTGGAATGTAACATTAATTTCATTCAGACCCTTTTTCTAACATCTTAAGATTTTGAATAGACTCATTCTCACCAAAAATATCTCTTGGATGGACGAATTATGTGCCAATTAGCTTTGATAAAGCATCTGCGAACAAACTAGCTCATTATTTGGCACGATTAGCTAGTTTAAACCCATGTTGCAGATTGTGTGATCAGAAAGAAAATGTCATTTCTGAGTTTTAAGATGGTCCTGATGCTGATTTGATATGAGTAAATCTCAGATTATCTACCTTTCAGAAAGAAAATAAAAACTATTGAACTGGCTTAGGAGCATCAAACCATATTTGACGCTTGCATAAACAACGATTAGGGAAACTTTAATAATAACAAATAATTCATCCTGTGGCTGCCTTCACTAAAAAAACTATGCTTTCGACAGTGTCCTTAAGAAAAATCAGTAACTAATGTAAAACAAAAGAAAATTATCATTGTCGCACTGAAGAAAACATTACGATAACAATAATTAAGTCTATAAATTGTTATCACACATAAATGGCCCATACCAATGAACTCAGCACATATCCGCAGATTATTCCAATAGAAACACATAACAGTGAGGAAGCTGTTGGAGAGAATGATGAATTACTTGACTCAATTGTTTTATGATTTAAATTTTCTTAAGACTGCTGCCCTGCCTTGATCTTATCTTTGATGGAAACCAGACTTTCCCTGTAAGCAAACACTCCTTCACACCCTGTATAGTTATGAAACGCAAAATCCTTTGTTTCTTGTGTATCAGGATCAACCATGAGCATGTAACCATTTTCACATTGCAATAAGAGCCTGTTATCCTTCCAGTGACCAACAGGATGTCGAATATCAGGAAGCGGTCCCATAGTAAATTTCTTGGTCCAACAACCCTCACTCCATGTCCAAATATCAAAATTCTTCAAACTCTCGTGGAGAGACAGAAATGCAAGAGAATCATCATATACTGCAAGACACTTGGTACTTGGCTGTGCATAGTCCGGAACATCAATATCTTTGAATGAATCATTCGCCATATCAAAAAGAATTATCACTTCAGAACTATAATTGAGTGATCCCAACCAGTAACAACATTCATTCATGGTCCGATCGACATTTTGAAAATCTAATATAAGGTTCCTTCGAGTTATACCAGTAACTCCCGAAGACTATTATAGTTACCTCTGAATCTAGTCGTATTGATTGTTCAATCATGGAAAAGGTTATAGCATCCTCAGGGGCATAAGAAACTTGCCCAAAATTAGCATGGTATCGAACATTATCTTGATAACCCATAGGTTATAATATTAATTTCTAAGGTCATCAATGTGTTGCCGATTTTGATTTCGAGGTTTAGGACCTTAGGTAATAGTATTTTATAGCATTCCAAGATTATATGTATATTGGGCCAATTATATAAATGAGTTATTTGTTTGTATAAGTCTAGAGAGTACCTTGGATGCTTAGCTTCGGGTTGGGTACAAAAGGGATGGTTTATTACTGTGTACATGTACATCATGTCTTAAATATCATTATAGTTCGTGCAGTGATGTTAAGATTCATGAAATACGCAAAGTTCTAATTAATTTATCAATGATTCCATTATTTATAACATCACAAGCCCATAATCCTCGCACAAAAATCACACTGATTCGCCTGATCAGTCACAATTGTTTACTCTCGTCTAGCACAATTAGGTAATTAGATCGGTTCAAACCCGATTTTGAGTATTTTTTTTTCAAGAGAAATGGGTTGATTTGTTTCCTCCAAATGAACTAGTGACACTTTCGTAGTTCTTTTAAAAAACTTATTTCGTCCAACAATATTAAAAAAGCAATTGATTGTAAGATGGTATGATAGTGACTTCTCCCCAATCGCGCTTTTCGCACATAAAATTGCAATATTTGCACAAAATGTTAGGAATCAATAATTTTTGATGATAACATAAACATTTTGTAACATGTCTTACTTAGAACCTTTATCAAATTTCAGTTGTAATTGTTATGTTTCTTGTCTTTGGGAATTATCAACGGATGGGTAGAATAGGATGGCTAATTGTAAATATCCAATGCCATGTAATTTTATCTAAGTGAAGGATATTCAACTGATGAGATGTAACTATTCAACTGATGAAGACTGGATGATGTTTCAACTGATGAAAATCAAGCATTCAACTGAAGACAAAGTGTTCAACTGATGATGCTGAGGAATTCAACTGATGAGACTGGAACAGCATTCAACTGATGAAGTTTGTAATTCATTCAACTGATGAAGTTTGTAATTCATTCAACTGATGAGCCAGGCATTCAACTGATAAAGTCAATAGCAGTTGAAAGCAACCAGAACCTTCAACTGATGAAGCAAAGAGCAGTTGAAAGTGACTAGAGCTTAAGTCTGACAAATCACATGGATCGAATTACACTAAAATAGACATGGAAGCCTAATTAGGAAAATAAAGAAGAAGCAGAAACATACTTATCTCATGCAGTGCAATCTGGATCAAATCAAGATGATGGTCAAAGATGAAGACATCTCAGAAAGCATGCATAAGACAAAGTTGTGCAGCATTGTTTTTAGATTAGAGTGCATTTTGTAATCTAGCTAAAAGCTTTGTAAAACTTGGGGTATATAACCAAGTTAGTAGCATCAGTTGAACTTGTTCAAATTACTTGAAAGAAAAATCTGAGAGTTAGAACTTGTTTGAGTGATGAACCAGCAGCTGTGCGAATTGTAAACAATCCACAGATTCTTCTATATAAAATCTCACGGGTGGATCATTCAATCCACCCGTATTTTTAATACTTGGTGTTTTTCTGTTTACTGTGTTTTTAGTGTATCATTCTTGAATCTTTTAAATTTGTAAAAGATTGTATTCAACCCCCCCTTCTACAATCTTTCTCATAGTTGGTGTAAAATAACAATTGGTATCAGAGCCAGGTTCCCAACAAACAGGGAAAAAGATCAACACTGCTAGAGAAAGATGGGAAAGAAGGATGCTGGAGTGAAGATTCCTGTTCTTGACAAAGACAACTATTTTCACTGGAAAGTGAGAATGCATCTGCATCTGTTGTCCATTGATGAAAGCTATGTGAACTGCATTGAAAAAGGACCTCATGTCCCCATGAAGGTCTGCACAAGTATGGGAGCTGATGGTGAAGACATGGTAGGTAAGATGATTCCAAAACCTATCCATGAATATTCTCAAGAAGATACTGAAGAAGTGCACAAGGACAAGAAAACCATGAACCTTCTGTTCAATGGTTTGGATCAAGAAATGATTGACAGTGTTATTAGCTGCACAAGTGCTAAAGAAGTTTGGGACACCATCAGGATCATCTGTGAAGGAAATGAGCAAGTGAGAGAGAACAAAATGCAGCTTCTGATTCAGCAATATGAGTCATTCCATTTCAAGGCTGGTGAAAGTTTAAGTGATACATTTAACAGATTTCAAAAACTGTTAAATGGTCTAAAGCTCTTTGGAAGAGTATATCAAGTTAAGGATTCAAACCTGAAATTCTTAAGAGCTCTTCCTAAAGATTGGAAACCCATGACAGTCTCTCTCAGAAATACACAAGAATTTAAAGACTATACTCTAGAGAGACTGTATGGAACCTTAAAGACTTATGAGCTTGAAATGGAGCAAGATGAAGAGATTGAGAAAAGCCAAAAGAAAGGGCATTCATCTGTGGCTCTAGTTGCATCTCTGGAGGATACTGTCAAGGACAAGGGAAAGTCTCAAGTTGAAGAAACTGAGAAGTTGGTCAAAGAGGAGAGCTCAGAGTCAAGCAAAGGAAGAAGAAAGGAGAAAGAAGTAGCTGATTCTGGTGAAGAAAGTGATGGAATTGATGAGCATCTAGCCTTCCTGTCAAGAAGATTCTCCAAACTGAAATTCAAAAAGAATTTTAATTCTGCAAAATCCTTTAAAGGCAATCCCAAGTCTGATAGAAGCATGGTAGACAGATCAAAATTCAAGTGCTTCAACTGTGGGAATGCAGGTCACTTTGCAAATGAGTGCAGAAAGCCTAAAGTTGAGAAGAAGTCAAGTGAAAACATTGACTACAAAAAGAAATATTATGAACTTCTCAAACAAAAGGAAAGAGCATTCATCACAAAGGATGATTGGGCAGCTGGAGATGATTCTGATGAAGAGGAGGAGTTTGTCAATCTAGCTCTAATTAATGGCCAACTCCACAGATCAAGAAGAAAACACTGGAAGCAGTAGTCAGGTATTCACTACAAACCTAGTTGAGTTAACTAAAGATGAATGCAATGCTACCATTAATGAAATGTCTACTGAACTGTATCATTTGCATGTTTCTTTAAAATCTCTTACTAAGGAAAACAGTAGAATTAAGGAAGCTAACACCTTTCTTAGTGATAGAAACAGTGCCTTAGAAGCTCAATTTATTGAATTTGAGAAGCTGAAGATTGAGTGTCAGACAGCCAAGGATGATCTCTTGGTTGTTCTGAAGAGAGAAGAGATCATAAGAAAGCAGCTTGATAAGGAACAAGAGATCATTGCCAAATGGAAATCTGGTAGGAATGTTTCCACCAATATCATCAACATGCAAGGTAGAGAGACCTTTGTAGAAAATGAGTGGAAGAGGAATAAGAAAGTGCTTGAGAAATCTGAGAATAGTTCAGGTGATGAGAATACTGATGATGATCATCAGTTGAAGAACAAAGACTCAACTGATGAGAGTCATCAGTTGAACAAAAACTCATCAGTTGACAAGAGTGTTCTCAAGAAGCTTAACAAGAAATATGGTCCTGTTAAAAAGAATTTTGTTAAAGGTGAGAATAGTTCTTCTGAGACCATTGATAGTGTTAATAACACTCTTCATTCTAGTAACAAGAACAAGAAGAAGTTGGATACTAGTGAGCATAAATCTGAGGAGACTAAAAAGAAGAAAGGAAATAGAAATGGCAAAATAGGAGTTAACAAGCACACCAATTACACTCCCAATGCTAGTGCTCTTAGGAAAACTTGCAGTAAGTGTGGTAGTGTAAATCATTTATCTGCTAATTGTAAAACTGTGGTTGCTCCTAATTTATCCTTGCCTATTCCTATGACATCTGTTCCTCACATGAATTTATCTGCTATGAATATGATGCCTGGTTTATTGCCTCACAATCCTTATTCTCAGCCTAACATGCCATATATGTTCAATCCTTATTTCAATGCCTTTAACATGCCTCAATTTCATTCAAACTTGCATGGAATGAACAATTTATGCATGTCTCAAAGACCTGTGTTTGAAAACATAGTTGATGTTCCAATTTCTCAACCAAAACCAAAGATTGAACCAATTCAATCCAAGGAAGAGGTTGAGAAAGTGGAAAAGGCTGCTAAGACTAACAAATCTGGACCCAAAGCAATTTGGGTACCAAAATCAACTTGATCTGTTTGTGAAATGTGTGCAGGGAAACCACAAGAAGAATTTGTGGTACTTGGATAGTGGATGCTCCAGGCACATGACTGGTGATTCCTCCCTGCTCACAAAGTTTGTGGAGAAAGCTGGCCCTAGCATTACCTTTGGAGATGACAGCAAAGGATATACTATGGGATATGGCTTGATTGCAAAAGAGAATGTCATCATTGATGAAGTTGCATTGGTGTCTGGTCTTAAGCACAACTTGCTTAGCATCAGTCAGCTCTGTGACAAAGGTTACAAAGTAAATTTCACTTCTGCAGCCTGTGTTGTCACCAAAGGAGATGACAACAATGTGGTTCTGATTGGACAAAGAAAAGGAAATGTGTATGTAGCTGACTTCAATTCTGTCAAGTCTGAATCTATCACTTGCCTTCTCAGCAAAGCAAGCTCAGATGACAGTTGGCTATGGCATAAGAGATTGTCTCATCTAAATTTCAAAACCTTGAATGAGTTAATAAAGAAGGACTTGGTAAGAGGTCTACCAAAGCTGGAATTCTCAAAAGATGGACTTTGTGGAGCCTGTCAGCTAGGAAAGCAAAAGAGAAGCTCTTTCAAAAGCAAGACTCTTTCATCAATTGTGAAGCCCCTTCAGCTCTTGCATATGGATTTGTTTGGACCAGTCAACATCATGTCTATTTCAAAGAAGAAATATTGCCTAGTGATTGTTGATGATTTTTCAAAATTCACTTGGACTTTCTTCTTGCATTCTAAGGATGAAGCTGGGAAAATCATCATCAATCATATCAAGGCATTAAACAACAATCCAGATGTCAAAGTTGAAAGGATAAGAAGTGACAATGGGACAGAATTCAAGAACTCTGTGATGAAAGAATTTTGTGAAGAAGAGGGAATTACTCATGAGTTCTCTGCACCAAGAACTCCACAACAAAATGGTGTTGTTGAAAGGAAAAATAGAACTCTTATTGAGGCTGCAAGAACCATGATTAATGAAGCTCAACTTCCAACCTATTTTTGGGCTGAAGCTGTGAACACTGCTTGCTTCACTCAAAACATTTCACTAATTACCAAACCTCATAATCTAACTCCCTTCCAACTCTTCAAAGGAAAGAAGCCAACAATTAGCTTTCTTCATGTATTTGGATGCAAGTGTTATGTTCTAAGAAATCAAGGTGAAAATCTTGGAAAATTTGAGGCCAAGGCAGATGAAGCTATTTTTGTTGGATACTCTGATGGAAAATCATTTAGAGTATATAATCTGAGAACCAACATTGTTATGGAATCAATCCATGTGGTTTTTGATGATAAGAAGATTCAAGGATTCTCAGATGAAGGATTTCATGATAATCTCAGATTTGAGAATGAAGGTGAAGGTGATCTGTATGACAGTGATGATGATGATGACATTATTCAAAATGTTGGAATTAATCCTGGAATTAATATTCCAACTGATGACTCTCTGGTGCAAGAAACAACTACAATTGGAAATTCAACTGAAGCATCAGTTGAAACTACATTGGAGGGATCAGTTGAAACACCTCAAGGATCATCAGTTGAAAGAATGTCTCAAAGTTTCAATCAGTCTAGAAATAATGAGATGTCAAATTTAGGGGGAGCTTTCCAACATGGAAACCTGAACTTCAATAATGAAGCCACATCATCAAGACAATCACTTCCACCACAAAGAAAGTGGACAAGGGATCACCCTTTTGAGCTAATTATTGGAGATGCAAATGCATCTGTACAAACAAGAAGAGCAACTCAAGATGAGTGTTTGTACAGTGCATTCCTTTCACAGGATGAACCTAAAGTCATAGAAGATGCTCTCAAAGATGCTGATTGGGTTCTTGCTATGCAAGAAGAATTAAATCAATTTGAGAGAAACAATGTTTGGAAGCTGGTGCCTAAGCCTAAAAATAAAACAATTGTAGGAGTAAGGTGGGTATTCAGAAACAAAGTGGATGAGAATGGAGTTGTCACCAGGAACAAGGCCAGACTTGTTGCTAAAGGATACTCTCAATCTGAAGGAATTGATTTTGATGAGACCTTTGCACCAGTTGCAAGACTGGAAGCAATAAGAATGTTCCTAGCTTATGCTGCTCATGCCAACTTTAAAGTTTATCAAATGGATGTCAAGAGTGCTTTTCTAAATGGTGAACTGGAAGAGGAGGTATATGTCAGTCAGCCTCCTGGTTTTGAAGATCCAGAATTTCCAGAGTATGTTTACTTTTTATTAAAAGCACTCTATGGACTAAAGCAAGCACCAAGGGCATGGTATGACACTCTGTCTCAATTCTTATTAGATAATCATTTTTCCAGAGGAACTGTGGATAAAACACTATTTTACAGAAATGTAAATGGTGCCTTTATTCTGGTTCAAATTTATGTAGATGATATAATTTTTGGTTCTACAGATGAGAAACTTTGCAAGAAGTTTGCTAATCTTATGAAAAGTCAGTATGAAATGAGCATGATGGGAGAGCTCACCTACTTTCTTGGTTTACAAGTTAAACAAGTAAAGGAAGGTATATTCATAAATCAAACTAAGTACATCTATGATCTACTTAAAAAGTTTGATTTATTGGATTGCAAAGAAGCTAAGACTCCCATGCCAACAGCCACCAAATTAGAGTTAAGTCCTAATGAGAAATCTGTGGACATCTCTAATTATAGAGGCATGGTTGGTTCTCTTTTATATCTGACAGCTAGTAGACCAGATATTATGTTTTCTACATGCCTCTGTGCTAGATTTCAATCTGATCCTAAAGAATCACATCTTATTGCTATAAAAAGAATATTCAGATATCTTAAGGGAACACCAAATCTTGGCATTTGGTACCCTAAAGACTCTGGATTTGATCTAATTGGATATTCAGATGCTGATTTTGCAGGATGCAAAATTGATAGAAAAAGTACAACAGGCACCTGTCAATTTCTTGGTGACAGATTGATTTCTTGGTTTAGCAAAAAGCAAAATTCTGTATCAACCTCTACAGCTGAGGCTGAATACATTGCAGCTGGAAGCTGTTGTGCACAATTATTGTGGATGAGAAATCAATTACTTGATTATGGATTAAATCTCTCAAAAATCCCAATATTTTGTGACAACACCAGTGCTATTGCTATAACTGAAAATCCAGTACAACACTCAAGAACCAAGCACATTGACATCAAATACCACTTCATAAGGGAACATGTGATGGCTGGTACTGTTGAAATGCATTTTGTTCCAAGTGAAGAACAAATTGCAGATATCTTCACAAAGCCTCTTGATGAATCCACATTCACAAGGTTGGTAAGTAAATTAGGTATGTTAAATTTCTCCTAATTTAGAGTGAATTTTTCTGTAATTTGGCAGCCAGAATTTGATTAATTTTGATTTATCAAAATTGAATTAATTATAATTCTGGATAAAATCTATAATATTTCAACTGATGAACTAGTGAAATTGTTTCAACTGATGTTTGAAACAATATCCTCCTGCGCTGTTTTTCATTCAACTGATGACACCAGTTGAAGACGCCTTCAACTGATCTTCATCAGTTGAATAGGAAGTTTAAAGAGGCGCTTATTTCATCCGTTGAAAGTATTATCAGATCTGAGCCGTTGAAATTTCTTTTGTCTCTCACCTACTTTATACACACGATCGTGTGTGTAATTTTTGTAGAGTTCAATAAGAGTAATTTCTTCTCAACGGTAATTTCTCAGCCAATCACAGCAATTTTCTGAGAAAGTATTTAAGTGTTTTAATCTATTTTCATTTCTTTTCATCTTACTCTTTCGAATTCTCAAAGCTCTCTTCTCTCTCTGTGCAAAAACAAGTTCTAATTCTTCTTCAAGCTTTCTCTGTAACTGCAATGGCACCAATGAAGAAGTACACTGCACCAAGTGGGTTTATCTATGAGAAGAACAACTTTGCGTCATTTGTGGATACCAAGGCTGTGGAGGAGAAAGAGTATCACAGGATGATGGAGTTCATCAAGTCAAGCCAGCTCTCTTATGCTATGACTGAAGCTCCCATCATCTACCATGAAATAGTTGAGGAAATGTGGACCTCTGCAGAGTTTAATAGTGAGCATGAAACTCTAACTTTCTCTGTCAATAATAAAACTTACTCTGTTAATGCTGATGTTATGAAAGCATGCTTTAAGATTCCTGAAAATACTGTTTTATCTTTGCCTAGTGATAATCAGTTGGTTAATTTACTTTATGCCATGAATTATGTTTTGCCAACTGATGCCTTAGGTAAAATAGAAAGAAGGGGTCTTAGGAGAGAATGGAGTTACTTATGTGATGCATTTATTAAAGCATTTTCTGGTAAAATTAGTAATTTTAATGCCCTTACTTCCCAGATCTTACAAATGCTTTACATGTACCTGACTAATGAATATTTCAACTTTGGTGGTTTGATGATCCAAGAAATTGGGGAGAAACTAGGTGATAAAACTGATAGACCTAGGAATATATATTATGTCAGATTTCTTATGATGCTAGCTAATCATCTCAATGATAAGCTAGTTATTACTAACAAGGAAGCCAAGCTTCCCAGTTTTGTGCAGGAAAAGAGAGTCTTTAAAGACCTCTTTAGGATGAATTTATACCCCTCCTTGGAGGTGGTGTTCCTGCCAACAATGGAGGCTGGAAAGCACAAAGAGGTACATGGCTTTCCTTCTACTCTCTCTCAACCCTCAACTTCTTTGCTTTCTGCTATCAGGGCTGTTGAGGAGGCCCATCAACAGCCTACACAAGTAGCAAAACCCTCTAAAACCAAGTCTTCTAAACCAACCTCAGATGCCTCCCAAAAGGCATCTGTTGTAAAAACTAAGAAACACAAGCCTGAGGGGAGTGTAATTGGAGGAAGTGAGGGGGAGGGAAAGGGTGATCATCAAAGAAACCCTAAGGATAAGGATGGAGAGGTGAGTGCTAACCAGCCTAGCCACTCTGCCGTCTCCCAAAAGACTGTAGATGTTAATATGGATTTAAGCACATCCCTAGCAGCATCCTCCCAAAAGGATGTTGTTATTGAAAACAGTCCTCAGCCAAGGACACAGTCAAAAAGGGGGAGGGACACCACTTCTTCACCTGTTAAAGCCTATGGGAGAAAGAAGAAAAGAAGTGATGAATCAAAGCACTCTGCACACACACAGGAATGTATTCCTGTCATTTCTCAAATTCAGATTGATGTGACTCCAATAAATGTGGAGTCACAGCCCCCTTCTTCAGTAAATCCAATTACCCATATTCATGATCTTACTATTTCTACAACTCAAACACAATCCCCAACCTCTTCTGTGGATGTGGAATTGATTCACACCACACTTGTAAATTCTCCATCTTTAGATTTCATGGAGAAGTCCCCCTCTGAGATTGATCATCATCACTTTGATGATTTGTTGGATCTTTCTCTTCCAATTCCTTCTTTTGTGAAAGTGTGCTCTGTGGATATACCATTAAAATCAATCACCACAGACTCAACTATCACAGCCTCTAAACCTATTTCTTCATTTTCTTCAACTGATCTCCCTCATCAGTTGACAAGTGTTTGTCCTTCAACTGATCTGCTTAACAGCTCTCATCAGTTGAATGCATCCTCTACTCATGTTTCAACTGATGTCTCTCATCAGTTGACAACTGCTGCTACTTCAATTACTTTACCTTCTTCTACAGCAGTTGATCACATGGTAGCACAAACACTTTTAGGATTGAGTGGAGTGAGCTATGGAGTGGAGAGGCAGCCTAGTGAGCTGGCAAAAGGAGAGGGTGTGGAGAGTCTGGCATTTTCTTCTAGCCAGGAAAAAGGAGAGGATAAGAGTGACCCTTTAGTAAGGGTAAGTGAGGGAGAGGTGAGTTGTGTGGTGAGCCAAGGGGAGCCCTTGATGCAAGAACAGAGAGAAATTGAGAGAAATGCAGGTGTCAGTGAAGGGTTTAGTGAACAAGAGTTTCAAGCTGAATACAGATCCATATTGGATGGTGTTTCACTAGACCCTGAGACTTTTACTCATGGAATGTCTTCCATTCAAGATTTTGCCAGATTGGACAATCAAGCAGCTGAGAGGCACCTTAATCTAATTCACACTACATCTTCTATGCTTAGAGCAAAGGAGGCATTTACAGCTCTGCCTGCCAATGCTGGAGATGATTTTCAATATGATGATAGTGATGAAGACCTCAATGATGCTCTTGAGGAATCCCTTGGTGAACAACCTACCACTTCTCTACCTTCATGGCTCTCCATGCAGTCTGCAAATGCAATGGTTGTTAGCATGGAGCTGGAAAGGCAAGCCTCCACTCTTCTTCAATCACAACCTGGAAGCTCATCCTCCTCTCAAGCCATCTCTGCCACCATTGCCAGTCAAGCTTTGGAAAACCTCAAGCTTCACAAATATCAATCTCTCCACTTTCAGAAAGAGATAGAGCATCTCAGTTTTCTTATTGGCTCTGTTAAGACTGATCTGACCAAACAATTTGATGAAAAGCTTCCAGCTCAGGTCAAATCAGCTCTTTCTGCAACTGAGCAAAAACAACTACAATTGGAGAAGCAAATGGATGCTCTGGAAGGAAATGTCTATATTTTAAACTCTAGAATGGATGAGATGTTGCAGCATCAGAGAATTCAGACTGGACTTCTTCAACATCTTCTTCTTGCCTCTGGTGTTTCTTTTCCTAGTCCATCCCCTACACTTGCTGCTAACAAAAAGGGGGAGAAAGAATTACCAACTCCTGCAGAATTGATCAGTCAAATTCCTCCCCCTTTCCACACTGAAAGGGAAAAGCAGAAGATTGCAAGGATGAAAGAATTGGACTCCATTGCAAAGAGAGTGGCTCAACTGGGCAAGAAATCATCTACATCTTCTACAGCCACCACAGATCAAATCTCTTTTCCAACTACAACCACAATTCTCAGGGTGATTACACCTGAGATTGTTATTCCTTCCAAGACAGAAAAGGGTGAGCCATCATTTCTGAATGAGTTCAAGCCAATTCTGTTTCCAAACAATTGTGGTTACTCCAGGCCTGGAAAAGACTCAAGCTCAATCTACTTTCCATTAGCCAGGCCTGACAAAAATGAATACAAGCTTTTGGGCCAAGAAATCAAAAGTTATAAAGATTGTGCAGATGTGGCCTTAAAGACTCATTTTGCCATCATCTACAGAGAAGGCCAGAAGCTGTTTATTGGAACTGGCCATCCTCATTACTCATATGCAAAAGCTGAAGAGGTGGCCAGAGAATGTGAAAAAGAGGAGTTTGAATCCCAACTCTCTTTAAATCAAATAGAGGTGGATGAGAGGTTTGCTATTGAGCTGGAAGAGGAGTTGGCAGCTGAGCTTTTAAATGAGAAAGGATTGCCTCTTGAATCTTCTCCAAAGAAAAAGAGAGTCAAATCTAAAACTAAGATGCCTGAGGCAGCCAAGAGAAGAGAAGAAGTGCCAGAAAAGCCTATCTCAAAGCCTTCTTCTCCAATCAAGGATACCACAGTAGTACATCCAGATGTCAACTTCCATGATGAGCCAATAATGCCAAAGGAGGAGCCAGTTGACTTGGAAGATATCCCAATTCCAGCTTTTCTTGTTCAAGAACCTTCCAAGCCAAAGAAGAAAGTCAAGTCTGTTGCTAAGAAGATGGCTAACCCTCCTAAACCTCCAAAAGAACCTGAAAATCCTGATGACTATCTGATCATTGCTAACATTGAAGAAATTTCTGAGTTGGAGCTGGAGCTGGATGATCTTCAAGAAGTAAGAGGAATAGAAGCAACTTCAAAGTTACCTGAAAGATTGGTATTCTCTTACAAAAACAAGGGTGATGTCATCTGGCCTCTTCACAGAGTTCTGAATTCTGAGGGATTCAGTTCTCTAACAAAAATATATGGATCTATGAAGAGGACTGGAGGATTTACACCACCTGCAAAGCAAATGGTACTAAAGAGAATCCTTGAGATCAGGAAGGAATGGAACTCAGATGCTAGTCTACAAAGAAGGCTGAAAATTCCCTACACTGGAAAGAAAATCCATCATGAACCTACTCCAGTCATGGAATTTAGGGACAATCAAGGTGTTAGGAGATTTTTCAGACCTAAAGATCAACTCAAGGTTGCTAGCTTGAATACTCTGAAGACTCTCCAATCCAAGCTCAACAGACAAGATAGTGATGAAGAATGGTTCTACAGGATCTTTCAAAAGCAGATTAATATTCTTGAAGAAAAACTTAAGTCCAGAAGAAGAAGATCTTCTAGGAACAAGTAACTGCTCAGTCTAGAGGAGCATAATCATCTGTAATCTTTTCTAACTCTTGTATTTAAATTCTGCATTTTATTTTATTAATGTTTTGTTATCATCAAGTGTAGAATTTATGTCTGCATCTTCTCCAGTCATAAATTGGGGGAGATTGTTAGGAATCAATAATTTTTGATGATAACATAAACATTTTGTAACATGTCTTACTTAGAACCTTTATCAAATTTCAGTTGTAATTGTTATGTTTCTTGTCTTTGGGAATTATCAACGGATGGGTAGAATAGGATGGCTAATTGTAAATATCCAATGCCATGTAATTTTATCTAAGTGAAGGATATTCAACTGATGAGATGTAACTATTCAACTGATGAAGACTGGATGATGTTTCAACTGATGAAAATCAAGCATTCAACTGAAGACAAAGTGTTCAACTGATGATGCTGAGGAATTCAACTGATGAGACTGGAACAGCATTCAACTGATGAAGTTTGTAATTCATTCAACTGATGAAGTTTGTAATTCATTCAACTGATGAGCCAGGCATTCAACTGATAAAGTCAATAGCAGTTGAAAGCAACCAGAACCTTCAACTGATGAAGCAAAGAGCAGTTGAAAGTGACTAGAGCTTAAGTCTGACAAATCACATGGATCGAATTACACTAAAATAGACATGGAAGCCTAATTAGGAAAATAAAGAAGAAGCAGAAACATACTTATCTCATGCAGTGCAATCTGGATCAAATCAAGATGATGGTCAAAGATGAAGACATCTCAGAAAGCATGCATAAGACAAAGTTGTGCAGCATTGTTTTTAGATTAGAGTGCATTTTGTAATCTAGCTAAAAGCTTTGTAAAACTTGGGGTATATAACCAAGTTAGTAGCATCAGTTGAACTTGTTCAAATTACTTGAAAGAAAAATCTGAGAGTTAGAACTTGTTTGAGTGATGAACCAGCAGCTGTGCGAATTGTAAACAATCCACAGATTCTTCTATATAAAATCTCACGGGTGGATCATTCAATCCACCCGTATTTTTAATACTTGGTGTTTTTCTGTTTACTGTGTTTTTAGTGTATCATTCTTGAATCTTTTAAATTTGTAAAAGATTGTATTCAACCCCCCCTTCTACAATCTTTCTCATAGTTGGTGTAAAATAACACAAAAGTTACGAAAAATGCGAACCAATTTGTCAAAGTTGCACTTTTTAGCTCTTGTAAGATGTGATCGGGTAATTAGATGGGTTGAAACCCATTTTTTGTTTTTAATTTTATTCTAAATTTTTTTGGCTTTGTAGTTATTTTTTCTAGTTAAATGTAGAACTTAGTATATTCAATGAGGACTGTCTAATCTTAGTACATTTTGGTGTTTGAGCTTCTGCTGTATGAATCGTGACGTAGATTTTTCTTCCAATCATTCTGAAAAGCTATCATTCTTTATTTCATGACAGGTGTGTAATTGCCTCCTTCATAAATTTGAAACAAGTTGCTTCCGCAATCATTCGCACAATGATAAGAAGAAATTTAGCCCATACAATGCCTTGGTTTAATTGGCTTTCTTGTCTTCCGTATATTATTTAGATGGTCCCGTCGAGGTTGTGAATTCCTGATACAAGGTTCTTTCGACCTATATCGACAGCCCCTGAAGACTATTATAATTACCTCCGAATCTAGTGCTTCTAATTGTTGAATAATTGGAAAGGTTAATCTTCGCATCCTAAAGGGTATCGTTAAAGAAACTTGCCCCGTAATTACCATCGGATCGAATATTAATATCACTTGCTGATTTTGAGATATACGTAATAATATATTATAACATTCCACAACTACATGTATGCCGGACCAATTATATACATTAGTTATTTGTTTGTATTTATAAAAACAAAAGAGAACTAATAAGCCAAAACTCGCACACAAATCGCACCAATTCACCTCAATCACACTTGTTTACTCTTGTCTAGCATAGTCGGGTAACTAGATTTGGTTTAAACTTGATTTTTGATTTTTTTTTTTGTTTTGAAAATTTGGCTTATTTGTTTCCTATGGATGGACTAGTGGTTCTTCCGTAGTTAAAAAAATTTATCAGATCTTAAAATAAAAATCGCTTGACCTGCAAGATGGAATGACAGTGACTTCTCTTAGATCACATTTTAAAAAAAAATCGCTTGAACTGCATTATTTGCACAAAAGTTGCACGAAATGCGAACCAAAAGTTAAATATTTTTTTAAAAAATAGAAAAGGTTAAACTCAATCGAAAATGATCGATGTATATTATATTAATTTATTTGTTCAAATTTACTATGTCATAGTTGTTTAATATTATCCATTTGGTTGATTTCGATTACTTAAATTTTGATTTTCTATTTTTTAATCAAATTTAATTATATTTATCCAAAATTTTCCGACCAAACCATCCCTCTCTACGCTGCAGGTCGTCCATTGTAATACATAATATCTATCAGTTGATATGTTAGCCAAAGCTTATGACTAGGAAATTAATAAATATTACATATATGTGAATGAATGTTGTTACTGTTTCAGATCATTCGATTATAACTCTAAATTGATCTTTATATTGCGAATGATTCATTCAAAGAGATTGATGTTCCAGACTATGCACAGCCAAGTTCCAAATGTATTGCGGTATATTAATTCTGAAGAGTATTATGTTGTTTGACATTGGCGAGGGATGAATGTCTTGCATAATTAGAAAAATATTATTTTTATTTAGTTGTAATATACATGTAGCCAACTACTAGAGCTTGATTACAATCAGTGACTAATTGTTTTGTACTTAAGGATGCCGATATCGTTTCTGATTTCAGCAACCGTGTGCACCTCCTGCCTGTAACCAACGTTACTTATTATGAGTTTTGGAGTAATCTTGGTACATTTTGGATTTCCAACTTCTGATTTATGAATCTTGTTTGAGATTTGTTCCCAATCATTCAAGAAAGCTTTCATTTTCCATTTGATGTGAGGTGTGTTATCATTCCAAACAATTGCCGCACACTTTTGTCTACATTTTTGTATGATTGCAGATGTAGACATTGATCATTAAGTTAATCAAAAAGTTTGTAAAAGTCTGGATAAATTAAATCACCCTTACCATTTTTCAGAATTTCTTTTTTTGTTAATAATTGTGTTGCAATGAATTTGTTTGCTTTGTTGGACAGGATGTGCCCTTGCTTTCTTTAACAAGAAAAGCACTCGGGAGAATGAATATGAGCATCATTATTTGTGACTCACTTGATGATGCTCGTAACATAATGAAAGGCATCTCCAAAATGCACAGTATGGGAGGAGCTTTTCTTACCCTACAAAGGGTCACATTCGTGATGCTATACGGTATGTATAAATTATAATGTATAAATTATAAAGAAATTATCGTGTGCCTATAATGGAATTAACAAAATAATCATTACAGGCACATCATCGAAAATGCCATTCAACTCAATGCCATTCAACTCCGGTTGTGCGGCACTGTTGCTGATTTGAAAAGCAAAAACATGGTTGAGGTTTCTTATCTGCCTAAGTACACTAGCCCGCCTATTAAATTCACTAGTTACCATGATTTCCGATCCAAAATAGAAATTCAAAATAAAGATATTTGTGACTGTGTTGACAGCAAGCCGCACACTTTTGTCGGGGCTTCCCCCGCTTTGCGCAAATGTAATGTAACTCAAGTTCTCACTGATTTCTTCGTATCCCAGCAGTGCTTATGACGGCAATACGGCCGGCTTGTATCTTCAGTGCATCTTGTTTATAATTATAATATTTAAAGTTTGTTGCAAACAAAAGTGAGGCGCCAGTACTATATTTAAATTGATAACCTTAAAATTTTATTTTTAGAATAATAAATTTTTAACTATGGACAAAAATATACTAAGGATAAAAATAACTGTTGCAGTGAAAAAATAGTATAAGATAACTAGTTTTGTAATAATTTTCTGAGTAAAGTAGAATACTAAATTTACGAAAATACATAACACTACTAGTATGGTAAATAATGATGTGAAACGGTAAAAAATGTTATGAACGATAAAGAAATGTTGTGAACGGTAAAAATTTACGGTCTGAATCAAATGTAACCGTTTACAATTCATTATGTAATCAAATTTAATTTTGAACAGATTTTTTCAAAGTTAGCATCTTGATTACATATATGGTGCTAGTAGTTGCAGATATAGTTAAAAATGTAACTAGCACTCTTCTTCAACCATAATGATGCATTGGATGCAATTGAGTTAACAGATTATGACAGAGATTATCATATAAAGACTAGGTATGTTTTATTGTTGACTTGTAGTCTAATAAGTTTAAGTTGATTGATTACATTTATTATGTACTTCTATAGTACTAGTTGACTTCTGTTGGTAGAAACCTCTTTGCCTTCTAATTCCTCAAAATTCTTTAATAACTCGGTCTATAGGTTCCTAACGTGCCGCTTTTCATATTTCAGGTTTTCCATTTTCATGGAAATAGTAAGTTGATGATTATTTCTACTAATATCAATATAATTTTCCTATTGATGTTGAAGCTATTACAACGTTTACATAATATCAAGTTAAAAAAAAATGAAGGTACTCGTCATATATATAATGAGAGTAAGATTATGAATGGCATCAAACTACGATGTTTACTCATTAAATGTTCTTTGTTGTTCAATCAGTGAAAGCCGTTGATACCTTTTTTTTAGTTAAAAAGTCAGAGGCGTGATGATCATATTGATATTTCTAAATGGTAGTTGTTTATTAAAAACATATTCATTATTTGATGATTTTTTATATATATATATAAATTTATCTGATACGAAGTAGCCGATGATGTATCAATCCATTTTTACAGGGGCGTGATGTATTAAATTGATAACCTTAAAATTTCATTTTTATAATAATAAATTTTTAACTATGGACAAAAATATATTAAGGACAAAAATAACTGTTGCAGTGAAAAAATAGTATATGATAACTAGTCTTGTAATAATTTTCTGAGTAAAGTAGAGTACCAAATTTACGAAAACACATAACACTACTAGTATAGTTGATAATGATGTGAAACGGTAAAAAATGTTATGAAACGATAAAGAAATGTTGTGAACGGTGAAAAATTACAGTCTGAATCAAATGTAACCGTTTACAATTCATTATGTAATCAAATTTAATTTTGAACAGATTTTTTTAAAGTTAGCATCTTGATTAGTGCTAGTAGTTGCAGATATAGTTAAAAATGTAACTTCCGTATTTTTGTAAATTATTTGTTAGAAAGTGGTTTTGTAATTTTGTTTGAAAGATTATATTTTTGTAATTTTTTCAAATAAATTATAGTATGTTTGTAAAAAAAACTTTCCAGATTTGGATCTTTGTGAAAATTCTTTAAAAAACTCGGTTAATTTTAATGACGTATATATATATATATTAAAAAACATCAGTAAATTAATTTCATATTTGTGAAATATTTTTATCAATAAAAGTTTAATATCTAAGTATTTTATAAACAAATAAAAACTAATTTATATGTGTTTAGAGTTAATTCAATCATCTAATTTAAGATTAAAAAAATATATTAATTAAATATAACTATAAAAGTTAATCTGCCTACTTTAAGTAAATAATGCTACTTAATTACATAATTGTTAACAACTATTAACGTGATAGTAGGTATTATCTTGATTTTGTAAATTATTTTTAAAATATATATATTCTAATATATTTTGTAATTTTATAATATCTTTTAATCTATTTTTAATAAAACACTATATGTCAAACTTTTGTTTAAGAAATTTTTTAATATAATTTTTATTGAAACTTCAAAGTACCGCTAAAAAGTAAAGAACAGCCGTATAATATTATTATGGTCAACCAATTACGTTCATTTCTTTCAAAAGAAAACGTAGAATTTTTTTTTTCTTCCTCCGATAATCAGATAATACATACGTGGACTATACAGAACCTCATTATGTCAGTCTTTAACTCAGTTCTCGTCATTACAACCTTGTATACTTACACATATACTTACAATTAACTGCATATATAGATAGTCGAGGCCTTCATTCTTTCTTGTGTACTTTTCAAAAATGGAACTAATATTAAGCACGCATAGTGTCTATAGATCGTCTCTGTTGGGCCGCCGGCCGGATTTCCGGCCTGTGAAACAAATTCCGGCGAGGAAAGCTTTCAAGACGGCAAGAATTTCAAATGCTGCGACTGTCAATGAAGGTCAATTGTTGAATTTGAAGATGAACGGAAGTGCGTTAGAGCAGCTCGATATCGAACGCGGTGTTTGTATTCCGTTTCGAAAATATACTCCCCAAACTGTATGTATCATGATGTCTTTGTTGTTTGTGATTTCTCGATTAAGTAATAATCTCGCAAATTTCGGTATCTCGAAAAAATAATTGTGTTATTACTTTAAGGAGGTTTAACGGTATGTTATATGCGTGGATTGATTTTGGTGATCGTCATTATATTAGAATTTCGATAAATTGTTAGTAGAATTTTGGGGCAAGTGAATTAGTTTATTGAGATTTGACTGTGGATTGGGTATTTTGTTTGTGTGTGGTTGGTGTAGGTGAGGAATAAGGTATTGGAATCACAAGGGGCAATATTGTCATTGATTGGTAGAGGGGTTGAGATTGTGTGGAGCTTGGGGTTTTATTATTCGACTTTGGTTTATGATTTTTTGGTTGGGAGAGATGAAGAAGTTGTTCCGTTTCGTGCGAGGCAGCTCAGGAATCTTTTGTGTGATTTGGGGCCTTCTTTTATCAAGGCTGGCCAGGTTGGTTTTTTTTGTTTTCTTTTTCCTTTCGATTGTAGTTATGTTTGAAGTTTTAGAGATTTACGGCATTGGATGTTTATGAATTATGAACTAAGAATGGTGTGGCATTGAGTCTTTGATACTGCTTGTGGCTTTGCTAATAATGGTTTGTATCAACTGTTGAAATCAGTTGTTATTTGGAATGTAAAGGAGAATGTTCTTTCAATCTAGGAGGATCCTTTTTTTTTACAAGTCGATTCTTTCTTTGGCAGGTTCTTGCCAACAGACCTGATATTATTCGAGAAGATTACATGAATGAACTTTGCATTCTTCAAGATGATGTTCCTTCTTTCCCCAATGAGGTACTATACTATTGCTGATGATTAATTAATAGCCTAGTGTCACGTCTCCTTCCCCTCTGCTACGACCAAATGTTAGTCTCTGGTTTGAATAATTGAAGACTCGGTCCTTCCTTCTCATGAACTTAAAAATGAAATGCACCGTAATATATGTAACCATACCCAAATATATAAACAGATAAGGTTCTATTTATTCTGATGCCTTTGATCCACAATATAGTTGTACTCTCTTCTTTTTTTAGTAATATGTATGTAACTATGGTTTAGGTTGCTTTCAACATTATAGAAGAGGAATTGGGTCAACCACTGGAAACTGTATTTAGCAAAATTTCATCAACCACGATAGCAGCTGCAAGTTTGGGTCAAGTTTACAGAGCTACTCTACGTGCCACAGGGGAAGAAGTTGCAATTAAGGTAGTTGAAACTCTTGTCGTGGTTTTATTTCTATCATTTATAGTTGCATTCATAAACCTTCATATTTTCTGGAGGTGTATAATGCTTGTTTAATTTAGAAATTAACACAGGACAAAAGTTAAAGGTAGAGCTTATCGCCGTGACTATCCCCCACCCTTACCATGGGTCTAAATCCTCACTCCTCCCAGTAATACTAAAAACTCAAATGAATTACAAAATAGATATATTTTTAAATAAAGATTGACTGAGAAATGGGTGTCATCCTACATTAAGCTCCATATCACCACGGGGATGTGATTTTTATAAGTCTCAACAATCTTTGTAACTTGTTCTTGCTCATTAAATCAACATAATCCTGCCAAGAAAAGTAGAATTAGTGGGCTCATGCATACTGGTTGAGATTTCACCTTGAGCTCAGCAAATTTTCCTGCCTATTGATTTATTTATCTTGATTGGATGAAACTGGAGTATTGGCAATTTATCTGTACAATTCTTGGATAAATATCTGAGATAGGCTTTATAATATGACCATGTGTCAAACTACTACAGACAAACTGACAGTCTATATCGCAATGCCTCATTTCATTGTGTAAAATATATTTTACCTGCTAAATCGGAATGTTGTTTCTGTTTACAGGTTCAAAGGCCGGAGATAGAGCCCATAATATATCGAGATCTTTTCCTTTTCCGCACTCTTGCATCCTTTCTGAATGGCATCAGTCTACAGAAATTAGGTTGCAATGCAGAACTTATAGTTGATGAGTTTGGCGAGAAGCTTTTGGAGGAGCTTGATTATACGTTGGTATTGTTTGCATTTTATATCTATGCCACATAAGATTTTCCGCTTGTTATTCTCTTTAAAAAATGGAAAAGAAAATTCGTCCTAGCGGTGTTTTGCATGTTAATCAATTAATGATTACTGTCATAAGTCTTTCTAGTTTCAGATTGAAATCTGAATGAGTGATTACAACAGATCAACTCCGAGCCTTTTGAGATCTTCTTTACCCGATACTAATTTTTTGTTCTTGTAAACATTCTCTTTTCCTGATATGCTGTTTCTCTCGCGAAACTTTTACACATGAAAAGGGTTGCATTTCATTACGGCTAAGTAATTAGAAAAGGAAGAAAAATAATCATCATTATAATACAGCTTCCTATGCCCAAATTCAACTCATTTTTTGATATCCTACTATATGAGACTGTTGTAGAGTAAACTTAGTAATATCTGTAGCAAGAGGAGTAAAGTATCTGTAGCAAGAGGATTCTTATATTGGGAAATCCCAAATAAGAAAAGAAAGAGAGTAAAATAATGCGGGCCAGCTGATTTAGATTTGCATCATTTTTTCATGATATTCGTTTGGGCGCACTTTTATGAACTCAGACAGCACTAAGTTTTGTCACATTAATTATGGCGAAATGGCCTGAAAGATGACAAAGTATCTGAGCAGCTGGTGTTTACTTTATTATATTTATTGAATTTGCAGGAAGCTCGCAATATTGAAGATTTTCTGGAGAATTTCAAAGGAGATCCTACTGTGAAAATCCCTCGGGTCTACAAACAACTCTCTGGTTCACGTGTTTTAGTAATGGAATGGATTGATGGTATACGGTGCACTAATCCACAGGTAAGATGTCCACCTATTTACTGTAAAGAAAATTAAGAGTATCACCTTCTCCCCTGACCAACTCTTCTTATTTTATCAGGCTATTAAGGACGCTGGACTTGATATAGATGGATTCTTGACTATTGGAGTGAGTGCTGCTTTGCGTCAGTTGCTAGAATTTGGATTGTTTCATGGGGATCCACACCCAGGAAATATCTTTGCTATGCGCGATGGACGAATTGCATACGTGGACTTTGGAAATGTTGCTCAGTTGAGTCAGGTTTGATATATACTTCGAAACATAATATTGTCAAATAAGAGGCCACCATTTAATTGCCATTGCATTCTTTTTCTTCTTTATTTTTGATAAAAAGTACTCCTGAACCTGATAAAATCCATCAAGATACAGAGTTGTTTTGTACACATAGGAATATTACAGCCACCTTCATATTTTATGAGTAATATGCGATTATTGATTCAGAAGGTTTTGTATGGTATTTGATTGTCTAGCTCATTTGTATAGGTAAACGTGATATACTCAGTAATAAATGCAGCATAGGAGACTCTAATTTCTGAAACCCCTTTCTTTACTAATGTGAAGTATGTTGACGTTACGATGTAATTTACTCGAATATCTCTCTATAGTGAATATGTGATTCTCTTCACTTGTGTCATTGATTGTGTTTACAAGCAAGTAATAAAGACCTAGGCTTTTAAAAAATATTTGTTCCAAGTTTACTGATTCTGATATTAAGTATTTACCTATTGCTTTTGTTTCTCCATCCAGCAAAATAAACAAATTTTGATTGATGCTGTGGTCCATGCTGTTAATGAAGATTATGCGGAAATGGCCAATGATTTCACCAGGCTTGGGTTTCTTGCTAGTGGAACAGATGTTACTCCAATCGTCCCAGCCTTGGAATCGATCTGGCAAAACTCATCTGGGAAAGGACTAGCTGATTTTAATTTCCGAAGTGTTACAGGTTCTTTCTCTTTAATTTGAATGTAGTTTTAACAAAATCATCTCAAAAGAGTGATGTAAAGGATTATGTATTGCTGTAACATCTGCATATGGTCCTTGTGAGTTGGGATGCAATACCAGGGCCATGAGGAATACTATGTGGATTCAGAATTTATGGGCAAATTATGTGTGATTTTATTTGTCAGAGAAATGGATTAATTATCTAAAATGTGAAAACGTTAAATTCTGATCTAGTTTGCATGTGCTGCAGGAAAATTTAATCAACTGGTTTACCAATATCCTATTCGTATACCTGAGAGGTTTTCTCTTGTCATTCGTTCTTTATTAACTCAAGAAGGCATCTGTTTTACTTTGAAGCCAGAGTTTAAATTTCTAGAGGTTATATCTCTTATCCTCTTATCATATGTAACGTACAATGTTTCTTTGAATGTTTAAAGCTACTTAATAAGTCACTGGTCATACCTCTCTTCTACTTATCTGAAGCAAACTCAGTTACACTAGAGGGCATATTTTTATTTGATGCAAAACAATAGGTGAATAGATAATAGATTTTTTTTTTCATGAGCTGAAATAAATAGTGTGAAGAAATTGGAGTGTCAATTTGCTAATAATTGTGAGTGTTATTTTATTTGCATTTCTCTCTTTTTCAAGCCTATTGGTTGTAAAGTGTTGGACATCTTTTATGCAGAGGTCATTTCACAAATTGTAGGTCTTACACATTGTAACATCACACATCCTGGAGCTTCTTAATTTTCTACTTTTTGAATATCTGATTGCTCTCATATAAATCCAAGCACAGAAAGATGTTAATTTACATTGCATTGTACTCATATTTTCCGGGATGAATATGTGTACACACTCACACAAACAAGCATATAAAATATATCTCTTCTATGGTATTAGATGTCATGTTAATGTTTGCCATTGTACATTTAATCAAGTGTTTTTGCCATCTTTACCAGGTTGCCTATCCATATGTAGCAAAACGCCTACTAACAGATCCAAATCCTGCTTTACGTGAACGCCTTATACAGGTTTGATGAAATTTTCTTAGATAATAATTCGTTTCTAAATTTTGAAGTGTTTCTTTCCGAGATTCTCCTCCTTTTTAAACTAATTTACTAAATTAATATATATTTAAATTACTCTTTAAATTCCTTTTTGTATTTCATACGACATACTATGTGTTTGGCTCACCAGCGATGAACATTTATAGCCTGACTCAAGTTTTTAATCTACACTAGCCTTTAACCCGTGCGAAGCACGGGCGGGTATATAGTTCGTAATTTATTATTTATAATTTAAATTTTAACATCATTTTATTAGTATTTTAGTATTAATGAATTGAATTTTAATTAAATTATATTATTCAATTGACTATATTTTCTCCCGATTACTTAAAAATGGACAAACCCTAATATATATATATATATATATATCAGGATTTTATTACATTTAATACGAATTTAGTACACGTAGATTTAAAAATAAAAAATTAGAAAATTAAAATCTTTTCCAAACATAGCCGATCGTGTAATACCTTTGAAAGATTCAATAAATCAATCGAATTTCAACGTAATTTTATAATCTTGGTTTTTTTGACAACAATAATTTTTAAGATTAGAGTTAGAAAGGGTTATGTAATGATTCGTGTTTATATTGAGATAGAACACGTTAAAGTTAAAAAGAGTTATATGAAGGTTCTTGTTAAAAGAAGATATTCAAAATTGTATATTTATAATTTGGGTTAATAATCAAGTGAGTCATCAAAGTGGACTCAATATATCAAGTTGGTCACCGAACTCAAAACCGTCTCAAATCGGTCACTTAAGTCGGTTACAGGTATCACTAAATACGAGTTCAAGTAACAAAAATATTATTTATAGAGGTTTACACATTATTCTTGAACGTTATCACAACTAAGTACAAGGTAATGACTTATAATAATTATGATAATATATTTAGATTTTATCAAGTTGATTTACTATATACTTTAATTAAAACAAGGAAAATAACTATATAATAAAAATAAATTGTAAACAAACTTCATAAAATCTAAATATTTTATCATAAATACTAGAAGTCATGACATAATAATTAGTTGTGGTAACATTTAGGAATAATGTGTAAAATTCTATAAACAATATTTTTACTTCTTGAACTCAAATTAGTGATACTTGTAACTGACTCAAGTGACCGATTTGAGACGGTTTTGAGTTTGGTGACCAACTTGATATATTGGGTCCACTTTGATGACTCACATGATTATTAACCCTTTATAATTTTATTTATAACATTATTATAATATTTTTAATGAAATATTATATGATAATGGATTGTTATGAGTGTTTATAGTATTTGAAACTGTTTAGCAATATAATACTAATAGACTCCACATGTGTAGACTTGTAGTACCAAAAGGAGAGTACCAAACCAAAAAATATAACTAAAACCTTGGACTACAAATTATACCCATGTTGCCTTATTATAGTATAGTATAGATAGTATAGATTACATACATAAACTTATAGGATTCTCTTATGAGCAACTAGCTTACATTAATTTAATCGCAGTATACTAACTAACTTCGGCACTTCCTTTTTCCTGTCAGTCTCTGACACTGAACTTACTTTGATTCACGCATTCCTGCTTCATGTTAGGTTCTGTTTAAAGATGGTCTTTTCCAATGGAAACGGCTTGAAAATCTGATAGTGCTGGCGAAGGAAAATGTGGCAAAAATGAGTAGCAACCCAGCATTGCAAGGGAAGCAAATGTAGTACCCCTTTCCCTCTTCACTTAGTCATTCAAAAGAAGTGTTTGTTTTAATGAAAACACATGAATGTTCAAGGATCTAAACTTGCATCTGACATTTATTTCATTAGGGAACTGTCTAGAGAGATGCAGGTCCAGAAGAAATTGGACCTGACAGACACAATCAAAGATGGTGCTCGTCTTTTCCTAGTTGATGGAGGGATTCGCAGGCAGCTTCTCCTTGCTTTGACTGAAGACTCTAAGCTTCACATTGATGAACTTGTTGACGTATATAAACTGCTTGAAGACCAAATAGATATGCCATCTGTGGCAGTGGAGGTAGCTCGAGGTAAACTTTATAACACATTAATATCAAATGCTTTTTGGGTTGTTTATGTGGTAGTAATAGTTTTAATAGGCTTATATATCTTTTAAATCTTCTAGTTTGACATTTTCTGCTGTGATTGAACTGGCCGTTTCTCAATTGATTCAACTGGCCACTTCTCAGCATGGAATGACTAAAAGCTAGTTATTTTTCTTACAAGGATAATTTTACTTGCTTATGTTCAAGCTATAGCCACCACATTTATAGATGGGAACATGTCAGAAGGGCCACTTTTATTTTACCCACAAAAAGGCCACTTTCTTTCTGTAAGATGACTAATTTTTACTTAGATCTAGTCGAAATGGTCAGCTAATAATTAATATGGATTTGGAGTTCAACATGTTTAAATAATAATATGGTATGGTACCACATAAATAAGGTGTCGAATATGAAGGTGAAAAAGGAATTTAATTTACAATTGTATTAAAATGTTTTTCCAGTACAAAATGCAAAATTATATTTAGGTTATGCTAAATTTCAAGTTTTCTAAGCGAGCTTTCATCTTTATATTTTAAAATAATTTCTTAGCTAAAATTGTTTCATCCAAGCACATTACTGCACTAAACAATTAGTCAAAAGAACTAGTCTTACAAGTTATTTTCTTCCTTGATATTTGTTAGTTTCAATGCGTTCTTGAATGATATTGAAGTACATTGTGATACCTTCAGGTTTTCCATCAGTTGCTCGGGAAGCCATGCTTTCATGGAGTGCATCTGTCTTATCTGACAGATGATTCATGACATGTCATCAATACAACGAGGGTGGGTATATAGGTATGGAGGGTTAAATACCAAGTGTGTATATGTTAACACAAGAAAAATCAGATGCATGGGTGAGAAATACTCTACGTCGATATACTTGTATATATATATTGATACATATATACAGAGCTAGGTTAGTCGAGGCGCTTGCATATGCCTTTCTATACTTGTTGATAATTTCTTTCTAGGCTCTAGTATAGCTTTAGGAGAGTTATTTCATTTACAGAGTAATTTGTTGACATATTCTTTATCGACATTCTGAGTGTTGTCCCAGATGAACCATGTATACAGCTGCTGATAATTGGATATTAAGTAGATATGAAATTATAGACTCCAGATTTCTATCGATAATGCTTCGTTGTAGAATATATGTAATGTTCTGACCAATTACCAATTGGCAAAGAAACAGTATTCTGTAAAAAATTCGATACAGAAATGTCGAAAGACTCGGAAATTCAGCAGGTGAAATCTTTAGCAGCAATATTCTGAAGACAGATATCATATGCACAAGGGATTAAATTCTGAAGCTCCCTTCCATTTGTCGAGATAAATCACTATGAATACATCTCATAAGCAGTGTTGTGTTGTAAAAATTCCTGATTTATTAAAAAATCTCTAATTAATTTTTAAAAAATATTTTATCAATTTATTGTTTACATTGACAAAAAATTTCCTATTTATTAAAAGAGTGATTGCTGTACGTCTGATGCATATGACTTGTGAAATTCACTCAGATCTAGGTGAATTGAAGTTTTAATCCATTCTGGTATTTTAGAAATATTTAATATGCTTAATGATGACAATGATGGAGCTGAGTATATGAGGCTCAAGGGAAGAAAAAGTGCCATTAAATCATATCGAAAAGGAAAAAGTGAACTAGCAATGTAGTCCGAGAAGAGAAATTCGGCGTTTGGTTGATGGTTAATGAGCCCGGTTAACGGGAATCGAAACCTAATACCCATACATTGTGTTTGGATTAGTAAAATTTTTGCTTGGAATGTGAACCTCATTCCCTCTTGAATCAATACCTTCACACCCCTTGGGTTACCATTTCCCATACCCTCCATTCCCATACCCCTCATTCTCATTCCCACCAATCATCCAAACACCCCAGTAACTAGATTTAAACGATCTTTGTTCTTTAATATAATGAAATGATGGAGATTTAAACATAACAGTGCGAAAAGATAAATAGTAATTAGAGCACAACCTTTGTTCTTCAATATAATGAAATGACCGAGGTTTTAACATGAACTTGAACTAACAATGTGGTCCGAGAAGAAGAGTAGTACAACAGCTTCTTTGTGTACAAAACAGATCATGTAGAGTTACACCTCTGGTATGCTCCTGCAATCTTGTTGCCTAATTTCTTTCCCGCGTGAAGAGCAACTTCTTGATATTTTGAGGGATCATGACCAGCAGTAGCCGATTCTTCCCTCTGATTTTCAATTTTTGCGACGATCTTTTGGAATCTCTGCCAAGAACTTTGTGCGTTTCAGAGCCTGATCGAACATCAATATGGAGTATGACCACTGTAACACTGATTCCTAACATCACAAACATTCACAACTCCCTGCTTATTATGCTTATTATTATTCTCCGTTCTTCGTTACCAGATACCCCATCTGGAATTTGAACAACAATTCTGGCCAACAATTTATGCTAATTCTTGCTAAAACTTGTGTGCATTTCAAAATTGGTCTTAATGGAAACAAACATTGTAGATAAACAAACCGAAACATGAACTTCTAGCACTCGGTCCCCCTCAGCAGTTGCGAGCTTTTTCCGATCATCGCCTCGAAGTGGAGGAAACACAAGTACCACTTGATCATCAATTCATCATCAACATTTCCGACTTGAATCCAATTCTCTCCACCACCAGCTAAGCCAACTCAATCGACAATCTGATGATCACAAAGCACCAATTTCAATTCATCATCAATATTTCTGACTTGTATCCAATTCTCTCCACCACCAGCAAAGCCAACTCAATCGACGATTTGATGATCACAAAGCACCAATTTCCCTCCCTTCTCGCACAACCCTTGCTCGCCAACACCCCTAACAACCTTCCCATAGGCGTACTTCAACGGCATTCTCCCAAGCACTCGATGAAACTCCGTAATACATTCCCCTCGCCGCTTCCTATGATCCTTTTTTCGACTACTCAATCCCGCACTCTCCACTCCACTCCTCCCTTCGTTTCTCGAATCTCCGTAATCCCTAATTCTCTCCGCTTCCACCACCATCACTCCCTCCCCTTCCTCCGCTGCCACAAAATTCATCAAAATATCCTCGCAATTCCTCCTCCTATCCACAACCTCCCTCGCTTTCGCCATCGCCGCCACGTCACCACCGCACCGATAAGAGTACAAAAACTCGATTCTGACGATCATAAACTTCGTCAACACAATCGAATATTTATCGGAGTGCATTGTGTACATCCACCGCCGGTTAACTATGTCCAGATCATGCGACCGCGCGAAAAAACCGACGATTTTATCGCGATTCTTCGACCACATCGCGAAGGCGAATTCAACCGATTTCGTATCCACTTCGACATCGTCGTCGCAGATCAGCACCGCGCGAGTCGAGATCGAGCGGCGCGGGTTGAATCGCGAGTTGAGACTGTCGGAGTTCTGCCGGATCACGGCGATCGGAGCTCCCGGAGACGCGATTGAGAGGTTTTGCGAGAGTAAAGATAGGATCTTTAGTGGAGTTTTCGGGTTTCCCCATAGGATCTGTACGGACGATACAATTGGAGAAGATGCATACGTGGCGGCGATTGATTGGAGTAGAGGAATACGAGACTCGGAGTAGCCGTTGATTAGGACTGTGAGCTGGTCGGTTCGGAGCGTCTTCGGATCTCTCAGATTTTTCGGGTCGCATGGATCCGAATATGTATTAACGGCGCATGATAGCATAGATATAAAGAAGATGACGAATGAACAGTAATTTCTGTGTGCCATTTTCAAGAGATGATCGTTCTAAAATTTGATTTAAGATTTTATAGTTTTGTATGCTACTGTGCGCAGGGGTGTTAAGTTTGAGATGTGTGAGTTTTGATTCAGTGGCATTTTTGTAATTTTGACGAAGATGGAGGGTGAGGGTTTTGTTTTTTGTTTGCAACTTTGTTCTTTCTTATGATGCTGGGGGAGTTCTGAGATGGGGAATGAAGGAATCAGACGGTTATGCCTACCAATCCCTGTATGCATCGGGAATTTTACGGTCCCGTGTTACGGGAGTCTTGTGTACCCGGTACGATAAATTCTAAACTCATGCGTTTAAAAATACGTTTATGGTCAACTAGAATAACTGGGAAGTCACTGCGATGCACACCTTGTGAAGAACAGGTATGCAAGTTCTTGCACATTGCATTTTGGCGATCATTATATGATGTCTATGACTGTTTCTAGTATATTATCAATTACGCATGCATGATATGTGATCATATTTTTGCCTAATTGTATCGAGTTCTTGTACCCTTTATGATAATAATGTTATGGGCAGCGGTCCACAGCAATCGATTGCTGTGGAGCGCTTAACTAACACACAGATCCTGGCCGTTGGATATCATATTAAAATTTTAATATGTCCAGCTCTTTTTTAGCGCTGGACATGGGAATCCTCGTCCAGCTAAAAAGCGTCGGATATGGGAATTCTTGTCCAGCGCTAAAAAAACGCTGGACATATTAAAATTATAATATGATCCTTGTCGCTGGATATGCATCCAACGGGCCATGATCAGTGTGTTTTTTAACCGGTCCCTGGCATACGGCTGCCAGGGACCTGGATCAGACTAATGCGAAGCCAGTCTAAAAAGTAATTGGTTATTTGTATAGTGTACTTGAAAAACCGAACATGGTCTTACAGTCTTTGCAGTGTCTTTTATGTAGTGAAGCTTCACGATTAACGAAAAGCCTGAGAGATGAGATTGATTTAATAAAATCATAAATCAAACTTGAAGAAATACGTTCATTCCTCAGTATGAATTGAGTTGTTGATCTCAGCTGGATCCTCTTGTGGATGACGAAAAGGCTTAGGAGGCATTACCAATTCTTCAACATCTCCTTCTAGCATTTCGATAGCTTTGTACATTGAAGGACGCTCGCTTGGCTTCATTTGTATACACCATAATGCTACGATTATCATCTTCTTTACCAACTTTCTTTCTTCCTCGTTAACATCTTTCATCTCAAGCTCTTTTCCATCACTGAATTGGTCGTATACCCATGAGGGGAAGTGAATTTGGCTAATGTGATCCAAAATTGGATTCAAATTTTGCCTTTGAGCGGCCATGTCCATGAGCAACATTCCAAAACTATAAACATCTGCTTTGTATGAAATTCCACCGATATTTTTGTAAAACATCTCTGGAGCCATGTAACCCATTGTTCCTCTTGCATTGAGAGTTACGGTGCTATCATTTGTGGCATATGATTTTGCTAGCCCAAAATCGGAAATGATTGGATTGAAATTCTTGTCAAGAAGAATGTTGTGAGGTTTGATGTCGAAATGCAAGATTTGGATGTCACAACCTCGATGTAGGTAGTCAATTCCACTTGCCACCTTGCAGGAGATTTCGTACATCTTTTTCCAACTCAGGGAAACAATTTCTTCCTCTGATCCTTGATTACGAAATATGTATTTCTCTAAAGATCCATTAGGCATGAACTCATATATTAGAGCATGTTTTGGACCTTCGAAACAAAAGCCAAGGAGTTCCACCACATTTACATGATGAATCCTTCCACTTGTAGCAACTTCATTAATAAATTCTTTCCCAGTAGCCTTAGACCTGCCCAGTATCTTTACTGCTACAAGAAGACCGCTACGAAGCTTTCCTTTATACACAGTGCCAAAACCTCCTTCACCGAGTTTATCTCCAAAATTATTGGTGATCTTCTTAATGTCTGAGTACGCATACCTTATAGGCATCAAGTTGTTTTGAGCTTGAAGAAAATCCTCAATGGTGTTGTACATTGATAAATGCCTTCTCCTAGCTTTATAAGTCAAGAAAGCGAGCAAGAACGGTAACCCCAAAGAAAATCTTGCAGCAAGAAACATTCCTGCAAGTTAACCAAATTTTTTGACATAAGTCCACATAAGCGTATACAAGTTCAAGGGACTTGAACTTGTCATAGGACTGTAGATGGGAGTTGCTTTGTTATACTATGGTATTAATAGTTTCTCATAGGACTGTGAATAGAGGTGCCTCTGCACCATTCCGTAATCAAACCAAAAATGTTCATTAATTTTTCCAACATCTGCAAGGTATATTGTCCGTGATTGGGGATTCTTAGTTAAAATTTGTATAACAGACACCATGTTACATATAACTCCTACAAAATTGAGTTTCAAAAGCAAAACAAAAAATGAAAGAAGTGTCTTACCAATGATTTTTTTGGTGTTGTTGCCTGTAATAATGTTGGTTATTTTAGTGTAATTGAATTAACTAGTTGATCAATGTAATCATAATGTTACATCGAACAAGTCAGGAGAGTACGGAGTGTATGCTTAGTTCGAGTTTATTATGATTATAAGTGCTTATGAGGCATGTTCATTGGCATTAGACACATCTATTGGAAGAGAAGTGTCTATTGGCATTAGATTTATCCATTGACATTAGACACATCTATTAGGATAAGACATGTCTATTGCCATTAGACAAATCTATTTGGATTAAGATGTGTCTATTGTCAAAAGACACATCTATTGACATCTATATATAGATGTTGCATTGATCATTTCAAGGATATGGTTCATTTGAAATACACAACAAAACACATTCTCTCTTCTTGCAGAATTTCTGATTTTATCCGATTGAATTATTTGGTGAACCACAAATAACTTCAATCTGAAAGTGTTCTCACGACTTCAGAAAAATCCAAGTTATCACCATAAATACAACAAAGATTGAAGTTATTCTATTCTGAAGATGACGAACGGAGAATCTGCAAAAGACATGACAAGTAAGTTTGCAAAATTGGACAAGTTTGAGGGTCAAGATTTTCGAAGATGGCAAAAGAAGATGCATTTTTTGTTGACCACGCTAAAGGTTGTGTATGTTCTAAGTACTCCCATGCCCGAAGAGATTGAGAATGAAACTATTGAACAAACAAGGCAACGCTGCAAATGGGAAAACGATGACTACATCTGCCGCGGTCACATCCTAAACGGTATGTCTGATTCCCTTTTCGATGTATATCAAAATGTTGAGTCAGCGAAAGAATTGTGGGATTCTCTTGAATCCAAGTACATGGCAGAAGATGCTTCTAGTAAGAAGTTTCTGGTCAGTAATTTTATGAATTACAAAATGGTCGATTCTAGACCGGTGATGGAACAATACAATGAATTGTTAAGGATTCTGGGACAGTTTGTTCAACACAATCTGAAGATGGATGAATCTATCTCTGTTTATGGTGTTATTGACAAACTGCCACCATCATGGAAGGATTTTAAACACACCTTGAAACATAATAAAGAAGATATGACATTGGTTGAACTTGGAAGTCACTTCCGAATTGAAGAGGCTTTGAGGACTCAAGAAAATGAGAATAATCCTAAGGGCAAGAACCAAGTCGGTAACTCTTCTGTGAATATGGTTGAAGATGGTGGATGTTATAAGAATCCTAAAAACAACAAGGGTGACAAACGGAAATTCAAAGGAAACAACAACTTTTCCAACAAGAGGCCTAAGATTGCATGTTGGAAGTGTGGCAAACCTGGACATTTCAAGAAGGATTGTCGGGTGGGTAAAAGTAAGCAAGAAAGGCTTAATGCTGGTCCAAGTGGATCCAAGGATCCAGAAAAGCAACAACGTCAGATTTTGATCAAAAATTGTAATTCTGGTCAGAATTATGTATCATTGATATCTGATGCATTTTATGTGCAGGATGATAATGTTGCTTGGTGGATTGATTCTGGAGCAACAAGTCATGTATGTAAAGATCTTCGTTGGTACACAGAATTTCAACCAATTGAAGATGGATCTATCTTAAAGATGGGAAATGTTGCAACTGAACCGATCAAAGGACTAGGAAATGTTAAGCTAGTGTTTACTTCAGGAAAATGTATATATTTAAATAATGTGTTGTATGTTCCTGGGATTCGAAAGAATCTCTTGTCTGGTGTTGTATTAAATAATTGTGGATATAAGCAAGTTTATGAAAGTGACAAGTATATCTTGTCAAAACATGGCACTTTCGTTGGCTTTGGTTACTTATGTAATGGCATGTTTATGTTGAATGTAAATACTCCATTTAATGATGAATCTTCTTGCATGGCTTCTACGAGTACTAGCATAAATTTGCATAAATCAGAATTATGGCATGCTAGACTAGGACATGTACATTATAAAAGAATAAAGGATATGTCTAAAATGAGCCTCATACCTGCTATTGATTTAAACAATGAAAAATGTAAAACATGCATGTTAACAAAGATAACTAGAAAGCCCTTTAAAGTTGCTAATAGGGTGTCTGATGTATTAGAATTGATACACAGTGATTTGTGTGATTTTCATTCTACACCATCATTAGGAAATAAAAAGTATGTTGTTACTTTTATTGATGATGCTTCTAGATATTGTTATGTATATTTGTTGCATGCGAAAGATGAAGCTCTTGACTCCTTTAAAATATATAAAGAAGAAGTAGAGCTACATCATCATGGTACCTTGATTAAAAATTTACGTACCGATAGAGGAGGTGAGTATTATGATCCGGTATATTTTCAATCTACTGGTATAATACATCAAACCACGGCTCCTTATACACCACAACAAAATGGTGTGGCAGAAAGAAAAAATAGGACATTGAAAGAAATGGTTAATTCCTTGTTGTCCTACTCGGGTTTGAGTGAGGGTTTTTGGGGTGAGGCTATGTTGACAGCCTGTTATTTATTAAATCGAATTCCTAGTAAGAGGAATAAAATTACCCCTTATGAACTTTGGTATAATGAGTCACCAAAATTGAGTTTTCTGAGAGTTTGGGGATGTAGAGCAGTTGTAAGACTCACTGAACCCAAAAGAAGAAACTTGGGTGAACGAGGTATAGATTGTATCTTTGTTGGTTATGCGGAGCATTCCATCGCATATAGATTCTATGTGTTAGAATCTAATGGCTATGTGCCTGTGAACTCGATTATCGAGTCAAGAGATGCTATCTTTGATGAAAACAGATTTACATCTATACCTAGACCGAGGGACATGCTTCAATCTTCTTCTAGTAGGAACTCAGTTTCTACTGAAGATGTTCATCAACCGTCTGAACCAAGGAGAAGCACTAGAGCTAGAAAAACAAAGTCTTTTGGAGATGATTTTCATCTTTATCTAGTTGAGGGTTCTAGAGATGAAATTAAAGATCAATACCAATATTGTTTTATTATTGAGGAGGATCCAAAAACTTTTACCGAAGCTATGACATCGAGAGATGTTGCATTTTGGAAGGAAGCTATCCAGGATGAAATGGATTCTATCATGAATAATAATACATGGGAATTGAGTGATTTGCCCCCTGGCTGTAAAGCATTGGGGAATAGATGGATCTTCAAAAGGAAAATAAAGGTGGACGGTTCGATAGATAAGTTTAAAGCCAGATTGGTAATCCAAGGCTTTAGACAAAAGGAAGGGATTGATTATTTTGATACTTATGCTCCTGTTGCTAGGACTTCAACTATTAGGTTGTTAATAGCACTTGCTGCTATACACAACCTTGTCATTCATCAAATGGATGTAAAAACTGCATTCTTGAATGGTGAATTAGATGAAGAGATTTATATGAAACAACCCGAAGGGTTTGTTGTGCCTGGTTGTGAGAACAAGGTGTGTAAATTGAAGAAATCAATTTATGGTCTAAAGCAAGCACCTAAGGATTGGCACGATAAATTTGATAAAGTGGTCTTGTCTAATGGTTATGTTATTAACCAAGCAGACAAGTGTGTATATAGCAAATTTGATTCTTCTGGTAAAGGAGTTATAATTTGTTTATATGTGGATGACATGTTGATTTTTGGTACAGACCAAAATCAAGTGGATAAAACCAAGAAGTTCTTGTCATCTAATTTTGATATGAAAGACATGGGGGAGGCTGAAGTGATTCTTGGTATAAGGATCAAGCGTGAGAATAATGGTATTTCAATTTCTCAATCTCATTATATTGAGAAGATTTTGAAAAGATTTAATTTTAAGGATTGTTCTCCAGTTAGCACTCCTCTTGATCCTAGTATTAAACTCCTACCAAATAAAGGTGTTTCAGTATCTCAACTTGAATACTCAAGGGCTATTGGTAGTCTTATGTATGCCATGATAAGCACTCGGCCAGATATTGCCTATGCTGTTGGGAAGCTTAGTAGGTACACTAGCAAACCAAGTTCTCATCATTGGCAAGCCTTAAGCCGAGTATTCAAGTACTTGAAAGGAACCATGGATTATGGTTTGACGTATACTGGATTTCCTTCGGTTATTGAAGGTCATTCAGATGCAAGTTGGATTTCCAATGAGGAAGATCATTCTTCCACAAGTGGATGGGTATTCCTCCTTGGGGGAGGTGCTATCTCTTGGTCATCAAAGAAACAGAGTTGCATTACCGACTCAACAATGGAATCTGAATTTGTGGCATTATCAGCTGCTGGTAAAGAAGCTGAATGGCTAAGAAATCTGATATATGAAATTCCATTGTGGCCAAAACCTATATCACCCATATCAATCAGGTGTGATAGTCTATCTGCCTTGTCTAATGCTTATAGACAAGTGTTCAAAGGGACATCTAGACACATAGGTGTTAGACATAGTATGATTCGTGAGCTTATCACTCACGGTGTTATATCAGTGGAGTTTATAAGAACTCAACGTAATTTAGCCGATCATCTTACCAAAGGATTGAGTAGAGATCTTGTGCACAAGTCGGCTGTGGGGATGGGATTAAAGTCCGTTTAAAAGTCTCTCATGTTGAGAAACCCAATTCTCACCTAGGATTACATTAGGTGCTGAATTCAATGTGGAAACTTAACATCTAGAGATTGGAACGCATTACAACATCATCCCAAGTTATGTGTTCAGACCTGCAAGATAAGGAGGTTGAAGTCTATCTTCTTAATAGTTCTTTTGAAAAATCGCATATGCAGGTGCGAGAATAAAAGAACTACCTATTTGAGCATGAAGTTTAGCCGCTTCAAGAAGCTTGGACTTGGCTTTGATATGCTTAAGAAGGATTGGGACACAAGGCTAGTAATATATAGTGTCAAGTAAGAACATTTGAGAATGTAAAGTTATGTGTATATTATCTTCATGTATTCATTGTGAATAGTAGAGGTTCAATCCATAGCGATACCTTGATATTCGAATATTTGAAATGTGTAATATACTAATGTGAAATTCAATCGTCATGATATTTCATTTATGCCTAACTTTGTTATTTGTTGTAATTTTGTTTAGTTGATTATGGATTACACTAAAATGGGGGAGGATTGTTGGTTATTTTAGTGTAATTGAATTAACTAGTTGATCAATGTAATCATAATGTTACATCGAACAAGTCAGGAGAGTACGGAGTGTATGCTTAGTTCGAGTTTATTATGATTATAAGTGCTTATGAGGCATGTTCATTGGCATTAGACACATCTATTGGAAGAGAAGTGTCTATTGGCATTAGATTTATCCATTGACATTAGACACATCTATTAGGATAAGACATGTCTATTGCCATTAGACAAATCTATTTGGATTAAGATGTGTCTATTGTCAAAAGACACATCTATTGACATCTATATATAGATGTTGCATTGATCATTTCAAGGATATGGTTCATTTGAAATACACAACAAAACACATTCTCTCTTCTTGCAGAATTTCTGATTTTATCCGATTGAATTATTTGGTGAACCACAAATAACTTCAATCTGAAAGTGTTCTCACGACTTCAGAAAAATCCAAGTTATCACCATAATTACAACAAATAATGCAAAATTGGAGAAACAAAGTCAGCAAATAAACTGATTCTACAAGTTAAATTAAGCAAAAGCTGTAATACTCACTTTTTAGTATCTGAACTGTGACGCGTAAGTTATGAGGCATGCCTACATGGTTCATCCAAATCTCTGTTAGTAATATAGAAAATAAACTATTGAAAGAATCATGTATTACTGATTTAGCAAAGTTTAATATGGGAATAATGTAAGTAATAGGGAAAAGCTATGTACTTACATAAAAGGGTAATATGGTATGAGCTCCCATCAGGGAGGTTACACGGCGTGCTAAAGCTTATGCAAGCCCAAAGATGATGATCTGGGGAAGAAGTGTCGCATCCGTCATGGCACTTCAAGCAGTAGAAGTAACTCCAAGGGATATCATATCCATAAACCAATGCATCGTGAATTTCAGAAAAATTAGAGAAGACTTTACTGACTTTACTAAAAGGCGAGTGGCGTGAGACCCAGGCCACCTTGCTAATCCTGCAATTGTCCTCCATTTCTGTTATGTCTACATATCCAACCACTATATACGCATAAGAATAAACATAATATTTTCCCAATACTGAAGAAGAGAATGAAGAATTTGGTGAAGTGATATTGATGTATCGGGTAGAAATTACAGGAGACGGACACTCCATCATTGTAATAGGCTGATTAACTTTCCTTAACTTATAGCCTTGGTCTAATGCCAGAAAGTCATCCTCTTTAATAGAAGAGTTATTATTTTCAAGGCCTGGATCAACAATCCTAACCAAAAGATTATCATAATCGATACTCTTAACGTAAAAAATCTTATCCTCAAGTAAATATAAGATGGTACGATTTTTGAGGCAAGACAGCTCCAGAGTGAAGAAAGAAGAATCACATTGCTGATCATCACCTTTCAGAGTAAAAGGACAGCTTATGTTTTGAATATTACCACAAGAAGAAGAAGAAGAAGAAGATACAGCTTTGCAACCGGATGAGCTTAAAAATAACAATAATGTATAGATGACCATGAAAACTAAAGATAGTTTTCTGGAGGCTGGAGTAACAGAAGACAAGCTCCCCCTCATATTCTTCTCTGAACTAATAACCAGACGGCGAGAGAGCATAATATAGTATAGCTACTTCTTGCTTTTAGAAAAGCAACGGTTATCTCTTATAGCGTATTTCATAATGAGGAAATGGATGGCTACTGCTGAACTAAATGTACTGGATCATTCATAGGTTAAGATTCTCTGGGTAAATTTTTTGATTGTATCAAAAACTGAGACTCACGCATCCAGATCATGTAATTTTACACAGAGAGCCTCCTCCTCTCTAGTTCATTGAATTTGTCAAACTTTTTCGCCAAGTTGATTTCGTCAAAGTCTATATTATTGACTTATATTGATTTTGAGACTTTCTTTGACAAGGTGGAAGACTCATTAACGTAGCTTAGTCAACAGATTAGTTGCCATTCATTCTTGTCCAGAACTTGGTAGTCATTCACGACTTTGCTCAATTGGCACACCAAAGGAAAATTCAAACTTTTAATTATCAGTATAAGAAAAGTATAAAAAGTCAGGTCATGTCACTTTCCCCCAACTTATTACACATTATACAAGGACTAGTTTAGTGTACATGTTTTGATCACAATACAATTACCATTTGTCACACCTTTATATTTTGGATTAACTAATCTATGGGTTCCAAAGTAGTTGATCTTTTCTTGGTGATACTAGTGTTGTCCATAACCAGAGTGGTAGCGGCAAAAGCAAAAGTTGCAGGCGACGAGTGCAGGACAAAGAGATGTTCCCGTCATGGTCCAGGAATTCGGTTTCCATTTCATCTCAAAGACAGGCAGCCTGAGCATTGTGGCCTCCCTGGTTTCCGAGTTTCTTGTGATGGAGGAGAAACACTTCTGGAGTTGCAATACCTTGCAAACACATCCCTGCAAGGAATCCAGCTCTTCCTTTCTACAGGGACAACCGTTGATTCAATTAACTACAAATCTCAAAAGATAATACTTAGTAATTTCTCCTTTCAGCCTAAAATTAACAACGTGACACTGGTTTCCACGTCAACTTCATGGACGTCTGCAATAGTTCCTCCCCCCTTTGGAGGAGAAAGATCTTATACAAATATCAATACTACATTTGCCAGTTGTTCGTCAGGAGTTGTAGGTCAGCTGGACCTTCTTCTCACTTCCCTCAGTGGACAAGCTTTCCAGGTTTACTATTTTGACGGCCTGGTAGGCTTTGATCAACCATCAATAACATCATGTACCAAGGTTTTTAATTCTTCTTTCCCATTTTATATGTTGGGAGGAGGGACTGCAACCCTCAATTGGTCAGCTCCGAATTGTGGGAAATGTGAAGCCAAGGGGGAGTACTGTAAACTGACGGAGAATAGTACCAGTAGTAACGTCGGAATAGCTGATTACAGTACTGTATGTTTATCTAGAGGTATGCACATACATTTCAAATATTTGTGGATTCAATACATCAAGATTCATGATACAAACTTTGAGTATTACTGTAAATAATAATATATGCTACTCTAATATTTACAGGTCATGGTTCAATCAAGGCAATTGCAGGAATAATTCCAGGTGCCACTCTTACTGTGCTTGTCCTTGTAGTATTACTGTATTATATAATTAGATCATATAGACGAAAGAAATATGACGCGCTGAAAATTGAAATGTTCCTGAGGGATTACAAAGCCATGAAACCAACAAGATATTCCTATGCTGACATCAAGAAAATCACGAGACAGTTTAGTAATAAATTAGGACAGGGAGGTTTTGGGTCGGTGTACAAAGGTCACATTACCAAGGACATCATTGTTGCAGTTAAGATACTTAATAATGATCCGAAAGCTAATGGAGAAGATTTTATCAATGAAGTAGGCACTATAGGGCGAATCTATCATGTTAATGTGGTTCGCTTGGTAGGGTATTGCGCTGATGGCTGCAATCGAGCTCTTGTTTACGAGTTCCAACCTAATAATTCTTTAGAAAAGTTCACATACTCTGGTCAAAATCACAAGAACAATTTCCTTGGCTGGGAGAAGCTGCAAGAGATTGCTATAGGCATAGCTAAAGGAATTGAATATCTTCACGAAGGATGCGCACAGCAGATCCTGCATTTCGATATCAAGCCTCATAATATCTTGTTGGACCAAAATTTCACTCCCAAAATTTCTGATTTTGGTTTGGCCAAGTTGTGTTCCAAGGACCAGAGCATTGTGTCTATGACTATGGCTAGAGGAACCATTGGCTATATTGCACCAGAAATATTTTCCAGGAATTTTGGAAAGGCATCATCCAAATCAGATATTTATAGCTTCGGAATGTTATTACTTGAAATGGTGGGAGCAAGGAACAATACCACAGTGGAAAATAGCACTGAAACATACTTTCCTGAATGGATATATCATCGTTTGGAGGAAGGTGGAGAAGTGGCAATCCAAATAGAAAAACAAGAAGATTCGAACATCGCAAAAAAGCTAACAATTGTGGGACTATGGTGCATAGGTTGGCATCCGGTGGACAGACCTTCAATCAAGCATGTCATCCATATGCTAGAAAGACCGGAATGTCCTGCAATGCCTCCTAATCCTTTCGGACCATCAAATGTAAGGTCATTTAAAAGTGATCTAGAAGTAATTTCTGAATCTGAGTGAAAACAAATGTGTATAAATGTTGGTTAGCTCAGATGAGAGCATTTTCACGTGAAAATAATTGTTCTGCACTTCTTGTATACATTGTTCTACACTTCATGACATTTGCAGAACAATAGAGATTATAATTGATTTTTCATGAAATATTCTATTTCAATCCTATTTCACTCTGGTTACTTATTTTTGAGCATATTTCATGGCTATCATTGATTTTTAATCTTTCTTTTTCATCAAATTTGGTATTCATAGAACTATACATCTTTTCAAATAGAGGTTATACTAGTTAATCCTAAATTTAAAGAAAAAACACCCTAATAATCATCTACTTTTGTAGAGAAATCTACTACCATAACAGATGTGGAAAAAGACATCCATTCTTAGTATAATTAAACAACTAGATCAAGTGCAATCATTTTTATTCCTTGATCTAATTGTTAATACATAGTTTAACAATATTTGACTTGGAAATATAGGACCCCAATCATGAGCCAGTAGGCTGCAAAATCACAATGAGGTACAACATAATGGTTGACAAAAGTTAAAATTTGAACTCTCTACCTGCATTAATTCTTAGTTTATCCCCCCCACCCCCCCTCCCAAGAACCTATTCTCTTCTTTTGTCGATTTAAATCTGACTACTTAAACAAATCAGAGGAGAGAGCAAACCTCTCTCAGAAACCTATCAAATGTTGTCATGCTGCTATACAGAGATCTTGCTATTTTACATCGTCTTCGATTTGAACTGATTGGCTCACCCGAGAATTATTTGAACAGATACTAATTTGTAAGACATATAAGCCTGCATTGTCAAAAAAAAAAGTTGCGGCAAAACTTACATTACATCTATAATCATCCAATTGATCAACTAAAATTATTTGGCCATGTTCGGAGAAAGCCATGTAAATCTTTAATTCAATAAACAAATGAAAATGAAATTTCTATTGCAAATCTGGTTTGGGGAACCGTATGTACTTTATTATGATCATATTCCATGGCCATCATTAATTTATAGAGCTTTCGTTATCATCAGATCTGCAATTCATAATAATAAGCAACTGTTTTTGATAGTGATTGACAACATCTCTTCAAATTGAAATCCTAAACTTAATATTCCTACTTCAGAAAGAAAAATATCTTAACAAGATAATCTGCAACCATAATAGATGAGGCCATAATCATTCATTCTTAATCTAATTGAACTACTAAATCAAGTACAATCATTTTATTCCAATATATGGTTTATTATACATTGTTTAATATATTTTTTTCACCTAGAAAAATAGGTAGCCCAATCATGAGCCCCTGGCTGGCAAAATCACAATGAAGTTGAACACAATGGTTGACATTTCCTAAGTCTCTGAGATACATAAGTTTCCCTCTCAGTTATGCAGAAACCTATTCTTAATAATTTCAAAATTTAACTTACGAGTTTATTAATTTAATTTGGAAGTAACTGTTTGTTAATTAGGCATAAACTTGCTGGTAGAGTTAAATCGCAGAGTTTGCACAGATATTCTGCAACTGTGACAGTCAGATTTATAAGTGTAAATAGGAGTGCTTTTAAATTGTTTCCTTTGAAACAGTTGACATCTAAAAACTTTGGATTCGGATAAAGAATCTAGTTCCCCTGTGCAGGAATTTAAGTATGGCAGAGTTCTCTGAAATCATATTCAAAAATTTCAGAGACGGATCGATAGTAATGATGGTATTAGGCCTTCGATACAAATCATAAACCATTCCTGAATATGTGTCTATGGGCCTGAGGAATCCCTAGGTTTTAGCATGACTTGTTTACTACTTACAAGGTGTGTATTTCTGCAATGTAAGGAGAATTCTGTTAAATAAATCATCTGCATTCAAGAAAAGTGCCCAGATTTTAACTCCTAGTCAGGTTTATATTACTAAGATATGTTGGTGGTAGTTCAAAATCTGTAAGAACTTACACATGGTTAACACATGGGTTTCAGTACAAATTCCATGGAGAGACCTTCCTCAAATGAAATCTCAGGGTGGCAATTTGACTTGACTGTGTCGGTTTCTCGCATACTATGTAAGCAGTTATGTGAAATTATACATTTATAATCCCACTGTTAATAATCTATGCCAAATGTCAGTCAGTGACTCTGCTGCTGCATGTGAACTGCGAAAATAACATATGCTCTCTCTTGTTAGAAGTGCAAATTTGCGTATTATATTAATCACACATGCAATAGTTAAGTACATTGTATGCAGAGGGCAAGAGTTACGGATCGTACAGTTACATGCCTCACTCATTGATCTTGTTTGGCTAAATATACATGTCGCTATCACGTCTGTTCAAAGCAATACTTTAAAGATAGTTCATAGAAGGATCCGCCTCTGTGTGTGTTTATATTACTAGTATCCAAACTTCTGTGGTATCAGCTATACCCCATCATAAGCTGTTGCAAATCTCATCAGCTGTCATTTCTAAACAATGCTTGATAAAGTTAGTGATGCGCACACTTGACCTAATCCACTTTTGACATTTTTTTCGTTGTAAGCTTATTTTTGTTATATAATCTGATAAACTCTAAGGTCCTTGAAAGAAATCTAGTAAGTAATTAATAAAAAGATAAATTTATGACGGGGTTTGCATTACTTAGCATTACAGTTTTGTCTGGCCATGTTTAAAAGGTCCTGGAGCCTGAGTACTGTCGATTCTGAGGTGCTTATACATATGTGTGGTCCTTAGTTTTCGATTATCATTTGAAAATCCTGGTGGTTATTGTTTAGATGCAACTTGATACACAGAAACAGTTGGAGTTATACACGAGATATGCTTTTTCTGAGATCCTGTGATGACATTAAAATTTGTCAAGTGTTTTATTCAGTAGCTGTGTGTGTACAGAAGAGAACATGATCAAGCACATGGATTTTCTTCTTTTTTTTTTAAAGAATCACATGGATTTAGTAGTCTGCATTTTAGAACTTTTAAACTGCCGTACAAAACACAATACGACTCTATTATATTATCTTATATACACAACTTAGATAAACAGAATCACCCTTTTGCTCTTGTAAGCATTTAAGTAGCTGTAAGTTTTAAAAAGATGCTTAATATACTAATTCTGTTGTTCTAGCTTTTGTTGCTTGAAGCTTTGTACATACATTGACATGGTTCCCTCTGAATCTGTTTGCTGTTGGTTTTGCTGAAAGGTAGCTGTTATTTTTTTAACTCTTTAGTATAGCTGCGAGAGGGCCCCTGAGATTCGGACTTTAGACCTAATAGCACTGGGAGCAGTTTTGCTGGTGCTGGCTGCTCCTGAATCTCAAATGTAGGCCAGTTTTGTCATAATTTAATGCAATAATCATGGTATAGATTGTGTGAAACAAAATTGCTGGTATAATTCAAACAGTGAATGCATTTTCATTATTTGTACACGATACATGTTTCACGTGATCAAACAAAAATATTCAGAAGTAAGAATGATGAACATAGCCTCCCTCGATCTCTAATTGCTTCAGCATAAAAAACAAAGCAGGTTGAGAACTGACAAGTCTCAACTCTAGAGTTATCTGCATACTGGACTTTGTGGACGGTGAGTGTTAGTTATCGGGCTTTCTGCTAAGCTGCATGCCATTGTGTTGTTGCCTGCAGTAAACACATAATCTTGAATGACCTCTGCATCTTGATTCTCATCCAACAGCTTGATAACTTCCTCAAATAGCGAAACCTGGCATGGAATCCTCAGAATACCTTCTTGCTGGAACCCGAATTCTTCTTCTGCTTCTTTCAGCAGAATGTCAAATGCCTGACACCTCAAATAGGCCATAGGGATCACAAATCTCTTCATCTCCTCTCCCACACAAACAGCCAGGGACCCTTTCGGGACAGCACTGTCCCTAGCCATCCCTTGCAGAGCATTGTGATCAGAAAACGACAGCGTTTTCTTAAGGAACTTGATGCTCTTTCCTCCCCCTCCACCAGGGCTGGTTTTCTTGGAGCTGGCCACCTTTCTCCACTTCTTCAGAATCTGCTGCAGCTTAACAATCTCACAGATCTTGTTAGACATCTTGGAATCCATGATTTATGATAATGTTGTGTATGAGATATTGAGATCAGACCTCTTTGAAATGATTAGTGAGTGATGTAATCTAATGTGTTGATCTGTCTTGGAATTTATAGAAGTAGGGTGATGGGGATTGTGCTATAAACAATACTTGTGAGGATTGTTATTTTATTGCATGTACTGAGTGGTTTCCAGGTCTATGATTTGGAGATTATTAGATTTGGCATATAATATTACAACTGCTCTTTCATTATTAGCCAATTAGGAGGGGGTCTTAATTATTAAGGGAGAGTTAGTTGACAATCTGATATAATATTGGAAGGAGCTCATAGTTTTTTCTTTTGGCTTTTAGTCTGTTGATTTATTTATACTCCATGCACCTATACATTACACACATATTATACGCAGGTTGGCTACATGATAAATGAATGTTACAAAATATTTATTTTTTGATAATATATTTATTTAAATTTAAATTCTAAACTTTTATTTAAAAGAGAAAAAATATCATATATCACAATTTTTATAAGTAATATCCAAAATAACATAATTGGATGAAATGACTTGAATATCATTTTATTAACGTTGGATAATCGAGCATTTTGATTTTTAGAAGAAAATGTTAGATCGTGTTGCGTTAGGTCTATAAATGATATCTAAACGTAATATGATCTGACATTTTACTAAAATACTACATGAAATAACGTATAGTATCTCATCACTAGGTTGTGTAGGATAAAGAAAAGAAAGAGAATAAATCTAAACAATTACCGTAAAATGATAGGTCTAGCGCTGTCTTTTTCGTCAACAATATTTGAGACATTTTTTCTGAAAATTGTGATCTTAAAAATCAATACACTAGTTAAAATTTTATAAAAATGACCAAACAAATTTATTTATTCATGTAAAATATATCATTTATTAGTGATAATAAATATGAAAATATGTTGTAATAATCATATGTTGCTGTGCATATGCAACAGAAGTACATGTGGAATCTGATACTCAACATTTATTGTTTCCTTACTCGATAACTTCACCAGCTTGGTGGCACCTTGGCTTGAGGTTCACAACTTCACTTTGCATTTAGGATCTCCAGGAAATACCATGTTAAAACTCCTATTTTATTGTATTTTAAATTTTAGCAATTTTGTTATGGTAAGGGTCGGTCAAAGTAGGGAGGGGAACTCATATTTTATTATGTAAATAATATTATATGACATTGAAATTTACACAACTTGTAATTTAAATTATAAAGTTACAAGTTGAAGTAATTTATACTGCAAGAGTGCAAGAGTCTGGCAGTTCATGTCACATGGCTAAGTGCTGTATGTGATTTTGAGTTTAAGTTTGAATTGTAAATGTCAAGTAGAAATTTTAATTTTACAAGCAACTCATATAGTCATATGCAGTTATAGAAAAATGTAGAATAATTATTGCAGATGTAGGGGATCGATCACTGATTTGAATTTTAATACTCTGTTAGATGTTTCCGTAAGTTGGGTGAGGTTGGGCTCGGGCTTCCAAAGTCTGTTTTGGTTATGGGCCTCGTGAGTTTAGCTAAACCTCTTACTTAAGTAAGGCCTCATAGAGAAAATGGAGCACAGTCCAGTGGGTGGAAGACCCAAATAAAGGCAATCGGATAAATATTGATTGTGTGGTCTAGAAAATCAGCATTACGATACGAGAGTATCGTTTTTATTGTTAGTTGGACACCTTCTCCGTCAGACCCATTTATTTGGGTGTCGGCCCGATTTTTTTTTTTATTTTTCTTCAAGTATAAAGACAACTCTAATTCTATAAATTTCTTAACTAACAAATTAGTTGACATACAAAAGTAAAAATATATTGATAATTTCTTTAAAACTTTAAAATTTCATATTCATAGTCATACATTTTCATTGTCTGTAATTTTAGTCACATCGACTATATTCGTCTAACTACTAATAAATATTATGTCATGTATTATCATATTAAAAATAATATATATTTATAATAATTAGAAATAATAGTAACATGCTATTCTTAAAATATAATCGATTAATATAACCAGTATCATTGAATGTTTTATTGGATTCAACAAATTTTACAGATTAAATTTAGTCGACCGTCATAATCAATCACATTGCAGATGCATTGAGATCCCAAATATTATGATGAGAATATGACTTTATATATCATTTTCAATTCAAAACACCAAATCAGGTAGCGTTCATCTATATTTAGTATTTTGAAACCCTAAATACTATTTCATGTGATTTTTTAACACTAAAACGTCAGATCATGTCACATTTCTTAAGGATTTTCATACCTAAACGAAATACAATAAAATGTTTTTTACAAATATCAAAATTTGAATTATCCAACACCAATAAGTGATATTTTAGACCCTTTCTTCTTACTCTATTATTTTAAGCATGAGAAAATTATGATATACGCGACATTTTCTCCATTTATTTTCACCCAGCTCCCGGTGCTTATCAATTTTCAAGGAAGACGTGTATCTCACCATGACACCATGTGTATGCGACAGGAGAATTTCTTAATATGATTGTCCATACAAAGCGCATTATGTTATGGATTAATCTATCCATTTCCCTGCCTAATTTTCATTTGCTGAAATTCGTAGTCACTTTATCAATTATGTATATAAGTGCGGTGGAATCAGGAATGTGAAACATAAATGATATAATAACAAAATATTAAATTTGATAGATCAATAAGATAATCAAAATTGAGTTTTCTACTAATTTATAAAGTAAATTATATATCGATTTTCGAAATTCAGATGTCATTTAGACGTGTTCCGCTTCCAGCTACACCTTTATAGTAAAAGAAATCGCTTTCTCAGCTGATATCATTTTGTCGTGTGCATTAATTGTTGCATATATTTTCTGTATCCTTAGAGACGGGCTAGGGGAAACGGAGTATTTAGTTAGACAAATCTGGAGGCAAACTTCAAAAATCTGTTTGGAGCCGTTTGTCGTGTTCGCTAGGTAATTTTACATGCGCACCTACACGTCTGAAGTCAGAACTCCGAAAATAAGCGTGATTAAATATAAAATTGTTAGATTTCTTCCTTCACAAATGTGAATCTAAGAAAATAATAATCACAAGACTCGTAATACTCTTTCATAGACTATATCTTTGTATAATATGTAATCGGTATTTAAAAAAATGATAATCAGATTTAATTAGTAGAGCCCTGGCCAACCGGAAAATCGACTATTAATCAAAATTATTGGAATTAATTTAATATTATTTGAAATTTAATTAAATATATTTATGATTTTAAAAAAAAAATTCTCACAAATTTTGATATCTTGGCTGGTTTTTACTCGATCAACCTAATTTCTGAACGATTAGTCATCGACTAATATTATTTTGACCCGATTTTTATATTTATCATCTTTTGACCCGATTTTTATCAATTCACATGGAAATTCGTCTGATTACTAACTAATCCATCGGTCGATTACTCGATTAATTGTTTTTCAAAATAATATATGTAACATAGAAAATTGCTTTTAGGCCGACCACCCCACCCCGCCCCTTATCTCATTCTTCACTTATGTGCACCAAACGCCCGAGTCAGATTTCACTATGTTCCCTCCACCACTCTACCTTTCTTCCCCTCTCTCTCTTCATCTTCCTCTTTCATTCCCTTTATCACAATGCTGCTTAGCTATTTTGTGATTAATTAATCACTAATATATCCTAGCTATAGTACTTTCGGGGGAACTAGATCGGGACTAATTTATTCTGAAATCTCGACCGAGTAGAAAACGGTCATATTTTTTCCTTTAAAAATTCCAGCCGAACTTAAATAATCAATTACGAATTATTATTATTTTAGATTTCAACCACGGATAATTTCAATACTGGATTCTTTTGCCAAGAAAATGGGAAATTTCTCGCCACTAGTGTTACCAATAATTCAACTAATTATTCTTTAATAGATTATTTAATAGCAATAAGTGATTTATATCTGCTTTGTAAGTGCAATTCATTGACCTCACCATCTTCACACTGCGTGAATAAGTTCAGAAAATGTGACAATGAGGACAAATCCAGTCGTGATCCAAAAATCCAAATTTTGGGAGATTATCCTAAATTCTCCTCCAGCAGTGATCCAAAAAGTGATCCAAATTTGAATCAGTGAATAGTACTGATCCAAATTTGGATCACCACTGTTCACTGATCCAAAATTGGATCACCTACTTTATTATAAAATAATGATTTTGTTATTTCTAAATCTTTCGTTTATCGAACTTAAAATTAATTTGCGATTATTAATATTTAATTAATAATAGTTTATAATTAATAATTAATAAAATTAATGTTTTAGTAAAAACTTTAAAATAATAGGAAAGCAAATTTCATTGAAATTAAAAAAAAAAAAAGAGTACAATACATGCATAAAATAAAACGTACATAAAATGCATTGAATATAATATAAGTAGTTAATAGCGATTAAACATTAAATTTATGATTATATAGTTTAATATAAAATTTATGTAATATAATAAACAAAAAGTAATTTGGATCAGAATTTGGATCACGCTACTGGAGTTGATCAAAAATTTGGATCAAAATTTGAATCAACTGGAGTTGATCAAAAATTTGGATCAAAATTTGAATCAGTTGGTGATCCAAATTTAGATTTTTGGATCACAACTGCCGAAGATGGCATGAAAGCGATGGTCATAAATTTGATACAGATAGCTAGCTCACCATTATTATGCACATTGTATTAATCATTGCAGTGTCCTAGCAATACGGCAAGATGCGGCAAGCTTAATGACAGTTACTATGTGCAGGTATGTGCCTGTAAGGCTGTAATTAAGAATAACTCATTTTTTTGTCAAATAAAAATGAAAAATGAGAAGGAAATACTCGGAGCAATCGATAGTCAAGTGGTGGGTTTATTCTGTATTGTTCCGGGACACCCGGATTCGACTCTAACTCACCCGAGATCAGATACTAATTTGTAAAGAGAATTATTAGAACGGATACTAATTTGTAAAGGAGAATTATTAGAATATATACTAGTTTGTACCAGGTACACCAGCATCATAGTGTTTTCTTTTTGTTATATTGAGAGAATCATTTGGATCAACTTAAAGAAGTGCTTATTGCTTTCATGTGAAAAGTTGATTACAAACGAAAAATAATTTTTAATTTATGTGTTTGGATAATTTTTTTGCTATTTACAACTTATGGGATATAAATATTGTCAATTATATTATAACAAATTATCTTTTAAAGTGATTTTTTACATTTTTGTAAAATCAGATTTCAGGAAAAAGTTACTAAAAAGAGTTAGAATTTTAAACGTAACAAATTTTGATTTATAAATCGTGACTTATAAATTTTTACACAAATGATACAAATAAAATATCTATGACTTATAAATTCAGAAACCATGAAAAGAAGCTCGGCCAAACATGCTGCATGCCCCTTGGGATGCAGATGAAGCAAAAGCGGCAAACACACATTCATCATACAATTCAAAGTTTGAGGAAAAAAACAAAAATCATGTGCACAAAATTAGTAGTAAATTTAACCACAAGTGAGTGGGATTTAGCTTTTCTATTTTATTGGCTTTATTTCTTTTCTCTCTTTTTATCAGGTTGAATGTTGCATGAGGACATTGTCCATGTCCATGTTCATTCTAGCTCCCTCTTTTTCCACTCTATAAATACCTTCCTCAACAATATTCACTTGCAGAAGCTGCTAGTACTGCTGAAGTAGCTAAAGATAAATTTCTCAAAATTAATCTTAATTAGAACTTTTCTAAATAAGTGATCATGGAATGGAGGAAGTGTTATCTTGATGCTGTACTTGTACCTCTGGCCTTTCTGGTATCAGTGAGTTACCATGCATGGCTATGGCACAGAGTTCGAAGCCAGCCGCTTTCGACCGTCGTCGGAACTAATGCAAGAGGTCGCCGATTGTGGGTCGCCGCCATGATGAAGGTAAAACACACACTTCACTGTAAAACTGCTATCAGAGTTCAGATGAAATATGAATTCGACATGCTCATTAGTCATGTCCAATTTAGAAACACACTCTAGGGAGAGTAAAATGTACACATCCTTCCTATTTACTCTGTTAGAGTGTTAGGTACATATCAATTCGTTTACTTGATCTCAGTGAAGACAGAGAGCCTCTTTGATTGAGTTTAAAATTATAATTTAAGATTTAACACGATTTAATAGGATAAACTTAAAATTTAAAATATCTGTTTGGATAATTTTGACGATTGACAGGTTATTAAAAGTGTAATCATAAATATAAAATGATTACGGGCAAACTTTATAAAAAGAAATAGAAATTAAAAAATTCAATAATCGAAAAAAATATCTCAAACTAACTTTTAGTTGTAGGTAATTTTTCTAATTTATTTTTGATTTTAAATCGGTTTCTAGTTTATGCGCTTAAAACCCGAAACAACTTTAAGCTTCTCATTTAAACCCGAGACAAACATGCTCGTTATTTTTCGTTTATGAATTCCAAATATTTTCTCAAGCTCAATAATATCAAATTTTCATGCAGGACAATGACAAGAAAAACATACTAGCAGTCCAAACCCTCCGCAACACCATCATGGGCTCCACCCTGATGGCCACCACCTCCATCCTCCTCTGCGCCGGCCTCGCCGCCGTCGTCAGCAGCACCTACTCCATCAAAAAGCCCCTCAACGACACCGTCTACGGCGGCCACGGCGAGTTCATGATCGCCCTAAAATACGTCTCACTCCTTTTAATCTTCCTCGCCTCTTTCATGTGCCACTCCCTCTCCATCAGGTTCATAAACCAGGTGAATTTCCTCATCAACACGCCGCAGGACGACGCGATGGCGCGCGTGGTCACTCCGGCGTACATTTCGGAGCTGTTGGAGAAAGGGTGCGTGTTGAACACGGTGGGGAATAGGGTGTTCTACTCGGCATTGCCGGTTTTGCTGTGGATATTTGGGCCGGTTCTTGTGTTTATGTGTTCGGTGAGTTTGGTGCCGGTTCTTTATAATCTTGATGTGGTGTTTGTCAAGGAAAAAGGGAAGGGTGGTGAATTTGTGTGTGTTTAGAAGAGGTTAAATATTTTGTAAATGAATAATTTCTTCCAATTGCAAAATAATGAAGTTCCATTTTAGTATTTTGGGAATTATTTTAGATACCGTAACGTTAGTCTAGAAATAATCTCGACAAATAAAAGATCCACACTAGCAAATTAACATATTCATTTATATTTTTAAGTCAAGTCATGATTGCAGAAATTGGGAATCAGAATTATCAACTTAGAATTAATTGAAGATTTTTTTGATGAATCAGAGATTTTAGTTTAATTCAGTAGGTAATCAATAAATTTTAAAAATTAATCTTACAACCCAGTTGCCTCATAATTCGACCAAACCAACAATCATATCTATCTACACACGTGTATTCACGTACTCGTTTATCATGCTTCAGCTGTGGTAGTTTTTGTTGTTATCTAGAACTTGTGGTGTTATTCTAGGATACAGCTTCGATTGTTCTTGATTAGTGGTTTATTTGTTGGAATGATATGTTAATCCACTTAAGCTTGTCGTTTACCATTTTTTGAGTATAGTGAACCTCATTTGACTTTTCCATCATCGCAAAAAAAGAAAAGAAAATACCTATTTGATGAAATCTTGATATTATCAGAGAAACACAACATAAAACACTAAATATAATACCGGTACAAGCTCGTTCTTAAAATATTATAAAATATATATTCGACGGGGTTGAAATTGGAAAATTTGTAATGGAAAATTTATTTATGTTTGTACTCTGGTTGATCAATGTGGTTGTTTGGGTTGCAGATTGATGACGCACCAAACGACCCACCCCAAATAATTTACTAATACAACATTTCTTTCTCATCGAAGAATACGGATCTTAAATGCTGCAATTGCGAAAAAAAACTATTAATAGACAGCTCTTAGATAATTTCTGTATCATCTGCTTCTTGTACAACAACAATGCCGTTACGAAAAGAAGATAGCCTAAGGTCTTTAGAATACAGCTTGTTCAGAGAAGTGCACAATGTCGTAATTTGCGATGCAAAAGCACTTTTCACGGCCGGAAAGTCTTCACAACGAAATCAGTTTTAATAAGTAGATGTGTAAACTTTTAAGAATAGATTTAAAGGGAACTAGGGGACCTTGAAATGTATGGTCATCCAACATGAATCGCCGACAGAGCTGATGTGATCTCCCTGGCACGAGGGTCATTACTTTCTAGAGCAACTCCTCGAGGATCTTCCCTCACTAGCATGGCCAAAACATTGTGTGAACTCCATGCTTTTGTGAGATTAGTGCTGCTTGCATCCCCTAAGGTTACAGCAAATACAGCATCATATCCACCTGCACCAGGAACTCCAGCCAACAGGACTCCCTCTGTGTTCATCGTGGTATCCAAGAGCTGAGTCTGTGATACAGGTTCTATCTGAAATGTGTATGATGAACAAGTATTCAAAACAGGTCGAAAATTAAGGAGACATAGAAAATAGACATTTAATCAGAAAGAAGAGAACTTACTGGAATTCCCGCAGCCTCTCCCATTAGCCGCATGTGATTCCTGATCTCAAGCATAGAACTCCTAGATTCTAACAATGCTTTCACAATTTCTACTTGTCTTGGTTCACTTGCTTGTTCCATCCACTGCTCAAGCAATCAGAGTTGGACATTAACTTAACATTGACAAGACAGTCTTTACAAGATGTGTATTGTGATCTCTAAAACATATGAATATGCATCATATAGAATCTGAAGATCCTACACAATACTTGTTACATATACCATGCCTTCCAACAATTAAAAAACAACTTCATATTCATATAGACATATATGACATATTCAATAACATATAGGAACCAGACAATTATGCATGTAACACATTCATGTAAGAGTTACCTCTTCCGACTTGCGAATACTGCAGTTGTTGATAACACATTGATATGCATCTGCATGTTCAGCTGCTAATTTTCTTAGCAGATTCAGTTGTTTCTCAAGAGCTGAGTTTGCATCTGACAACTTTGTCCAGGTATCTCTGGACCGTTGAGGATCCGAATTCTGCCATTTTTTGACAGCACCAACCATTGATGGTGTGGACGATCCACCAGTTCCAGGCTCCCCAAGCAACTACAAAACGCATCATAATTATTTCAGTGACTCAATCTTCACAGATACTACGTGCAGTAATATAAGATTAGCATAAGATGGTTTAGCATATTAATGAATGACGTATCTTCTTCATAGGGGCCTAGGTTGAAACATAAACTGCATTAGCTTTTTATCATTTCCTAGTTACAATCTTATCATACAACTTGCATGACTTCAGAGCAAATAAATGCATATAAATTTCTAACATGCAATGATATCAATGTACTTACAAGTGTCATCAATGGAGGTAATGAGAATTTAGTCCTCTCATGATCCCAATTGCCTTTCAAGACTTCACTAATAACTTCATCCAGTGGCTTGCCTTCATATGCATCCTGCAACTCTTTAACAAATAGACACACAGGTAAATATCATTCATGGAACATTTCATTAAAATGAACTAAGGCTTGCACAAGTGCTTCCCAAATCATAATAAACATGAAACTGAATAATTTTTAGCAACAAACACCAGAGATTGTATCTTCAACTAGCAGTATACTGTTACATGTAGTTTTTAAATATATTTTCCATAAAATGGGTCTAACACACGGCAAAATGCTTGCAGGTAAATCAATCATATAGATTCATAACATATGTTCTAAAGTGTAAACTGAATACCGTGGAAGCAAGGAACACCATATCAGGATTCTGGCCTCATTGCCACAGAAAAAAAAACAATTTCAAATGCATAACTCATTTTCTTTCTTAGAATTATAATCTGATGGCACAGAAGATTTCATGTATTTCGATATACACTACACAAAGATACATACATAGTAAAGAGAGATAAAGACCTGAGCTGACGAAAGAACTTTAGGAGAAAAGCGGACATAACGTTGACTTCCGTAAACTGCAGAACTAATATCAAATCCACTGCCCACTTTTCCTTGTGCAATACAATGAGCAGTTTGAGCTATTGCGTGCACAAAATCAAGATCAGTAGTTTCCATCATATCTTGATCTTGATCTTCACTTGACGAAGAAAGGTTAACAACCCCAAGGTAATTAAGTAATGCAGCAACCACAGCAGTAGTCATGGCTGCAGATGATCCCAGCCCAGTTTTTGCAACTTCAGGCTTTGATGTTTCTCCATTCGACTCTTCAGCGTTGAAAGTAATTGAAGTAAAGGGTGTAAGTGTAGCCAAAGATTCTGGGGACAAAGGGAGGCCAAGGGCTTCAATCTAAGAAGGGCCAGGGGGTCGGGGACAAAAACAACAGTAACATGAGTTTATAAGCATAACTACTGTATTATACTTGTTACAACATAGATATATGAAATATTTAGAAGCCTTGCGATAAATGCATGAGGATTGCTGTATATGGTAATTATTGATGCTTCCCCGTACAATTAAAAAGATGCAACATTTTAACACTAACATGAAACAAATACTAGGCCCTAGGATCAAGTGCCCCTGTTAAACCTAGAACTATTTTAATACCTGTGATTAAGCAAATATATACCTGCTTCCGATATGAATAGAAGTCATTGGAACCCAAAATTGTAATATCCAGGCCTGCATGATAGTAAAATCCTGAAATTCCATGTCCCCTTCATAATGAAAGAAGCAATTATGCATTACACATACCTTTTAAAAGTAGTTTGTGCAAAACATTCTTCTTATCACTGTTGAAATTCGCATATGCTGCTGCCACAGAATATTGCAATGCATACTCTACAAAGGGGTTCCTTGAGTCGCTGAAGATTAATCCAACAATATTAAAACATTCGCCATTGTATATTACTAATAATGTATTTAGGGTTCATATTCATTTTGGTTGTTGAAGAAGCCACCGCATATAAACATATATACATCACGATGTAGGTAGATCTTGTTTAAAATACATAAAGGGAAGCAGAATCATTATGATTATTCACTGCTTTCAACAATAGCAGATATCAGACACACACAAATGTCACACTGAAGCAGTAGAAATCACTATACTTGCCTCGAAGCAGTACACTGCAACAGCAGATGCTTTAGTGACATCTTATATGTAGTTTCCCTTGACATTTGAGGAGAAGTTAATTTGACGTCTGTCCATGCCTGAAAAGAAAAATGACAAGATTGAGACGATTTTAAGACCCAGGTCCCACAACCACAAAGCAAACACAATCAAAAGACATACATAACAAGGACCGCAAATTTCTAAATTCTTGACAACAATGAAGGTCATGTAATTTAGCTAACTGCCGCATCAGTCTTTAGACAAACAATTTCGAGCACACATTATATTTTTCCATAATACAGGTTGCTAATTCCAAGTAAATTAGAGTTTACTTGAGATAACTATATTCGACCAGTGAACAACTAGTCCAATATCTAATCCACGGAGTCTCTTTCACCTAAATATCCTACACATTGCAAAACAAATAACCTTTATTAATCTCGCCAACAAAACGTATTCCCTATAATATTCATCAATCTCACCAATACCACACCTCTTTTTCTCGAAAACACTCATTCATCAAGCATTCAACTACAAAAACATCATCAACAAACCTAAATTCGAAAATCAAGCTTTACGATAATCAAAATCAACACCAAACACTAGGATAAATTCAGTTCACACACCCAAGCCCAGCTATCGGGTTTCAGCTCATCATAAAGCGGCTTAACAATCGCGTAAAATCGAGCATTAGTACTTAACACAAGGCCTGCATTAGGCCTCTCCAGAATCAAGTATCCACCAGTCATCAACACCTTCCCAGGAGCAGATGCAACTCTACAAAATTCATCAATAACAAATAATTAATAATGATTAATCAATCACAACACATAACAATAACTATTAAATATATCAAAAATCAAAACTAATCGACGGAAAAAAAATCAACAACAACTAAATAATCAATCACAACACATAACAATAACAAATAAATTCTTTCAAAAAAAAAACAATAACAAATAAATATATTATTTCACACTTACACAGCCATTTGTGAGCAATTAGAGAGGTGATTAGAGACGTAATTAAACAATCTGCAATCAATTAATAAAATTTTTGTGATAAAATTTATGAGTTTGATTATGTGTGTGTATAGGTGTATGTATAGCTTAGTGAAGAGTCAAAAATGAGCATCACTGATCTTGTGTTTATGTGTTCGGTGAGTTTCTTGAAAACAAATGTGTTATATTATTATTAGTTATTCTAGATAAATATAATAGATTCTTGGAAGTACCTTTATGATGATCTGACTACTTAATTAAAACATGTTATGTGTGAAAAAAAAAAAAAAATTTAAAACATGTTATGTAATTTTTGTTACTATTCTCTCTATTTTGAAATATAAGTTGCTTGATTTTTTTGCACGTATATTTTAAGTGCTTTGACCACATACTAAAAATTATTATTTTTAAAATTTTGTTTTTCTAAATAAAAATATATGATTGATATTATAATTAAAAAAAGAAAATTTTAGAAATAATGATTTTAAGCATGTGGTCAAAAAACTTAAAAATACGTGCAAAAAGTTAAACGACTTATATTTCAAAACAGAAGAAATATCCTCGGAATTTTTTTATATCCTAACGTTACTCTAGAAACAGTTTCGACAAATAAAAGACTCACACTACCTATTAACATATTCATTTATTATCTTACATAACCGTAGAAATCAAGAATCAGAAATATGATTCAAAATTTATTAAAACTTTATCGAAATTTTTTCAGATAATTCAAAGATTTTAGTCACATCAGAATGTCATAAAATATTTTTTATAAATTAATCGAAACGGGAGATTCTTTTTATAATAAATCTGGACCTTTACAGATTACAACCCAGTTGCTTCATATATACTCAACCAAACAAACAATCATATCAGAGAAACACAACATAAAACACTAAATACCGGTACAAGCTCACAAAACAAACATTATCGAAAGAGTCGAGGCTCTTTTACATCAGAAATTATGAGTTAGAAAACAGACCGCATCCAAGATGATTAGCAGAGGCGCGTACAATCGGATTAATAATGAAACGCTTAATTTTTTTTTTCTTTTACAAAATTACATCGCACTAAGCACTAAATCTCGTGAAAAAAAAAAAAGAAAACAAACTTGAAGACACGGCCAGGAGGCCCAGGACTAGCGAATTATTATCTAGATTTTACACCTCAACTGAGTTTACTTTTTAAGTACATCTACATCTCTAGCCTAATGTACAATTTTAAATTATACAGGCACATTGATTCGATGAGGTCATTTCCCCCTTCCCCTGCCCTTTCTTTGAATTCTGCCAGATTTTCTCTCTCCCTTACCTGGCGTACCATTCTTCGTCTCTTCTTGGTGGGTGGAAACCTGCAAGTCCTGGGATCCATCGACAGTGTCATTTACAACTGGAATTTCAAGAGACGCTTCACTTAAAAAGCCACAGACTTCTTCTGCAGAAATGCTGGTCATTGGCTTGCTGTCAAGTTCCTTGGGAAGTTGTTCGATATCAGCACCTGCTGATAAACTTTAGAGGGGAGCAAAAGTACAAATGAGTCATTTCCAACATAACATTGTTATAGGAAAGTACATAACATGACAGATTTTACCTAGATTTTGGAGATGCTGAACCATTAGCATTTGGCGGTCCACTGTTCGTAATATTATTGTTCGTAGAAATACTTGCAGATTTTGAATTTATATCATTTGCTGCACAGAGATGATCTGTCAGATATACAAACCTCATGGAATAATAGAATATAAATGAACGATTTGCTCGATATGGTGTTCAATAATATTACTCAAAAATGATGAGAAAAGGGTAGGCAAGGCAGGACTGCAGGAGCAACATAAAGTGATCCACTAACTAAAATCAAATGTGAACTTTCTTAGGCACACATGAACAAGCCCGTCAGTTGACACAATTACAGTAACTACTCACAAGTTAAATTATTAAGCCGACATCCACATGGAATTGTTAAAGAAATTAAAAATCTTCAGTTGCAAAATTCTTCAGTGAGGAAAATAACATATCCCATGTCCATAAATATGTAAAAGTAACTCCAGAGACTTCGTAAGGAAAATAACACATCCTGTGTCCATAAATTTGAAAAAAGGGTAGGCAGGGCAAGACTGCAGGAGCAACAAAAACTGATTCACTGATTAAATTAAAATGTAAAATTTCTTAAGGCATGCATGAACAAGAAGGGCTATTGTTGAACTACGATAGAAGAAAATCATCCAGCAATTGACACAATCGCATTTACTACTCACAAGTAAAATTATTAAGTCGACATCCACATGAAATCGGAAAAAGAAAAGAATGTATCTTCACTCTTCAGCTGTGAGTGGTGGAAGTTTTGAGTAAAATAACACATCCTGTGTCCATAAGTATGAAAAATAGTCATATGCTCAATACAAAACAACACTGAGTTTGTTAAAATTATTCAGTCTACCGTGATAAAGTGACTACAGAGACTTCTCCGCAAGAGATAAAATTCAAAAAAGTAGTATCCGAACATCAACTTTTCATTAAGACGTTTCCTATCCCACTTTCATTCAAATTTATTGCATCACATCATGTTAAGAATCTACTCTCATAATCAAACAGCACCTAATACATTGTATAGGATTTATTCTTTTCATTACTGTCGATTGTCTAAAAGATGGAGGAAGGACATCAAGTAAAAATAACTGCCTGAACAAAATATCTCAACTTGCCATTTTAAGATATAGCATTTATTCTTTTCATTACTGTCGATTGTCTAAAAGATGGAGGAAGGACATCAAGTAATTTAAAAGCTATGTCAGTAACAGATTAATCATCTACTAAGAAAAAAGGGTTCAGTAATACCATCATGCTGCTTGACCATATGCTCCAAACTGATTGACTGGTGAGAATAAGTGGTGGTGCCCTCTTTAACATTTAGATCCTTTACAATATTTAAATACATCAGGCCAGCGGCAAAGGATCATCCAGTAAACTGAATGACTACAGCAAAGCACTATACATATTTTAATTATTACATACCTCATTAGGTTCAGAAATAGATGCATCTGGATTGGCCGGCAAATATTCAGTATGCAAACTATTCTGTTTCATCTCCAAAGCAGAACCTGAAAAGACAATGTCTCAAATTCTCATCCTGGCACTTAAATTTAACATGTGTTTATTATAGAATTGCATTGCAATATATCTACAGTTGCGAACCAATTACATTAAAAGAATGTCATCTGACACAAAAAAAGAATACCTTTAGGGTCATGGGTAGTACTACATCCTGCAACCAAGTTAACAGATGCACCTACAGGTTCTGTTTCAGGTAAAGATTCTGACAAATGCATTTTGTCACTGCCATCATCAGGCACACCTGAACTTTGGATATTTTTATGCTCTGAAGTAAATGTGGAAAGATCAAGTCTTGTGGATGGGACACTGCGTAACATCTCTTCTGTTGCTTTGGAACGCACTTTGCGAATCTCCTCCTGGATAGTCCAAGAACCAGCAGAAAGCGAACCTCTTTTCTGCCAAATACAAAAGACATATTTTTTCAAATATATAGAGCAATTAAAATTTTATATGTTAAATAATTCAAAAATAAATTAAAAATGGAAAAAAAAGAAAGAGAAAAGAGTGACTACTAATGGTATTCAAATGAATATTTTCAGAAACATATCCATAAATGTAGTAAATTTAAATGAAAACATAATCCAAGTCTCAACTTGAAATTTGTATGAAAATATAATAAAGTCTGAACATGTAAAGCATTCTTTTTTGTACAAGGATTGGGAAATTCTTGATGAAGTTCTATTTTTCTGTTTTTCAGTTCTGCCATAGTTGTAGAGTCGTTTATACTAAACCTTAAATGCAACACTAACTTGTTCACTCTTACATCAGCTATCCAAAAATACACATTTTTTTCAGTAATGTAGGAGAAGTGAAGCCAAAAGCATACCATCATTCATTGAATCTCTTTATGGTCTATTAACATCCCTACATGAACAATATTTAACTAGTCAAGCAAAGAGTGTAAACCAAACCTGAGCAGAGGGAACAGAGCTGCCATCAGCAGAAGACAGTTTTTCATCTTTGAAGAGGTCAATAGCCATCGGTGAAGTTGTTCTTGATCCAGAGTGCCTTAAAGGAGAGGCCCAGGGGGGACGAGCTTGCATATATGATTTGGCCATATCCACAGGTGAGCCCTTGTCGATATTTGCAATCTGCATCAAGTAATAACTAATAAACAAACAGCAAACAGGACAAGTTTGCCTTAAAATGCATGTCACAAACTAGATGGTCATAGAAATTATTGACAGCAAAAATGAGGTATATTTTGACTGTGGATACAATTTGATGGCAATATTAACATATGAAAGTACATCTGAACCAGCAACACAAAAACGTATATATCTCAAGGAAGTTGCTTGCTATATATACAAATTGCAGCTACAGAGTTACTGACATGCTGCAATGGAACAGAGCCAAAAGCAGAAAGTTCATGGCCCATATCAGACTTGGAACTTGATCCTGCCTTCTTTTCCTCCAACCAAGATTTTGCTTCCATGACAGCTTTACTGCATCTCTCAGGAGTATCTGCATGAGAAAGATATGAGAATCCTTAGAAACTACAATTTACAAACATGTCAGAGACTTTGTTTTTAGTATTCTGAATATTACAAGAAGCAATATCATCACCATATCTTCTGACGGGTGTCACCATTAAACCAGCACCCTGTCCCTCTACGATGGTGGAAAAATCTACAACTCGTGACTTAATAATCTCTATCAGTTTATCAGACTCTTCCCTGGTCCATAAGATAAATGACCAATTAATCAGTAAGCTACCAAAGAACAGAGGGCATAAGAGAAAAGATGAAAGACCGCAAAGCTATAGGATAAGGGGTAAGATGCATGGTGCAAAGAAAACCTATTTATGGTATATGGATGTGTGCCCTTTGGCTAAATATATCCTCCCAAATCTGAGTACAACTAAAACAGTTTAAATCTAATTATATATCCTCTCAAATTAGGGGTGAGCAAAAAAAACCGAAAAACCGAAACCGAGCCGAAAAACCGAAAAACCAAACCGAAAAAAACCGTAACCGACAAAAACCGAAAAAAACCGTAACCGAACCGAACCGACATAACGGTTTGGTTACGGTTACGGTTTTACCCCTAAAACCGAACCGAAAAACCGAACCGTTTATATAATATATAAAAAAATATAATATTTATTATATATTATTATATATAACATATTATATATATGTGTGTGACACAATATATTATTTATATAGTTTAATAAGAGAAATTGATATTATAAGTATATAAATATTTTTCTAAAATTAAATGTAGTATTAAATTTGTATATACTAGTTTCCAATCAAATAAAAACCGGAAAAAACCGAAACCGACCGACGGTTAACCGAACCGAAAAAAACCGTTTCAAACGGTTCGGTTACGGTTTCTACCTAAAAACCGAACCGAACCGAAATACACGGTTCGGTAACGGTTTTAGATAGAAACCGAACCGAACCGACCCGTGCACACCCCTATCTCAAATAAAGCACAACTAAGACAGAGTGCAGTTTAAAATTATACATAAGTAACCTTGGATAGAGAAGAGAAGTGCAAGTCACAATACTCTACAAGAGTAGCAAATCATATTCATCTACAAGGGATCTACTTGATAAAGGTGAAGATGATTTTTTAAGATAGGGAAGAGGATATGATGATGATTGCGATGAAGATGATGCTTACAAATCTGAACTTCACTTATTTCAACTAGTATTAGTATTTCTAAGATTGACTTTAATCAATTTGAAGTACTGGTTAGATTATGTTAAAATTTCTCTTATCATCCCAATATATATTAATTTGACAAATGTTGTGCGCTTCAATTTGCGGTTAAGCCCCAGGAGACCATTTGCGCTTCGGTACGCTTTTTGCTTTTCACAGCAATGCCCCCACATTTTAATCTAGTTCATTCATTTCAACTAAAATTTCTCTCAAGTGTTCGCTCTCTCTTAGATATCAGCTTATGGTACATGGATTCAAAAACCTTCATAATTACATAGAAATCATCAGTACGAACAACAAGGCTATCTCCTTACGGAGACACACACCACAATACACCAGATGCCATAAAATCGCATATAAATAATGAGCCTATTATGATGAATAGCTGATTTTGCAACTACTTAATATCCTTCAAGACCAACCAATACTCATTGGAAATGTCTAAAAGTGGATGCATGGCTAACAAATATTACTACACCCTAGGAAGCATGAGTGCGGGTGCGGGGGTGCGGGTGCGCGGTACGTGGATACGGGAATTCGTCAAATTCCAAAATATGGGGATACGGGTGCGGAGGGATACGGCAAATATTAAAATATTAAAAATATTATATATATATATATATATATATATATATATATATATATATATATATATAATTCATAAGATGCATTTAAGTAGAACAAAATAGTGGAATAACAAAAAAAAATTCCTTAAGTTTGACAATTAAAATACAATAAAAACTATTGTAATTAGTCTAATTAGGGTTTTAACCGGCCAGTGTTCCAACAAACAGCAGCTAAGTATAATTCATATGAAGCTGCTTGGAGCCCACATTATCAGCAGCAGCAACCAAGATTTGTGTGTACTCATCAAGAAGTTGACACAGGTTTGTGTCATAAGCAATCTTCTCTTGCCCAACTAATTTTAAGCTTTTAAAAAAAAAAAAAAAAGTTGCTGTAAATTACGATTTGTGCCACTCCCGCACCCCCATCCCCGCACCCCCGCGTATCCCCATCACTGCCTTCACCGATACGCCACGTGGCGTATCCCGTGCGTATCCCGCCGCACCCCGCCGCACCCCCGCACCCCCGAGTATCCCCTACGCAGTTCTTCACCCAGATGAAGTATCCCTGCTTTCTAGACTACACCATACATAACATTTATCTCTTAATATTTAATAAACATATTTGCTAATTGCTAATGCAGATGATTGCACGTCTGAAAACACTGAATAAGAGGAGATTTATAATAAAGCAACATATAATTCGCTTTAGCCTCTTATAGCAAATTACAATCACAACAGAGACCGATCAGAGTAAGAGAGCAAAGCTTTCTTAAGAACACGGAGTTCGCTAAAGTGAAGCGAAAGATGTACAAGGCCTCAAGGGTAATATAGTGCGCACATTTGGAACATTAAGCACGAGTACATCATCCGGAAAGTTGAGAAATATTAGCATGAAATGCCTCCATGAGATAAACGGAAGGTAGGTGATAAGATCACGGTTGCTTGAAATATATAGTATGCCAGAAAAGTTAATAAATATTTTATTGGAACTATAAGAAACGATAAAGAAAGTGGAAGGAAGAAGAGTAGATTACATAACCTATTCAATTACTGGAGGAAGAAGAGAAGATATGAATGATACTAACTCTGATTTTAAAAATCAATTCTATCAACTAAGAATACCATTTCATTAGTATTCTAATTATTTAAATTTAAATTAGGAAAATCAATCATATATATAATTATGAAATCACAGATTATTTACAAAGTGCTAATGATCACAAAGTTTATTTTGACTAAACAAGAAAAATCCGGGTTCAAGAAGAAGAAAGCTTGATTGTTATGTTTTAAGATCAATAAACAAAAAAAGGGTAATCACGTGCCTAAAACATATTGAAAGAAAAACACACCTCCATGAACACGAGAATAAGAACATAACATTTTACATAAAGTGCAGCATAGAGAATTTTAACCAAAGAAACTAGGTGGAAACAGAAACCTAAAACATTATGCAAAGATCTTTCTCAGTTACCTTGAAAACGTCTCCTGAAGAATAAGCTTTTCGATCACCCATTTTGGGCTCTTCCCTGAAATCTGAGGTTCTTCTTCATTGATCGTCTCTGTAAATGCACCATCCTTCTGACAAAGAAGCGAAGAATCCTTTCATAATTAAGTTTTCCTGGATTTTTTATTCTGCATTATATCTAATGACCCAGGAATCATCCCTTGCAGTGTCATTAACTAAAGAGGTAAAGGAAAAAGGTTCATGCACATCGAAGTACAATTTTTGACAACGTCCATTGCAAGAATATCATTACAACAGATATACTTGTTTTCACTTATGAATAAGTTGCATAAAGACTATAAATTTAAGCCCAAAGGTATTATGGCCTAGTTTAAGATTGACAGTACTAATACAACAGAACAGGCTTTGTAGATATACAATACTAGGCCAGTAGCATAAATGAACTAGATGTACAATCGGTTTTTTCATTTACTAACCTCAAAAGGGGCATCATCATCACAGCTACCTACATCGTCGTCTTCTTCTAGCAAAAAAAGAAACCAAAATGATTTCATGCATCAGTGTATCTGATTGTAGCTTATACATTATGACGAACAAATTTTAGAAAAAAAAATAATACTGTAGAAGTCATAATCTCTAAGTGAAGTATAAATCTTGACAAGGAAGTGAAGTAATCGGTATATTTCTATTAATTACAAAAAAATTATTCAAGTGCAGTGTCTTAATAAAACTTATTTCAAATCCTAGATTATTGTACTAGAACTACAAAAGAGCCCTCATTCACCTATAAAATACAAAACAATCGGTAGATGAGATGACATTCATAAAAGATATTATCATGGTTATTATGGCGCCAAGCAGACAGTCAACTAATTCTGATTATATTTACTATTTACTATGTTATATAATGATTGTAGCCTTTGTCAAAATAAATACATAATAAAAATTATTTAAGAAAATATATCAACACCACCACCCGCCCCGGCCCCGGCCCCGGCCCCGGCCCCCTCGCCCGCCTCCCTCTCTCTCCTCCAAAACTGATCTCATGATCAATTATGATGTGCGAGCCTTTTTACGGAACCTACTAATTGCTAAGGAAATGACGAAAAGCTAATGCAGAATTTTATAAACTATTTGGAAAAAATATTATAAAATTGAAGAATAATACTAGCCATGGTTACCGTCAAATTTCGAGCATCTTAAGTTGTAGGCATAGAAAGGATTATTTCTTTTTAATTGGTAAATGTTAACACTGGAGAAAGGATTATTTTTTAAAAAAAATTGTTAAATGTTAACACTAGAGAAAGGATTTGTTTGATTCACACCCACAAAAATTAAGTGAACAATCTCAATATCAATAATACCAAATACCATCTCCTAGTATGCGAGCAAAAATCTAAAACTTAACCACCACATGAAATCCTAATAATAGGGGAACTAGTAAACAAAGAAAACCAAATCCCTTTGATTATTCTTGAATATTCTATATATCTAATGTAATAAACTCTACGCGAGATTAAATTTTGGTTCTCCTCTACGCCAGCAAATTTTATGGAACGCTCCATATATATCAAATAAACTTTAAAGCTTGTCCAAAAGCCTAAAAGCGTAAAAGGTATGACAAAGGAGGTAATAAGAATAAGCTCGCAACAGTTGATTAGAACAAAATATGATTAATATTAAATATAACACTGGAATCACCATTAACAAAAACAACAGATTTCTTTCACTAATAGAACAGTAAAATGCAAAAGAAGTTAACTGAGGGACTTAGAACAAAGTCTCTCCACTCCCTCCCAGACACATAAAAGGTAGTACAACATTATTAAACTAAAAATGGACAGAATCAAACTAAGAATCCCTACTAAGACACCTTCTACGGAACTTTTCCACCCCTACCATAAACTTCCTAATACACATTGTTCGAGTGTGTAATTGCTTATAGGTTTGTTGTGAACACAGTCCAACATTAGTCGCACACAACAGAATCGTTAGTGTTAGGAATGCTACAATGAACCAGTTTGCTGTGAGCAATTTTGAACACAAAAATCATTTTGCAGTGTTCTCAAATTGGTATTAAATACAATATTTTACAAAAAGCTAGATTTCACGCTGTAAATAAAAGAAACAAGTATAGAATTACCAGATTCATCCTCGTCGGAGATTGAATTAGTGTCAGTCATGAACGTGAAAAGCTTCATCGCGCCTTTCGCGATGATTCGCGAAGTTTTCGGGAGAACACCTCCGGTAAGCCAATTACTCGTCGAATTCTGCGGCGGCGGTGGCGGAGGGCGGTCGTAGGGTGTTCTGGCGGCGGCGAGACGGCGGGATTTTACGATCTTGCCGCCGGATCTAGCGCCGGCGGCGGCGGTTTGTGCCCTAGAATAAGGCGTTGTGTCGTCCATTAAGATGAGACCGTTGAGAAACTGCGTCTGTTTTTTTTTGTTTTTTCGGTTTTATTGGTTGGGGACTTGGAGTTATGATGATCTATCTTAATATTCTTATTCTGTTTTTAGCTTTTTGTTTCTTTTTGGAATTTATTGTTTTCACAAAAATTGTTAAATTATTGTAACCTTTCTACTTTAAATCTATATTGAATTCTTCATAAATGAATATCCAGGAACTATATTTACTTATCATGATTATCTATTTTATAAATAGAAGTATGTTATTTGTACATGAATCATAAAAAATTATTCGTTAAATTAAAAAATTTTGTATAGTGATTTGTTCAAATTTTACAATTTTTAATAATCTTATTTTAATTAATTTATGGTAAATGATATTATTTAAAAATATTAATCCTGAATTTTATTTGGATGTAATATTGTATATTTACAATGAGTTAACAACGTAATAAAATATTATTAATGATAACATTTTTTATATGTGTATTCCAAATATTTTTCCCTTTTATAAGGATAAGGATAGAAAAGAAAATAATCAATTTATTATTAGTTCCTTTCTCTTTTAAATTTAGAAAGAGATCGTAATAATAAATATATGTTTGTTACATCATGCCGCTAATAAAAATCAATTATAACTTTTTAAAATTCAAAAAATATTATTAATCGTAAAACTTTATTAATTTTAGATTGGGAAATTATGTATTGTGCTCTTTGTTTCAGTTAATACCATTCAAAACAAGTTTATGATAAATTGAGAGATTTTTTTTAAAATATTTTTTCCGTTCTTGTGCAACTAAGTGTAATTAGTACTATTTAAACTTCGAATTTGATTTTTTTTGTTTTTAAGTTATCTTTAGTGAGGTGTTGTTGGTTCAACTTATTTTTCATGAATAATGATTTATTTGTTAAAAATAGTACATAGAATCCTACTTTCTTTTATAACAAGTTTTTATTTTCTAACGAATATAAAATACTTTTTTAACACTTATATTCAATAAAATTATGAAAAAAGTAATAAGTTTTTACTTTTTAAAAAAATGGTTCCAAAACAGTCATAAGACTCGACTTGAGCCATCACGAAATTTATCAATCTGAAGCTTCCCGGAGATTACTCGATGAGCACATATGTTATCACTTATCAGAGACCGCACAACATGATTTACAAGTTCAAAGAAATGGGGCAGAAGCTATAAATAGTCTTCGAATCCGAGGTCATGAGTTGAAACTTTGCTCACTACTTTGTTCACGTAGTTTAAGGTGTAAAAAACAACATGCTTTTATACATTATTTTTGAATTTTTCTTTTTCTGAATAAAAGTTTAACATCCTTATTTTTATTAAAAAAAGAAAATTTGAAAAATACTCCCTCCGTTTCAAAATGCATGACGTTTTGACTTTTTGCACGTAGTTTAAAATCCTTTGACCATGTACTTATATTAATTATTTTTAAAATTTTATTTTTTTAAATAAAAGTATATAGTCAAAATTTTAAAATATATTTTTTTTTAAAAGAATTGATGATTCTAAGTGCTTGGTCAAACCACTTTGAAATGTGCGTAAAAAGTCAAAGCGTCGTACTTTTTGAAACGGAGGGAGTAATATTTAAAAATATGTTTTTTATGCATCTCAAAATACGTTCAGCGACTATTATTTTGCAATGGATGGAGTACTATATTACCATTAAGTTCCCCTGTTGTAATATGCAACACATGCTGATGCCGGCTCATTGTATTTGTGAATTTATTTAAATTTTTGAGAAGCCCGGGAAATATTCGAATTACGTGTTTCCTTATCCCTGAGTTCAGTAATATGTAGGAAAATCAAGTGTGTATTGATTTACTTATATTTCAATAATTTAGATTATGACTGCGACACTGTTATTTAAGGTACAGCTCTTATGTTTAATGCCTTTCAATTTCGATTTATAAATTTGTAACAGAAAATATTGAATATTTCAGCAATACCATCCTCCTAGTATATATGAAGACTGGTCCCAACAAATCAATTGAGAAGCGAGAGTTCGAGAAAGTTTAGAACTTGGTGACAGTATGATGTTATAATTGGAACAATGTTCTTTCTAAGGATATTCTTATAGATAGTATGTTGTCCAGAGGATTTCTATAGCTTGAATTCTGTCTGCAAGTCACGGAACTCGGTAGCTTCCGAAGCTGCTGTGAGTTTAGCAGACTCTGTATTTGCTCAGAAGCCTTGCTGGCTTCTTCCTGCAGAAGAGGTTGCACCAGCCACCAGGTTCTATAACTTTATAATATTGAATATGGTGATGGCCAAAGTTTTTTTCTTTTTTCTCCAAATTAATATTACTACCTCCGTCCCTATTTATTTGTCACTTTGACTTTTTGCACGTAACTTAAGGTGATTAAAAAACATATTTTCGCTCAGAATTTTTAAAATTTTCTTTTTTTGAAATAAAATTTATAGTTTATATTTTTATTCATAAAAAAAATTAAAAATAATAAACGGAACTATGTTTTTTAATCACTTTAAGTTACGTGCAAAAAATCGTGACAAATAAATAGGGATGAGGGATTATAAGACTACAGGTTCATCACTGATAGAAAAGGTTGCTGACGGAAATCTCAGTATTCAATAACCATGCAGTTGGATGGTTGTAAATGCAGTTGAAGTATTTTTTTCTTTTTCCTTACAAATGATATAAATAAATATTAAATTTTTATTCAAGAAATGAAATTTTATAACGTAACATGCAGAAGTATGTTTCAATTACCCTTGTTTGTTTGGTACGAGTACATTACTGAAGAGTTCAAACTCTTCAAATCAACTGCACTCATCATTAGAGCCGGCCAAACGGGCGGTCCGGGGCGGTTCGGGCCGGTTCAGACGGTTTCCGAACCGTCACTGGCGGAACCGTAACCGGCCCGTCTAGGTAGGCGGTCCGGTCCGTGCCGGGCCGGGCTGAAGAATTGGAAACCGGAACCGGCTTATACGGATTGTACGGGTTTACGGGTTTGGCGGTTTACACGGTTCAGGCGGTCGCGGTTCAGGCGGTTCAAGGTTACGGTTTAAGCAGACAGAAGCAGACAGTGGTTACTGACTTACTGGTTTGGTTTGTGACTAGGCACGAGGCAGTCTGCAGTACACACATAATGATTGTGTTTTTTTTTGTTTTTTAGTGCAAGTGGTTTGTGAAATTTAAGTGTGCAACACTGCAACGGATCTACTACACTTTTGCAATGGAATTTAATAGTTTAATTTAATGAATAATAAATTTATTATAAACTTTGTACAATTTATTTATTATAAAACAATAAATAAATTGTAAAAAGAGGGCGGTACCTCTTGTAAATTTTATAAATTAGAAAAAAAAATTACAAATAATGTGAGAGGACTCCTCTCTAAAAAATTTAACGGAACAAACCGCTTGTACAAACTAAATTAAAAAAATACATAAAGAAAGAAATTTTTTATTTATTCTTGTTCATTTGCCGAATTGCCGCCTTCGGACGACGAAGTATCCATCAACATCCAAGGATCTTCTTCACCGTCCGAGTCATCTTCTTGAAATCCTTGTTGTCTTTTAGCAGCTTGGTCCCAATCTTTTTTACAAACGCAAATCTTTACCGCATCTGGCGCGAGACTTGATCTTTTCTCATCCAAAACTCTTCTACCTGCACTAAAAGCCGACTCCGATGCAATTGTAGAGGCAGGGACTACTAATACGTCCCTTGCAATTTTAGCTAAAACTGGAAATTGTATCTCATGACTTCTCCACCATGTTAATATTTCAAAATCTTCGTCTAATTCATAGTTATAAGAAAAAAATTCTCTAAGCATAGTAGTAGAAGCCGAAGCTACAGGAGCAGACGTAGTAGAAATTCTAACCTTTTGTTTTTTAGTTATTATTCCTAACATTTTACTATTAAATCTATTTGAAGAACTTGTCTTTGGTGGTATAGCGGTTTCAGTACTTGGAAGGTACATGTCTATAAGACGATGCAATAAATTGAGACAATTAGTAACATATAAAACATGATCATATGAAACTCCTAACACATTATAATAATGTTCTAACATGTTTTCTAAACCTTCTTGTCTAACACCGGGATCAAGTAGGCATGCAATACCATAAATATATGGGAAATCTGTAAAATATTCAATCCATTTCACTTTCATATCAAAAATAATGTTACTAAAATGTCGATCTTCTTCATATTCACGTAAAGTGGTAACAATACTAACACATTCAATAATAACTTGATGCACCCCCACTGCCACCTAAATGACAAAAAATGAACATTAATTAGAAACTGTAATATACTTAAAATAAATACGAATACGAATTAAAGTAAAATAAATTAAAAACTGTAATATACTTAAAATAAATACGAATACGAATTAAAGTAAAATAAATTAAAAACTGTAATATACTTAAAATAAATACGAATTAACAGTTTATAAATTAAAAACTAACAGTTTATTTAAAAACTGTAATATAAATAAAATAAATACGAATTAAAGTAAAATTTTAATTTGAAAAAAAACATAATTAAAGTATAATTTTATTGAAAATAAAATCAAGCATACATCATTACATCCATACCTTCGCCGCCGTCATTGCCGGTTGCCTGACCGGGTGCGAGTGGAGGTCGTCGGGGCGGCGCCATGGTCGGACTTTGAGTGGAATCTTGAGAGGATATTGTACCTCGACCTTCCATAATTAACAACAGAAAATATTAACTGAAAATATTAAAACCACGCCGGAAAAGCTTGAATTGAGGCCGGAAAAACTTGAGCAGCTTGCTTGAATTCAGACTTGAAGTAAGAGTATTTATAAGCTTGAGAGAGTGGAATTTAGAATGAGATGGAGTAAGACAGTGAGGTGACTGAGCTGGGAGCCTGGGACGGTATTTATAAGGAAGCCTCCAACGGCTCCTTCGGTGTCTCCAACGGCATTGTAGCCGTTTGTTTGCCCGTGCCAGTAAGCTCAGAGACAGCAGTACAGCAGCCTTGTTGCAGAGTTGCAGCCTGCAGGTGAAAGTTGCAGGTGAACGTTGGCAACGGCTCGTTTTTTTCCCGGTTAAACGGCCTTCACGGGCTTAGACGGTTCCAACGGGTTTAGACGGTTTCGGTTCAAGCGGTTCCAACGGGTTTAGACGGGTTCAGCGGTTCAACGGTCCAGACGGTTTCAGCGGTTCAACGGTTTCAGCGGTTCAACGCGGTTCATCGGTTCAACGGTTTCAGACGGTTTCTGACGGTTTTAACGGGCCGGTTCCTGGCGGTTTCGAATCTAACAAACGAGAACCGTAACCGGCACGCAGGTAATTACGGTTTGTGCCGGTTCGTGCCGGTTCGTACCCGGCACGTTAAAATACGGGTTACGTAACGGTTCGGGCCGGTTCGGGCCGAGCCAAACCGCCCGTTTGGCCGGCTCTACTCATCATCCAGTATGATGATTATTATCAGTGACTAGCACTTGGCTAATGCCACAATGGCATCCATTTCCTGGCACTTACTCTCACTTTACGCCCACCATTAGCCTCCCACTAACTTATTCTTGGACTTCCTGGTTTTCACATCAAAATAAATTGACTCGTCACTGAGACATAATGTAAATTTGATATAGAGGCAGTTGGTTTAAGCTTATAGTTAGTAGAAAATAATATTTAATTTAAAAAATTTGGATTTGCTAAATCATAAATCAAAATATCATGAAAACCCAAAACATTGTTGATAATAATAAATTGAAGATATAATTTTAAAACAATTATTCTGTTCGTAGAATTTGATATGATCGAACTAATATCATCATTTAAATAAATATTTATCATTTTATAACATTATTAACATATCTAATTTATTATTATATTTATAATAATTTATGAGTTATTCATGATTTTTTAAATTTTCTAAATAAATATCAATTTAAAATTTTAACTCGAACTAAACTTAGCACCGAATAAACTTAATTTATGTGCAGGAATTTGTGTGCTTGTTAAAATTCAAATATAATTAATAATATTTTAAGCAACTTTACAGAAATTTCATTAATTTTTATAATATTTGATCTAATTAAATTGAATAATTATAATTTTATTTAGATTAACTATAAATTACTCTGTATTTGATTAAATTAATTTATACATAATACAAATAAACATCCACCTCATAATCAACGCAACTCGCACAATATAAAAATATCACATCTCCATAAAACTCATAGCTAAATTATTTTTTTTTTTTTTTGTCACAAGATACTTTCTCGTATAACGAATTGTATCAGAATACAAAAGCTGCTGCCAGGAGTTCCTTTCGTTCAAGAAAGTTTACCATCTAACCCTCGGACATGCAAAGATGACCGGGGACGCTTAGACAATAAAGCTTTAATGTTCGATAAGAAAACACCACACGAGGTTCAACTTTCCTTCTTTTTTCCATCGAGTATCCTGAAAAATACCAACAAAATAAAAGAACACAATAAGTTCATAAAAATAATCGAATTATCTAAAAACGACAAAGGAAAAAGTCAACAAACTCAATATTAGAATATAATATAATTTTTGAAGAATAACGAAAGTAAAATAAAACTTAAGTAAAACAAAACATTAAAAAATCTACACCAAAAAGATAATGAGATCTCTTTGGTTAGATACCTAAACAAATAATACAAAATAATAAAATATAAATTTCATCAGAAAATAGCTAAATGTTATCTCAATCAATATTTAAAATATTAAAAAAATAATTGAAAATTGAAAAACATAGCTAAAATATATCTACTCAAATATAAGACAAAATGTTGTCAAGAAAATAAAATATGAATCTTATCATAATATAACTAACTGATATCTCAATAAATATTTAATATAAAAATAATAAGAAATAAATAAAATTGAAAACAAACGTATCACGATTTTAGCTAATTATTATTATCATCATAATGTAAATTTGGTATACACCAATTAAACAATCAACCATTAATGGCGCAATAATACCTAATTAAGGCACAATAAAGCCATCCTTTATGGCCGCCATGAATAATTAAATTCAGGTACAATAATCAACAATAAAGACTATCATTAATCTTGTAATGAAGACAAAAAAATTCAAACTATAACACGTAGAAAAAAGTCAAATTTCAAATATAAACGAAGTTAAAAAAAGTCAACTTAGCATTCAAAAATGACTAAAATTAAGATCTCTGATTACTCCTATATCCTAAATTACAAAGGTAAAGATATAATCAAGCAATAAAACTAGTCAATTAAATTACACCACTCGCACTAATTAAGTCATCACCTCCACCACCACCACCACCACCACCACCGTCCAAAAATCGCAAACAATCACCATAGATACTAACGAAAATTAAGAATCGAAAAAGAAGAAACAGACCATATAATAAGATACAAAACAATCTATACAAAAATAGATTTAAGCACACAATTATACCTGATCGTGAAAAAAAAAATATGAATCACATCACAAATAATATATATAATCATATAATCATAATCATGTGGTTTATGTTATGAAAAGATCACACCTGTTTTTCATTTTCCTTCTTCTTTGAATCGCATCAGAGTGGCATGATCCTTTGCTAGAGTTGAATACAAATATTTATGTTTGATGATTCAAGACAAATACGGAACGGAAGCATCACACATTTGTGAAAGCTACAAGAACAAGAAATTGCGTGGAGACGAAAGAAAAACTACAAAGCGTAAAGTATTTATATTATTAGATCAAAGAAAAACAAGAAACGAACTTGCCTTTATAATTTTCGAACAAGAGCCATCGAAGCACCGATTCAAGATGATGGCCATTGGAAGGTGGCCCAAAAACGCACCACGAGTGACCATTATTTGCGAAAAGACCTCTAATTTAAAAGGAGCTCATTTTAGGCTTTTAGCGAATAGTGGGAGGCAACAACTATATAGAGTGAAAATAACTCATAGCTAAAAATTATTCATACATCAAAAATATAATTATATAATTACATTACATCTGTAATTTAGCCTAGCTTGGAACACCACTCGCTGATAAAAATTGACTTAATCAGAGATGACTTGGAATTTGTTGCTCAACTATGGAGTTAAGCTTTTAAGCTTTACCATAAAGTCATAAAATGGTCTATAAATTGAGGGTTGCTTTTGTTCCATCGATACTTGAATATTCATTCACCATGACATTCAGCTTCCTTCAATTCATCATCCTCTCAATTTTGATATTAAAAACCTCCACACAAGTGCATGCATTTAGAAACAATGTGACTGATCACCAAGCTTTGCTCTCCTTCAAGGCTTCGATAAAAGATGATCCCTTGGGTGCACTAGACTCGTGGAACAATTCCATTCATTTCTGTCACTGGAATGGCGTTACATGCAGTGCTAGACGAGAGAGGGTGGTATCACTCAACCTCAGCTCACAACACTTGGTCGGTTCATTGTCTCCTCATATCGGAAACCTCTCCTTTATTAGGCTAATGGACATCCATGAAAACGAGTTTCATGGCCTAATCCCGGATGAAATTGGTCGACTGTTTCGTCTACAACATCTTGCTCTGGGGAACAATTCTTTCCGAGGTGAATTTCCAGCTAATTTGAGTCATTGTGTAAATATACTAAGAATCGGAATGTCTGGCAACAATCTCCAAGGAAAACTCCCTGTTGGGTTCAGCTCATGGCCTAAACTCAATGAGATTAGACTTGGGAATAATCATTTCACCGGATCAATTCCACCTTCAATAGGAAATATAACAAATCTTCGTTATCTTGGTCTGGGCCGTAATAATCTAGCAGGGAGCATACCTTCAGAAATTGCTCATCATACAAAATTAGAGATTCTTATATTACAAGGCAATCGTTTGTCCGGTATGGTCCCTGTAAAACTTTTTAACATTTCATCCCTCCGTGTGTTCAGTTTAGCCAATAATGATCTTCAAGGAACGCTTCCACCAGATTGGGGCTCCATCCTTCCTAATCTGGAATCATTTTACGCGGGGGTCAATAGAATTTCAGGACAGCTTTCCCCATCAATAGCTAATGCATCCAGTCTTGTTAACTTCGACGTCCTAGGAAACAGTATAACAGGGCCTATACAGAACAATTTTGGTCTCCTTCCTAATCTTCAGTTACTAAGCTTGGGTCAAAATCCACTTGGAGACAACTTGGATGACTTAAGTTTCATCAATTCTTTGGTCAATTGTACGCGTCTGTGGATACTAACCTTACACGAGAGTAACTTAAGAGGGGAGCTTCCGAGTTCCATTGTGAATCTCTCCCAGACTCTGGAGGAGTTGTACATGTATGGAAACCACATTTATGGACGCGTACCTCCTGAAATTAGAAACTTGGAAAACATGATAGTGCTTGAATTGGATGATAACCGATTAACGGGGAGCATTCCAGAGTCAATTGGAGAGCTCTCACAGTTAAACGGAATGGATTTGAGTGGAAACAACATTTCAGGAGTCATTCCCACTTCCATTGGAAATTTAACTCAATTAATCGGTCTGGCTGTATATGATAATATGCTCGAGGGAAGCATTCCCACTCGGTTGTTTAACATCTCTACTATGGAGAATGTGGCCCTGGCTAACAACAGGCTTGGAGGTGAAATTCCTGAGCAGATTGGTTTTTGGTCCCGGTGCCTTAGCCTTGATCTGTCCCAAAATCTATTCACCGGGGTGCTTCCATCTCGCGTTGGAAGGTTGAAACAATTAGTTCAACTCGATGTTTCGTACAACAAATTAACAGGAGGTATACCCGTGACTCTGGGTGAATGTGTGATGCTTGAGGAGCTATACATGGAAGCAAATCTTTTTCAAGGTAAAATTCCGTCTTCCTTCAAAGCATTAAAAAATCTTGCAGTTCTAGATCTATCAACAAATAATCTCTCTGGGGATATCCCGAGATTTTTTGATAATTTTCATATGATATTTCTCAACTTGTCACACAACAAGCTTGGAGGTGAAGTGTCAAGAAAAGGGCTTTTTTCAAACGCAAGTGCATTTTCGGTCGTTGGAAATCTTGAACTTTGTGGGGGTATTCAAGCATTGCAGTTTCCTGCTTGTCCTGTAAAAGTCTTGGGAAGTAGGAAAAAAACATTTCCCCTGAGAATGATACTACTCATAGTTCTTGTACCCCTCGGCGTCTTGTTAGCATGCCTTGCCTTTATTTGTCTTCGTCGTCGAAATTCCAAGAAGTTGGATGACCCTGCCTTGGTGTTGAGGGGAGACCAATTTCCTAAACTTTCATACCAAGATCTTCGCCTAGCTACAAATGAGTTTTCCGTGGATAATTTTTTAGGTCAAGGAAGATATGGTTCAGTTTACAAAGGAGTTCTCGAATCAGGGGAAGACATAGTTGCTGTGAAGGTACTGAATATTGAAGTACGTGGAGCCAACAAGAGTTTTTTGGCAGAGTGTGAAACATTGAGGAATATTCGTCATCGGAATCTTCTCAAGATCATCACAGCATGCTCTAGCACTGATTTTAAGGGCAATGACTTCAAGGCATTGGTTTTTGAGTTCATGACTAATGGGAGTGTGGACGACTGGTTGCATCCGACGCCTTCCTATCAAGGGAATGAAAGAAACTTAAATCTACTCCGGAGATTAAGTATTGTCATTGATGTTGCACTTGGAGTCGATTACCTACATCACCACAGTCATGCAAGTATCATACATTCTGACCTAAAGCCAAGTAATATTCTTCTTGATGAGGATTTTATCGCTCATATTGGTGATTTTGGTTTAGCGAGGATTTCTTTTGCTACTACAAATGAAATCAATCAAACACAAATGAGTTCAACTGGTATACGTGGAACAATTGGTTATGTTCCCCCAGGTGATTTTTGATACTAAAATTTTCATCAATATTTAGCATTGAGCCTCGTGGTATTGTAACATGTTATTTTTTCGCTAATATTTTGACCCTTAAAATGTGCAGAGTATGGAATGGGTGGCGAGATATCCATAAAAGGAGATGTATATAGCTATGGAATTCTTCTTTTAGAAATTTTCTCGGGGAAACGACCTACTGAAAGGAGCATATTCATTGATGGTGATAGTAATCTTCATGACTATGTGAGAAGGGCACTCCCACATAGTGTGATGGACATTGCTGACCCCCGAATTGTACTAGAGCCAGAAGAAAATGGCTTGACACTAAATCAATCATACAGCAGGTCTGTCATGGAAGTATGCCTGGCATCAATATTTGAAGTGGGGATATTATGTTCTGCAGAGGAGCCTCAAAAGCGCATTGACATTAGTGTTGCTATCAAGCTGCTACATGCGGCAAGAGACAAGCTTCTGCAGCGCAGACCATAACCTGGGTGAGAGTTGCAATGTCTGTAATTATATACCAGATATAGGCATCTTGATATTTTAAACTCCTAATCTGAAAAGGAAGAATTTTACCTATTTATTTTTCGCATTTCTATCCTTTTTATATTGATAACGTGCTGAGAACTCTGTATTTGCTCAAAACCCAGAAGCTTGCTGGCTCCTTCTTGCTGAAGATGTTGCCCCGGGTTCTATACATTATTGTGAAGCAAACTGTGAAAACAAAATGCAATAATAATTGTGTATTTATATGTGTGAGTAACAATGGGTAATTACTAATTACATTTATCCGCATCTGAACCGCGTGGTGCCTTCCAAACCTCCAAGTAGAATATGACTAAAATCTATTTTGTTATGGTGCTGAGTTGTGGTGTTACTACAATGAACATAGTTATCTATCTCTTTATTCCCATTGGCATTGAACAAGATGGAACGTGGTTTAAAAATATACTGTTTTTTTCTTGATTACGCACTTATTCCATTCCATTCCCTCCATTTTCATTCATCTCAACCAAACACAACATTATTGTTTAGTAGGGATTATAATTATGCCTGAGATGTATTTCATAATGATTATGCCTCGAATTATTTCTTGTTTAGTAGGTACTAAAATTATATATAGTCGATGCACTTCTATATTATTCCCATTTGTAATAAGCCAGGTCAATAAGTAGGGACTGAATTGCAGGTCAATATTTCACTAACTTCTATGATCAGTTATAAAATATATTTGTAAAAAGAATTAGAAAGATATTACACTGCCGCCGCGAAGAGGATCTTAATTGAGAAGTTATTTTTGATAATAAGAAAAATTATGAGATAAACTAGTATTCAACATTGCTACTAACCAAGTGACAAATCTATTCACGATATGGCATGAATATTTTCATTATGATGAATAAGATCTTCTAAGCACTTCTCAAAGAACCGATAAAAACCTGGGGGATATTATTACATTAATGGAGAACAACCGGAAAACCCATGTGCTCTTGACTCCTTTGTTACCGTTAAGCATTCTCCTCTGTCTCCTGAAGCTGCTCCTCGCCAACCCGCTCTGGATCTGTTTCTGATACTTGATCACTATTGCTCACTTCACCATGCTCGCCAACCCACTCTGGATCTGTTTCTGATTCTTGATAACTATTGCTCACTTCCGAAGCACTGGTACTTGATTCATATTCCCATTTGCAATTTTCTAAGTAGTTGTTCAGGTCTGGAAATCTCTCCTCCCAGTACCGGTACCGGTCACTATAAGCAGTTTGCAGCGATGTGGTTGTTTTCAAAGAAGTGAAATATTCTATCCGGGGACACCTTTCTACATAAAACCTGCATAATTGAGGCATATTCAAGGCATAGCTTGGACTGTTACCAAAACTTTTGAGTTTTGGCAAATCTATGAGAGAAACTGATTTGAGCCGGAAGAGTGCCACAATCCTCTTATCCGCGCCACAATGTTCTCCACTCCTTAAATCCTCCACAATTTCTTCCAGTGAAACACATTCGGATATCTCTAATTCTTGGAGTTGTTGTAGACTTTCAAAGGCTGAGAATGAGAAAAGAGAAGAGCATCCAGATTTTTTGACTTTAAGCACCTTTAATCTCTGGAAGCATTGTAATTTCAGCTGCGGCCACCAGTGATAGTGTATCAATGTCAAACTTTCAACATTATATAATCTGGAATGCCATCTACTTGATAATTGTATCTTTGGATGACAAGTCATTTCTACTATCCTTAATTTACAATTGGAATCATCTCCGCCTAACTCCATCATATCATATTTAATTCGCCCACATTGTTTGAGTTGAAGAACCACCAAGTTTGGAAATTGAATCTACAATAAACAAAGGCGCTCGTCATGAAAACTTGGTTTCAGAAAAAAATGAGGCAACTGGGTGACACACTGGTAACAATATACTTTCTTTGTCTCACCCATTTTTTAATATAGGGGTTGATATGGAGGTCAAGGGAAAAGATGAAAAATAATTAAAATAAACTAAAAGAATAGATGAAAGGGTGTGATTTATCTATGTTTAACAAATACAAAATATTGAAAAAATATGAAAAAATAGTGCGTGCTATAGTGTTTTTTTTTAAGACAAACAAGAAGATTAATTGGCCTCAGCCATAATAACAGTCTCAACACTAATAGGAATAGAACTCCTATCGAAAACCCGATCTGGAAGTCTCATGAGCCGCCATATTAGTAGACCGTTTAATAAAGAACACTTTAAATCAACCAAACTACGCTAGTGTTTAATATTGTTTAAAATTTACAATTTTAAACTTTTAACATGTAAAGAAAATGGGAAAGAATATTTCAAATTGAAAAATTTAAAAATCTCAAAATAATGGCACGTTTGATAACTTTTCATTAATTTTTTTTTTTAAAAAGGATGATCAGATTTTGCTTTCACCTTTCAAAATAATGTCTCATTCTCGTGTTACAAATTAGGAGTAGTCACATTTTTTCAAAAGACGAAAATAAATTCTAGTCATTAACTTATGAATTTGAAATTTTGACTATCTTTTAAAATTTATAAGAAAATAAGGTTACCCCTTTATTCCATAAATCTCTAAGACTGGAATGTGATTATATTTCTCTGATCGCCAAGAACACTGCCCATAGTTATGGAAGACCAGAATTTAGAAAAATAAGAATCATTGATTCAAATATAGTTCAAGAGAGATTCTGGGAGATTTGTTATAAATTTAAGATCTCTTCTCTCTTAACTTGATATTTTTTTAAAAAGATCATTCACTTCGATACATCCACTATTTTTCCCTCTCATTCAGTTCAAATACAAATAAAATATTAAATAGTGAACAATTAAATGGCATCTCTAATATTTTTCTAGTTAACTCCTAAATATAATATAAAAAATATGATTTTTATTAAATTAGGATATTCTTAAGAATGTCTCACTCCAGAAATATTCCTAAAAACTCTCTTTTTATTTGATATTTTTATTAATATCAAATACTAGACTAACTTAATAGAGTCAGATGACTTATATTAAACTTAGGAGCAATTAAAAGACTCTTTGAAGCTAAATAAGTCAATGAAAGACACGTAACCCAAAACATGTTGATAGTAATTTAGAAACTAAAAGCATTACCTTTGAATGATTGGCTTCCCCACTCCAGTGAAAGCTGGTCAAACATAGCAAATCTTCTAAACGTAGAATAGATAATTTGGGGAAGACGACTATGGTAACATCTTTATCATTAGTAATTTCTTCTCTTGCTTCCTCCTCTTCCTCTTCTCTTGCTTCCTCCTCCCCTTCTTCTTTCCCATCAATTATCACTCTCATCATTTTACAATTTGATATGTGCAACACCTCAAGGTTGATAAGATCTCTGACCACAGAAGAATGTTGGAACACGTTTTTCAAGCTCGGGCAATCTGAAATTTTCAAAGATTCCAGATTCCTAAGGTTATTCGACATGACAAGCGGTATCACTCTTTCCAGTTTCTCGCACCGATCTAAGCGGATTCTCTTTAATTTGTGAAAGGTGGATGCGACATTGTCATATCCACTATATCCCCAAATATCTATACTTAAATCCACCAGGGTTAATTCCTCCAAGGAAGGGAATGCAGCCTGTAGCATATATTAAACTTAAATCTTTAAATAAGTGATTAATATGCATGTTAGACTCAACAAATTTCTGTTATTTTTGAATTAAAATTAATAATGAAATAAATAAAACATGCCTTTTTATCAAATAGAGGTTGGGCTTGACTGCTGGAGATAGCGGAGTTGTGTGTTGTTGATCTGGAGTGCATATCTTTATTTTGAATGCAGAAGCTTTTGAGTCTCGGTACATTGTCTATTTTTAACCATTGCAGTTTGCAGAAGTTGATGATGTCATCATCTCTGTCACTTGTGCCTTCATTCATTACGATTGCTTCCATCATAGGACAATTTACAATGGCTAACTTCTGCAGGTGCACGAGACATTTTGCAACAGAGTTGCTGAAGAGGTATTTCAATGCGGAACAATCTTTAATTTCTAAGAGGCCAAGATTAGAGAACGACTTCAAATGTTGAATCTCACCGCATGATATCCTTGCTACATACTCAATAGTGTTACAATTTTCGATGTACAAGTCTTTTAGATCCGTAAATGCTTCCCTGTTGCTGTTGTATATGCTACCCACATCAATATCGGTGCAATCCAATAACACATATTCAGCCCTCTCAATCAGGCCTTCTAAGCCTTCCAAACCACTGCCTTGCAGCTCAATAAATCTATTGACAGAAATCCGAGATTTAGTTCTAAGCCAGTTTGCACCAACACGTATATTATATTGAAGTAAATTAGCAAATATATTTGTATCTTGAAAATGCTCGGAATTGCTCAAAAAGAAAATCTGCAAACTTTTCAGAGCGGTCAACTTACTAATCTCCCCCAATATTGGTGCCGAAACACCATCTCCAATCTTGTATCCAGATTGTATATGCAATTCCTGTAGACTGGTCATACTGGATATGGTATTTGGCGCCATTTGCACCTCAGTGTCCCACCCTAGGATTTCTAGCTTTTTAAGATGTTTCAGGATTGGTAAATTCAGTGGCTGTGGGAGATTGCAATTCCAACTGCAAAGAGTTTCCAGGTTTTCTGGGAAAAAATTAGCATTTGTTTGAGTCATCTGACAACCATCTAACATTAAGGTCCTGAGATTAACCAAGGGCCGTAGAGAGAACCGCAGCTCCAAACAAAATAACATATTTTCAATCAATAAAAATCTGAGATTGACAAACATACCAAAGAAGTCACCTAAGAACTGTTGTGCATGTCTGTTGCATTGTATCCACAAGTTATGCAGGTCTTGGCATACCAGACCATCAGGAAAAAAGATATCATTCTTTTCCAGATGCAAACGTAAGAATTTCCGAGTACAATAGTCAACATCACCAGGCAACAGCGAGCCACATCTTACAGAAGAAAATAAATATTTCGGGTCTTGGACAGCTATGGATCTAGCTACGTCTCTAATGAGGTCGTGCACTTTTATCATATAATCTTCAGAGTCGAGCAACAGTGAAGATGATGTGAGAATCTCTACCATAGAACGTATCCTAGCTTCTCCACCGTGTACCAGCAGTGACCCTGTTGCTAGCCGGATCAGCTTATTGATATAAATGTGGGCATCTTCAGGATACAAGGAACACAAAACAAGACACGACTTGGCATCATCGGGTAATTTATCAAAACTCAGTTTGACACAAGCATATACTTTTGGATCTATATCAGCAATTTTTTCAAAATTCCCCTTCTCTAGTTGATTAAGTGCATCCTTCCATACATCATGAGATGTGAATTGCAGAGCTTTACCAACCGCGTGAATTAGGAGGGGTAATCCCCCACATTTCTTGCACACCTCCTGTGCCAGGGATTCATCTGGAAGAAGGTAAATGTTATCAGCAACAACCGTGTTCCTGAACATTTGCCATGCTTCATCGGTGTCCAGAGGTGCAATCTTTACCGGATGCAGGCACTTGTTGTCCATGCATACTTTTTTTTTCCGGGATGTCAAAAGGATCTTATGATGAGTGGAACTATATCCATCGCCCAATGGAATTCCAATACGATGCAACGGAATCTCCCTCCATACATCGTCTAATATAATGAGGATCTTCTCCTCATTCATTAATCTGTTTTTCAGTTGAGAAGCTCTGTGTCTCTCATCATCTTCCGGATTTAAATGGCAATCCAGATGGTCCGCAATCTGTTTTTGCAATTTGAATACATCCAAGTCTTCATTGCCCACATCTGCCCGAGTTACCTTGTCGAAGATTTTTTTCACAAGGGCTTCTTTCCATATACTCTCCATCATTGTCGTCTTCCCAACTCCAGGCATTCCATAGATGCCAAGAATTGAAGAACCACCTTCACTTTCAAGCGCTTTCCATAGCTCGTCATAAGCATCACTTCTGGATTTAAAAGTTTGGTATACAGTGTCACTAATTGGTGCATTCTCAACAGGGGAAAGATATGCAATTTCATTAGCCAAGAGAATGTTTGCAGAATCAGAGAGTTCCGTCACTCTCTTGGCCTTGTGTGCTGCCTCCCGACCCAGTCGGGAACGGGAGAGTGGTTTAGGAATAGGCATCCACTGAATACACCTCCATGAAGATCTGTTTTTGTATTTTTCTAAAATTTCTTCAGCGCTCTTCTTGACTTCTTCTACATCTGTCTGCCATGTACTCACGCCAGCATTGATTATTTTACCATTATCTTTTTCTTCCCCGACTCTTCTGGACATCCGCTGCATCTCAGTGTCAAGTTTCTGAATCTCAGTTTCAAGAGCCTTAACATGATTCTTGTAAGAAAACACATAACTGAATCCACGAAATAATGCATCAACTGCTGCATCGGATATCCTGTCCACAATCTTTCCCACACAGGGAATGTCAGATAGACCAACCATGATTGTTCGGAAAAAAACAAAGATGTAGAAGAAAAGAAAACAATTCCAAAGCAAGTGAATGATAAAGTGAGCGGGATTTCAGGGAGTTGAAAAATTGATAAAGAAAAGAAAGATGTAGAGGAAAAAGATGATGAAGCTGCAATGAAATGAATACTAAGAGAGAATGGGAAGAAACAGCGCAAGCGAAAGGAGAAAGAGCAGCAACAATTTCTTGAACAAGGAAGTTTGAAGCAAGTGAATGATGAAGTAAGTGTAATTTGCAGGGAGTTGAAATTTGAGAAGTGTGTAACATAGAATGCCCTCTGCAATAAACCAAGCAGCTTTGCATGGAAAGGTGCCCCTGCCAAAACTACATGTGCTAATATTCTGTCCTGTCTCCCCTTAATCTCGAAGTCGTCCTTCATGCGGTCTAAATTCTGAGAAGACCGGACCGATTAATCTATTCCTAAACTGGACTTACCAAATTTGAATTTACATGATATTGAATGTTATAGAAAGAAAAATTAAAGATACATAGTAAATATAATGCTGTACAGATCAAAATATTAATTATATATTTATAACATATTATATAATCAAAAAATATATTTATATATAATTATCGGATCGGATTAACCTAAATCCATATCCGGTAGTTACCTGATCGGGTCACTACCATCAAATATTTTCTGAGATGATCATATTCGAACCTTTAGTTAAGAGATTGGATCGGATTTCTGATTCATATATTTTAATGAAATTATTAAAACAATTAATGGACAAAACAGGAAAAAATAAGATGAAGAAGACCAGTACCGTTGATCGCACGTGCAGTGTGCACATGTACACTCTCTCCAAAGCGGTCTTCTCCTCCAGGACCCAGGTCTTCTTCATTTGCGCAGCTCCTTGTATATACAACAAAGCAAAACTGCGTGATCAGGGATTAATAAGTGATTAAGATCCGCCATTTGTGCTGCTAAAGTACTGGGTTTCTTGGTTTCATTTAATTAACCTTCTTTAGTCTCGACATTATCGATTCATTAACGTTGTACAAACATCGGGAGAATATATAGCATATTCGCAGAGAATTCAATGATAAATTTAGCTTCAATATTAGGTCTAGAATAGTACTTCAGGCAGATATCCGTTAAAATATTATCAAAAAGAAGGGGGGTTTTATGAATACCTCAAGCTTAAAGCTGGACTCATCTTCAAAATCTTCCAATCAACCTGCACGATATAAACCACTAATCTGCAACTTTGGAGGTTCCCTTTCTTTCTCTCTTTGAATTCAAGGTTATTCTTTCCCAGTTTCCCTCCTTCCAAAATATATATATATATATATATATATATATATATATATATATATATTATTTCCCGTAGCTCAGTTAGTTGTCATGATGACCCATGAATAATTATGATAATAATAATAATTTATTTTTTTGCCTTCTCCCTTTTTTATCGTCGAATTTTGATTTTTAATAATTGATATATATATAATTAAAAAATATGAAAATTTATATGATGATAAAATACATATAATATATATTAATGTTAATTTATAGTTTTAAAAAATTATTCTTAATCTTTGATGAAAAAAAGATCAATTTGATTATGGATATTCAAAACCGGAGAACTAAAAAAGAATGAATGAAGTATGAGGTATTTATAAATGAGTGTTGTACTGATATAATATAATTATGTTCAAATTAATGTCCAACGGTCAGAATTATAATAAAATTTTAAGATATTTTGTGTTTTATAATCTTTTTGATCGTTGGACGAATACTCAGACACTTAAAAAACACCGGACATATTAAAAAAAATTATTAGTTATAATTTTGATCGTTGAATATTCATCTAATGACCAACAAATCTAATATTTCTTGACAATTAACTGTCTGAGCTAGCACCTCTGAAAAATATATGGTCATCTTACAAATTTGATGTTTAAGAAAATTATTGGTTGATGTCATTGTTTCGAAAATAGAAATATAGCGGTTGTTCAATTAACTAGAAAATTAGATAAATTTGATATAAAAGATTAATATATAATATTATTTTCGATCAAGTTCTAAATAGAATAATTAGGGAGTGAACCCTTAGAAACATTACTTTATTTCTGGTATTAGTTATGGTTCTGCAGCTGAACTGCACATGAAAAAAATATCTTATTTTTGTATTATATTTTGAAAATATTTTTGAACACACAAAGATGCAAAAAATATATGTATTTAAATTTAGATCCTGAAAATTTATGAAAAATTCAGGGTTCTGTTTCTGCAACAGTCAACAGACTCTACTATCAAAATTACTGCATCTCCAAACCGCTCAACTAGAGGAGTCCTATGGAGCCAGAGATGGTGCCAAAAGGAAACAAATGAATTCTCCCTCTGATTTAGGAACAGAGCTTCACTTGGAACAGAGCTTCACTTGATTTTAGTGGTACATTATCCACATCCTAACTGCATCAAAATGACGATGCTTGTGACTAGATTTGTTTTCACTCACAAAAAATTGTCCTTCCATGTACATTATGAATGTGCTCTGTCGTTCCTTCTAAACCTTGGAGCATTTCCATTGGAATTTATGTTGCTACAAACGACATCAGTCGAACAGAAATGAGTTCAACCATTAATATTTAGCATTACTCCTTGGTATTGTAAATTAATTTTTTTGCCAATATCTTGACACTTTAAATGTGCAGAGCATGGAATGGGTGGGAGGGAGATGTGTATAGTTATGGCATTCTTCTTATAGAAATTTTCTCGGGAAAACGGCCTACAAAAAGCAGCATATTAATTGATGGTGATAGTAATCTTCATAACTGTGTGAGAATGACACTCCTGCCAAGAGCGATGGACATTACTGACCCTCGGATTGTACTGGTTGAAGAAGAAAGGATCACTTTGATGATTATCACAATTTGGCTCTGGTATGTAATCTGTTCAACCTTCCAGTGACATCGAGTTGTATTGGTACCTCACCGCAAAATTTTGACACCTGTTGATTGTATATCCTTAGTACAGCGTTTATGAGCTGTAACCTTCCTGCGAAGCTCAGAAATATGGTTGTCAAGTGCTGCAATTTTTCGTTAAATTTTAGGAACAGAGCTCGAGATGTTGATTTGTTTAGAGCACGAGAGATGAGGGGCAAGCCCAGATAAGTGGCCGGCAGTTCTTCCCAAGAGAAACCTGTTTTCACGGTTATATCAAATAATTTGAACAGGAACATTACTGTAGTAGCATTTGCTCTTGGCAGCATCGGGATGAATCCCGATATGGCTGAGAATCTACCAACACCATCCAGCAGTAGGGGAATGCCACCCAATCTCTAATTGGCTAATTGCTATGTTTCCACTAGAGCTCAATGCTGGGATATACAAAGATCGGTCCTGAAGAACTAATGGGATAGCTTATCAAAGTAGGTGAAAATCAAATGTGAAAAGATGGCTTATGACTAAAGAAGCATGCTAGGACGAGTAAAAAATATATTAACTTTTATGATCAGTTATAATATGTGTGTGTGTGTGTTTGTAAATATGTAAAGAAAATTAGAAAGATGTTATACACCGCGAAGAGGAACTTAATCGAGAAGTTATTTTAGATTAAAAAAAATTATAAATAAACTAGTATTCAACATTGCTACTAACAAATAGGGCTGTTTAACGAACCGAGCTGTTCGCGAACAAGCTCGAGCTCGGCTCGTTAAGAGCTCGTTCGGCTCGGCTCGTTAAGTTAACGAGCTCGAGCTCGAACACAAAAAATTGTTCGTTAAGTAAACGAGCTCGAGCCGAGCTTTTAGTATGTTCGGCTCGAGCTCGGCTCGAGCTCGTTCGGCTCGAGTTCGGCTCGTTAAAGCTCGAAAAAATGTAATATTTTCGGGGTTTTTTTATAATTTATATATGTTATTGGACTGAGAATTCAACATAATATATATATATATATATATATATATATATATATATATATATTAGTGATGTAAACAAAATTTTAGGAAATAATAATTTTATTTGGTTTTTAACAGGCAAGTAGAAGTTTGACTAGTACCGCTAACTAGTGTTTAATCCTAATTTAGTGTTTCAATATTTTAAAAAATATTTTTTACCGATCCAACTGTATAGATGTTAACATATATACATTTTAGTGATATAAACAAAGTTTCAAAAAAAATTGAAATTATTAGGTTAGCTATTTTAAGAGTCAACTAGCGGTTTGTCCTTATTTTTTTTCTGGCTCGGCTCGACTCGACTCGGCTCGGCTCGTATTTGTTCGCGAACAAGCTCGTGTTCGGCTTGTTAGTTAACGAGCCGAGCTTGAACACAATTTTTGTTCGATTAAAAAGCTCGGCTCGGCTCGGCTTGTCAGAAAAAAAATTAAAGCTCGGCTCGGTTCGGTCAAAACTCGGCTCGGCTCGGTTCGTGAACAGCTCTACCAACAAATGACAAATCTACACATGATATGACATGAATATTTTCATTATGATGAATAAGATCTTTTAAGTATTTCTTAAAGAGCGGATAAAAACCTGGGGAGATTACTACCTTAATGGAGAACCACTGGAGAGCCCATGTGCTCTTGACTGCTTTGTTGCTGTTGAGCATTCTCCTCTGTCTCCTGAAGCTGCTGCTCGCCAAACATCACTGGATCTGTTTCTGGTTCTTGATTACTATTGCTCACTTCTCCAGCACTGCTACTTGAATCATCTTTTCTTTTGCAATTTTCTCTTATGTAGTCGTTCAGGTCTGGAGATCTCACCCACTTGTGCCAGTCACTATAAACAGATACCAGTGGTGTAGTTGTTTTCAAAGAAGTAAAATATTCTATCTGGGGACACCCGATTACAAAAAAGATGGATAAATTGGGCATATTGAAGGCGTAACTTGAATTGCTACTGAAATTTTTGAGGTTTGGACAATCTTTAAGTGCAACCACTGAGAGTTGAGGGGTTGTGATAAGTCTGTCATCTGTGTTTAACGGTTCAGCGCCCCTTGTAGCCTCAACAATGTCTTCCAACAATTCGCAATTATATACTTTTAACTCTTTGAGTTGGTGGACAGTTCTGAAGACAGAACACGTGAAAAGAGTAGAGATTCCACAATTATCAACTTGAACAACTTCTAAAGCCGGCATATGGCACTCGTAATTTCCACTGTGGAAAAAACTTTTGAGGTTTGGCAAATTTTTGAGAGAAACTGATATGAGCCGGGAGAGTGTAACAGTCCTCTTATTTGTGCCACAATGTTTTTCACTTCTTACATCCTCCACAATATCCTCCAGTAAAGCACAGCCTTTTATCTCTAACTTTTGTAGTAGTCCTAGACTCTCAAAGGCTGAGAATGAGAAAAGAGTAGAGCATCCAGATTTTTCGACTTTAAGCACCTTTAATCTTTTGAAGCATTGAAATTTCAGCTGAGGCCACCAGTGATAGTGTATCAATGTCAAACTTTCAAGATTATATAATCTGGAATACCATTTACTTGATAATTGTATCTTTCGATGATAAGTCATTTCTATCGTCCTTAATTTACAATTGGAATCATCTCCGCACAACTCCATCACATCATAGTTAAAACTTCCACAGTGATTGAGTTTAAAATCCACCAAGTATGGAAATTGAATCTACAATAAACAAAGGCACTCATCATGAGAATTTGACTCTGAAGAAAAATGAGGTAGGCACACAGTAACAATATACTCTCTCAGTCTCACTCATTTCTTTACATATGGGTAGACTGATGTGATCTATAAGTGTTTAACAAATTCATGATATTGAAAATGATGAAAAAGTAGTGGGTGCTATGGTGTTTAATATTATTCAAAATTTACAATTTTTGCAATGTTAAAAAAAATGGGAAAGGATATTTTAAAATGAAAAATATTAAAATTTGGTTCATAGGGAGTAAATTACAAAGTAGTGGCAATATTTTACATTGAATTTTAAAAAAGTTGTCAAATTTTCAGGTTTGCAAATTAATGGCCAGTTTTTTTTTTTTTTTGGTGTTTCGGACGTTTGTTAACTTTTCAGGTTAGTCAGATTTTACTTTCACCTTTCAAAATAATGGCTCATTCTCACAGGAGTCATTCTTTTAAAAGACCGAAATAAAATCTGACCATTGATTTGTGAATTTGAATTTTGACCATCTTTCAGAATTTAGGAGAAAATCCAGTTACCACTTTAGAAATCTCTAGGAATGGAACATGATCATCATCCTCTCATTTTAATCAGACTACAAGAACACTGCTCATAGACATCAAAGACCAGTATTTAGAAAAAGAAGTGTCATGATTCTATTAGAGTTTTAAGAGACTCTGAGAAGTTTTTCTAAATTTAAGATCTCTTCTCTCCCATCTGTTTCAAGAGTCTCCGTATGCCTCTTAACTTAATATGTTTTTGAAATAAATCATTCACTCCAAGACACCCACTACTTTTCCCTCTCATTTGGTTCAAATACAAATAAAATATTAAATAGAGAATGTATATGAAAAGCATTATTAAAATTTACACTCTTAATAATATACTTCCTCCGTCCCAGTCAATAGTATACATTGGGGGACGGGGCCGCGGCACGGACTTTAATGCTTCAATATAGTATAGTTATGTAAATTATTTTTAAGATTTTCTTTTTTTGTATAAAAGTATAACATTTATATTTTTATACAAAAAAAGAAAATCTTAAAAATAAGTTGTGGAACTATGTTTTATAAGAGCCTTAAAAAATGTGTCGAGCAGTGAAAAAGAAACGTATACAATTGACTGGGACAGAGGGAGTAGTACCTTACTTATATTTATATTATATTTCGGAGCACTTAGAAATTAGAATACTCTTGAAATTAAAAATATTACCTTTGGATTAGCTTCCCCACTCCGGTAACATAAAAAGCTGGTCAAACATTGCAAACCATCTAAATGCAGAGTAGTTAACTTGGGGAAGACGATGGTGACATGTTTATCATCAGTAATTTCTTCTTCTTCCTCCTCTCCCGCTTCCTCTTTTTCCTCTCCTGCTTCCTCCTCCTCTTCTTCCTCTTCCTCTCCTGCTTCCTCCTCCTCTTCTTCTCCTCCTGCTTCGTCCTCCTCCTCTTCTTTCCCATCAATTATCACTCTCATCATTTCACAATGTGATATGTTCAATTTCTGAAGGTTGATAAGATCTCTGACCATAGAAGAATGTTGGAACACGTTTCTCAACCTATGACAATGATATATCTCTATCTTCTTGAGGTGGATAAGATCTCTGGCCACAGAGGAATGTTGAAATACGTTTTTCAGGCCCGGGCAATTCCAAACTGTCAAAGATTCCAGATTCCTTAGGTTATTCGACATGGCAAGAGGGATCACTCTTTCCAATTTCTTGCACCAATATAAGGAGATTATCTTTAATTTGTGAAAGGAGGATCCGACTTTGTCATATTCACTATTTCCCCAAATATCATATACTGTATCTCCAGAACCCTCCAGGGTTAATACCTCCAAGGAAGGGAATGCAACCTGTAGCATATATTATACCAAATCTTTTTAAATAAGTGATTAATATTCATGTTAGACTAAACAAATTTTTATTATGTTTGAATTAAATATTATAATGAAATAAATAAAACATACCGTTTTATCAAATAGGGGTTGAGCTTGAATGTTCGAGATAGCGGAGTTGTGTGTTGTTGATCCGGAGTGCAGATCTTTATTTTGCATGCAGAAGCTTTTGAGTCTCGGAATATTATATATTGATAAAAACTTCAATTTGCAGAAGCTGATGACGCCATCTCTATCACTTGTGCCTTCATTCATTAAAATTGCTTCCATCACAGGACATCTTACAATGGCTAACTCCTGCAGTTGCACGAGACATTTTGCAACGGATTTGCTGAAGAGGTATTTCAATGCTGAACAATCTTTGATTTCCAAGACGCCGAGATTTGCGAAAGACCTTGAATGTTGAATCTCACCACATGATATCCTTGCAAGATATTCTATAGTGTTACAATTTCTAATGTACAAGTTTTTCAAATCTGTAAATGCTTCCCTGTTGCTATTGTATATGCTACCCACATGAATGTCGGTGCAATCCAATGATACTTCTTCAGCCCTCTCAATCAGACCTTTTAAGCTTTCTAAACCACTACCCTGCAGCTCAATCAATCTCTTGATAGAAACACTGGATTCTATAAGAGGACGATCATGCGGCTTTGCACCCACTGATATATTATATTGAAGTAAATTACCAAATATATTTGTATCTTGAAAATGCTCGGAATTGCTGAAAAAGAACATCTGCAAACTTTTCAGCCCAGTCAACTTACTAATCTCCCCCAATATTGGTGCCGAAACAGCATCCAAACTTTTTCCACATCCATCATCTTGAATCTTGTATCCACCTGGTATGTGCAATTCCTGTAGACTGGGCATACTGGATACAGTATTTGGCACCATTTGGATATTATTGCTCCTCCACCCTTGGATTTCGAGCTTTCTAAGATGTTTCAGGATTGGTAAATTCAGTGGCCGTGGGAGATCGCAATTCCAAATGTATAGAGCTACCAGGTTTTCTGGGAAAAAACTAGCATTTGTTTGGGAAACATGAGTAATCTCACAACCATCTAATATCAAGGTCCTGAGATTAACCAAGGGCCGTAGAGAGAACTGTGGCTCTAAAGAAAACAACATATCTTCAATCAGTAGAAATCTGAGATTCACAAACATACCAAAGAAGTCACCTAAGAATTGTTGTGCATGTTTGTTGCATTGTAGCCACAAGTTATGCAGGTCTTGGCACACCAGACCATCAGGAAAGAGAATATCATTCTTTTCTAGATGCAGACGTAAGAATTTCCGAGTATGATAGTCAACATCATCAGGCAACAGCGAGCCACATCTTACAAGTGAAAACGAATATTTCGGGTCTTTGACGGCTATGGATCTAGCTACATCTCTGATGAGGTCATGCACTTTTATTATATGATCTTCAGAGTCCAGCAACAGGGAAGATGATCTGAGAATCTCTACCATCGAACGTATTCTAGCTTCTCCACCGCGTACCAGCCGTGACCCTGTTGCTAGCGGGATCAGCTTATTGATATAAATGCTAGCATCTTCTGGATACAAGGAACACAAAACAAGACACGACTTGGCATCGTCGGGTAATCTATCAAAACTCAGTTTGACACAGGCATATACATTCGAATCTATATCAGCAATTTTTTCAAAGTTGCCCATCACGAGTTGATTTAGTGCATCCTTCCATACATCAGGAGATGTGAATTGCAGAGCTTTACCAACCGCGTGAATTAGGAGTGGTAATCCCCCACATTGGTTGCACACCTCCAGTGCCAGGGATTCGTCTGGAAGAAGGTAAATGTTATCAGGAACAACAGTGTTCCTGAACATTTGCCATGCTTCTTCAGGTCCAAGAGGTGCAATCTTTACCGGATGCAGGCACTTGTTATCCATGCATACTCTTTTCTTCCGGGATGTCAAAAGGATCTTACGATGAGTGGAACTATCACCATCGCCCAATGAAATTCCAATACGATGCAACGGGATCTCCTTCCATACATCGTCTAGTATAATGAGGATCTTCTCTCCATTCGTTAATCTCTTTTTCAGTTGAGAAGCTCTGTGTTGCTCATCATCTTCCGGATTTAAATGGCAATCCAGATGGTCCGCGATTTGTTTTTGCAATTTAAATACATCCAAGTCTTCATTGCCCACATCTGCCCGAGTTACCTTGTCGAAGATTTTTTTCTCAAGGGCTTCCTTCCATAGACTCTCCATCATTGTCGTCTTCCCAACTCCAGGCATTCCATAGATGCCAAGAACAGTAGAACCACCTTCACTTACAAGCGCTTTCCATAGCTTGTCATAAGCATCACTTCTGGATTTGAAAGTCTGATATACAGTGTTTGGTGCATTTTCAGCAGGAGAACCATATGCAATTCCATTAGCCAAGAGATTGTTTGCAGAATCAGAGAGTTCAATTACTCTCTTGGCCTTGTGTGCTGCCTCCCGACCCAATCGGGATCGGGAGACTGGTTTAGGAATAGGCATCCACTGAATGCACCTCCATGAAGATCTGTTTTTGTATTTTTCTAAAATTTCTTCAGCACTCTTCTTGACTTCTTCTACATCTGCCTGCCATGTACTCACGCCATCAACGATCATTTTACCATTATCTTTTTCTTCCCTGACTTTTCTGGACATCCGATCCATCTCAGCGTCAAGTTTCTGAATTTCGGTTTCAAGAACCTGAACATGATTCTTGTAAGAAAACATATAACTGAATCCGCGAAATAGTGCGTCAACTGCTGCATCGGATATCCTGTCCACGTTCTTTCCCACACAGGGAATGTCAGATAGACCAACCATAATTATCCTTGCTTTTCAACCCCTTTTTTATTAATTTTGGCTTGAATTTAAGAAAAAAACAAAGATGTAGAAGAAAAAGGTGATGAAGATGCAATGAAATGAATACCAAGAGAGAATAGGAAGAAATAGGGCTGGAGAAAGGAGAATTTCTTGAATATGAAAGTTAGAAGCAAGTGAATGATGCAGGGACTTAAAAAATTGCTAACGAAAACAAAGATGTAGTAGGAAAAAGGTGAATGAAGCTGCAATGAAATGAATACTAAGAGAGAATGGGAAGAAACAGGGCAAGAGAAAGAAGGAGAAAGGAGCAGCAACAATTTCTTGAACAAAGTTTTTTTTTTTTGCTAATTAATTTCTTGAACAAAGTTAGAAGCAAGTGAATGATGAAGTTAGTGGAATTGCAGGGATTGAAATTTGATAGTGTGTAAAAGGTGCCACTGCAAAAGTACCGTACTCACGTGTGCTATTACTCAACAAGGCTCCACAAATTTTGGACATGGCGTTGTATTATTGTACCACAATCCGATTCATTTCTAAGGCCGGACCACACCAGACTGAATATATCGGTTCAGGTCCCCGATTAAGAGCAAGTCCAACATTATGCTAATAGATTCCCAAAAAATATTATAAAATAATATGTCTTAGTGATTTAGTTCCCTAAAAATATTATAAAATAATATGTCTGGTGATTTAGCACAAGATTTAGCACATGAGCTCCAATAGTACTCTCTATATCCATTCCCTATTATTATAATAATATTAAATAGTGGAGGAGAGAGGGAAAAAAAGAGAGGAAAATGATGTGGAGGAGAGAGGGAAATGAATATTTTAATGATAAAAATAGTTTAGAGGTGGTTAGAGCAAGTCCAATAGGTGTGCTAAATCAAGTCTTAAATCCAAAAATAGGGAATATGGGATAAAATTGCACTCCAACACTATGCTAGTGATGTGCTAAATCACTAGCACAAGTTTCTCCTTCCCTATTTTTAGAATATGCTAGCCACTCCTAAACTATTTTTATCATTAAAATATTCATTTCTCTCTCTTCTCCACATCATTTCCCTCTCTCCTCCACACCAAAGTTGTTTAAATTTAATATTATTATAATAATAGGGAATGAATATAGGGAGTACTATTGGAGCTCATGTGCTAAATCTTGTGCTAAATCACTAAGACATATTATTTTATAATATTTTTAGGGAACCTCTTAGCGTAGTGTTGGACTTGCTCTTAGCATATTCTAAAAATAGGGAAGGGGAGGCTTGTGCTAGTGATTTAGCACATCACTAGCATAGTGTTGGAATGCAATTTTATCCCATATTCCCTATTTTTAGATTTAAGACTTGATTTAGCACACTTATTGGACTTGCTCTAATCTCAAATCAAATTGGTCCAAATCCTGAAGAACTCATACCAGAGCATAACTCATATATATAGAGTATATATTTCATTATTTCAATTTTTAAGACGAGATATTAAAATTTTTCATATTTAAGTAATGAAAATTATAAGAGAAAAAAAAATTGAATAATAGTGATTGATAGTACTAGTTTAAAAATATTTAAGTGATGAAGCTGCAATAAAATGAACCCTGAGAGAGAATGGGAAGAAACCCGGCAAGGGAGCAATAATGAAAGAGGGGAGACCAAAAGAGCACGGAACAAGTTCTTAAAGAAGGGAGTTGGAAGCCAAGTGAATAATAAAGTGAGTGGGACTGTGGGTAGTTGAAATTTGATAAAATGTGTAACATAGGATGCCCTCTGCAATAAAGCCAAGCACCTTTTTCCATGGAAAGGTACCCTGCCAAAAGTACCAGACTAACATGGGCTACCGTTCTAACAAGGCTCCACAAAATTTCCAAATGGACTTGTAAATTGGACAATATCGGTTCTCTCATTGCGGACCATACTGAAAATATTCAATTCGGTCTTAAATTTACTTGATATTTTGTATTATATATCTTTTTAGAAATATATCAATAAATATAATGTTGTAGTATAGTATAAATAATAAAAAACCAAAATATTAATTATATATTTATAATATATCATATATCTTAAAATATATTTATATACAATTATCAAATCATGTCGTTAACGGATCAAATGAACCTAAATCCTTTATCGAATTCTTACCAGATCGAGTTATTACTGGATCATATATTTTTTGAGATGGTCCATATCGGATCTATTAGTTATTGGAGCAAATTGGAATCTAATACATTGACAGCTTTACATGGGATTTTTATTATATTACTAAAATTTATAAAAAAAATTTAATGGAACATCCACAGAAGTGTGCAACAATTAATGGACCAGCAATATTAGGCAAAAAGAAAAAGAACAAGAGCATGGCGCGAAAAAAGTCGAATAGGTATGTAGAAAAGATCATATTCGACTCATGGTTACTCATTCGGTCCGAATTCGAATTAAAATTATATAAATTTGTTTATATTCAATTTGAGTACCAATATCTACAATGATCTGCTCGGTTGAATGAATATCATATTGCTCACTTAATATATTTGTATTCAAATTCGTAAAAGATGATTAAAAATTATGAATATTCCAATATTTATTTACTATAACTGAAATGAAATCATTTGTAGAATATTATATTAATATAAATATTATTTATATGATATATGTAGTATATTATAATTTATGAATTCGATTTGAATATAGTTAACATGTATTTTTATATGTAGTGATTTTGTATTTTAATAGTGATAATTTTTGTTTAGAATCCTGACTTTTCCGCTAGAGCAATATGCTAGTATATATATGATGATTCACCTTGTCGACTCAATTGAGAATTTGAGATAGCTAGTGTTTGAGAAGGTTTGGAACTTGACGACAATGTGCTAATATAATTGGAATAAACTTACTTTTACGGATCCTACATGGGATCAGTTTAAGAGGGAAGCTCCCGTATGCAATTGTTAATCTCTCCACCAGAGGCATCGAGTTGTATTGGTACCTCACCTTAAAATTATGAGAGCATATATTTCACAGTGGTCTTGAACCAATATTGATAGCATGGCGGCTACTTCACCCTAGAAGCCCATTAAGTGAACACTTAAAAATTTCAATTCGCAATATTAAATAAAAGCTTCTCATATGGGAATTTAACAAGATATGACAAAAAAAAAAAAAAAGAAGAGGAAAAGGAACAATGGAATAAACAAGAAGAACTAGTTGCTCCATGATTTTTATACAATTTATTGGATTTTTTTAAATATTTACAGAAACATAGCTCGTAACTAAAATAATTGTATGCAATTTTTTGTGATTTGTCATGAAATGCAAACTGAAGTAGTGATTTCTTTCGGAAGAAGATTTTTGGGTATTTACTAAATATACTTCTTTTTAACATTTTAATCGCAATAATACAATATTCTCTCAAAAATTGCATATTTACTTTCTTTTTAAAAAAAACTGCAAAGTATTTGCATATATACGACCATGACTATGAACTGTTTCGTGGAGTAAAAGAGAGAGAGAGAAACGAGCGAACTTGTTCTTACCTCACCCCTTCCCCCTCGGCTCATTCTGATCTGTTTCTCTGTCCTCCCTCTCTCTTCTGCCTCTATCTCTTCCCGCTCTCTTCTATTTCTTTCTTCGATCTATTGATTATGTCGGTCGTACTTTCTCCGATCACGAAACCCTAGGTACTCATTGTGAGGACAATATTCGTGGTGTTCTTGATGATTGTTGGATCGGTGATTATAGCGGATACATACAAGATGAGTTTAAAAGATGGAAAAAACGTCGAAGTAGAAACTCCTAAACCTAGCTGCTGGTGTTGATTATATGTGAATATATTTTTCTTTTTTGTTATCCTTCATTTCTGTAGGAAGTTTTGGTTAGTGCCGTTTACTTGTGGTTGCAAAACTTGTTGATTTTGCTTTTGGCCCCGCAGGGGCATTTATTTTTCTGCTTTTGCAACTAATTGCAACTTATTATGCAACTTAATATAATTTTAGCATTTTTTAAAAAAAAAGTTACATATGCAGTTGAAAGTATGGTTGTCCGTAGTTGCTGATTTGGTTGCATATGCAAAATCGTATTTTTGCAAGAAAAAATTGAATGATAGTATTTTTACAATTTATTTTAAAAAATAATAGTATTTTTGCAAAAATTCTTTTTGACTTGGGTATTTGTGAAAAAAGCCCAAGATTTTTATACATTTTACTGGATTTTTAAAATATTTTACAAAAACATAGCTCGTAACTAAAGTAATTGCATGTAATTTTTTGTGATTTGTAATGAAATGCAAATTGCATTAGTGATTTCTTTCGGAAGAAAGTGAAATCGCTTTTATTATATTTGATGCTAAATTTTGATTGCTATCATGTTATATTTTGATTGGAAAATCTTAATTTTATAAAAATAATAATAATAAAAATAGTCTGAAAAAGGAATTAATTTCATAATAAAAAGTATATGCCATCTAAAAAGTAATCGAATTGAACAGACCATTATCATTGATTACTCTGACTTTTTATATGAAAACATAATCTAAGTGATTTGTTGAAGTTAATATTTAGTTTAACTACTCGTATCAACTTTAGCTGCAATTTTATACAAATTTTTATCATCAAATCAAAATTTTGAGAATCCTATTTATCTAATGACTTGTATATTGAATCACACCAAAACACATCAACCTCTTATAATAAAAGAATAAGAAAAACTCTAGTAAATTAAAAAAAAACTCATCTAAAAATATTTTATCAAGTAAATAATATAATCTCGAAAGATAGAAATACTTAGTCTGGGAGGATTATTATTGAAAAAATAAGAATAAAATAAGAAAATCAACTTATTTAACGTTTTTGAAGCCCACGACAGTTAGAAAAAGAAGAAGAGAATGAGATTTTTTTTTTTTTTATAAAAGTTTTGAGGTTTTTAAGAATTATAAAAAGATGAGTTAAAAACTTAATATTTTTATAATTTTTTTAAATAATCATGAAATAAGTAAATCAGTACTACGTTTTTCTTTACTAAAATACTCCCTCCGTCCCTATTTATGGGTCCACTTTTAACATTTTCACGCATATTAAGAATATTTAAGTTTGATAAGAAACTTCCATCAATACCCCATTTAATGCCTTAACTGTAGAAAAATACTAGTGGTATTAATCCATTATTCAATACAAATTTGATGAATCAGTGAATAATAGTCATGATATTTATAACTAGAAGAACAGAGTCAAAGACTCTTCAGGTTATTAAATGAAAAATTTTGCTTTGATTATATAAATGCACAGATAAATAGGGACAAATTTTTACTTCATAGCGACTCAGGGAGTAGTAAATTACTGCTTTTACTATCTTGGAAAGAAAGAAAACTTATACGAAAAGCTCTTCTTCTCTGGCTAATCATTTTATTGTTCAGTGAAGTGTTTTAATCAACGAAAAAGCCCTAAAATTCATCACAGAGATCAAGTTAGCTGCAATGAGTCGTGGTAGCGGAGGTGGTTACGATCGCCACATCACGATCTTCTCGCCTGAAGGTCGTCTCTTCCAAGTCGGTACGTCTCTCTCTCTCTCTCTCTCTCTCTCCCCCCCTCCCTCTCCCTCTCTCTCTCTCCCTCCCTCCCTCCCTCCCTCCCTCCCTCTCTCTCTCTCTCCCTCCCTCCCTCTCTCTCTCTCTCTCTCTCTCTCTCCCTCTCTCAATTTAAATCGGATTTGATTGATTTGTTTCGAATCAATGAACTTTGAGCTCATGAGATTGATTAACCGTGTAAACAGAATATGCCTTTAAAGCTGTCAAGGCAGCTGGTGTAACATCTATTGGTGTTCGAGGCAAAGACTCGGTTTGTGTTGTTACTCAGAAGAAAGTTCCGGTGAGAATTCTTTTCACTCCGCTCCTTTCTTTATAATGTAGCAACTCATTTCGGTATATATTTGAACCTGATAAGTTAATTTACTCTCAGATAAATCAGTACTGACTTCTTTCAGTACATGTTATGATAAATTAGTAGTCGCTAACTCAATAATCTGTTTCGATAATTTAATGCTTGCTAACATGTCTTGATAACCTAATAATTTGTCTCAACAAGTTAATACTTAGTAACATGTCTTGATAAGTTAATAATCTGTCTCGATAAATTAATCCTTAATAACTTAGATAACTCTTAATTTATAGAGGTTCAACTGTGTATATCGACCTTTATATTCTATGTGTTGTTAATATGCTGTGGTTTTAAACCCAGGACAAGCTTTTGGATCCATCGAGTATTACTCATCTTTTTGCTGTTACCAAGTACCTTGGCTTGGTAGCTACTGGAACAACTGGTTAGCCTTCCAATCTTTAATTAGTCATGATAATTCACACGTTAGATATATATAGCTTGTTATCATACTTATTGCTACAATGTTTGAAATATTTAATCTTTTCTTGGCATGATTTTCTTTGGTATTATGCGTGTATTACTTTCTTTCTTACTTTTCAGCTGATGCAAGGACCTTGGTTCAACAAGCAAGAAATGAAGCTGCAGAGTTTCGGCATAAATATGGATATGAGATGCCAGCTGATACACTTGCAAGATGGTACAGAAGTTTTTAACTTGTAGGATGCAAGTTATTTGTTCCTTTGCTCGCTTTCGTTTTGTGTTTGCTGAATAATAATATTGTTACAGTTATGTTTTTCTAGAATAAGTGGAGTAGCTAACAGATAAATTAGGCCATGTAATGGGAGATACTGATATCATAACAATTTTTAAGTTTCATTTTTGATATTTCTGGAAATGCGTAATAAGCTGAAATAATTAGTTATACTACTATTTCCTTTTTAGGAGGATAGCTTATTGGAACTTGTAAAAGAGTGTTAATGTGTTCTGCAATAAGCCTAGAACTTTCTTTTGCGACTTCAAATGTCATGATTTTAATTTCGTTGATGATAATTTTTATCACATATTAGTATGATCTGTGATACGTATCAGCAAGTGTTATGTGTAAAATAGACTTTGCTCTTATGCCCCAATTTAAGTTTTCTGTTTGGTTCGGTTCGAAGTAACCCATATAGGTTGTCTGCATTGTATTTAGATTCTTATAAGATATTAAAATATTAATCAGAGACACTTCCTAATTTCCAAAGTTCGGGGCGCAGGCACATCAGCATCTCATGATAATTTCAAGTACTTGGATACAAAAGGGGTTATTCAAGATTCACAGGGCATATTTAAGTTAATATATTAATATAAAATTTCCACTTATCACACTGAAAACATCTTTATTGCACTGCAGGATTGCAGACAAATCCCAAGTTTATACTCAGCATGCTTATATGAGACCTCTAGGAGTAGGTATGTAACTGCTTCATTTTTGAAGAATACCTCTATAAATGCTGAAAAAACTATGCATCGAGAATTTTTTGCATAGTAGTATAACTTTCCCTCCATCCACAACAAATGACTGGTGGCATTTATGCATATGTAAATTAAATATAATCTTTTCTTTTTGAGAAAATGGAACCTGAGATATATCTCAGGCGACTTTCCACAGATTGTTAATAAAACAATTGTGTTTTGATTTTGATATGGACAGTTTTTTTATATGCACAATCTTTTCAAATCTTTTTAACTTGAAAACACACATGGAATCTGAGGGACCTTACCTGAGATGTATCCCAAGTTCCTTATAGTCCTTTTGACTGGATACACATTACTATGTGTAGCTTCTGAAAATTAATCTACTCCATCACATATAGATGGGAGATTTTTGTTTATGTTTAATTAGTTTCAACCAATGGGATAGAGTAGTGGACAATGTAACGCCTACTGTCTCTAATTACTTTGCTGTTCTGTAATTTTCTGGCAGTTGCTATGGTCTTGGGCATCGATGATGAGGTTGGACCTCAACTGTTCAAGTGTGATCCTGCTGGCCATTTCTTTGGTCACAAGGTACTTCGTGGTCAATTCTTTTTATGTAGACCATATAGCTCTGTATCTAGCAACTTTGTTTTCGTCATATTAAAAAAAGTTTCTGATTATAATAATGTGACCTTATGTGTTTCAGTGTTCTTTTTGATCTTTTACAAAGGACTGTTGATCAGTAATGTTCTCTGTTTAGTCTTTGGAATAACATCACTAAATGCAAATAATAAAACAGATGCTTTTGAAATTTGAAGATTTGGAAGCACTAGAACTTATAGCGTATTTTGTCTTTTTGACTATGTACATATGAGGTTGCATGCCAAAGATTATACATTTGGAATCAGGGACGAAGCCAGCAAATGTAACATAGAGGGGGCCAAAAATATTTTCCGTCAACACTATTAAATATTCAATGTAGCAAATACACAAAAACATTAGCACAATTTATTATAAAGTTGCACGTTCCTTTAAATTTTTTTATAAGGGTAAAAAATATTTTACAGGGGCTAAGTGTTATATTTATATAAAGTATAAAGAATTAAATAAAAAAATTTGAAAAATTATAATATACATATACCAATATAGCGACAACCCTAGGGGGGCCATGGCCACCTCTGGCCCCTATGTAGTCTCTTCCCTGTTTGGAATGGTTGTGCGCCACTTGTTCTGTTCAGCGGTTGCCATTCCTTTATGAAAAGAAAGCTGATTACATATTTTTATGTTCTCTTGTTTTACATGTTACATAATCCAATCTCATGAGGAATATTGGGTCGGAATTGGGATCTTATTGATAACGATTTTTTCTAGGCAACTAGTGCTGGATTGAAAGAGCAAGAAGCAATAAATTTTCTCGAGAAGAAAATGAAGAATGATCCAGCCTTTACGTACGAGGAGACTGTCCAGGTAGATATTACCTTTTCATTGACAAATATATTATATATCTTGATGAAGAATGTAGGACTTGGTATTGCTAAATCTCCTTCAGATTGGAAGAAGCACAGGATTAAAATAAGTACAGCTCATATGGTGACTTTTCTAAAAAATTTGTATAACATGATGGTGTGACTTTTTGTTTTACAGACTGCAATTTCAGCACTGCAATCTGTTCTACAAGAGGACTTGAAGGCCAATGAGATTGAGGTATACTCTGAACCTTTGGCCTTGGTTTGATCATAAAACAGAAGAAAATTTTCCCGTGTTGTCATTTTCTAAGTTAAAACGGCACTGAAGTGCAAGTGTGTTTGCAATAACTTGACTTGATTTTATTCTGTTTTCACCAATTTTGCTTTCTCTTGTATCAAACATACAATTATTACAACATATGGTCTACCATGGTTTCTAATAGTTGTCAGGTCTTCTGTCGAAGATTGAACAATAAGGTGGAACAAATGGTGTATCTGTTACTTATTAATATAATAATAAAATTTGAACAATGTATCTGATGTTATAAATATTGATTGTTCTGGTAATATGCCATTAAAAAGTATTATGCTGATGATAATATTACTTTGCTGTGATTTTAAGCTTCCACTCTGTATGAAAGATCATAAATATTTATATCACACAGTGTCATTTTTGTGGGTATTAAAGTTTTATCTTCATTTTTACAGGTTGGAGTTGTGGTGAAGGGAAATCCTATTTTCCGAGCATTGTCCACGGATGAGATAGACGAGCACTTGACTGCAATTAGTGAGCGTGACTAGTTTAACGAGAAAGACTTAATTACGTCAAGGGAGTGCTTTTTCAAACTGTGTGCATTAAATGTTAGGAAACATGTAATTTGGCTCCAATGATACTCGTTGCCCTCCTTTTTTTTTTTGAATTGAATTTTAAAAAAGTTGTCCTTAAATTTAATTGCTCCAGATATTTATTCGCCGCTAGAACTTAGAAGAGTCCTTTATAAACTAATTTATCATCTGTAAAAGGAATCGTGCTTATGTATTGCATTACAGAAGGTGGGGAATTGGTAAACAATTTGTCTATTTTATATTGACCTGTTCGGGGAGTTTTAGCTTTGTGGGATTGATAGATACATCATGTGTGTAACTTCTAAAATGACCCTCCTATGCAGAAACCAATCAAATAAATTGACTAACAAAAAGCTGTGTGTTAACTTAAGGGCTACAACACTGCTACACAGTGGTTCAAGCACATGACTTGGTTTTATGTAGGAATTTGTACTGTTCTTAAACCATGCATCGTGTTTGATTTTTTTATCTAATGTAGAGGCTGTGCCTTTTAGAAATTCTTTAAAATGGGGGCCGTTTGGCTTGCTTACAAGTGAGAAGATGCTTATAAGCTTCAATATTTTGGGACTGAGAATCTTCTTGTTGCTTTCCCTTGTTAGTTTGAAGCTTTTTGATTTTGGAGATCTTTGGTTTTGCCATTGTATGATAGAGATCGTCCTCCTTGTATATTCACAACTCCGTATGGTTATGTTAGAAGCTGATGGTAGCAAAATCACATCTTCTGGATGGTCATTGCGGGAATAATCCACAATATTGACTCAATATATAACTATTGATTCTTTGTTTACTATTATCCCTTCAATTACAGCTGCAGGTGCTACTGATTTTTCCAGTGTTGCAGAAGTTTCATGGGTAAAATAGTCTTTAAGTTAACATGTTAAGTTTATCAACAGGGTCAGTTTACAGTTATTCCTGGACTTGCGTATATTGTAATAGTTACTACTGAAGCCTTGAAGGACTTCAACAATAGGATTATAATAACCTTTTAGGAAAAATTCTGTAAGCAAACAAATAATTGAACCAAATCCAAAACGTTATTTGTGTGGTGTGGAAATAAATCGCCCACCTCAATTTATTCATCATGTACTATTGTACTGGATAATGATTGTTCTCAATGGATTGTTTCGTTTGCCTAAAAAAATGATATTTTATTGGAGTCTCATCATCATAATAAGATTTTAGGAAAATATCTACATGCAAACAAATAATTAAACCAAATCCAAAACCTTATTTGTGTGATGTGAAAAGAAATGATATTTAATTGGAGTGAATATTCGTTATTACGCTAAAACCATATATGCAGCTTGTTGGCATATTCGATTTTGTTTTGTAATTCAAATAACACGGCATCGGGCCACCCGCCAGAATCCTAATGTTGCTGAGCAAACTTTGCTCGAAAACTATATACCATATATAAATCATATAAATAAAAAAATAATTGGAAAAGTATGTGTGATATAATCTTTTTATTAAATTCTTAATAATAAAAATTATGAAAAACAATGTTAATTTATACTTATTATAAATTTGATCATAAAAAATAAAACATGGCAGTTAGTTCTTAGAACGAGTAAATTTTTACCCAAACCTGTTCTTTCCATCTGAGGTTTTTTCTATTTTAATTTGCTTTAAAAAAGTTATTTATACTTTTTATAGAATCAAAACTTAATAAATAAACAATATTATTGAATTATTATTTTTTTAAATATAATTTTTTCAGAAATAAGATAAATAATTAACTAGCTGGTAGAGGAGTAGTTGGCTAGCTTTCTGTTTCAACATGTATCCTTTAATCCCTAAGATAAAAAGATAGCAGTCCATTATTTTCGGAACCCTTATCTAAAACAATCAATTTGCAGGGCATCGTTTTCAAGAAATAAAGAAAGTGTGGGGAAATCAACAAAATTTAATTATTCGACGCAACCAAACAGTCCTTAACCGATAAGGCCAACGCCACGTCACTTCCCATCTCCTAACTGTTGAGTTTCCATATAAATCACTCAACTTAACTGCTCCTTAAACACATGATTGTTGTTTGTACTAAGCTGTCTGTATCTATAGTTTCCAGTTGTAAGTATTGAGGAGATGAGAACTGAAGGTGAAAGTCGTGATGATCACGTTGTTGTTTCGGACCGCTTGATTTTCGCGTACTATGTTACTGGTCACGGCTTTGGTCACGCTACTCGTGTTACCGAGGTGCATTCTCTCTTTTACAATTTGTTTGTAGAGTTCGCGGGAGTCTCGAGTTCGATATAATATTCTCGAAATTTAGTTGTAACGTATTTTTGGCGGAGGTATCGAGTTCGATATAATATATTTGAAATTTAGTGTTGACGTATTTTCTGTTGATCGTTAAATGCATGTTAGGGTTTTGAGAGAGTTGACTATTGGTAGCTTGAAACTGAGAAAGTCAAAACCGGACTTAGATAAACTTAGGAGTGAGGTTGTGAAATTTGCTAGGTGATTAAGGATTTTCTAGCGATTAATTGGAGGTTAAATGGATGATTGGGGAGTTGATCATGAAATGTGTTGTTTATGTGATTCATTTCTCATCAATTCACTGACAATTTTTTTTTCCAGCAATTTAGGTTTAGGAGTGTTGAATTAACTGTTTTAGATGTACTGCAGATGTTTATCTAACTTGTTAGTAAAATTACATGAATTCCGAAAGCACAATAACGAATTTGCAGATATTTATGTTCATTTGTTCTTTTTGTGGAATTTTGAAATTGACCACTCCGTTTTTGCTGTTTCATCTATGTTCTTCCCGCCTAGCCATAAAATGCCTAATTCAAGGTGCTTTTAGTCAAACTACTCCTTAGGCGGCGGAATGGTCACTGCGTACGACAACTGTTTAGAACGGAGGGTAGGAGATATGTGTATGTGTGTGTGTTTTCTTTGACATTATATCGGTTCAACGTGAATGCGATGCTGGATATATCTAGATAAGACATGATAATTTGCTTTGGGGTTATTCGTTACAATTTTTTTCTTAATTCTGTGTTTAGGTTGTTAGACATCTCATACTTGCTGGACATGTTGTTCATGTGGTCACTGGTGCACCTGACTTTGTCTTTACAACTGAGATACAATCTCCTCGACTCATCCTACGGAAGGTCTGAAGGTCTATAGTGTCCAAAGTGTGATTTTGGTTGAATTATTATTTTGTGTATATTTATTGTTTATTAAGCAGTACTTGGTACATACTATTACAGGTACTGCTAGATTGTGGAGCTGTTCAAGCAGATGCTTTGACAGTGGATCGTCTCGCTTCCTTGGAGAAGGTATGTGTAGTAATTGTTATGATTGTATAAAAACTTATGCATGCAGAAAAGTTTCAATTATGTTGATAGATGACTCGATAAAGTTCAATGTCCTTAACCGAATTCACTAGTCTCTCTCTCACTCACAAACAAATTACCCAATTGCCTACTCATCCTTGATGCTTTACTGCATGTAATTTTGTTGGTTATCACAGTATTCAGAGACTGCTGTAGCACCTCGTGATTCTATTTTGGAAACAGAAGTACAGTGGCTGCACTCTATCAAGGCAGACTTAGTGGTAACTTGATACTCCTTCACGTAATTTTTTGTTTTAGAAATTTCTTTTGGTATATAAGTTGTTGTCTGGTAAATTTAATCCTTTCAAACAGGTTTCAGATGTTGTTCCAGTTGCCTGCCGTGCTGCAGCTGATGCTGGTATACGGTCTGTTTGTGTTACAAACTTCAGGTACTATATATCATCATTGAATTTAGTCAACTATACTGAGACTAGTTTTACTATAATATATGACCTGCACTACAGGTCTACAGCAACATTGACCTATCACATAAGCATGTAGAGTTTCCCCATGTCTTTTCCTTCTTCCAGTAATTTGAAAAGAGTCACGATATTTTTTGCTATTTTACATATCAGCATCGATCAAAATTCAATCATAAGCGCTAATTTCTTTTTTTAAATGGTCAAATTGTTTGGTTCTTCACTAGTCATGTCTGAGCCATTTCTACTTCTTTTAATAAATTTGAATGGATTTCTCTGAATTGAAGTCATATATACAGATGTGCGCCAAGCACAGGGTCCTTGGGATTGTGGTAGCAAGATATATATATATATTTTTTTTCACCATTTACTATTAAAATTTATGCGAGACTTTGGTTCTGTACCCAAGCTCTGTCCATGATTTGGAAATTAATGTATTTTTGAAGTTTTGGTTTTTATATAGGTGTGATAATGAACATATTAAGACTAGTGAGCCTTTTTCTAATCAAATTCTTTCAACATAATATTACAAGTGTCTGATAACCAATCTGTCCTTATTCTATTTCTCTTGAGTCATATTTTTGATCTGCAGTTGGGATTTTATCTACGCGGAGTATGTGATGGCTGCAGGATATCATCACCGATCGATTGTTTGGCAGGTGATACGCTCTTCCATAGTTATATCTCCATGCCCCTTTTGTCCCCTGACCCTAGGCCAGTATTACCAAAATAGTGGCATTAGTTCCCATTGGCTTGAAGGAACTAGATTTTTTACTGCTCTTCTTGTTGAGCCTAACTCGTCATCAGACATATACTTAAAGTTCTGTCTGTTCCAGTTAATTGTAAGCTTTCCACCTGCTTCATTTTTTACCTTAAAATTCATTGCATATCCGAAATTTTACCATCAGATACCGAGGCACCACTAAATATTATTTTGATGAGATAAAAAGCAATGTATTTAACTTGACTGTATTGAATATTGCTTAGTCTAATTACTGAACAAATAATAACAAAGCACTGTTCATTCAATTGTACTTGGAAAAAGAATACACACGGTACACTTTTAGTTTATATGGGCATTTATATACATTAAAAAACCTAAATATATATATCTTTAGTTCTTTATTTTATTGTGAAAATTTTGTTGCAAGTATATCTTGATTCCATGATTATGTTTCCATCTGTCACCACTTTATAGGTCATAACAGGGAGATGCTACATGTCCATCTATTGGCACTTCATGCCATATATATGTGTTAGCTATTTCTAATCTCATATTTAGAACAAATTTGGCAAAATAGTTTGATGTAAACTTATCTGAACTGCTCATGTGATGTTGTATAAAGGAAAAAGATTGTCCTTCTATGTTGATTAGACGAATCATCTTTTGATTTTTATGTGCATGAGGCTCTAACTCGCAGATGAAAATTTAACTCTCATAATTTCTCATCAGTGTTATGGAAGATTATTGTTGATTACTCAATACCTTAACTTCTCCTGCACTTATATGGTGTATCGTGTTAATAGTATTCTGCATAATTAACCCTATTGTTTAACACAGATAGCAGAGGATTATTCTCACTGTGAATTTCTTATCCGTCTTCCAGGCTACTGTCCAAGTATGTCATTCTGACACATTTGTAATATTGATATTGGCTTATTTATCGACTCACTTTTAAATATATACGGACGATTGAGATGATGACAAACTATTGTGACCTTGTTTTTGGTGTCAGTGCCTGCTTTCCGTGATGTTATTGATGTTCCTTTGGTTGTCAGAAGGTTACACAAACCCCGAAAGGAGGTCTGAAACAGAAAATAGGTTATATCTGTCTTTCTCCGAGCTGTACTGGATTTCTTAAATATGCACATATTTTCTCAACTGTTCTAGGTGAGGAAGGAACTTGGAATTGCAGAAGATGTGAAGCTTGTTATCCTCAACTTTGGTGGACAAGTAAGCTACTCCCCCTCTTTTCCATGCATTTATGAGAATTATTCACATTTACATAGTCTATTGATGAAGACATGTGATCTTTTCAGTATGCCCCTCCCATGGGGGCACTCTGTCGTTTTCTTACTCTGTTCCTGAAATTTAAATTATTAATCACTGGGTTTATGCACGATTTACAAAAAAGTCCTGTTTGTCATTTGCTTAGTTGTTTAATTTTATGTCTGCATTCAGCCAGCAGGTTGGAAACTGAAAGAGGAAAGCTTGCCCTCAGGATGGCTTTGCCTGGTATGTTTTTGAATCTTCTATAAATGTATTGCAATCCCTTACTTTTCATGGTAAGCACAATTTGGAATAATGTTCCTAACTTTTTGTTTCAGGTCTGCGGTTCGTTAGAAGACCAGGTTCTTCCTCCAAATTTCATTAAGCTTGCAAAAGATGTGTATACGCCTGATCTCATTGCAGCATCTGATTGTATGCTTGGTAAGTAGTACAAGCTCATCCTTTGCTTAAACATAAATTAAGTACGGTCTCATTTGCTACTCAATTCAGGAAAGATTGGATATGGTACGGTCAGTGAAGCCCTAGCGTACAAGTTACCTTTTGTCTTTGTCCGTAGAGATTATTTCAATGAGGAGCCATTCCTAAGAAATATGCTCGAGGTACTAGTCTATTACCATTTGCTCATGTCCCTCGATCCTTTGATTGCAGATTTCATTTATCCTTCTCAAAGTTTATGTTAACAAATCTTAGAGCAAGTTTCATTTTGATGCAGTATTTCCAAGGTGGGGTTGAGATGATTAGGAGGGATCTGCTAACTGGACAATGGAGACCTTACCTCGAACGTGCAGTTACTTTGAAACCTTGCTATGAGGGAGGTTGTAATGGTGGTGAGGTATACAGCTTACAAGATTATTAAATGGTTTTGTCAAGTTTGCACTTACTAAAATGATGTCAACTGAATTCTGTGGCATTTCTTCTTCATTAACATCGTTAACATCATCTGAAAATATATGTTTCATATGTGCTCTTCGAATAAGTGTGACCAAATATCGCACATGGTCAGATGAATGCGCTTACCACAAAGATAAATAAGATACATATGTTTATATAATCAAAATAAATTCAACACCTTCTTCAAGCTTGACTCAGTAGCAACAAGTAAAACTCTGGTTTCTATCCAAAAAAGACCTTCATCTGATTGGCAGGCATTATTTAAAGTTCCTTGCCTGTTATCCACTAAACATGGCTTTCCAAAGAGTTTTGTCAAGTTACCTAAATATAATAAAAAAAATATATTAGGTGTTTACTGAGAGTTTCCAAACTTGAAGGCTGTCAGGCATGAAATTGTGATGGTTAATACTTGATAGTAGTAATCTGTTATTGGGAAAAAAAAGATGTTCTTCTCCATTGGCAGAGTGTATGAGTGTATCCACAGATAGATTTGTAAAGCTTCCTTACTTTTTCTTATCTATTAATGTGTCTATAGGATTTCAAATAGCAATTTTGTGCTGTATATGGCTCTATCTTTCTCAACAGACAGTTATTTCAGAAAAATGTCTCTAGCAAAATTCTATATGTTCTCTAATAGTTTGTTAAATTTTTAGGTCGCAGCTCGTATCTTGCAGGACACAGCTATTGGGAAGAACTATGCATCTGATAAGGTATAACTCCTTTAATTGATATTTGATTTAGCGTTACTTTTTTTTTAATACTCAAGAGATTTAGCTTTACTCATAAGTGTTAACTTGAGATGCAAACATTTGTTCTGCATATGGTTAAGTCGAAACCATAATCAATAGTCACTTTATTAAATTTAAAGTAAAAGAATCTCAAAACATTATGGTTTATTAGAAAGTAGAAAAAAGTCGCGCCCATTGCACAATGCTCCTGCATCATTATGGTCAGGGAAAGGTCCTGGTGTTTTTAAGGGGTTCAAACCCATTACAAGTGCAGAAACTATATCCTTCCTGCATTTAGGAGATTAGCCAGGGTTCTATTGTCTTGATTGCGTCTTTTTGTGCATATATGATAGTCAAATTCCATCCTATATTAAGCTCTCAATAGAGCATTTTTATTTGTTTTTTGCTAACTTGATGGAGCATTTTAATACAGCTAAACCTTGGTATGCCAAATGTAGTTATTCATTGTGGACTTGTACTTTATTATACCCCTCTGAATCTTTCATGATCGTTGATGTTCTAAAACCTACTCCGAATTCAGAAACTCGTATCAACTTTTGGAATTTGTATCATGAGTGATCTCTATCAAATAATTAACCAGGTGGTTTACTTTCCGTATTCACCGGCTTCTTTTGAATGTATTGTCGATCATTATATGTAGCTTTTTGAATTCTTTAAAAATTGTTTTGCTTGCTCGTGCACACCCAAACAAACAAACAAACACTCAAGTACCTATTCTCATGTGAATAAATCATGGATTACTAATCTTTAACCGAGTATTGGTATACCCATCCTCAGTTTCTAGATTGATTGATGTTGTAGTTGAGTGGGGCTAGGAGATTACGGGATGCTATCGTTCTTGGCTATCAATTACAAAGAGTCCCTGGAAGAGATATTTCAATTCCAGAGTGGTATGCTAATGCTGAAAGTGAATTTGGTCTTCGTACTGGAACACAAAATGCTGAAACAAATCAGTCAAGTGTATTCGAGAACTCGTGAGATATTCTGTGCGCTTTTTTTTTTCATTATTATTAATTTATGCATCTTTTCTTTATTTATATTCATGTCTTTGAATGTTTCTTATTGATCTAGATACATTCAGGACTTTGATATTCTTCATGGAGATCTTTTGGGTCTTTCTGATACGATGAGTTTCTTAAAGAGTTTGGCGGAATTAAATACTTTATCAGATTCTGGAAAGAATGCTGAAAAGCGACAGATGCGAGAGCGCATGGCTGCTGCTAATCTTTTCAATTGGCAGGTCTCTTACATTAAGATATTTTTTTCTTGGGAATTCTTGATTTTGGTACTGTCACTATTTTTGCACAAACATGGGTGAAACTAAGTTGCATCTATGCCGAGCACGGTTGGATAGCTCAAGTGGTTAAGAGCTTATCCTCTGTCGTCCCAGGTCCTAGGTTCGACCCTGGCTCACCCCGAGATTTCACCCCGAGATTTGTTAGAACAGATACTCACTTGTAAGGCTATAAGCCATATTTGTCAAAAAAAAAGTTGCATCTATGCCTATATTTTCTACTCCAAACCTGATGAACTAACTAAAATCCCCAGCTTACTTGTTCTTTTTTTAATATACTACGCAATTTTAATGCTCGCAAAATCTGCAAATGAAACCCTGGTGGTATTTAATTATAGCATTTAAATGTTTAATTCATCGCGGTGTCGTTCACACATACACACACACACACACACACACCCCACCAATTGAAAAGGTTATTTTCCCATAAATATTTGTCATCCTTCTCCTGCTCTCCATCTAAACATCTTGCAAGCTAGAGTTTGTTGTAAATTAAAATTACTTTGAATATATCACTCTTTTATTTTATTTCGTTTGCCAAGTATATATCAATTTTTTGTTATTTAATTCTGATCTGGCAATGGATTCTGCAGAATGTAATGTCAGAAAAATTAGATTTTGTATATACACATGTATGCACATCAAGATTGCTTATCCACTAGAAGCTCTACTTTCTGTAATCATGCATTCTTTTTTAACAACGTTGTACAAATGATCTTTCTGTTCTGATTTATTATTTCAACGTACTTGTTGAAAAAGTTGAAAGTTCTATAATTTTGGTCCTTTTTTATAGTTTATAGCTATCATTGTGTGTCAACTCAAAGTATACAATTTATTACGCAGGAAGACATCATTGTGGCAAGAGCTCCTGGAAGGTTGGATGTAGTTGGTGGAATCGCAGACTACTCAGGGAGCCTTGTCTTGCAGGTGAGTCACCTATTCTATTTTCAGTTATTTGTTTATACAATAATCGTTGTGCAATCAACTAGGAACTTTTCTCTTGACTCGCTTCAGAAGTAATTACATTATAATGGCAAGTAGAAATATCAAATATCTACTTTTTTGACCACCTAAAGCATGGGCATAGATCTTTTGTATGGTATTACTTACGAAACAGAAGGAAAAATGTTTTGGGAATAGTATTGTTGTCCTTTTTTTTATTTAAAATGATTAAAAGGAGACTTGGTGCCAGAGAATTAGATTTTCATCTAATCTATTACGTATATTACAACAATATGGCAGAGTGAAAGAAATATTTGTGTCTCCTTTACAATATTAGTCACCGCTACTGGCTACGTTGATAGGATGAATTGATCAAAATGTTTTTTTTTGAATAGTTCCAAGAAATAATAGTATGACGTGATTCACTAACATTGTTCACATACTTTGCAGATGCCTATTAGAGAAGCCTGCCATGTTGCTGTCCAAATGATTCATCCAAGTAAACAGAGGCTCTGGAAGCATGCCCAAGCTCGACGTCAAGGATCGACGCCAGTGCTACAGATAGTACATTTCTGGGCTCTGCTTATTTCTACTTGTTAATATGCATAGAAATACTGATATTATCATCTTGAGAGGAGTAAATACCATTATTATATGATAAGTCCTTGTGTATGCATGTTAACATGACAAAAAGGCATTTATTAATATGTTGTTGTTCTTTGTTATAGTAATCAAGTGCATGCTTTTAGAGAAAGCAATAAGGACGAAACTTCTCATATTTTGTTTCCCATAGTTTATGGTTTGTAGCTAGTGGCATTATAAGTCTTGTTAGGATCGATCTTTGGCAGGAGATGCCAAACTAAAGGTGTCATATATGATAAAATGCACAAGTCATTGTAGTCTTAACAACAAAACGTGTGAATCCAGACTTATATGTTTAGTAATTTCTATTTATTATGTTTCTAAGATTTTACTATTTATAACATTTAATCACTTATACCAGGTATCATATGGCTCTGAACTAAGTAATCGTGGTCCAACCTTTGACATGGACATCTCAGATTTTATGGATGGCGAGGAGCCAATGGCATATGAAAAGGCTAAAGTTTACTTTGCTCAAGATCCATCGCAAAAGTGTGTCAAATTTTTTTGTGTTTGTTTTGTCTAAATTTAGTGTGCCATATATGTTTTACTAATAAGGGTGTATTGTAGATGGGCTGCATATGTTGCGGGAACTATTTTGGTTTTGATGAAAGAGCTGGGTGTACGCTTTGAGAATAGCATCAGTATGCTGGTGCGACTTATATTTGTTTAGTTTTTTATTCTGCTCTTTCTTGATGCCTGAATTTTTCCCAACATTAATTATAAAAATTGCTCAAATGTTCATGTTTATACCCTGTTAAGAATTTTTCTTGATTTTTATTTGTTATTTCGTATTACTAATATTGACTAGAAGCATTTATGACGGGCACTTAAATCGTCAAATGATCTTTAAATAGTTTAATTGGATTTTTTTTTTGTTGTTGATATTTTATTGGTCTAGAAATCTGGATTGCATGTATGATTTGGGGAACATTCTGCACTTAGTTACTGGAATTCACTGACCATATATACACTCACAAATTTGTGGAAGACAATTGTCTAGCCAGTTTTCGTTCTTCTTTTGTGTACGCTTAGCTAGAATTGTTATTACTTTTTCTGTCAAGTAATAGGATTACTTGATTGTATGCGACAGTGATAAATTACTAAGTAGTAAAATTTATAAATCACAAGTGATATCTTATTAAAAACAGGTTTTTATTCGTTGAATAGGTTTCTTCTGCTGTCCCAGAAGGCAAAGGTGTTTCTTCTTCTGCTTCAGTAGAGGTTGCTAGCATGTCTGCCATAGCTGCTGCTCATGGTACTCACTTTAGTTGCCTAATGACTCGAGGCATTTAATTTATAATTCAATTTTATCCATGATAGCACTCACGTTTTTGTTGAGAATGTATGAGATTTTTTTTTTATGCAAGTCGATATCTATAATTCCATGTTATTCACTTTTTATCTGGATGGTGTTTCCACCTTGAAATCTTTTAAGAGTGAACACTAGCTTCTATGTTGTGAATCTTGTTTCTTCCACAGCAAACTTAACTACCAAGTCTGCATGTTTTCAATATGGGTAATATAGTGGAAAATAAATGAATAACTTGGTCTCTAAGGTTTACTTCATAGTAATGCTGAGTACTAGTTTAGCTTCATAGTAATGAAAAACATTTGATTTCTTTAAACTATGCAATACAGGCATCGACATCAGCCCAAGGGACCTTGCTTTGCTCTGCCAAAAGGTCTGACATGTAATGGACTTGATAATAATAATGCATTAGCACTCGGCATATAATCATTTAGTATTGCGGCCTTTTACAGAGGTTATCTGTTTAACTTCTAATTATAATTTTTTTTTAACAGGTAGAGAACCATGTTGTTGGAGCTCCATGTGGCGTGATGGATCAGATGACTTCAGCGTGTGGTGAAGCCAACAAACTGCTTGCTATGGTTTGTCAGGTAAGATTTGTAATATCTGTTGCAGAAACAAACATAATAATAGTCTGATGTTTTAGAAAAAAATATTGATTGTATGTTTTGCAGCCAGCTGAAGTACTTGGGCTTGTAGATATTCCTAGTCATATAAAATTTTGGGGAATTGATTCAGGATTGCGGCACAGGTATCATATCTATTACCAATATTTGAGCTATTCCTGTGATAATTGGAAGATTACCCCAGACTTGTCTTCTTGATCTGTCTCCCCATTCCCAATCCCTATTTCCTTCGGAGAAAAAAAAGCTTATCTTTTGTTATGCACCCCATAATGGGAAATTATGCAGCGTTGGTGGTGCAGACTATGGTTCTGTCAGAATTGGAGCTTTTATGGGTCGAGAAATAATCAAATCTACTGCATCTGCCAAGTTATGTAAATTTCTATCTATTGCAAACGGGACACATACAGATGAACTGGAAGAAGACAGCCTTGAACCACTTGAAGCTGAAAAATCACTAGATTACTTGTGCAACCTGTCACCTCACAGGTATTATGTCCAGTACAACTCAACTAAGTACTGGTTCCAAATTGAGCAAAACGAGTCCAGATTAATAAATTAGTAGTGCTCATCCAGATTATTCATCTAATTTATCTAAATTTCTTTACATTGTAGATATGAAGCTCTATACGCTAAGATTCTTCCTCAGTCTATGCTTGGCGACACATTTCTGGAAAAATATACAGACCACAATGATCCTGTGACAATCATTGATAGGAAGCGTAATTATGGAGTTAAAGCTGCTGCTAAACATCCTATATATGAAAATTTCCGTGTGAAGGTTAGCATATTACTCCTGTCGTATGTTACATGACATCCCTTGTGTCTGCATACCTTTTCATTACTAACTTTTACGTTTGAGATCATTCTCTTTGTGAAGTCATCATAGTCCATGTTATGGAACAATTGAATAAGGTTCAGAAGTAAAAACAATAGTTTCTAGTTTTACAAAGTCTTTAAAGAGTTGTGACTTTCGATGGCTTTGAAAAACTGATAGGAACATTAGTTGAATATATTCAAGAAATATTGTAAGATCTAGGGTGAACGGAGCAGGCTGTTAGCATCAAGAGTGCAAGATTGTACAATAAAGGTGATCAAACATTAAACAAGTGCAAAACCACCATCGAGCTGACTGCTGAGTATGCATGTGCTCTTGGCATCGCTTGTGTAATTACATCTCAGAAGCATCAATAGTGTATATAGGAATGTAATATGATGGTTTTCTTAAACATGGAAGCTGTGTGACAAACAAAATCTACTATGAACTATAGATAAGAACTTGCTCTACAAATAAATAGCAAGAACTGTCAGACACTGCATTTGTATATAGCATTGTGAAATAATTGCTCTTTACTTGTTCTCAAATTTTCATGATTTCGATAAGAGAAAACATAAATGCTGCATCTATTATACTATTATAATGTGTAAATTTAACAAGGAAATGATCAATATATACTGATGTACAGGCATTCAAAGCACTACTAACATCTGCTGCATCAGACGACCAACTTACGGCACTTGGAGAACTGATGTATCAGGTATGGTGCACATAGATTTAAATGTGAACCCTCATTTGTTTGAGTAGAATTCTGCTCCTGCAGTTTCTCTAGTTGTCGTACAATATGATTTTAATGCAAAATCTCAAGTCAGTAACTAGTAGAGGATGCCCTACTGGTGGGACACCCATCTTCTCTATGAGGTTTAGTGTTCGAAACTTGCAGTCTTGTACGAGTGTCTGAGTTGAAAATCATAAAGAAAACTGTCAAGTATTAACATCACTGATTATTATAGGTATCAATTATGTCAAGACTTTATGCAGTTTAATGGACCACTCGGATTTGACTATCAATAAATATTTCATACCTGTTGAGTAAAATGATAGATCCCGCCTAGTTATATATTATATTAGAAAATTGTTAGACATAATAAAATTTGAAAGAATTTTAAATGCAAATATAAGGCAGGACTAGTTTATAATGGGTTGTGCTTCCTTGTGTACCATTTTCTGCAGTGCCACTATAGTTATAGTGCTTGTGGACTTGGCTCGGATGGCACAGATAAGCTGGTTCAACTGGTGCAAGAAACTGAGCACAGTAAACCATCTAAATCTGGTGATGGGACTCTGTATGGGGCAAAAATTACAGGGGGTGGATCTGGAGGAACAATTAGCGTCGTTGGTAGGAACTGTCTACGAAGCAGCCAACAGATATTTCAGGCGAGTTTCTTATCTTTACGAATTTGTCTGAAATTTCAGTTTGTTATTGTTTATAGCTGTTTCTGATTTCTTCTAGTCTAAAAGCTTAGTATGTTAGGAATAAACTTCTTTTGTATATGAATGCAAGGACCACGGTTTGCACTTATGGTGGTTTTGAAACATGATGTCGTAGATAATAAAGTAAACTAGGTCATTTTTGTAAGCAATGCGACTCCTGAATTAGTGAGGTATAATGAAGTTCTTGTCCCAATGGTTATTCGTCTCTTGTAGCTGAGAGGTTGAAAGTTCAAACTCATGAGTTAAGTAAAATGTGAGACAAACCTAGTAACTAGATAAATTAACACATAATTAGTAAGCATTGCATAGTGGCATATTTGATTAAACCAAACATTTGTATTTATGTACAAGAAAGTAAAAGCGATAAATAATCTTCAATTTTTTACCACTGAAAGTCGTAACTAAACATCTATGAGATGCAATAATTCTTGTAACAAATTACAGGATTTATGAAGGAACAACTGACTCATTTAATCTTCATTTTCCAGATTCAGCAGCGATACAAGGCTGCCACTGGGTATCTCCCAGTTGTTTTTGAAGGTTCATCACCGGGTGCAGGAAAGTTTGGACACTTAAGAATTCGTCGTCGCCTCTCGCACAAACAGTAATATACAAACAAAAGATACGAAATTAAGAATATACACGTTCTTAGTGGTTAATAATCTGTCACGTCTGAGCTCACCATTGTTCCACTATCCGCACAAAGCAAGACAGTATCATCGTCTCTGGACTTGGACCAAAGAATCTTGTGTAGTATATATAGGTGGGTGAGGATTGTGATTTTATATAGCTTTTATATTGCAAGTGGAATTTCGATGAGAACTTGCAGATGTATACATGTGTTTCTTAAACAATGTTAGAGCTCGGTGTATTGTGTTTGAATGCACCGTAGCTCACTCCGAGATTTATCAGAACAGATTACTAGTTATAAAAGTTAGTTGACTTCATGCTACTTTAAGAGCGAATTTTTACGATGCAAAAAGTGACGAGAAAATGTTGCATTACAGAGACGAAAAAAAACAAGTTTAATCAAGTAGGAGAAAATGCTGCATCAGTAGGAGGAAGAAAAACAAATTCTCCAAATTTTGTTCAATCCGATGGAAGAACATCTTCCAACGGTGTCCTGTAATTCAATTTCTAAAAATTAATGACCGTGTATTGGATGATAATTCTGATAATAGTTATTTGTGTTCAGATTCTCTAGCTGTGAAGATTATGGGGGCCTTTAATTAACTCAGTGTTGGGATTTTTTAGGATCTTTAATTAATTCGGTGTTGAGATGTGGGATTAACCTCCCAGATGAGGGAACCCAGATGAGGGAACCCTATCAGAGCCGTCGACTCCAACTTATCTTATCATTTCTTTTTATTTAAATGAGAGTGTAACGCTGACTCCAACTTATCTTATTATTTTTTTATTCAAATGAGAGTGTAATTGATAAATCAGTTAATTTTTTTTAAAATTAATCAGAAATTAATAAAAGAAATATAATAATGAAAAAAATTCGTTAATATGGTAAATAATCATATATTTAATTTATTTTTAATCGGTTCGTGAACATGAATAATCGGTGATTAATCGTGATTAATCGAATTTTGGAACAGAGCTTATACCGAAGGACCAACCTCGTTTTATCCCGCAACGGATATACATTTGTTCGTCTCTTCTTCTTCTTGTTCTTCAAGAAATTAGGATTTTATTTTTGAGATATTCAATTAACAAAAATGGAAAATATGGATCTAAACGCCCCGCACTCAATGGGAACAACGATCATCGGCGTCACTTACGACGGCGGTGTCGTCCTCGGCGCCGACTCCAGAACTAGCACTGGTAATTTCTTGTTTTTTTGGGATAATTTTAATTGAATTGAGTGTTTTATTGATTAACTGTTGCTTATGTGATTGAATTTGGATTGGATAGGTATGTATGTGGCGAATAGGGCGTCGGATAAGATCACTCAGCTCACTGATAATGTGTACATTTGCCGGTCCGGTTCGGTATGTTTTCGGGCTCTCGTGGACTTTGTTTAGTGTTTTTGGCATAGTTTTCGAGTTTTCGGTGTAATGTGGATGTTGTGAAGTATGACTAGGTGTTTAATAGGCGGTTTAGGTTGTAGTTTTCGGGTGTTCGGGTGTAATGTGGATGTTGTGAAGTATGACTGCAAGTTTAATTGGCGGGTTTAGGTTGTAGTTTTTGACATATGAGGTATAATGTGGATTCTGTAAAGTGTGAAATGTGATTGACTTAAATTTTAATATTGCAACTAGTGATGCTACACTAATGTAGAAACTCGTAGAATTTGAAATTGTGACCTACATTGAAATGGAGGAGAATGCTGTGAGTGATTTTTGGGAGGAGTGTCTCGTATTTTTGGAGTGAAATTATCTATATAGTTTCACTCGATTTGACAATTGTGTGTTTGCTGAGTATTAATGAGTATGACGGATAAGGTTATGTGGTTGCTGGGTTTTCATGGTTCCTACTCTTATTGTATGTTTGGATGTTTGTGTGAATTTTTCAGGCAGCTGATTCACAAATTGTATCTGATTATGTTCGATATTTTCTCCATCAACACACGTGAGTGATCACTGTCTTGCGTCTCTGTACATTTTTATTTCCTAGTTTTGTTTTTGGGTTTACATCATTTAGATCAGCTCATGCTTTGAGCATTTTTTGTTTTGATTTTGATAAAATCAAATATGGTTTTAGATATTTGAGTGTGGGATTTAGAGTGTGCGGAAAATATATAGTAAGAGTAGAGGTAGATGATAAAGGCCTATTCCTTATATTGAATGCACACAGAGCTACAGAGTAATTAGCTAGGAAAACATTTTTGGTTGATGCATAATGAAGCTATTATCTGGTGGAGATTTTGTTTATGTTTCCACAATTGTATGTTGATTGAAATACATTTTCTAGTGTAATTATTGGACGATGTTAGTTCTGGAAGTGGGGAATATTATATTTGACTAGGTCAAACTCATTTGCTGCACTTCAACTATAGTTCAGAATCCCATCCCTATACTGGAATCTAAAATGCATTGGGTGTTTGACCACAGAAAGTGGTATGTTCTGTACTGATTTTATCCTGCATGTCGGTCTATTCATCTATGCATCAAGTTAAATTACTGCCATTTGGGTTACTTTATAGTGCATATAGCTTTTGTCAATTTGTAATGTTTTGTCTTATGTCTATCAGATAATGAGGTTCTGTCCTTGCAGGATCCAGTTGGGGCAGCCTGCAACTGTAAAAGTTGCAGCGAATCTTGTTAGGCTATTGTCGTATAACAACAAGGTTTGATTGTTAAAATATTTTTGCATTTCCATGTAACTGTTATTTAATCTTTTAGGTGTAATAACATTTGACATAATTGTGACTCCTATAATTTAGTTGTATTAATTCCGTTCTCAGTTATTTCAACATCATTATTGAAGGGAAATTTGATGCAACAAAATTGGATTATGACTAACATAATTTAATTACCGGTAGTGTTTTGTAGACTCTACATAAGCATTATGGGAAAACCTTTATACTGTTGAAGCTTCCCTACTAGCCTATCACAGAATGAGTCTTACTTGCTTTTTAGTAGCCATTCTCTCACAGGGTTTGGCAAGTTTTGATGTTAGCAATAAATAAATTTTAGATTGTTGGTTATCTGTAAAATAATTATCGGAGGATTAGTAAATGAAGATTTACTGTAAGATAAATACCAAAAGATCACAACTAAAGTCTATGTCCAATCTGTCTAGGTGCTGCCTAAGTGCATAGAAGATAGATAATGAGTCAGATTCCCAATTTTAGGATTTTAGGGATGTAGATCCAAAATTGGACATAAGCGCTAGGACCTGGTATGCAACTGTGATACTATATATTCTATATGTTCTGATATGATGTCTATTACGATATTGCCATCAAAACACCAAAATCAGTCGAATATATATGTGTGTAATTGCAGTAAAGGTCTTGCTCCATACATATAAGTTGGAAATGGATATGGATATATAGGTTGAATTGCTTAAGTAAGAAATTTCTGATCGCAACAGGAAGGATTGGATATGTAATACCTTTTTCGTATCTGGCATCGTATCACGAAAGATTGAATAGCATGAGACTCTGGGTAACAGAGGGTATTCTTCTCTCACTTTTGGAAAAAAGTATTGTTTTAAATTTAAAAAGATATGTTTGTGAAACATGTAGCTGTAATGCTGAGGCTTCTGCTATTGTGCGTGAATAGTCAATTCTGATCCCAACTCTTATCTTCCCCCCTGATTTTATATCTATGAAATCTCCGAGTAATGTGATTTATAAGTATCACAGAACATGCTGCAAACTGGTATAATTGTTGGTGGATGGGACAAGTATGAAGGAGGCAAGATATATGGAGTCCCGCTCGGGGGAACAATTATAGAGCAGCCTTTTGCCATTGGAGGTTCTTTTCTATCTTAATACTTGTAGTGCTTTGAACTCCATATTTCCTGTCACTACATCTCTAGAAAGCATGTGTCAAAATCATAGATACAAGGAAACGGGTACGCTGCCACGAACCGCGATCTAGATCGTTCGTACCCGATACGGTCGGAAACGCGAACGGAAACGTTCAGGGTCGCGACCCAGATCGCCGGAAGTGACGACCCGCAAGAACACACTTCATTCTTGTTTTGAACAATAGATCCATGTCTATGTCATATGATAAGTAATTTATTTTATCAATAAATGTGTACTTTTATTTGGTATTCAATATCTTTTTCTTTATAAAAAATTATAAATGTATAAATTATCAACTAAAATTGTATATTATAATGGAATTTATATATATGATTATAGAATTCTTTTTAAAAGGACCAATCGTACCCATACGTTCCATCGTACCTATACGTTCCATCGTACCAGATTCACTAAAACTAATGTTCCACGTACCCGATTTCGTTCCCCGTTTCGAATCGAACCCAGTCCTATGTAACTATGGTCAAAATATTATGACTGTGGCTAATGCAATTATAAATGACGTTGGAATCTTTTAAAGTAGGAGCAGTTTTTTTTTAAATTTTAGTTGGTTATCTTTAAGACTTTAATTTGGATTAGGCAAGTAGTTTAGTTTAATTATAAATAGGGGATCATACTTTGTCATTCAACAGTTTATTATATGAGAATTGTATGTGGTTAATTTTCACTCTCTTGCATGAGGATTTTACAAAGTATTGTCCAAAACCCTATCTTGGCCCCTGTCCCTCATCAGTGGCCTTTCCAGTTGGTGAACTCTTAGACACCAATCTGAGGAATTTAAGATGGACAAGGTTACAAGTTGGATATGATAATTAAGAAAAGATCATCATCCATATTCATCTGTATAGGCTGGTATATTTGTATTTACTTTGTCTTGATTAGGTTGTGGCATAAGTGTGACAGTCATCTTTGATCTTTCTGTGTTTCACTGTTTCTCTTATTGTATTTGTTCATGGTAAATGTAGATGAAGTATAAATAAACCCAATTTATAATGCTGATAATAGAATTATATAAAAATATGATGTGATAATACGTTTATATTTCTCTTACCATAAATATTTTATATTGCATAAGCACTCGATTTACTTGGTGTTGGGTCTAGTAGGTCCACACCCGGGGTTTACTTCTAAAAGGTTCCTTGTCAATTTTTACTTATTTATTTTATATTGCAAAAAAGTAGTAGAGTCGATGTAAACTGGACTTCAGTGGTGCCATGTATTAATTATCACTGTTTGAGTTTTTCATAATGCCTGTGGGCTGTGGTACTCTGCAGGGTCCGGTTCGAGTTACTTGTATGGATTCTTTGATCAGGCATGGAAGGAGGGAATGAGCAAGGATGAGGCCGAGGTATTTACTTCTTGTGCACCACTTTCTTGTTATATAAACCTATATAGAAATATCTAATCTGAAAGTTTGAAGAAAAGATGTAAAAACTTTGGAGCATATTTAAAACCAAGGCTGTTCTGTGCCTTTAGTTTGTACCGCTTTCAGGCACTTGGATAAAGCATGTCTACTATAGTGCAGATATAAGATGTTAAACTTGGTTCCCTTGAAATTATATCTTCCTTGACGGTCTAAAGTTCAGTATCATGCTTTGATAACTTGGAAAGTTATACAAATGTTTGTTCATGTTTCTGTGTATATATCTCTTGGCAATCAGCTGCTGAAGCCCAGATACCTAGGAGATGTTGAATGCTAGACCCAAAATTATTTTTTAACACTTGTCTTCTTTTTTTTTCTTTTGCAGCAATTGGTTGTCAAGGCAGTTTCCCTAGCTATTGCTCGAGATGGTGCTAGTGGTGGTGTTGTCCGAACAGTCATTGTAAGATTATTTACTTCTATCTAGTTTGCCTTTTCCAATTTCTTTACAGATACACATGCGTCTGAAACTGGATGGTTGTATATGTTATTCCTTTCATTTCTGTCATCTTATTATTGATTTCCCGTTCCAGATAAACTCGGACGGAGTTACTAGAAACTTTTATCCTGGTGATACTCTCCCATTGTGGCATGAAGAACTTGAGCCCCAGAACTCTTTGCTCGATATTCTAAACGCACCTGCTCCTGAGCCAATGAATATATAAGCGGACCTTCTACGCTCATTACCTTTTCGCTTTGGCCACTGTTTGTTTAAAATTGTTATGGGATTGGTAAAGCAGATGTTCTTTAATTTTATCAGTGCGCAACAATCTGGTGGATTGGAAAGTGACTTGAGATTATTGGTTTTTCCTATCATAGAAAACACTTTGGCTCTACCAACTAGTACCATTTGTAGCACTCTTAGCTAAAGCGCTTGAGATTTGTGATGTCTTGAGGTTTTTTTGTAAATTTCCTGTACAACTTCAGTGGCTATGGTAAATGATGTTTGAAGCGCAATCCTTCTCTTCTTGATCCATTTGTCGTTTCTTTTGCTCCAAATGATATCGAAAAATGTAAACCTAAAAATGTATAGCATAACAAGATAAACCAAAGCTATTCGCGTTGCATTTGTATGGTTCAAATGGATAAACCTCATTTAGTTTGGTTCTCTTGAGGATCCTATCGAACAAAAGCAAAGCATAGTCAATCCTAACTTCACAATTTGTTCGAATTGGACTGAGCTCGGACGGTTTTAGATCTGATATTGTTCGATTTGGATTGAGCCCGCACGGTTTTAGATTGAGCACACGTCGGTAACGAGAACATACTGATTTTCAGACCAGCAGCTTCATACTACTCACAAGAAACTGAACAGATTCGAATTCAGATCGACATGATTATGCACAAAAACAATGTAAGAACTTGAAAATCATAACAGAGTATATTTCATTTAATCATTCGAACAAATCACTTGCACTTGACATTACATATACCTTTCACTGACTTGTCAGTATCTTTTCACTCCCCTGATTAGTCTAATGCTCGAAAAATGAAGTGCACGGTTGCTGTAATTAGCGGGGACTATGATAGGTATTATGGGTTGATTACGGAGGCTCTTCCAATTTCAATATGCAATCGGATCACGAATCAGTGGCAACAGCTTCTTGGAGTGGGAGCAGTTTAAGAGGAGACGACATGTGCACACCGCGGGGACTGGATGATCCAGTGATTCCAGTTAACCTTCTATCATTCGATTTCACAACACCAGTGGCTTTCACAATACTGGTGATTTCAGTATATTTCCTCACTTCAGCCGCAAGCTCTATTATCATGTCATCTTCGTGGCCTGATGCATCGATTCAAGTCACATAAGTTAAACCAAGCATGAAAAGGTAGCATCACGAACCTCAAAAGTACGAGACAGGATGCTTACCAATATTAAACAGGGCTTTCTCCAACAAGAAGATATAGTCTCTGTTGTTTCCACAGGGACCATGTGCTGTCGCAATTTGCCTGATTGCAGAACCAATTAAGAGGATTAGCTATCGACGAAGAAAAAAGTAAACACACAAGTAGAGCAAGCCAAAATAGCGACAAATGTCAAGCAGCAGTGTAATCTATGAAACCGCACCTCGCCATATCCTCCAACGGGGCAGGCCCTAGGTAGTACCTATTCGACACTTTGTCTGGAGTAGATGTGAAACTGCAGAAAATATAATCAAAATTGAGAATCTTTCCATATATGTAAGTTAAATGTTATAAATTATCTCCGATGCAATATAGATATCTTTGGTTAGTATCTTACACTAGCATTCCAGTGATAGCAGGTTGTTCCGAATCTTCTTCCTGGAGAAGGAAATCACATGAAAATATAATAAGGGGCACATTCTCGCGAAGAAACTTGTTAATGAAAATGAAATCATGTATATAACAGCATAGAATTACAAATGTACTTGCCTTGAAGAATTCGACAATCGTCTTTCTATCATACTCGCACTCTCTTCGCTCTAGATACTGGGAAAAAAAAGAATCAGATCAGTACCTAAGTTTTATCAAAGCTATTTTTAAACGAAAATTCAATTACAGAACGAAATCGACTCTTTTATTTCCAGAAAGGCCTACCTCCATTGCAGCTCTTTCTTTCTCCAGACCACCTCGAATGCAGTAAGCTACACCCCACTGAAAGAAATCATAGTCTTAGGCTAATGCAAAAGAAAATGGCATTTACAAATAGGTCAGGTATATCTTGCTAAAATATACTCCCTCCGTCCCCTTTTACTTGTCCCTTTTGAAAAAATAACGCATCTTAAGAAAATGTTAGGTGAATGTCTTGTTTTCATACATATCCCTAATAAATGTAATGAATTAGATAGAGTTGTGTATATATATATGCTAGTCAAACATTGGAAGTTGTTACATTTTGAAAAAACATACAAAAAAGTGGACAAGTAATTTGGGACAAATTTTTTTTTCAAAAGGGACATGTAAAAAGGGACGGAGGGAATACTACATTACGGTTTTACGGTTTCAGGAGAACTACCAACTTCACACGTTACACAAAGTCGCAAAGGTTTTATCACAAAATGCTACACAAGTCATACAATTACAACTTTGAAGGTTTTAGGTCAGCAACGAAGGTTTTACGAGAATTGTTAACTTCACATGTTACACAATGTCGTAGAATTGCAGATTTGAAGATGTTAACTTCACATGCTACACAAGTCATACAGTTACAGTTTTGAAGGTTTTAGGCCATACAATTACAGATTTAAAGGTTTCAGGGAACCGTCAACTTCACATATTACACAAAGTGGCAAAATTACAGATTTGGAGGTTTTACCATAACTGTTAACTTAATGTCGTAAAATTACAGATTTGAAGAACCCAAATCTCCGAAAACTACAACATAGCACAGCATCAATAACAACCACAAGGAGTAAACACTTACGCAAATGGCTCCTTCCTCGTATTCCAGTGTGCAAGTTCTTGCAGGATGTTCAGGCGTCCCTCTGTGATCAATACACGCTGCAACAAATCAAACAACAATTATTATCCCACAAATTCATCGAAATCGAAAAAAATACTAATATTCATCTGGCCTCAAATACTAACCAAGATCGAAAACACGCTTGTAGTCCTTAATAAAACCAATCACTTTCTCATCATACTCAAACCCAAAGTTCCACACCAGAGAGCCATACCCAAAAACCCACAAAACCATGGTTCTTAACTGCACCAAAAAAAAAAAATCAGTTAAATTATCGTAAAAAATTAATCAAAAATATAATTTCTAGGTGCACTATTATTTTACCTACCACCTTCCTAGTAACAATAATCAAAATCACAAAAACCCGTAAATTTCTCCCGTTCAAGAATAACTCGTACAAAACCCGTAAATCCGAATTGAATACACCCGAATCGAAAAGACGAGGACTTACGGTGAATTTTGCGATAAAACACAGACAATGCTTTGCCCTCGTTTGTTGAGGTGGGTTTACGAGGGTGAATGAAGGAGGGTACGTAACGAGGGATTATATAGATAGAAAATCTAGACATGTACGTTAAATATGATATTGTAATGAAACGAGGAGTGATGAAAGGAATGTATTTGGACGGGATCACGTGTATGTGCGTGATGGGTTCGGTGTCCACGTACTTTATTTACTTTGCGTTAAATTCTGTGTCTCGTCAGATTTTAATTGGGTTTTTTAGTTATTCCGAGATGCTTTATTATTGGATATTCGGTTAGATTTTTTGGGAGGGATTCGAGACTTAATTGATGTTGATCCTTCTTAATTAACCGATGTTAAGACGATCCTTCCTCTTAAAATGAACCGATGCTAAGATTTTCTCCTATTTTTTATTTGGATATATACCATCATACTTAATTTTTTTTTCCAAATTTAGGTATATAACCTGTGATGGATTCCATCCGTCTTAATATAATGAAATCCTCTCTGCACATAAATCAACTCATTAAAATATATTTGTGTGTCGTGTAGCCAAAAAGTTTTAGAAACGAAATTCAAAATACGTAGTATTATTATTATTTTTTTTTGTCAGGGTCTGCATACACGTAAATGAATTGTATAAAATACAATAGCTGCATTAAGAGAATTCTTTCATTCAAGAAAGTTTATTTTCAAACTGAAAGTCATGCAAGATGTCCCCAGAAGCTTAGAAAATAAGGCTTTAAATATTAAAAAGATAAACCCTCTTCAAGCATCCTCGACTCCTCTACTCCAAAGCCCGTATCCAATACCTGCATCAAATTACACAAAAATCGAGTGAATCCTAACTTAAATAAATATAACAAAACTAACTGTCTATCTTGGATTTGAGCCATTAATAAATAGCTATAAAATTCATTATTTTATCAACTAGAATCAATAAAATAATTCATAAGGGAACATTCAAATCTAACCAAAGGGGATTCCTTTGGTTAGATAGAAATAAGAAACTTGTGAGTCAGTCTTCTACTCTACTATGTTCTTCTCAATTTCACCTAAAATTACTTAGTCATCATTACTACGACTATTTCTTATCCCTGCTTGGCAAGGACGTATCTAGAAATTTAGTAAATGGAGGTAAACAACACACAAAAATTCGCTGTTTAGAGGCAAAAAATTTCCAGGACGGCACCAAATCCACATACTCAATATCTCACAATTCAGCCTTAACTTCAGGTCTCAGTGGCAAAGTTAATTATTTTTCAATCTTTTAATTATGTCACATCTTGTAAGTGATTGTTTTTCATCATAAATAGTAATTAATAAAAAAATGTTAATATCATAATAATCTAAATTTCAAAATTTTAATGTAAAGTTATTTTTTAAGTCATATTTTTCAATCAATGAGTTGTAACTACTTAATATTAATCTTGAATATTTTTTGAGGTATAATGACATATTATTTTAATGATTACTTCGCAAATAAATGTCTTCAATTTTATAGACTATTTTGTTATATACGATATTGCAATTATGTATTTCTTGCTTTTAATGTTAAAGGGAGTCCATAACATGAGAAAAAACAATTTTAAATAAAATATCATTTAATGAGCAACAAAGGTAGGGCCGATAATTTCGTGTATTAGTTTGAGTCGGGTTGATAGTCGCCGGTTAGAAAATTTATCAGACTCAAAATTTTATTGGATCAGAATATCCAACCCGCACTACTCACGGGTAAACCGAACCGGACCCGACACATAATATTTATTGATAAATATTCCTTTAAATAATAAATAATATCATTTTAATCTAAATAAATATTTTTAAATAAACTTAACTAATAAATTTTATAAAAATAATACAAATACATGTATTCATATAAATATACATAATATTTATATTATATATTAGTTTTAGGTTAATTCTTGATAATCCGAATTCATCTGAAAATAATTATTTTTTTGGGGTTGATTACGAGTCAACTTGAATTCGAGTCGAACCCAAAAAAATTCAACTTGAATTTATCGAACATATTAAAATACGTGTAAACAGTAAACCACTTATGTAAAGTGGGACGGAGAGGAGTAATCGTTAGAATATAAAGGTGGATTGCGCCCACACACTGCAGCATTAAATATCTGACGGTTGTGTCCTTGATTAAACCATATCTTTGCTCAATTTTAACAAAGTTTATTATAGGCCACAATTAAGGGGATAAATATTCAGAAATAAAATAATGAAATAATTGGATTATTAATTAGTTCGGTGTTTTTCAACGCATGTCCACAAAAACGGGTGCACGAAAAACGAGGGTAGAGCAGGAAAAGAGTCCAGGTTCAATGAACTTGAATTTGTTCAGAGATTTGCATCTTCTGTCAATCTTCTGATGCTGTGGTCACACGCCTACAGGATATGGAAATTCTTCAACTTTTGTACAGCTTTACCTGTCTCCTTTAACTCCGAAAATTCAAATTTCTTATAATTTAAATTGAATTGTTGAAATTTGACTTGGTGAAAATAATGTCAATAGGCTCGAAAACGATTTGGAGTTTGGTTTGAACAACTGTATGAATTTAGGGGAGAAAAAATTATATACAAATTTTTTTATTTTTTTTTAAAAAGTATTCAAACTTACATAAACTTCTAAGTGATTGCAACTTTAATTCGAATTTGATTCAACCCAAGTTGGTGATGTATTAATCCATCAAGCTGGTGGTCTTTTATTCCATTTTATACGTTCTTTTTGAAAACATTAGTCATTAGGTATCTTAAACGTAAATCGAATTTTCTATGATGTGCCTAAGGGCACACAATAGTCACTAACTCCCATGAGAATTCTACCTTTTGATTGGTGGATGAATAATAAATGTAAATGACCCCCTGCATTCAAATCAATTCCACCAATCAAAACAAGCTATTTTCATGAAAGTTGGTGCTTATTGTGTGCCCTTGGGCACACATTAGAATTAGTGCTTTTGTTTATAAAAAAAGATTGTGTTAACATGATAATAAAAAATCATAAACCATCTACAACAACTATCGAATTGAACCAGCACTAAAGTGCAATCATCCGTTTCCATGAAAAGATAATTAAACAATATTTTGAAAATAATATATATACAAATACATGTATCTGTTTTATGAATTTTCGTTAGATTACTACTGTCCTTTTTATCATACCCCCGATGAACTATTGTTTGATTAACGACCAGAACCACAATCTCATGCCAAATTAACACCGTAGCTTAGGAGAAAAACTCTAGCCAATATGACCGCTTCAAGTAGGTAGATAATTTTAAGATTTTTTAGATGAGATGAAAATAGTTTAATGCTTATATTTTAATTAGTACTCCCTCCGTCCCAATGAATTATATACATTGGGATTGGACACGGAGACCAAGAAAAAGTGTAAGAAATGAGTAAAGTTAGATGGAAAATGGGTAAAGTGGTGGGACCCACATATTTTTTAATAATAGATTTGAGGTAGTGGAAGAAAGTAGTGGGTGTAATAGTGTTTTTATTATTATAGAATGGAGATAGTGGGAGATTGGAGTGGGTGGAGTAGTGTTTTATATTATAAAAAGTTGCTATTTTGGGAATGTATAGAAATGATGGGACATCCCAAAAAGGAAACTGTATAGAATTGATTGGGACAGAGGGAGTAGATATTAGTACTTTAAACTTTTTTTCTCTATTTTTTAATAAGTACGATAAATTAAATCGAGTTACATATGTATACGTGTATCAGTTAAATATTAAAAATTATATTTAAATATTATTCAAAAAATAAATATCTAAAACTTTTTTTTAAAAAAAGAAAGACAATTATTTGAAGATAATTATTTTTTTAAAGAAAGAAATGTAAAATGAGATGAAGCAAGTACTATATTAATTATGAGATGAAGCAAGTACTATATTAATTAGGTATCTGAAATCTCCTAAACAATTTTAAAAATCACTCGTCTATATATCTTGATCTATTTGTAGAGTTTAATCGAACTCTTAAATATGTATTACTGTAGATTCAATTCGTTATCCAATTTTATTATGCACATTCGAAACGTACTTCCGAGTTCGAAATTCAAAAAAATAGAAGAAATTCAAAACTTTTAACGCGCATGACTCCATTATTTACCGCATAAATGGATCAAATTTATCCAAACATTTACGGATCCGAAATACTGAACAAATTTACGGGCCCTTGGCCCACACAGATTCACCAACTCATCCCTTTAGGCCACGAAACCCAAAACCAAACAAACCATTTTATCCACCTTCACTACAAAACACAAACTATACTTACAACTCCCAACCTATACTTACAACCTCCCCAATGTCAAACTCCACCACTCTCCGGACACGCTCCCAGGCCGCCCCCGACTGGACCCACCAGGAACACCTCATCCTCGTCAACGAGATCACCGCCGTCGAGCGCGACTGTCTGAACACCTTCTCGTCTTTCCAAAAATGGCAAATCATCGTCGAGAATTGCCACGCGCTAGGGCTCAATAGAAGCTTGAATCAGTGTAAGAAGAAGTGGAACACCTTGTTTGATGATTATAATGAGCTCAGAAACTTCGATGCTGAGGTGTATGGAGCTATTGAGGAGTTTGTTAGGGTTAGAGATGGGCGTGGCGAGTTGGGGTCCGACCCGGATCTTGACCCGGGTGATGAATTGTTGGTTGATGTTGTTGCTAACGCTCACTCTGGTATGTTAATACATTGTGTAGGTTTTTTTGGAATGTGTTTATTGGTTTCACGTGTTCTCGCGCCAAAACTGTTACGGTTGTGTTTAGAGAATCGAGTGGAGTGTTAAATACAATTTGATTTAATACATTGGATAGGTATCGAAATGAATTTTGTGGAGCAGTCAATACAATTCATTTTGATACATTGGATATGTATTGAAATGAATTGTATTGTATGTTTGTTTTCTTAAAGTTTTTTTTAATTTTCGTGATTTATGTATTATTGCTTTTGTATATGCAGTAGATGATGGATTTGTTTTTATATTTGTTTTCGAGAATGAATGTGAGGGAGATTTTGTTTGTGGAGTTCTTTGGTTGAAGAAGCTAATAAAAAGAGGCTATCGTGATCATATGACTAATTGTGCAACTGGATTATGAAATACGTGTTTTTGGAAGGTGCTGGGAAGTGGCACAAGTGTCTTTCAGAAGATATGAAAAAAGATAATAGGATATCGCTCTTTTTGGCTTCTTTTTACTAATTGATTAAGTGAATATGAATTATCCTAAATTAGTTGGTGCTGGACATGCGATATTTTTAGTAATTTGTAAGTTTCTTTGTAGCTCCCAATCAGGAGGACCACGACACGTCCATTAGACCTGTTGTTGTGCCCACATTCTTCCCCCTATCTAGGACCATGCCATCATATTCATGAGTTCTGTTGTGCGCATGTATATAGCCCGCCACTGTATCTGTCCAACTCAATCTTGGCGTGTTCCCCTCTGCTGCTCTGTCTAGATGTGGTATATCAATCTATATTGGCCACAGATGTCACCATTTTGTTAATATAATCTTACATTCAACATGTACACCATGCGACTGCACTCATGCTAACAGTGTGTTGGTTTTTACTAACTTTAATTGCAAAGCTGGTTTTGAACTTGTCAGGTACGAAAATAATTCGTTTGTCTAGCCAACCAGTTTCTTGTTATTGAAAAGCTAAACAGTTAATTCAATAGGCTCTAACTAAAAGACGGGAATGGTGCTAAGAAGATGTTAAAACTTAAGTTACCTTGTAGGCCACTTTAAATTTTGTACTCTGTCTCCCCCTCTACTTGTTCCTTCTTGTGTGTGGATGATGCCATTCGTGTTAAGCTTCACAAATGCACATCAAGGAACATTCAGGAAAAGCTTTCCTTGCAAATCCTTCTTTATGTTCGGTGAATTAATCCCAGTAAACCAAAGTTATAAGTGTTAAATTGATTCTATATCTGTATCTTTATTTTGTTTAGTTGTTTGAGCTATTTGGTTATTGTGCCATTTTAATGTAATTAGATTGGCATGGCAGTGAACTGCTGTGAGCTGTCAAGGTTCCTATTTTTCGCTCGTTGATGCGAGATTTTAGAGAGACCTAAGATAATAAGAAATTGGAACTGTCATCCATACACCTTTGGTTTAAAACTTCCCCTTGGCAAAGGCTTATAAACACTGCAAAAATGACCATTTTTATGCTGCCAAGAAAAAATTACACTGGAAGACGCATCCTAACAGATTAACTAGCTTTTATCTTCTGGTGACATGGGACTAATCTATATGACATAAATTATCTGCTTTCGTGTTTAAAACTTCATTACTACCTGTTAGATTTTTACTCAAGAGTTGTGATACTTACTATGGGACCCTTTATATTTCAGTATTGCCACATGCCAAGAAGTATAAGCTCAAGAGTATGCCAAAGAAACACTTTCTGGAAGGCTGGGGTGCACGTCGGAAAAGCAGCAAAAATGTAAGAAAACCGAATAAGTCATGCAGATCAGAAGTAAAGGTAGAAGTAGAATGTCCGAAAGAGAGTGTAGATGTAAAAAGTATGAAGAGAGAAAATAATCAAGAAGAGGTGGAAAAGGTAACCATAGAGCTGCTGAATTCTGCAGAACAGATCAATGTCGTACTTGAGGCAAAACTCGTGGAAGAAGTAAACTGCGTGTTGGCTGATATAGGAAGTGCAAAGACTACCCAAGCTGTTGATGTTAGACGTCAAGGCGATGAGCTTATCACATGTTTAGAAAATTATACACACACCATTGACCAACTTCGCCAGATTCTGAATAGTAGTTAAATATGGTATAGGTACTGTAGTAGTTATCCTTGCTAGTTGTTGAAATTTTTTCCTTGTTGTCTATAAAATTCAGCTCATAGGTGAAGGAGTAGTTTGAGAAAATGTGAATTGAACTAGAGCCTGGAATTTCTTTTTTGGCTGCATGCAACTTCAGTCTTGATACAGAAGCTATTAATGTTGATATAAAACCTGTTAATTTTAAAGCTCTAGTTCAATTTTAGTTGGACTTTTTTGGATATAACCCAATTCAAAATTACAAAATTGTGGCGGGAGCTATCATTTTACATGTATCGTTTTACAACTTCGATCTGTTTCTGGGGAGAAAACTGTATACCTACAGACCGATATAATCTGTTGTTTCTGGGGAGTAAACTGTATACCCATTAACAGACTGATATAATCGTTACAGAAAGTTTACTAAGAAATAAGTATTACCTCTTCTGATCCAACTGTACAGAGATGTTACAATGGCAGCAGTTGAGATTTGGAAACGACGAAGTGAGCTGTGCCTTGTGGAATATCTGAAATGTCTATCTTCTAAAGCGGATTATAATCTGTTATCTGATGAAACCTACACACGGAGGTTTGATTTCTTCCTTGCTTCAACTATCAGGACCTGTGCTTGTAATACTGTCACTGGTATAGCCAGATTGCGGATAACTCATCTGCATGGTTTGGTTAAAAAGCTGTCAGGCATCGATAGAAGTTAAAATCTCACAGTTAAAATTTCTGGCATAGTATTAGTATGTGCAATGTCACTTACTTGAGACATGGAGGCCTGACTTTGGTTGGGGGAGAGACCTGTCCCGTACAACATTGCATCTGTCATGTTGTCTTCAGCAAGGTCCCTCAAACGCTCAAGCTCTGGCAAGACAACTGTGCCAAGATCTGGTCTATCTTTTCTCCGTAGCTCAGCACACTGAAGAGAGATCTTGGCAAAGCTTAATGCCTCTTCAACCGGCCAATCAGGAACAGATTGATCCAGAATCTCATGAAAAGTTCCATTTTCAATAGCCTTTTCAACAATATGTGTTAATCCCATAGGTGGTTTGGCAGTTATGATCTGTAAATACATGATTCCTAAGGAGTATACGTCAGACTTTACACCGAGCATGCCTGTTTGCTGATACTCTGGATCTATATAGCAAAAAGTTCCTGCTGTAGATGTCATACGATACTGAGTAACAGAATCTGCCACTGTTGGAGGGACAAGCCTGGCCAATCCAACATCACTAATTTTGCCAACAAAGTTGCGGTCAAGCAAGATATTTCCAGGTTTTAGGTCGCGATGAACTAGTGGTTCTGGTTTTGTTTGGTGAAGGAAAAGGAGCCCTGTTCCAATCTCAGCTGCAATCCGAAACCTATGCTGCCAAGATAGTGGTTTCGTGTTTCCTTTCTGAAGAAGACGGTCTTCTAAACTTCCGTTTGACATGTACTCATATACTAAGCACCCGTACTCAGGGCAAGCTCCAAGGAGTAAAACCATGTTAGGATGCCGCATGCAGCTTAGTATTTCAACCTAAGAGCGGTCATGGACATTTCATTTTTTGGAAAAACATACAGCTAAAAATGAACCAATGATCATTTCGAATACATGAAAACTCTAAATTTCTATTCATGTGTTTGTAATTGTGCGTACCTCTTGGTGAAACTGTGATCTCCCTTGAGCTGCATCTGGGCGTAAAACCTTAACAGCAGCAGGTGTGTGGTCCAGATAACATTTGTATACTGGCCCGTAACCTCCTTCACCAATCTTACGAGACTTGGCAAAGAATTCAGTTGCTTCTTCTATCTCCTCAATCGTGTACTTTCTGTACCTTAAATCCGTCTTTGCCACTGAAGTCATTGTCTCGTCCTTCTCTCCAGACTCTTTCAACGATTTCATTTCTGCAGTAACCCTCTTTTTTGCTTCAATCTCTGCAAGCCTCTGAGCAGCTTCAGCGTGCTCTATAGCTGCCTTGGACCTGGCCTTCTCTCTTTCTGCAAGTGCCATTGCATGTTCCTCAGCGATCCGGGCCTCTTCTAGTCTCTGCGTTTCTTCCATTTTCCAGCGCTGGAGCTCCATTGCCTATAAACAATGTCAGAGCATGCTGTCTAGTTGTTGTCGTGCAAGGCTGAATCGACTTTACATACCTTCTGTTTAGCTGTGAGTGCTTCTTTACAAGCTGTACTGTACATATCCATTGTTTGCTTGAGCTCCAGCTTAAGTCTTTTCATCTCTGATTCTAAATCATCCTTGAATTGTATAATACGAAGACCAAGACCGATATCAGTATTCATATTTAACTATTAAGGTTAAACAACATCAACGTTCATGCGATGGCAGACTGGCACTTAAGTTCTAATTATTTGGTTACAGGTAATAGCTGAAGGACTTTCAAGGGAAATGTCACAGCTGCTAGTTCCTGCATACAAATTTATGATTGATTCTTACCGTTGGTGATGAGCCCAGAATATCACTGTCACCCGAGGCATATGAGAGTTCAGTTGTGAAAGTATCCATTGATCTTCTATCGTCCATTGATCTTCTTTCGTTTTGAAATGGTTCAAATGCAGGGTTGTCTAAGTCTGAAAAGTTTGAAAAGTTTGAAAGCCTTGGGGTTGAACTCGTCTCAAAACTGTCGAATGAGGGATACAGGCGATCAGTGCTCGGTCTACCAGAACTGTTGAAGGATAGATCAAGATCAATTGAATTTCTGCCTCTCCTCGCGAATGGTGATCTGTGAAAAACAAACTTAGTCAGTTCAGCTATTAGAAAGTAAAATAGATAACATTCACCATACTGAGTTCCGTGTTTTACTGGAAGATAATATTTCGCAGCCTTAAAAGAATTGCAAAGTAACCAACTAAACTACATCAGAAATGCAAACATCCCTTCTAAGATCTTGGAAAGTTAATTCATCTGACTTGCCTGGAACCCACATCACTTGGAAGGCTATGAGAAGTTTGCTCCGGTGGTGGCCTTGGAACTGCTCAGCAACGACGAGAGGCATCAGGCAAATTCATTATGTAACAGTAAAAGGATATTGAAGTGATGGACTATTTACCTTTTGCACTGTTGGGGATGGGTATTGATATCTCCGATTCAGTTCTGGTGCTAGGCTGGTGCAGTATTTGGCTACGGATGGGTGAAATAAACGGGACAGGCCTTGAAGCAGCTCGCGTGCTGGAGATCTTTCCCTTAGAGATGACGTATATAGTACAAAAATCAGGTATACCTTTTGACACACTTCCAGGAATATCTTTCTTATTAAATCTACAGTCCAGAAATATCAGAAAAATTAGAAACTGAGTACTGGTTTTAACATGTAAATCCATTGTTCTGCTCACGGAGAAAGGATAGTGTACAGAGTTGCATTAGGCATGAATCAAGAAATCAAAGTATGCATCGGATAAATGAGAAACCACCGTCTTCAATTGAAAGTTCAAGACATTTATGATTTCACTTATGCATACCTGAAAAACCCTCCTTTCGAGCCAGCACCAATCACCAAAATTTCTATTGCTGTTTCCGTGACATACTGGACTATTCCTCTGGATACATCATTGTCTTCTAGGAGAACATCATGACAGTTAATCTGATGACATGAGTATTCATTAGTTGTCAAAAGACAAATATGAAGAATGATCACTCCGAGTTTATGAAATTTGTAAATTTTAAAATTCTTTTACTAGTGTTAATCAAACGAATCAGCTCAATACTGTAATCAATACTGGTGTTGGTTAGGTCTAAGCCCTCTTACGTACATCTTTACGTGTACAAAAAGCTCGGAAAGGTCTGAACACATCTTTGCAATCAGCATCTCCTGATGCGGATCCAGTTTCATCATCAAAATCAGACACCTGGCTCGACTCTGCACCCAGAAGCAATATAGATTTCATGTTTGAAAAAACTAAAGGATGAACATGACTTTATTTTCATATACAGAAGCCATATATATTGCAAAAAAATAAAAACTTGAGGATCATATTATTTCTCCAACCCCCTCACTCGAAAGCTAATTTATGAGTAGAAGAGTGAATCACTAGGGGATGCTTGGATGGTAAATGGGAATGAGAATGAGGGGTACGAGATTGAGTATGCCAAGAGGTGGGGAATGTATGATTTACCCGTCAAGTGGGAATGAGGTTCCCATTCTACCACAAAATGGCTAATCCAAACACCAACACAGGTGTTTGAGGTTCCAATTCCCGTTAACGGGGCATATTAGTTATTAACCATGAACCAAACGCCCCCAGGTGTTTCGTTCCTGAATAATATCATTTCTGTTGCAGATTTTTTGGAAAAATTGAAATCTGCTCGAAGATGCTTCCTCCATCTTCAAGACCATTTGATCAATACTTGTGTCATTACTCTTCCAGGCTATCTTTAGCCAAGGTCCCTGCATCTTGCTCTCACCTCTCAAAATCTCAGGACTGATGCACAATTTTATTCTTCTGGTTGTGTGCTACTAGTCTACTACTGTATCACTACCACTCCATCATATTTGCAAATTACTAAACAGTAATAAACTCTGCAAAGTTCACCAGTCAATTTCTTCGAAATCTGATAATTTGTTATTAGTATTATTAGATGCCTAATAATTTTCCTTGCCTAAGACATGAACAAAAAGACATGCATTCTTCAAATATTTTCACACATCTAAACCTGAATACATGCATGCACATATAAATCATGGACACGACAACAAACAGGCCTATTTACGACGGATTTTCAACACTAAATCCATACATGCATATTTAGATACTCCAAAGATCATGAAAAAATATTTAACACATACTTGAGGAGGCAACAGATGTGGCAGAATTAGAAGATCTAGCTTTGACATGAACCAAAAGAATATTCTGGCCTTTGCTCAATATATATTCAACAGCCCATTTCATTGCACCCTGGCTTCCTTTATCTCTGTCTATTGCAATTGCTACCAATTTATTTTTTGCTGCATCCTTGTCTGATGGACCCAACATCTCCTCTTCCCAATCTTTTCAATTTCCCACAAAATTTCATCAAATTGTTAAAAAATATATATATTCTCCAGTCATTTTTTTGCTTGTATTATGTGCCCATTCTGATTTTCTGCAAGTATTGTTCTTAATTCTCAAGAATTTGTTGGGTTGTCAAGAAAATTATCTGAACATAATAACTTTTCGCTTGTTTTTTTGTTGGTTGAATATGAATCTTTGACAATAGTTAGGAGAAAAGCTAGGCCATGTTTTCCTGGTTAGCATCACTAATACTGAATTAATTAATAGAAATGTAAAATAAAAAATTAACCTTAACTCTGACTTAATTGGGGGTTATTTTAAAGATCTGTACAATACATAAAATAATCTGAATGAATAATATTATCTATTTTTTTAAAAAAATATCTGAATGAAAATTTCTTTTTCTAGTTTATTCATTTTGTGTTTTGATAGTTATATTTATGCACTCTCCCAGATTGAATACAATCTTTAAAAATAATCTTAATTAAATACCTTCCGATTTTATGAATGAAATAAAATCCCAATCAAATACATTTCCTGTATTTTATGAAAATTAAAATAGGCAATATATATAACAAACATAACAAATTTGATATCGTATATAACAATTTTTGTTTTGGGGGTTACAGGTATTCATCGCATCGTTTAACGACGAAAACATTTCTTCATTAACCGATCATTAATGAATAAAGAGATTATTGGCGGATATTTTCCGTTGTAAATTGGGATTTCTTAAATTTTATTCTAATAGTCTTCTCAACTTTCCGTCATTATTATCTTGACATCCAATATTTAGAATAAGAAAGATTTATTTTTTTAGAGTAATCAAAATAGAATAGTTACACATGCGCAAACTGCAATAATTTGTAGGCAGAAATGCTCTGATGATATTTAGAAATGATTTACAATACAATAATTTAAAACTAGCTATATATATCCTGTAAAAGAACAAGTTGGCATATAAAAATACAAACTACTGTCATTATTTTAAAGGGCCAACAATTGAATATCCCAGCACAGCCGGGTTTGTTCGATTTTAAATTTTTCGACTTTGATAGCTCGATTTTATGCAATTCTAGGGTTTCAGTTTCCATTTGAATTCTATTTTCTTTTCACCCCTAACATATACTACTACTTATGACCGCGCTAAGACTCTCATTTCTTCACCGAATTACGAGTATCCGAGAAAATATTATTTTTAAATAAATCTTGATTGTGTTGTGAAATACATGCAAAACATGAGAAATGGCTCACACATATCCAAACTTTTTTTTTGAAACAAAGGTGTTAATCTAAAAATAAAAAATCATACGGCATCTACCCTAATGATCGAGTTGAATAAACAGTAAATTGCAATCGCCTGTTCTCATAAATAAATGTTCTCATAAAAGACAGTTACTGATGCATCCTCGTTGATTTACTGGTACCCTCTTCATCATCATAGAGTTATCGTTTGGGCTATCGACCAAAACAGCGATTTCATACAAACTTTCATCACCAAATCAAGACCAAAAATTTATTTTAACAAATAAGATTACATATTAAATCATACAATAACACAGCAAACACCGATTTACTACACGCAGAATAATGAATAAGCTAGAATTACAAAGAAACCAAACTAGCAGGGAACTGAAAAGCTGCGGTACTTGGTGACTATAGGAGAACCAGTAGGTGCATGCTCACTAGTGTCGAAGCGGTGATGGTGGTGGTGAGCTCGGTGGCGAAAGTAAATATTCTGCTGCTTCACTTGCTCCATCCTTAGCTCTACCCTTAGCAGATTTAGCAGTTGCTTTCCAAATGCCTTTAAATAAACCTCCGAGGCCCATTAATTTCCTGGACGTTTGGTACTGGGGAAGTTCGTATACTGATGATGGTGAGACGGATTTCGGTGAAGCTGGGTTGCATTCTGTTTGGGGCTTTTGAGTCGGATAGCGAGAGCAAGGGAAGGAGCCGCGAGAAGTAGAGATCCAAAAATAACTAGTAGCAGGAGGTTGAAGTATTTGACAGACATTTTGAGCTCTGGACTTTATGTTTGCGTTTAGGCTTTGGTTTGGTTTGGTGCATTACTGCATAAACTGCATGGGTTTTTATAGGTGTTTTTGTTCTTCCCAGTAGGCTTATTATATTAGGTCAACTTATAATTGTGGATGATTGTAAATAGCTTATCTCTCAGACGCAGAGAAGGTGATAATGTCGCTATTAGTGTAACAAATTTATTTATATGGTTTCATCTGCCACCGCGTTAGGGCTTTTTCTCTGGAAAAGCAATAATTAATTAGTTATGAATTTCACATTATCCTTTTTCCTACTTTTTGTTTCTAGAATTGTACGTCAAAAACAAATTAGTTTTTATCAATTATCAATATATTTTTATATAAAAAAGATTATATCCTGTCATTGTGGAAAGTTTTTTTTACATAATTTTTATTTATGATGTGCCTCACAAGTTTTATAGCTAAAAATTTTTGTGGGCAGCAATGTTCTAATATTTAGAAATGACTTACAAATAGAATAACTTTAAGCTAGTTATCATGTAAAAGAACAAGTTGGGCATATAAAAAAATTATTATTATTATTATTATTTTATTTTTTAAAGGGCCAACTTAAAAATCCCAGCACAGCGCCGGATGACTCCCTTCTGATCAACGTAGAACTGGTACTCCCTCCGTCCCTCTCATTTCTTTACGGTTACTATTTTGGGATGTCCCTCTCATTTCTTTACGTTACCATAAATAGTAAATTTTTTCATCATTACACCCACTATCTAATCCCACTATCTCATATTTAACAATAAAAACTACTATTACACCCACTACTTTCCTCCACTATCTCAAATCTATTATTAAATATTGATGGGTCCCACCACTTTACCCACTTTTCACCTAACTTTACTCATTTTTCATACATTGTCTTGGTCTCCGTGTCCCCCTCCAATGTAAACAATTGAGGGGGACGGAGGGAGTATTAATTAGCACCGGTCCTTAGACCACTTCCTTGACTGTGTTTACTTTTAATGATTATACAGGGGGCTGTTTGAGTAAACTTAAAATAAGTGTTTCTTGATTAAAATGAAAAAGTGAAAAAGTGAAATAGAAGTTAGAAGTTAATTAAGATTTATAAGTGATTAAAGTGTTTGAGAAAAAAGTATAAGTTATGAAACAAAAGTTGGAATCCTAACTTTTTATAAGTGCATGTTTCTCGATTTTTTACGCAAACAGTACGAATAAATGCTTTAACTTAGAAATCCATAAGCGGGGTTTAAAAACTCCGCCAAACACCCACATAGTTTATATTTTCGTGTTTACTCATAAAGATAAGACAAGTTGTGAACCCATTCTGAATTTAACTCTAACTTAACTGATAGTTTAATTATTCCTTCTAGCTAGATTTATAGCAGAGAAGGTGATGATGTCGCTATTATAGTGTAACAAATTCATTTATATATATTGTTTTACCTGCCACCGCGTTAGGGCTTTTTCTATGGAAAATAAATAATTAATTAGTTAAGAATTTCACATTTTTCTTCTTTTTTTTTCCCCTACTTTTTGTTTCTAGAATTGTACGTCAAAAAAAAAATAGTTTTTATCAATTATCAATATATTTTATATGAAAAAGATTATATCCCGTCATTGTGGAAAGTACTTTTTACATAATTTTTATTTATAATATCCATGGTAAGTTTTATAACTAAGAATTATTGTGGGCAGCGCATCAATATTGTTCTAATATTTTGAAATGACTTACAAATAGAATAATTTTAAGCTAGTTATCATGTAAAAGAACAAGTTGGGCATATAAAAAAAACAACTGCAATAATAATAAAAATAACAATTATTATTATTATTATTATTATTATTATTATTATTAGTTAAAAGGCCAACTTGAAAATCCCAGCACAACGCGGGATGACTCCCCTCTGATCAACGTAGAACTGGTACTAATAATTAGCACCGGTCCTTAGACCACTTCCTTGACTGTGTTTAGTTTTAACGATTATGTAGTTAATTACTCTATGTTTTTGTGTTTACTCATAAAAATAAGATAAGTTGTGAACCCATTCTTTAACTCTAACTTAACTGATAGTTTAATTATTCCTTCTAGATTTATAGCATGCCTGCGATTTATGGGATCAATATTTGAATAAAGATGATTAAAAAAAGGTATTTTTCCCTATAGACCTCCAATATCAAATTTCTTGTAATGTTTCAATTTCTTTCATCCCAAACACCTACTTACATTTGATTCAACAAAAATGATTTATATATATAGGTAGTTCATTGCTCAAAAAGAACATTTTTAAAAGAATAACAACAGACTACATTTTAGAATCAAATATATATACTCATCTAAAACATTAATTATTTTCAAATTTTAAGCCGATTAACTTTTTATTATGAATAATAAAAATATGTGTCATGTTTAACAACAAATTTGGGTTAAAAATAACATAATTTTATATAAAATTAATAATGCAATATATATATATATATATATATATATATATATATATATATATATATATATATATATGTAGAGTTAAGTTCCATGTAGTCCACATATTTACTGTAGTACCGTAGACCACGTATGTTCTGCAACTATAAAATGGTATAAAAATATTGCAAAATGTATGAAACTTGTTATTTTGTGAAATACATTTTATAAATATCACTATTTCATGAAAAATATTGAAAATCATTTATGTTCGACAAGTAGAACACATATGTTCTGTAATATGTAAATATGTTCTGCAAACTTAACATGTTTTGCAGAATAATGTGTTTTTCACTATTTAACTTGTAGAATGTTTAGGATTGTCAAAATTTTTAACAAAATAATGATATTTATAGAACATGATTTGCAAAATAACACATTTTGTAATGTTTTTATGCCATTCTATAGTTGCAGAACATACATGATCTACGCTACTACAGTATATATGTGGACTACATAGAACTTTGTTCTATATATGTATATATATATATATATGTGTGTGTGTATATATATATATATATATATATATGGGTGAGGTTCAAATTAGAACCTATACTAGAATTAGAACTTAGGACCGTAGACATCCGTCAGATTTATTTAAATCTATGGCTATGATTTAAAGGGCATTTATATTAAATCATTTAATATCTTCCCTCATTAAAGCACACCTTATATTTCACATTATATTAGGTAATAAATTATATATCATATCTCACTATTTCAGGAAATATATCACACATGATATAATTATTGTATACCATTGCAGTATATCTAAGTAATAGATAAAAAAATCAAATCAATTTATAAATATACTATGGTATATCATTGCAGTATATTTAAGTTACAATAAAATAATGAATTCACTAATTATTTCATTTTAGCTAATATCGTGTTTATGAATTGAATCTATTATTTTATCTATTACTTACATATACTGCAATGGTATATACTATGGTTATGTTATTTTTGTATTAGTTCGACAATAATGTAAGAGTATAATTTATGATATACTGCAATAGTATTTTTTTGTTTTAATGAATATATGACATAAAAATAGAGTATACTGCAGCAATATATAATAATTATATTTAAAACTAAAACTAGTTATGGTAAGTAAGTCATTTTATTTAAAGTGATTAGTTAATGATCATAAATATGTACATATTTAATGCATATAGTACTTCATAATTAAATATAATTTCAATCTCAACCATATAATATACTTAGATCTAATGGTCCTTAGCGAGTTCTAAGTTCTAACAATAACTTGGTTCTATCTCGAACCTGACCCTATATATATATATGATTTTATTTTGGATTCTATTCTCAATCTTATAATATTTCATATTAATGATGTGAATGAATTTGAATGTTAGATTTTATGTATTAAGTTTAAGTGATATTTAACTATGTAATTATAATTTTATATAATTTTTAGATATGGCAGATATGTTCTAACTACCCGCGATGCTAAAATAACATAATATTTATATTATTTTAATGTCAAAATCTCATCATTCATAAAACACATTGGACTCATTGACACTATAATTTTTATTAAAATCAATTTTACCGGTAAAATTATACGAGTCCAAGCCTACGCTTATGTTTACTTTCACTTAGTTCTTGGACATAGGAAATGAGACTTAATCCTTGGGCCTGAGTGACATGTGAATGTAGGGGTGAGCACGGTTTGGTTTGGACGGTTTTGGAGGTCTAAACCGAACCAAACCGAATTTTTCGGTTTGGAAAACGTACAAACCATAACCAAACCGAATGTTGTAAAAACCAATCCAAACCGACCGATTCTTAACGGTTTGGTTCGGTTTGGTTTCGGTTTAATACCAAAATATTAAAAATATAATAAACTTTTATTAATTTAAAATAATTCCATTTGCTCCCTTTTTTTTGTCACTTAACAACATGCTTAATAAAAGATAAAGATGAAATTTGTATAATTATTTGATATAAATAATTTTAGGTGCTACCCTTTTACGTTACTATGAAAACAAATAATTCATTTTATTTTAAAACTAAACAAAATATTTTATTTAAAAGAGAAAAAAGAAAAAAGATTGATTATTAATGACGAGTAGATAAAATAAGAATGGAGAAAAAGAAAAAGAATAATTTTAAAATGTAAGAAATATCCATAATATTGATCAACACTTGAACACTTAAATACTTAAATTAAATTTATAAAATTAATTACATAACATATGTGATAACGGTGCGGTTCGGATATTTCGATCGGTTTGGAAGTGAAAACCGAAACCAACCCGAAAATTTTCGGTTTTCCAATTACCAAAACCAAACCAAACCGTTAAGAAACCGAAATATTCGGTTTGGACGGTTCGGATCGGCCGGTTTGAACCGGTTTCGGATAATTATGCTCAGCCCTATGTGAATGTACAGTAAAGTCGTCTGTGAGATCTCCGTGAGTGGATTAAGTATTTAAGCGGGTGTTTTGGGCTTTTGGCCATGCTTAGTTTTGACGTATTCGGTTTCTTTTAATATTTTAAACTATTTTTATTTTTATGTTGTTTGCAAAAGAATGTGAAGTGTTTTTTACAAGTTTTTTAGACTTGAAAGTTAGAAATGTTAGTTTTAGTTTGGAATTTTTAGTGATTTATATTTTATTATGAAATTTTTAAATTTTAATATGTGATAAATTTTATTTAATAATTTGAATTATTTTTAAATTTATAAATTAAAATTCCTAAACACACAATTGACCTATAAGTAAAAGTTATCCAAAAACTGTTATAAGATATAAGTCAAGTTCACTTATCACTTATAATTCTCTTTTTTATTTTAAATAATAAATCACTTCTTTTAAGTTAAGCCAAACGGAACCTAAGTTATGTGCCATTTTTTTAACAGAAATGTTTAATTTAAAAATTGTTATTAGAGAAAACAAATCCTTGAAAAATCGATTTCATTTTTTATAAAAGTTGTTACATATTTTTTATTTCAAAATATGCAAATATAAAATATATTAGTAAATGATCATTTGTGCTTGTGACCGAGGCAGATCATTCATCGGCCATTGATTAAGTTGTTAAGCGAATCAACTGTGATGATAGATGCAAAAACCTCAGGACTACAGGCCCTGCTATGTACAATTTGGCCAGATTTTATCAGCATATTAGGTGCCCTGCATATAAACCATCTAATTAGAATAATTATTTATGGGTCTTTCTAATGTGTGCCCAAGGGCACACAATAAACACTAATTTTGATGAGTTTGGTGGGTTTTTATTAGTGGACTTGGTGCAAATGCAGAGGGGCCATCCATATTTATGATTGGAGGACCAATAAAAATGCATCATACTCATGAAAGTTAGCGCGTGCCCATGGGCACATCACAGAAAAACCGTTATAATAAAGTCACCACATTTGCAAGTTGTTAATTTTACATCATAATATGCCGATAGGATCTGAATTGCACCACATTTACAAGTTGCTGATTGTCATGTACCCCAAATCTAATTCTAATTTTTTTTCCCAAATGATCGGTAAATAAATAATCGGTTTGGCTAGTGTATGCCCATGGGCACATGCTAAGCACTAACATTAATAAAAATGGAAGGTTTTGATTGGTGTAGTTGTTGTAACTGCAGAGGGTCCACCATTATTAAAGAAGGTAAGCCAATAGAAACCCTCCAATTTCATAAATTTTGGTGCTTAGTGTGTGCCCATGGGCACACCATAGAAAAACCGTTATTATATTACTCATTAGAAAGACCTTTATTATAATGATATCGGTTTTTCTATGGTGTGCCCATGGGCACACATTAAGCACCAAAATTTATGAAATTGGAGGGTTTCTATTGGCTTACCTTCTTTAATAATGGTGGACCCTCTGCAGTTACAACAACTACACCAATCAAAACCTTCCATTTTTATTAATGTTAGTGCTTAGCATGTGTCCATGGGCACACACTAGCCAAACCGTAATGATATATAGAACAAATTGTTACACAGAAAATATGCATCTGGTGCTCATTGAACAAATACAAAATTCCAAGAACAATCTTAACTACTTGAATTTAGCTTAGCAGTCTATTGATCATTAATTCAGACCAGCCACATAGAACATGATTAACTGTTCAAATTCAGCCTCATTCTGGAATCCTTCCAAATAGACGAGGCTCTCGGTGCATTCATCAAGTACTGTATTTTGTATACCTCGGGTCTCTGCAGAAAGAATCTTCTTGGTGTTTTTCTTTCTCTAATCATTAAGATAGAAGTCATGGAGGTACTCGCCAAGATATTTCTTCATCACAATGTGCCCGATACCCAAAATAAAATGGGTCCGGGTCTCGTAGATACGTATGTCAGTAGCATACATTCGGCAGAGAGATAATATATGATCATGGTAAGTCCCCAACTACCTGGAGGTCTTGGGAGAATTGATTACTTAACATCTTCATCCCCTTCGTCGAGTTACGGATTCCATTAATGCATGAAGCAGCATGTAATTAACATATAAGACAAAGAAGACTATCACAACAGCCAATAGAGAAAGTCGTACCAGGACATTGTGATTGTGGTGGCAGTTTGAAGATAATGGATTCTTCATGAGTTTGATAGATGATATTTGATTAATGCCCAGTTTCCTCAACTTATCTTTCTGTTCTTAATTAGCCCAGATCATGTAATAGTATTGCTCCCTGGATATATAGCTCATCAGGCTATGTCTGTAACATGTTTTTGTTTAAGAATTGTGTATGTAACTCTATTTTTTATGCATATATTAAGGTAGTTATAATTATATTGTTCTATAAAAATTTATATTTAATCTGTGAATAAACATATATGTTACAAGTAAATATATTTGTTAAATCTATAATTATGTATCTGTCTGAAAGATCATGATCTTTTGTTTTGTAACTATCTTTCGAAAATATATATTAATCTATAAGTACGTATCCAAATTTCTGTAAAGATCATGATTAATGATGTAATTTACAGGAAGGATACTAATCCTTGAAAATGAATATTCCATTATTAACAACTCTGCAGTTATTTTTTTTATTTGCACCTCTAGAGTTTAGTCTTTTTCATATCTGATTCCTCGCTCTATCCAAGCAAACAGAACCTTAATTGATTTTATACTTGCTGTTGGAGATGGATCCAATATTTCGGACTAGCTGGGACAAAAAATACAAGGAATAAAGGTTTGCTGATGATACTAACCAAGTCCGAAAAATAAGTTCAATACAATAGACATGAATACATGATCCGAAAAAATAAATTCAATATGTAAATTTTATAGAATTTAACTATTTAGGGCTATAGACGAATAGTCGAGGACACCCTTGGATATCAAAATACTACTATGAAGAATTTAGATTGTTTCAATACGGTTGTAAGTAGTAGTGAGACGGCTGAGATTACAATACAGATTAAAAAACTTAATCATCAATAACAAGAGCAAACAAGATTATGCATATAATTTAGTAGTATTATATGTCAGCATCATAGTAAACAAGGAAACTACAAATACCAGATTATCTTAAGCATGCCATCAAGCCAAACTGGCCAACACTGTGTTGAAACTGAGCGATGCCGGCTTGATTTAAACAGCTCATAGCTTGCAGGAAAGACCTCGTCAATACCAATTACCATCCTTCTTATTTGTCCCTCCCCGAGCACATTTCGTTATTGCATTTCTTACACACAAACATAACTCTATTCTCAGGCACTGCAGAAGAAGAAGAGCTGCATTGAGAATTCGGAGAAGCAGAGCACACGAGCAGGACAAAAGTTGTAAAATAATGAGGCGGGCTATTTTGCTCTTTGTACTGTTAATGTGCATCGCTGTCGGGTTGTCTGATGATTCAGAAACAGAAATTCTTCTGGATTTCAAAAAAACATTATCAAATGCCGGTGCACTAGAAAATTGGAATAAAGATGTTTCACCGTGTAATGGTAACAACGCGAACTGGAATGGCTTGCTTTGCAAAGCAAACGTCTTAAATGGGTTGCAACTTGAATCCATGGGGCTTTCAGGCACCATAAATTTTGATTCCCTGTCAAAGTTGCCAACTCTGCGTTCTGTGAGCTTCATGAACAACAACTTTGACGGACCAATTCCTAGTAACATCAACAAAATCCGCGCTCTTCGAACACTCTACCTGGCAAATAACAACTTTTCTGGAGAGATTCCTGGTGATGCTTTTAAGGGTATGAATCAGATGAGAAGAGTCTATCTGGGAAACAATGGTCTCACTGGCAAAATTCCAAATTCCCTTGCCACTCTGTCTAAGCTTGTAGATCTGCAGCTGCAAAACAACAAGTTTGAGGGTGAAATACCTAATTTTAAGCAAAAAGATTTGATAGCGAATTTTGCCAACAACAAACTTGAAGGTCCTATTCCATCTGTCTTAAGCGATGAGACTGCGAGCTTTTTTGCTGGTAAGTATTATAATATCTTCTAGCTTTATGTTTAAATAATGATTTATAAATTCTGGTAACTGGTGAGTATAATAGGAGCTTTTAGCTTTATTTTAAAATAATAATTTATATCCATTCATGAATTACCAATATCCTTTCAGTCCAACCAAATTTGCGTTAGTAATACAAACTGTTGGGTTAGATTATAAATTATCACATTCTCTTTTTAGTATATTTGTCATTTGTAAAGAAGATGTTATAAGCTACACAGTCTCATATAGGAAGATATCAAAAAGAATTTAAATTAAAAGATACCTTTGTTTTTGAAGCATCTGCCTTGAAGTAATCAATATATTTTACCCATGCATGCTAGCCCTAAAAATCAACAAAACCAGAAAGTTTATCAGCTTCAAATAATTAATAAAACTAAGTTTTCTTCACTGTGAACAGTTTAACATAATAAAAGCTATCCATATATAACAATTGAAGTCCTAATTATAACAAACTTTAATTTATACCAACAGATTATGTTGGGTGCACATCAAGGATATACTAATGGCAACATAAAGAACATGCAAAATAAAATCTATTTCTTCTTTAATAAGGCACTTTTATCGATCAATTATTCATTTGTAGTAATCATATATTTCTTTCACTGCGAATCAGGAAACAATTTATGTGGTAAGCCTTTGAACAATTGTCCGGCATCCAAGAAGAAATCCATCCCGAAAGTCCCCATCATTGTTGCGTCTGTTGGGGCCCTAGCTCTAGCTGTTATTGTCATTACTTTATTATTGTTTCACAGGCGAAACAGACGCAAAACGTCAAAAGTCGAAAGACTAGGGTCAACAAAATCTCAGAAGAAAGAGACCAAGTATAACTATGATAACAGAAAGGAAATTGGATTGCCTAAACAGACAGCTGATAACTACAAGAAAACTGAACAGACTGGAAAACTACATTTTGTGCGGAATGGCACAGAGAGGTTCGAGTTGCAAGACCTCCTCAGAGCATCTGCTGAAGTTTTGGGCAGCGGAAGCTTTGGATCATCATACAAGGCTATCCTTTTAAGTGGACCAGCCATGGTTGTAAAGAGATATAAGCAGATGAGTAATGTGGGAAAAGAAGATTTCTATGAGCATATGCGGAAGTTAGGAAGTCTATCGCACCCTAATCTACTGCCGTTTGTGGCGTTTTACTACAAAAAGGAAGAAAAGCTTTTGATCACCGACTTTGCTGAAAATGGTAGCTTGGCTAGTCATCTCCATGGTAAGTTGATTCTATCAATTGCAACAACTTCATGTATAGCATAGTCAACTTCATGAAATTTCTGGCATTGCCTTCACGATAGAGTGCTCTAGTTGTGGAGCCTGCACATAAAATTCAGATTTAACATGTGTTTTGTACACAGGTAATCTCAAACCTAATCAACCAGGACTTGATTGGCCAACACGCCTAAGAATCATTAAAGGAGTGGGCAAAGGATTAAATTATCTATACAAAGCTTTTCCCAGCCTAGCTCTACCCCATGGTCACTTAAAGTCGTCCAATGTGCTACTAGATGAAACATTTGTACCTCTGTTATCGGATTATGCTTTAGTTCCTGTAATCAATAAAGAACATGCCTATCAGTTTATGGTAGCCTACAAGTCCCCCGAGTTGGCACAAAATAACCGCCTCACCAGAAAGACGGATGTTTGGTGTCTGGGAATTCTAATACTTGAGATGCTGACAGGAAAGTTCCCTGCAAATTACTTAAAGCAGGGAAAGGGGGGAAATGCAGATTTAGCGAGCTGGGTAAATTCTGTTGTTCGAGAAGAGTGGACAGGAGAGGTGTTTGATAAAGATATGAAAGGGACTGCGAATGGACAGGGTGAAATGCTAAAACTACTGAAGATTGGAATGTGTTGCTGCGAATGGAATGTGGAGAAAAGGTGGGATTTGAAGGAAGCTCTTGAGAAGATTAATGAGCTTAAGGAGAGAAACAGTGAGGAAGATCACTCTTCTTATGCAAGTGATGACATTTACTCTTCACGAGGATTGACCGATGATGAATTCACTTTTTCAGTCAATGGATGAGTTTTTTCTTTGCCAAGTTCTCAGCTCCTGCTGCATTTCCCTGTTCTTATCTAGTTAACGCTCCTTTCATCTTTCTTCTTCGCCAATTGAATGGAGGGAGTACTGAGGAGTGCGTTAAATGGCTAAAAGGTGTCAATTTACAAAAGTGTCCTATTCTCAGGAGAGTTACAATAATATATCAACTCCTAAGCTGATGGACAAACAGAGCCCAGTCAACAAATTGTTTTGTCTTTTTTGTGCTGTTGGGCCTATAATAAAGCTCCCATCTTTATTGATGTAGTTATATTTTCATCTAAGGAGATCATTTGTAAATCAAAATTTGTTTGTTCAATAAGTATAATCATTTATGTCTTTAATATATACTATAGCCTACATCCCTGTACAAATAATGGATTTGGAAAGCCTACTTGGTCAGCGAATGCCACTTTCAGGCCTAGTGTTACTGCCCACTATAACTGTCTATATGCCTATGCAAGAAGAAAGATGATGATATCTACGAGGATTAAGCTACATGTATACTCATCAATTAACAATTACATAATGAACTTTTGTGTTCCGCTCATACCCTTGGATTGAATCTATAGGATCTCAAAACTTGGGAACGACTACTAACTTATTTCGTAACCAAGGTTTTCTTCCTACAGATTATAAGCTATAACTAAGGTTAATCAAATCAGCAACAAATTAGCAATCAAACTTATGGGTGATTGCTGTATCCACAAGAAAAGGCACAGCTTCAAATTACTCATATATGAAGACTAAATTATATGATTAATGTAAACTAGCATATCACTGGGAAGGAGCAATTCTAAAACATTGAGTAGCTTTCCTATACTCTTTTAGACGATCATTTATAGAAAAGTGGGCTTGGAGTTCCTGAAGTCCACTTCAGGTAACTTTTATTTAATGCAACAAAAACAAGTATAGAATTATTTCTCGTTTATTCCAATCATACAGATGTAAAAAACATGCAAATAAACAAATTTGTATTATAATTGTATTTGTGGCTTGGAGAAATCAATGTCTAGCAACAAAAAGATAATGGATCTATATCGTTAGACTTACAAAAGAAAATAAAATTATTAAGAAGTCTGTGCAGTGGGAAAACTGACTTGACTAATCGAAAATGCAATTCTGAGGTGATACATAGAGTGATAGATAAAAACCTCCCAAATATGTATAACTTTGCTTCAGTAATTTCACAAAGAAAAGTTTGCATAAAAAATATCACTGAACTTTAATTAGAATATAACATCTTAATTACGATTCTGAAATAATACATATCAAATTCTAAATTAGAACATACCAAATCCTTAAAATATGGTTAAGATCAACCAGTAAAACCAGTTATATTCTACAACATCGCTGAATAAGATTATATTTCTTTGCATACATCTTAATCTTTTTTTGTTGAGATCATCGAAGCTAATATTGAGAACTTGTGTCATGTGTTAAGCCTGACATATTCAGAAAGAAAACCTTGATTAGGATGAGGATCTTTTGGAAAAATAGTATAACAGTATATCTTGGGAGCAGACAATCAAAAGATTTTCTCAAAACTTTCATATCTAATGATTAACAAAAATAAAATTCACTGCTTACATGTGTATGTATTGTTTAATTCAATATTTTAGCTAGTAAGCAGAATTTGCAATGGAGAAAATTACCTCAAGAACTGCTTTAGCTTCAACACCAAATACTTTACAAAGAATCTCATAACTTTTCTCAGGTCCTGTCTGCAAAAGTGTATGTATTATTTATTTATCTTTGTAGGTTTTGAGTAGGGCATACTATAAGGAGAGTGAAAGATATATCTAATTACCAGTTGATTGACTCTTGACGGTGATATACTAGATATTGTGTACCTGTGCAAGTTAATGTTTCGTAGATTAACAGATAGTTATAGTTGCAAGTAAAAATCAAAGGTACCATCCAGAATTAATGCAGCATGGCAATGCTGAAAAACGGATAACGATAATAATGTGCTTCCACGGATGTTACCTTAGTTTACTTAAATAGAAGTTCATAGCCAAGAGATTTTCTTTTTGAACAGTTAGCACCACAGCACTCATACGATTCTGAAACATAACAGAATATATATCACTATCACACATTACCATAGCGTTTGGTCCTCTCACAATCAAACATAAGATAGAAAACCTACAAAACTTCAGCAAGGAGAGGGACTGAACATAAAGTTAAAGAACAGAAAAAATTCTAGTTATAATAGGGGAAAAATTGCAAACCACACGTGTTGCAGGCTTAAATAACAAATATATACTTGATGATGGTGCAAGCTTTTATATAGGATGCATACTTAAGATTGTAAAGTGAAGGGTTATGTATTATATTGCATCAACTATACACTTTCATTTAGCAAAAAAAAAAAAAAAAAAACTATACACTTTCAGCTTTAACCATCGTATCTAACAATCAACATCGTGACAGTGGACACACATAAAAGGTTTACACACTTTAAATTAACCAATCTGATGAACACATGTCTGTTGTTAAAAAACTACATGTATCCGATTGGACATTCTGTACAGCCTGTAAGCAAGATAATCACATAAGTTCGTATATAACTCACAGTGGGATCACCAATTCTGTAGATAACATGAAAATTATTGAAAAGAAGGGAGAAGTATATAACCTCGCATGCTATAAGCTCAATTAGTTGCATCAAGAAATTTCCCAAGCCCTTTCCTTGAACATGAGGCTCAAGCTGCAGTTCATATACATACAGAACAGGTACTTCTTCTTCTAAAGTAAATCGGAAGTGCACAAATCCAACAATAGTCTCTGTATCGTTTGCACAAACAGTTTGAGAGCCTCTTCCTCCAACTGATTCAGACATCTGGTTAGGATCACTATTTGCAGTCTCGTATATAAATATATAGCGCGCTTCTGGCGAAACCATTTCCTTGCGCTTACTCTTTTCCTCAGATGGCCACTCAGATCCATATACTTTTTCCATATTAATCTTTAAAATGGACCACATTAGAAATTCTACTAATATATGCAACCAGCAAAAGAAACTAATGTAAACACAATAAAACTACAACCTTAAGGATATTTTGAATATGGTGCTTTAGAATTGATGAGAGTTTATCCCCGCGTCCTGACTTCAAGTAAAAGGAGTGACCTAGTAATAAAAATAAAAACAATAGTACAATTTGCATCAAGGTAATGGAATATATATATAGGGAGAGTCTCACTCTAATAAAAACCAAATCATTTTAAATAATAGTCACTAGTAAATTGTGTTCAAAATCCCCATTCTTAATTACTAAGATCAAAAGTTTTCTGTTTTCAAATTTCAACAAAGAAAAATCCTCTCACCCTCCCTCTCTTTTTCTCTATCCCTCCCTTCCTTCCTTTCTCTCTCTCTCTCTCCCTCTCCCTCCCCTTCCCTCTCTCACTCCCTATCTCTATCTCTATCTCCCTCCCCACTTCTCTTTCTCCCTCTTTCTCTCTCCCTCCCCCTCTCTCTCCCCCTCCCCCTCTCTCTCTGTCCGTCTCCCCCTTCCATCTCTCTCTCTGTCTGTCTCCCCCTTCCCTCTCTCTCCCCCTTCTCTCTCTCTCCCTCTCCTCTCTCTCTTTAGGCTAATTAATTTATATATATATATATATATATATATATATATAGGGTAGCACTCCATAGCATACCCTCTTATATGGAGTTACGTAGCACACCATTATAAATATATACATAATATATATTTTATTATATCTTTTATGAAATATAATTGCAAATTTTGATTATTAAACCGAAAACGAAGTTATACAATTTTTTTTATACCAAAGATCATCTAAAATTATGCAATATCTCAATATGATTCTATAACAGAATAATAATCATCCAGAATTATTCTGTTGTAGAATCAGTTTCGAAAATATACTTTTTTCAATCAAATTTTAAGTGTTAAATTACTTAAAATAGATTTATTTTATAGTATTAAATATTAGAATCACGTTTTATATGTATTCTATAACAGAATTTATAATAAAATTGATGATTTATAGTGGCGCACTATGTAACTTCATATAAGGAGTCCCTCTCTTGAATGTTTGCCTATATATATATATATATATATATAAACAATCACCCACACACACACATTACACATAGTAACATACTAAAACTACAATTACCCTTATACTGGTAATGCCGAAACTGCGAAAACAAACACAAATGATCCTTCTCCGGAGCAGACGCAGCCTTGATAATCTCACTAATCGCCTTCTTCTTCTCAACTATCTGCTTGTTAATTCATCAATCAACATTACATAAGCACATATATTACTCGAATTTCAAACTATTTTCAGAAAAATAGAAAAGAAAATCAAAGACAAACAAAGATAATGTAAAATGCTCGCCTCTCTTCTTTTCATATTGTCTGCTCCGGCGACTGAAACTAGCCAATTTGATCGGAGATTGCGAGATTTTCCGACGCCGTCAATACAATTATGCAATCACAGGACAGTAGGACGGGCGTAATGTCAATTTAACCCTCAGAAAGAATCGCATATATATCCCGTTCTCCAACTAATATTATTTTTATTTTTATTTACCATTATTTATTTTGCAGGTAGTTTTTTTCCCCTAATTTTAAGTTTAATTAAATATTTGCTTAAAAAAGTTTAATTAAATATTGAACTTTAATATTGTCCACAAGCGAGGTTAAGGTGTTGTTACTAAAAGTAATAAAAGCATTTTACTAGAAAAACAGAGTAAAGATTATTTAATTTCAAATATATGTTTTTTAAGTTTCGTGAGAAGCGTTTATATATTTTGATTGAAATAGTGAATCAAGATCTACTACATATTTCACGTAAAGAAGATTAGACTACTAGAATCGAAATTTTATCAAAACATCATTTAATATCATATTAAAATATAATACTAAAATTAAAAATATTGTCAAACACATATCAATTAATTTCAAAAACCATCCACTTAAATGTGTGTGAGTATCATTTTTGTGTTAGAATAAAAAAATAAAATTGTGGTCAGAGCCTCTCTTATCGGAAATTTGATAGAGAATGACGATACTCTCTGAATTTTCATTTCCATGCGATTCGATATTGGTCACCCCATATTTAAGGTTTTTTTCTTTTTTTTTGAATAAACCCCATATTTAAGTGTTAGTATCTGGTGCAGTTCTGCATCATGAACAGATTACTGATTAAATCGAGTACATAATAAATTAAAAATTGAAGTTATAGTATGTTCAAACAGATTAGTCGAGATAAGCGCAAGTTGGTCCGGACATCGGTTTAACAAAAAAAGAAAGCAGTAATTGAATATATCAGCTCCAATTCTCACCCGTTAATTACAGAACAGGACCTCCTGATCTCACCATCCTCCCCTGTCTTAACATCAGTACTCGCAAGCCTCAAAAATGCTTGAGCCCAATTTTCGAAAAATCTGTTTTTGTCATTCGCAAACTCTTCTACTTTCTTCAGACTCTTGGCATTGTCAAGCAAGACTGCATCAGACTCGAACAGTCCCTTGTGAGCTAACAGCATCTGGTAGTACTCATTATCGAAAATAAATGGAGTTCCGGGGTCATTGTTAACTGTAATCGATGTCTGAGCTTGTGATGCGCCACATTGTTGTGTTAGCTCAGCTGCGTAAGTGCTGTCAAGTGATGTGTCAATGAGCTTGAGGTTGCCTTTCGAGTCGAGTTTGAACCGCTCACTGAATGCGCTACAATGTGCTGATCCTATTGTGTGCGCCCCTGTCCAGGAAAATTGTTGCTTATTTACATATTTTTACGGTTTGTCATGCTAAATGCTAAATTATATGCATTTCACTCCTGTATAGTTTTTGCATATACACAGGGTTCATCATTATTAAGAAATAAAAGTCAATCAAAATAAATCAAATATGAAAATTTAGTGTTTAGCATATGTCGAGACACAATCGACACAGTAGAAAAACCGTTATTTTTATGGTAGTGAAAGCACACCTGAGAGGGTGACAAGGTCATCGAAAGAAAGGCCTTTGGCAGAGAAGATGTGCTTCATCTGGTTCAGACTAAAACTTGTGTCCACAATATTGGGTCTCACATTAGATGCCAAGGAAATTTTCCCATCTTTTCTACCTGTTGGAACTTCAATTCCTGGTCCACCAGTCTGCATGATAAAAAATTAAAAATATCACATTCAATACATTTTTAGCTTAGAAAACAACTGCACAAGAACCCCGCATCAGCGAAACTACGAAAATATGAATATAAACAATCTTCTTGTTATTTTCACTTAACAAGTGATTTATACTCTTTGCCCAACAAAAGTATGACACTCAACTCCCATGATAATAACACAACATTTGATACACTTTTGGCGAGAACAAAAATTAACACAGTGCACAAGACTCTCGCATCAAGAGAATCATGAAAACGTAAATATAAACAATCATACTACACTCAATTATCAAAAAAACACAACTACCTTCTTTAGTAACATAACCATTCATAATTCAATCAAAAAAAGATCGATATTTCTGGGGACTTACAAATTCGACAGCATCTCTAGCAGCCAAAACAAGTATATCAGCACAAGAAACAGTATCCGGACAGAACATCTCCACCACATTTTTAGCCACTTCAATCACCTCGAATCCTCCCAACGAAGCATTCGCAGGATCAGACCTCTCCGTATCATTCCCCTGCACCAGAACCGAACCATCACACCCTTCCACAAAGCAATCATGAAACAACAGCCTCAGAAGCCTCCCTGGCACTCTCGGATCATTCGACGAAGCTGCTCTCACCGTGTCCTTCACCATGGTTTCCAGCATTGGACACGAAGCAGCATAAAAATCGAAGGCAAGCTCCGAAGAATGAGCTGAGTAACTCAGACACAGCAGCATTATATATGTTAACATCATCTTCAGATCAAGGCCTAATGAAATACATGTAATTTTTAAGTGTTTGTCATGTTTTGTCTTAGGACATGACTATTGACAAGGGGGAGGTTCGTGTAATAAAGGCAGCATTTATATAGTTTGGTGTTGTCAGAGGCTTTTGCCTCCAGAGTTGCCATGACCAAATAAGTTCAGCTTGTCAGAGACTTTTTCCAGAATTTAAAAATACAAATTTTGCGTTGAAAATTCCAATCAGTCATAGTAAATGGTGTGGCTTCGATTAATTAATAAATCAAACTTTGCGTTCAAATTGTGCGAGTTACTTGCTTTTAATCAGTGTTCTACAATTCAACCGATTAACCGATTAATCAGTAATCAGACGGATTTCAATAATATCATTTGATGTATGTATCTTTTGGAAATCTTAAATTCGAAGGTTTTATTGCATATTCATGATAAGTGTTTATTTGTTCTTTCAATAATATGCCTTAAATCATTTCTTCCGATGACTGAAGGCAATATTTCATATTTTCCGGCACTTATCGACACCGAAATTAAGTTGTTTAAGCACACCCTTTAAGCGCAAACCCTAATTTCCCTCCTGCAACATCATAGACAACTTGCATAGTCCTCTGCTGAAGATTCCCGTAAACGAGCGTATCAGATACATCGCTGTTAGGGGCGAAGCCGAGACACATCACTTGCGACGAACTGAACGCGTACATAATTCCGGAATCATCAAGATCGATTTTCGTGTTACCACCGAAAACAATGCTGATGGTTGGAATCTTCATTGTACTGTATTTACTGAAGTCGTAACATGTGTCGAGTATGGAAACTGGTTTCGCCAGTGGATAACTGGTCATCTGTTTCCTAATGCTGTATAAGCTGACAGAGGTAAACGTGTGATAACTGTGCCAGAATCGATGATAGATCCGGGGGTGGAGAATACAGTAGGACTGATTTGAAGTTTCTAGCCGCCTACGTACATTGCAAGAATGTCGATGGAGTAAAATCTTTTGTCTGGCGAACTATTGAATGGAGTGTACTGTACCGAGTTTGAGACGTATGATTTTCCAAAAATCAAGTAACCTGTTTTACTGGATGTAGACGGAAGACAGTAGGAGAAAACTTGTCTGTATTGTTTCGATGTTTGCTGAACAATTGAAAGCGGATCTCTGGCTAGTCCGAGTACTCCAGCGGTCTGACCAAACAGACCTTGATTGTTTTGGCCACATCCGAAGAAGAAATTGGGGATGACATTGGTAGGAGTTAGCGTTAATGTATCTTTCGCGAAGAATCCTACTGAGGAGGAGTTGTCACCGTATGAGGTTGCGTATATACATGTGGTGCCCTCGGTGGTACAGGCTGGAGTGCTCCCTGTCGCGGATTTAAGTTGATTACACTGCGGTGTATGACATGAGATGTTCGAATAGGTAGAGGATTTTGAAGGATCGAAAATCGGTTGGGCCTGGTCATAGCATGATCTTGCGCATGGTTCACATTGTGTCCATGTAAGGGAACTTCCAGTGTCGAAAACTAGGGACAAGTCGTTTTTTGGTGTTCCCAGACCGAATGTGACAAGGTAGTTGTTAGTGCCTAATGACAAGCCTGATTTTGCTGGAAACGTGACGGATTTGGTGGAAGCGAAGGTGTTTCGAGCTGCGTTGAAGTTGATTCGGGAGTTGATTGATTTTACCCGGGATTCATCGGCAGCTAGGAGTTCTAATGCTGATGGCAATGACGATTGTTCTGTTTTGTGGCATGGTCCATGTTTGTGCACTACTTTGAGTGATGAAGGAGATGGTAGTTTGTGACCTGTTAAATCATTACATTGCTGTTAGAATATAATAAAGGCAGAATTATGTACAGAATGATGTGGATTCCCTGTCATTCTTATTTCATGAGTACTCTGACTCACGAATGTGTAGAATATAATATACGATCCTCGTTACTCCTTCTCCTCACACTCTGATATTTAAAAATACACAAACATAATAACAAGTGATGATAAAGGAAAGAGTTTAAAGGAAGAAAGGAAAGAAACCTTGTGAAGCGGAGTCGCAGACAGAGTCTGGAAGAATAGAACTGAGTTTGATGGTATGAAACTCATGTGATTCCGAGGCCAAGAGCTTTCTGTCAGCAGCTGCAACTCCATTATTCAAAAAATAAACCAGGACCAAGCTTACTATGAGTAAAGAAAAGAAATGATCAAGTGATTTAGAGGAGGATACAGCAGTAGAATTTCCCATTGAGCAAAGCAATGTAATTCTTTTTCAAACTGCTTCTGCTCTTTCAACTATCTATCCTCGATCACTAAGCCTTATATAGATGGATTTAGTATACAATTGTTCGTAGATGCATGGTTTTCTCATGTATTATATTATCTTGCCTCTGTGCCATTTCATAGTAGGTGTACAAAATTGTGCACATAAATGGATTTTAATTGAAATTGTCCACCCAAATAGAGGTGGATCATTCTAGTTAAAATCTATTATGTACAATTATGTGCGCCAAGCATTTTGGTTCATATACATTTCTTATGGAAAGTTGGGCACCTTTTTAAATTTTTTTTATAGAATATGATTTTATAAGTTATTTTTAATTTTTTAAATATTATTTAAAATTTAAAATTCTATTCGGAACCAATTTTTTAAAAAATAAATTATAAAATTATATTTTTATAAAAATCTTAAGTATGTGTCAAATAATGTAAGAAAATTGTATATAATTGGTGGGAGGGATGAAGTATAAATTAATTTTGATTATGGTTCAGTGAAAATCGTTTGAATGAGTTTAAAGTTATGACTATCACTTAATGGGATTAATCTCATAAGTTTAGAGTTTAAAATGTCTTTTCAAATAATTTTGAATTATTAGTGATTTATAAATTATAAAAAAAATAATAATAAAATTAAAAATGATTTATAAGTAACTTATGATTTACTACTAATCTTTATAAAAAAAATATTAGAAATTTATGTTGATGAAAAATAACTAACCTTGGATTTAAACCTTGACTTTAAAAATATGAATAAATTGATGAAATAAAAATTTAGAAAAATATTATATTTGTAAGAGAATTAAAAATATGATCAAAATTACAAGCCGGGTTGAAATCGGTTGCAATAGTTATAATTGATATTGCATATAAGGTTGCGTCGTATTTTTTAAAAAAAAATTGGATAATTTTAGAAAAAATCCTATACATAAATACTAATAAGGAATATTATATTATATAGAAATGTATAAATAATGTTAAAAAATTAAGGAGCAGGTTTTTTCTAATAATAAAATTTTAATTTATAGGAACTAAAGTATTTTTTACAAATTTTGTTTTTTTTAAAATAATTTTTACAAATTTCTTGATATATAAATATAAGTATTTTGTTTTTTAATATTCATGAGGCTTAATTTAGCCCCTCGTCCCTTCTCCCACGCTGGTGTAGAATTAAAACGTTCGAGATCCAGATTGGTGGACTTGGTGCAAATGCAGGGGCCATCGATTGGAGGACCAATAAAAATGCACCATACTCAAGTTAGCGCTTAGTGTGTGCCCATGGCACACCACAGAAAAACCGATGCGGGAAAACATGACCAGCAAGTCAGCAACAATGAGTACAGGATCATTTATATTAAGTTCGCGAATTCGATACTATTATGATATAATTGATAGGATCTTTATAAATATAATTAAATATTTATTATGAATAGTAATAATATCTAACATATTTAATAATATATATAGACTAAAAATAATATAATATTAATCCTACAAAAAATATATATATGATTTTATTCTTAGATTCTATAACATCTCATATTAATAATTTGGATAAGTTTCACGTTACATATCATATATTAAATTTAATTGACACTTAATTATGTATTTTATTCTTAATAAATCATTTTTACAAATATAATATTATGTGTTCTTTTTAAACTGTTGTGTATGTAATGCAGTTTATGTATATGATATTCAAAATCGATCACGTCGATGACTAGAAATGTTTGCACTTGGGAATGCAATAATGCTCCGTAGAGTAAACAAGAAGCTCATTTGTTAACGAGTGAATGAAACAAACTGGACTGAATGACGTCATATTCGATGGTTAAGACTGTTTGATAGAATTATTGAATAGCTGGATGAATCAAAATTCATCTGGACGAAACCTCTCGAAAACAAGAGGGTCTGTCGTCCAGAAATCTTTTTGCTGTGCTTTTACGTATTACTATGCTATTACTCTGTCACCACTTATCTATTCAACTATTATGGGAGTCATATATTGATAAATAATTTCCACAACTCCAATATAATCTTTAATTTTTAAATTAATCTTTAATAAAATAAAAGTTTCTTAAGTTGATAATTTTTATTTATGATTAAATTAGTTAATGTATAATATTTAATTAGATTAACTATAAGGATTAATATATATTATTAATATAATAATAATAATAAATATGAAAAAATATCATTCAAGAATTATTCATCATTTTAAATTAGGTTTAAAAATCAAAATAGTAAAATATTTTATATGGGCTAATGAGGTATTTTTTAAAAATACCAACCGTAATGATAAAATTTTAATAAAAACCATAATTATGGTTAAGAAGAATTCAATATTTAACAAACAAGATCATCCATTCTGTATTCAGATTTATCACTCATCCAGAACTTTAATGATCGAGAAAATTTCATTCAGATTTAACAAATGAGCCCGTGGGCGTTTGGGAACTGGAAGTCCACTTCCTCTTTTATGCTGTATGTTTGGCAAACCACACTAAGCACTTAAAATATGTAAAAGAAGTTAAGGAAAAAAGCTACGATATGGAGCTTTTTTTGGACTCCAGCTTTTTTCAAACTTCCTGCCATGCACTGCAGTTCTAAACCAGTAACATTCCGCTACAGTACTTATTATTTTTGTTTATTTTTTATTTATTCCGTCTCCTTCGTGTTATCTCATATTTGAGGTGATTGAATATAATTTTTTTTATTTAAACTTTTATCTTCAATTTTATGAAATACTCAAATATACACACTTATAAATCACTTAAATATTTAAATGTGAGACATATTTTATATAATATAAATACTAGTCTAATCTAATATTTTCATCAACTTTTTTCAATTTATTTCGTAAATATCAAATAATTATATTACAATATTACGAAACTATACCAGCTTATAAGTTAAGTTATCCAAACACTTAAAAATTTATAAGTCGCGGTATCCAAACACTTATAACAGCTTATAAGTCCAAACCAACTTCTCACTTCTAATACACTTCTTTACTTTAAGCAATAAGTCACTTCTTTTAAGCTCAGCCAAACAGCCCCGTTTGTGATTGCTCTAATCACCTGATCCAAGTTGATTAGTCATTTACCAATGTCTACAGAAAATAACTAAAACATGGATATGATTGATTATGAAATCCACGCTCTCATTTTCAAGCTCTGCTGGAAATGAATTATTATAGTATGCCTTTAAAAAATAAAATATGGCTTTTCATGGAAAAAAAAAGAGAGAGAAAGAACTACCAAAATCGATTTTATATGGGTTTTTTTTTTTGTTGAATAAAGGGATTTCTTATATTTAATTGCAGTCTTTTATTTTCTTCAAAATTCGAATTGACAAGAAAGTATGTACCAGAAATAGTGGATTAATCTTATTTAAAAATATATAAGGGGTTTGGCAAAACAAAAGAAATAAAAGAACTATCATCTCAATTTTTGCTCAATTTAAAGTTTTTACGAATAAGTAAGTTCAATTATTATTTAACACTTTAAATTACACCTAGGCGTTTTCACTGTATAATAAAATTATTACTTTGTGCAAATTATAATTCTGCTTGCATATCATACTCATAAAAAGTTAAATTTAAAAAAATAATTATATCATCAAATTATTTAAAAATATTAAAATATAAGATAAAAATAAAGAAAATGTTAATTATTTATTTAAAGTCTAGTCGACACGTGATTTTTGAGAATGGGTTTCAAATTCGGCCATTCCCGAAATAATATGCAAACTACTGTACCAGACATAACCCATACAGGATGTCATATCACAAACTCACAGCTCACATGCGAATAAAACACAGCTAGTAAGATTCAGCAAAACAAAACGCAATGGAAGATTCCAACTTTTAAGCCAATGGGTGTTCACAAATTAATCACATGAGGCATGGAACAATTGAGTTGAAAGCTTTCCTTCTTGTTGTGTCGTTTAGATCCATCGATATGACATAAAACACTGAAACTTCAAGTCTCTCAAATCCTATAACACTTCCGTGTTAAACTTCATTGGCATGTAAAGTAACGAGAATCTCCCGCCAGGTAAACTCTGAGTTAAAAATTATTAATATATATTATATATCAAAAAAATATAAAAATTATAAGAAAATAATTGTGATTATACATTAACTTGTTTGTAACTTTCTCATATTGACTATGTTTGTCGAATATGTACAAACTTGTAAAAAATCTATAAAAATAATTCATGTCATTTATAACATATTGAAACGATGTATTTTATTTATAACAATTTAAAATATTAATAAAATGAATTTTTAAAATATAATCGTATCTTCGAATCATAGTAACTTACAGATTTAATAATTATCTCAAAATATTCTATAAATCATTTTAGTCAACCCTATTGAAAAATACTCTTATAAAACTTTCTTTCTCGAATTCGAAAGTTTGAAGTATAATCAAATAAAATAATCGTACTGAATTATACTTCAAACTTTCGAATTTGAGAAAAAAGGTTATATAAAAATATTTTTAATGGAGTTGATTAAAATAAAATAACCGTACTAATTTATTAGTTAAATCCTCAGATGTCTTCTACTTCCACCTCCGTGTAAGTATAAAAATTCAGAAGTTATGAACAACTAATCTAAGTTAACGCAAACTTCAAAAAAAAAAAAAAAAAAAATCTAAGTTAACGCATGTAGTCTAAGCTTTTACTACTTGATAAGATAATAATATTTCGGGTACTCGAAGTCGCGAACATAATTTAAATGAGCAAGTACTCAGTGCTGCTGGTCATGTTTTTCCACATATATCTTACATCCTGGATCTCGAACGACTTCTACCACCAGCGTGGAAGAAGGGACGAGGGGCTAAAGCCTCCTGAATTTTAAAAAACAAAAACTTATTTTTTATATATACAACAAAATGTAAAAATTAGACTAGTTCCTACAAAATTTTTTAGCCAAAATGTAAAAATTAGATTAGTTCCTACAAAAAAAAAAATTTAGCTCCTAATTTTTTTTAATTATGAGTAGATATGTTTAGCTGTAGATGCATGCAGAAGCATATGAAACATGTTCTGCATTTGAGAATTAAGATGTGTAAGAAAATAGAAGTTAGAGCAAGTCCAAGAGAAGCCCTATAACTTGTCCTAAGTCATAATTTGAGGCATTTCATGAAAAATGTTGATCCAACAGTGTTCTAGTGATGCCTTATATCACTAAGACAACCTCTTTGAAGCCTTATTAATAGGGCACTTCTCTCCTTGCCCTATCCTATATTTTAATATAAAATCTTATATCCATTCTCTTTCTCCCTCTACTTTATGTTGTGCTTTAATTATGAAAGGGAGTCTTTAATAATAAAATATTAAACATATATTGAAAATAAGGCACATTGTTGGAGTTGAACTTACATAACCATGTCCTAAATCACTAGGACATCATATTTTATATTATATTTGGGGCTCTAACTAGGACATTGTTGGACTTGCTCTTACATGCTAGACAAAAATATATAGATAAGTGGGGAAGAAGAAAAGACAAGTCTTCGTCATCATGGAGCATTTATGTGCAACTCTTGGGTGCTTGGCGATCTTAGTTCCAGTAACTTTACAAGACATCTTAAATTAAAAATTTATTATGAAAAAAATCATGCTCATTTATTTTTTAATATTATTTATATATTTTTAAATAATATAACATTTGTTACCAGCAAATACAATTTTATTTTATTTTTTTGAAAAGTACCCAAGTTGCAGAAAAATTTCAAAAATACAGTGCAATCATATATGGAATCTCAAATACGAATGTTGCAACTAATTTCAACCCAGACTTGTAATTTTATATACAACTTGGACCGTGTCTCTGAATCTTTTAAAAATATAGATATTTAAAAAAATATTTCATTAATTAATTTATTTTTTATTTTTATTTTCTTAGAATTTCCCTTAGCATATAATGGGTGAGTTGTCCTACCTGGGTGACCTGGAAGAAAGGGTTACAATCCAAATAAATTTATGCTCCCTCCGCCTCGCCCATTCTATATAATTTTTTTTATAACTTAACATGTATTTCAAAATGTTATTAAAATATAATTTTATAATTTACTTTTAAAATTTTTGCTTGTTTTAAGAGACTTCAAAATGCATGTTGAAACTTTAAGCACAAACATATACTCTATATAACGAGATAAGTTAAGAATACACGAAAACCATACATCTAGGGTCAAGTGTATACTAACCAGCTATATAAAGGCTTAGTGATTGTGGAAAGATAGTTGGAAGAGCAGCTGCATGCAGTTTGAACAGAATTACATTCCTTTGCTCAATGGGAAATCCAACTACTGTTTCCTCCTCTAATCCACTTGATCATTTCTTTTGTTTACTCGTAGCAAGCTCAGTCCTGGTTTCTTTTTTCAATAATGGAGTTGCGGCTGCTGACAGAAAGCTCTTGGCCTCAGAATCACATGAGTTTCATACCATTAAACTCAGTTCTATTCTTCCAGATTCTGTCTGCGACTCCTCTTCACAAGGTTCCTTTCTTTTCTCCCTTTGAACTCTTTCAAGGGCTCGGTACTAGTTTATAAACCGAAAATTACATATATATTTTCGATTTATAAACTACTTATAAGCCTAGTCAAATGACACATGCACATACAAACTTGTAAGCATTTAAAAAAATATCATATCATTAATCTCTACATGCTTATATATACATGTTCTACACATTCGTTCCTGAGTCAGAGTATTCACGAAGTAAGAATACTGACAGGGAATCCACGTCATTCTGTACATAATTCTGTCTATATTACGTTCTAACAGCAGTGTAACGATTTAACAGGTCACAAACTACCATCATCTTCATCACTCAGAGTAGTGCACAAACATGGACCATGCCACAAAACAAAAGAATCGTCAATGCCATCAGCATTAGAACTCCTAGCTGCCGATGAATCCCGAGTAAAATCAATCAACTCGCGAATTGGTTTCAATGCAGCTCGAAACACCTTCGCTTCCACTGATTTTGTCACGTTTCCAGCAAAATCAGGCTTGTCATTCGCCACTAGCAACTACCTTGTCACATTCGGTCTGGGAACACCAAAAAACGACTTGTCCCTAGTTTTCGACACTGGAAGTTCCCTGACATGGACACAATGTGAACCATGCTCAATATCATGCTATGACCAGGCCCAACCGATTTGATTTTCGATCCTTCAAAATCCTCTACTTATTCGAACATCTCATGTCGTACACCTCAGTGTAATAAACTTAAATCCGCGACAGGGATCACTCCAGACTGTATCGCTGGGGGAACCACATGTATATACAGAACCTTATACGGTGACAACTCCTCCTCGGTAGGTTTCTTCGCGAAAGATACATTAACGCTAACTCCTACCGATGTCGTCCCCAATTTCTTCTTCGGATGTGGCCAAAACAATCAAGGTCGGTTTGGTCAGACCGCTGGAGTACTCGGACTAGGCAGAGATCCACTTTCTATTCTTCAACAAACATCGAAACAATACGGACAAGTTTTCTCCTACTGTCTTCCGTCTAAAGCCAGTAAAACAGGGTACTTGACTTTCGGAAAATCATCCGTCTCAAACTCAGTACAATACACTCCATTCAGTACTTCGCCAGACAAAACATTTTACTCCATCGACATTCTTGCAATGTACGTAGGCGGCCAGAAACTTCAAATTAGTCCTACTGTGTTCTCCAGTACCCCTTTATCCATCATCGATTCTGGCACTATTATCACACGTTTACCTCTGCCAGCTTATACAGCATTACGAGACGCGTTCAGGAAACAGATGACCAGTTATCCACTGGCGAGACCAGTTTCCATATTTGACACATGTTACGACTTGAGTATATACGGTACAATGAAGATTCCAACCATCAGCATTGTTTTCGGTGGTAACACGAAAATTGATCTTGATGATTCCGGAGTTGTGTACGTGCCCAATTCGAATCGAGTGTGTCTCGCCTTCGCCCCTAACAGTGATCCATCTGATGCGCTAATTTTCGGGAATGTTCAGCAGAAGACTATGCAAGTTGTCTATGATGTTGCAGGAGGGAAGTTAGGGTTTGCGGCTAAAGGCTGTGCTTAAACAACTTCATTCCGGTGAAATGATTTGAGCCTAATAAGCATATCAAATAATATTATTGTAAGACCAAATAAAGTTACAAGAGTATGATAAACACCTGAATGCAAGATCAAGTTCTATAAATCGTCTACAGTTTACAAATATGAATTACATGAATCTGAAATAACACCTTCGAATTTAAGGTGGGATTGAGTTTATGATCATATCATAACAAGATATCGAGAGTTCAAGTCACTAACATTAATACTCAGTAACATTGTATTCGTACTGAGATGCAAAAACTGCTACAATGCCAACACTTATCATCTACAGCACCCCACCTTTATATTATGCTATATGATTTCCTGGTATGATACGATGAACACAAGGGTTGTTGGTCCCAAATGTCACTATTCAGAAGTAAAAAGTTTATATTATTTTTTAAAAAAATGTCCCTTAGCTGCCATTTCAAAACGCGATTTTGTGTTGTGTTATAAAATCGCAACTTAAAGTCGTGTTTTCAGCTGAAGAAGCAAATTCAAGTCATGTTTTCCTTAAAAAAAATGATAACACAACTTCAAGTCGTGTCTTGAAGTGAAAGTGGAGACCTTTTCAGAACATGACATTGAGGTCCATTTAGCTTAAAATAATGATTTTTGGAATCTTTTTTCCGAACACAAAATAACAGAATTATTTTAACTAAAAAAAGTTTTAATTTTAATTAGTTTCTTTATCAAACCCGGAATCATTAATCTAATTACTACTCCTACAACTACCAGGCACCAGCACCTCCAACTCTCTTATTAAACGACGTCGTTTCAGCAAAACTCAATGACGACATTTTCATTGCTCAAAACCTGACCGTGCCAAATAATCTCTCCGGAAAATGTAATCGGGTATTATTCGATCATAGTGAAGCACGCCTGAGAGGATAATAACACCATATTTCATATATTTTTAGTGAGAATAAAAGTTAACACAGCGGACCAAATACAAACTCTCGCGTCAAGAGAATCATAAAAATGCGAATGTAAACAATTATATTAATATTGAGCACGATTAGATAGCCCATATGATGGGTTTATCCTCTGTTGTTTCTTTTGGAACAGGAGGGTACCACATATTTAAAATTTATTTTTAAAAAAATTATACAAAAATATAGTATAAATATTTTTATTTTAGAAAGGAAAATTTAAAAATATTAATTTAAAATATATGGTCAAACCTCTTAAATATGTTGTTTAAAAAGTCAAACAACTTATACAATAGATAAAAGAGAGTATAAAATTTTATTATAATATATATAATTGATATTTTGACTCCATAAAAATAAAATTGCAAAAATTTGCTATTTGGGTTCTAGCAGATACAGTATGTCAGAAGTTTCGTGGGTTCATCAGTTCATGGGCCAACCTACTTGAGCAAACATAGCATATTAGAAGACCCAATACCTTTAAACCATTAAGTTAAGATTAAGACATTTATGGGCAAAAATGTGTGTTTTGCAACTATGGGCCTAGTTTGGGAAATCCAATCTAGAAACATATCCACGAAATGTCTTTACTTAAAATTTTGTTTATCTAGAATTTCAGTCAATTTTTATAATTTTACACAAGACACTTATAAGAAGATTATACATTATCAAGTATATCGTAATAAAATACATATTTAAGTTATAACAATTTAAAATGATAACAATATTTTATTTTTAAATATGATTGAAACATCGTTCATCAAATTTTATATATTTAACTTTATAATATTTTAGTCATACTATAGATATTCTTACCGAATAACTTTTTATTGTAATTATCAACTTAACCTACGAACAAAAACAATTAGTTTTTGTAATCATGCCGTATAATAATATCTCACACGTATTTGCATGTTTGAGCATTTGATTCACATGAGTTTGTCAACGGTTTGACTCGATATCCTATATTATGCTGTCGCGATGCCGTTAAATTTTTTCCCTTTTTTGTCTATCATTATTATTATTCATTTAAATTAATATATTAAAATAAATAATATTTAATTTATAATAATACTAAATGTGAATAATAATATATGATATATAAAAGTTCAAATATAATTGAAATAAATGAGACGGAAAAATAATTTATCATGAAAATGGAAAGAAGATTATGTACATGAATGATTGCGGAAAAGAGGTAAACGGACTTGACTCCATAGTAGGTCTCCGCATTGCCGGACTCCCCGGCGCAAATGGGAATAAGTTTCTGAATTTTGTAAGTAATGATTAAATGTTCCCATGTCTTTTATTGGACGATTTTTTAAAAAAAATATATTAAAATATATTAATAGATAATTTGTTAATAGTTTGAAACATGTTTTGTTTATTTTTAAATTGGTTTAAAAATTTGAAAAAATTATAGCAACCGACCAACATGGATGATAATTAGATCGAAATCGGATCACATAAGACATAATTCAAATTCAAATCCAATTTTTTTTTATCTATTCCCTAATCGGTTCTGAATCGAATCCCGCGGATTTTGGATCGGGATATACATGAAACTCAAAATTTTTAGGTATGGATATAATTAGAAATCCAAGTTTTTTCTAGATAATTGCATATAAATATAATCTGAAAACCGAATCTGAAATCAAAAATGTGGGGTTCAATAAATTCAAAAGTTCAAGTTTTGGATCGGAGATTTTAAAATATCAAAGTGTCGATTCTCGATTTCAACATATTTTACTATAAAATAAATAAATATGAATGATCATGGAACAAGTGTTCTGATACAAACGCGTATAACCATATTTAACACTTCTTAAAGTATGTTATGCTCAAGAAGCATATAAATAATATCGTTTTCCCTACAAAACAAAAAAAAAAGATATTTAAAATATTATCTTCAAAAAAAAAGATATTTAAAAAACGGAAATAAGATAGTTAAACCTCCATACTCCATATCCATTATATTTTACATTTAAATCTTAAGTTAAGGTGTACAAAAACCTTAAATTGTTGTTGCTAATTCAGCACCTTCCATCGGATAAGTAACCGAAACTTTTACGTCACCAGGTACTATCAAACAAAATCCAGGAAGATTAATTAACTACCAGCTCTGATGAACGAAACTAAATATAATTGATAAATAACAAAATTTTGACAACAAGACTTCAATTTGATAATAGTGTTAACATCATGGGCCTCAAACCATAATTAATATTAATTTAGTACATGTTGCTATTAGGATAACTAGCAATTTGGCCCGTGCTTCGCACACGGGTAATGCTTATAATTTTAATATTTAAATAATTAATTTTAATGTGTTCTAAATTGTAACGTGTGAACCACAATTATTACACCTTGATCTATAATTTATTATTAAACTTTCGGTGATTCAATCTGTAATTCACTCAAATTTAATTTTTTAGACCAGACTGAATATCAGATGCTTCAGACACGATCGGAACATTAACCTTCTAATTTGAGGCAAAACAAACAAAGTGCATGCAAACACAGGACATCTGATTGTTTATTTGTGCAAAATACAAAAACTTGAGCAAAGCCCGAGACTAATGAACTACATTTTATCACCGCTTGCATATTTGAAAATAAGCACCAAGACAAAGGAATGAAATAATATCTCTCGTCATGCCAGAAGTAGTTTCTGGGATAAGTTTAAATCGTCAGAAATAGTTTCTGGGATAAACTTAAATCAGAATATAAGCTGTAGATCAAAGTATTCTAAACTGGTCACATTGCTTTGCACGTGCAGACTTTAATCACTTTGTGAACCAATGCTTTAAAGTTTGTTTAGCTTATTTCTTGCTATTGAAAGGATCGTCTTATTTTCATCCAAGTGCGACACTGTTGTTAAATTTGATAAGTAGTCAAAAATATAAAATACTTCGGACCAAATGCAAAGCCATCTATAAGGCTTGGATGTAACATTAATCTAAAGCATTCTATAAAGTTTGGAAAAACACAACTAACTTAATTAACATCTATTGCGAATAGTTTGAAAATACGAATATGAATGAAAAAGTGAACATTGAGGAACCGATGATGATCTCCTCATTCAGTTTGATCATGGAGTAGATAATCAATTTAATAATGCACTTTAAAAATAACGATACAGACATATATTAAGCAGATTAGTGAAATATCTTAAAAAACTTAATAACTAATTTGAGTTAAGCTTATTACAATGTCTTTAGTAATACACTTCAAATATAATGACAAATAAATATGTAAACATCAGGTAAATATTTGAAAAAGTTTAATCACAATAATTTTTAAAAAATATTTATTATCAAATAATATAATAAACAAATAAAATAGTATTAATGTCCTTAAAAAATATTTTATTATCAAATAACATAATAAACAAATTAGTTAATAATGTCCTTAAAAATAACTTAATTATTTTTGAATATGGACTAAAATAGTATTAATGAATTGAAATGATTATTTTGATGATAGTTGACAAAGTAATTTCTAGTTAGAATAAAAATTTTCAATATGTACTTTTTACATTCTACAAACTTAACTTCGTTCTAATCATACACAATCTGTATTTGAGTTACAGAAAATCATAAAATAATTGTGTGCTAAGTAATTTTTCTTATTCTTATTTGAGATAAAAGAATACAGTATAGAAATCATAAACTACATTATCCTGGTGCAAGGAGTTCACTTCTCAGTTAGCCGACAAAATGCGAAAACCTGTACAGCATGACATGTAGAATAGAACATTTCTGATTGTGCCAAGTAACACACCAAGTTAAAATGCCAAAAAAATATCAAGACTATGCAAAAGAACATATGTTATATGTTGAACCATTTTAACAACTGATTATGTGGAATTAACCTCCAGCCGCATATTCTTGAGCTACATAACCGGATGTTTCAAAACCCGTAGACACGTGGGTTCATTCATGTTCTGACCCTTCTTTTGCCAGCCGAAAATTGTTCTTTTGCCAGCCGGCTAGTATTCTTGCGTGTGCGAACGTGCTTCGCACACGGTGATGCTTATATTACTCCCTCTGTTTTTTTAATATATGACGTTTGATTTTTTGGCACACACTTTTAAGTGCTTTGACCGGGTAGTTAAAATTATTATTTTTGAATTTTTCTTTTTATGAATAAAAATATATAACCAAAATTTTAATTCACAAAAAAAGCAATTAAAAAAAATAATTTTTGCTATCCGGTCAATGCACCTAAAGGTACGTGCCCAAGTCAAAAGTGACATATAAAAAAAACAGAGGGAGTATTTATATTCAAATATTTGATTGTAATTTGTACTAACTATATCGCGTAGACCACAATTATTATGCCTTGACCCATATCTTATTATTTAATTTGCAGGCACAGGTCCACTGGTTGTATATCTCTGCAAAAAACCTGAACCTGAACAAAGCCTTATGACACTGAACTGCATTCTATCACTGTCTCCACACATGAAGATAATCACCAAAACAAATGAACGCGGTAGTAGCTCTCAATTATATGCGATCACACTTGGAATGCACCACTCAATTCTTGGAAGTCTGATTAATTTTTATTCTTCATTAAACCAGTTGACCACGTGCCGAAGTGTTGGCATATGGCTCTTTGATAACAATACCACCTGAAGATTTAGCTATAAGAAAGCATTTAACACCATAAATTTTGAAAGTCATGTTGTTTAAAGTGTTGAGTAGCTTATTTGCACTACTACCATGATAGTAGGTGCCAGATTTTGAAAGACTTCACCAAGGCCAAAGTTGAGTCGAATGTTCATGCAGTCCAAGTTAGAGTCCGAGTTAAAATTCAGGTCTAATACTCGCTTCACATTAATATAATGGCAATGAACATCTACCAAACCAGAATAGTTACGGAGAGCATAACCAAATAGTAATTTGTAATTTGTAATTTAGAATCATAGTCTCAAACCTGCCGACCAAATGAGCAAAGCATGATATGCAAAGCACTAACACATTGTTAATTGTAATAGCCACAAAACTTAAAGTAATGGTCAATATAACAGAACTCAAAGTAACGGTCAATATAACAAAAGTAATAAGAAGCAGGCTGTTTTCAAGAAGATGAGGTCTATATTGAGTAAGAAAAAGTCACATTCTATAGCAATCTTAATACAATATATGAAAGCTACCGGAACATTTCTGAGCTACATGAAAGTATTACAGGAACATTTTTGGGAACCTACAATACCAGGCAATACTCAGAATACACATGTATAAAAATAAAGATACAAATTTGGACTAAACGTCATGATTAGACAATGATGCAGCATCATATCGTGAGGCTTGAGTTAATTTTTGAAACCCATGACATGGATGATTGGATTGAGTTCGATTTGGAATATTGGAACCTACGTTGTAAGTAAAAAAGGAAATAATTAAAATGCATTAAGGGAACATCAGGTAATTAAAGAAGTTAATGAGCAAATAATATCCGGAAATCACAAAAGTTTATTTCACCTGATGCTTAGGTAGGATGCGATGGCATCTGGCATTAATTATCGGCGAGAGTTAGAGTTTCCAGACGTGAACCTGGATTGAAAGTATTATTTGATCTTATAAGTATAAAAGGAATAACAAAATAAAGGGAACATAATTATATAACAAAAGAGTTTTCCCTGACATTACTTGTAGTATTTTAGAATGTGTTAAGACTATAACATAATTTGGTCTCACAGTGATGTCATGCATACTCATGCTTAAGCTTACTTGGCAAGATCATATTTTTATTTATGTTTGGCCCTTATAGAATGGTCCAAGTGGCTACTAATACATATTATGTATTAAAGATCTTTGAATCTTTAAGGAAACAAATGACAACAAAACTTCTTTCTGAGAACTTATGCACTCTGAGGGGTGGCAGCCCTTATACTATGTCTACAAAGATCTTTTATATTCCATGAAACTAAATTGCCATCCCGGTACATAGGACATACTTGACTTGTGGATTGGCAAATTAGAAGTCAAATGGGTTTCTTGATCAAGTCTACTGAAAACAACAAATGAGGGTGCAAATGTTCTCCTACAGAGAAATAGAATAACTGCAGATCTCTCATGCCTCCTTATTGCCCAGAATGCTTATTGTGCCCATAGGTCATAGTGACTGAACCAACAAACAGTAGATGCGGCATTGATCCCTCATATCATTTTCTCTTGTTCAAGAAAAAATTCTGTTTTTCTGAACTAACAAAGTGCAAACAGTGGCAAGGATCATTATTATAAACTAAGCATCAGAAAATGGCATTACCTGATGCATGGTGTTGACTCCCATATTTCTTGCACTGAAGATGAGATGATGTACCAAACGCAAGCTTTATTCTGGATGTTGTATTTGGATTCACGTTCTCACTTGAAGCATACATCTCATGAACTGCAACATGACCGTCTCGGAGCCGGTGTTGCTGCACCCCGACTTGTGGATTGCAAGACATAACTTTGCTGGGTTGAGGCCAATCCTGCTGCCACGCAAACCGTATAACAAATACCATAAGCATTAATTTGCAAATAAAAATTATTCAAGAAAATAAATTACAACTATAAACTAAAACCTTGTATAGAGTTCTGCAAATAAGTTCAACAGAAAATCAAATTAGGTTGTGCTTAAATTGCCAAGAGTTCTGCTTGAATCCAAAGTTCCTAAAATCAATTAAAAAGACAAAATCAATCATGCATTATAATGAGTAATATAAATAATCCCACCTGGGTATTGACAAATGCAAGACTTGAGGATTAATTATCTAGCTCATTTCTTATTATCGGTTCAAGTATGCAACAAAAATAAAACAAAATTAACACACATCAAACACTTTATATGCACTGTCGATTGCTAACTCAAACCCCAAATCCCAGAACATAAGACTGTCTAATTTTTCTTTTGTTATGTTTCTTTTGAACATAAGACCTCTATGACAGAGCCCGAACCCCTGTATGTCATCGGTATTCAGGACTCAGGAAACGACCTGTTAAATTCAAAAGTATAAAAAAAGAAAATTGTAATAAGATAATTGGATAATTACATAAATATGAAACAACGTGACAACGAAAGCAAGAGTATGTACCTTGCAAGCTACCAAGAGGAAGGTGGGTGTTTTTCACATTACTCTGTTGGTCACGTCCCGTCAACACACTACCTATATAAACAAAAGCCGGAAGGACCTGTAATCACAGCAAAAGCCATGTGTACTACATACTATGTTCAGCTAAATAGCAACAGTTTGATTCATAACCATTGGGATGTGAAATAGTTTTTGTTTTTTAATTTCCTCCTTGTACATGTTCTTATGTAATGATGCAGTACTTCATATATATTGGAGGAGCTGTATAAAGAGAGTTCTTGTTTATCATACAATGTCTAGATTTGCTTTGGCTGGTGCATAGAATTTTTTTTATAACAAAAATAAAAACAAAATGGAGGTCAAACTCACATGTCAGCGCAGTTTGAGTTTATATTACAAAATTTGAACCTTATGTTTAACTTTAATTTAGCTCAAACTCATGTTATAAATTTTAGCCACTGTTTACAGATTTTAAACTACTATTTTCAAACTTGGTATAAGTTATGGTCACCGATATGAAAATCAAAAGTAAAATAATTTAACAGTAACAAAGATATGAAGTGCAATTGTGCAAGACAAACCTGAAATCCGTCCTTATTAAGCTTCTCAATAGCAACCAATACGATCTCACCTTCCATCAATAGGCTTGATCAGACGCTTGAGCTTTTGCTGATCAAGGGGCCCCTCATTGATCATACCCACCATCAGTAAGTGCCCTGTCATTCTTCTTAGCCACTCACAAATTGACGGAAAGCCAGGCTACAAAAGAAAAAACAGCAAATAGTCAGGGCAAGATGATGATTTTATGATAATTAATGCGAATGCTAACGTGAAAAGTTTAAACTACCTGGACGCCTAACACCGATTTTTTCCAGCTCAGGAACCACGACAGTGATTTCCGAATCAGGGCTAGACATACTTGTAGTATTTTCCGGGGTATGACGGTCCAATAAATTGAGAGACCCGGTATTGAGTTTACTATCAAGAAAATTCAACAATAGAATCACAATGATAATTGCTGGAAATGATATTGAAAAAATAAGCAACTAAAAAATATCAACAATTGCACCACACCGTTAATTGTGTCTTGTATCCAGTTTAAACAATCACCGAGAATTATTGATCAAAAGACAATCAACAATTGAAAAATAGCTCGGATTGCCAATTAATGTGCCCTTCTCTGAGATCTCGCCTGATCCTGTTGCAGCAGCATCCTTAGGACAGGTATTTTAATTGGTCATGTTCTTTTGGTCCTACTTTGTGTTTATCAGGGTATATTTTTACATGCAGTTATATCTCATAGAACAAATTTCCTGAGGTCTATCAAGCTAGGCTTCAGTCTACTGGCCAGTTAGTGGTAGTAAAAGTGCAAAGGCCAGGAGTTCAAGCTGCTATATCAGTAGATATATTGGACTATTGGTCTTGCGTTATCTTGCAGGACTCATTAGAAGAATTGGAAAAATTAATATTGATCTGCAGGTAATGTTGCGATGTGTACTTGAAGAAGCGAAAAAAGAGTAAAATGCTTAATTTCTATCATAAAGCCTACAGCTTATTACTAAGAGTTCTGATTACAGCAATCAAGTTATTGGTGTTTAATTTGCAGGCGATTGTTGATGAATGGGCATCAAGTCTTTTTTCGGGTAAGTACAATAAATAGATTTTATTTGCCTGATATCTGTCACAAATTTTTGAGTTATGCCTATCTATTTTTCTTTTGGTTACCACTATGATTATTGCAAGTTTACTACATAAAAAACTTTTGTATAATCAAGTTGACCTGCAACAAAAGTTAAAATTTTCATATAGTTTACATCATAAGTAGCTCCTCGGTACATATTACATCAGTTACATAAAACCACAAAACCTTAAATCACAACTCAAAATTTAATGTCATAAAACCACAAAACCTTAAATCTTATAATGTATACCACGTTTGGAGCATCATATGAGGAGTCAGAGGTGTCCGCAGAATCAGCTTGTGCTAAACTACTGATCATATGACCGAGTTATATTTTACAGCTTATTAGGTTCCGCAATGGGCTGAAACTACACTCTAGGCAAATAACAGAAGCGAAAGAAACTCAACGAAAAAATAGTAGAAATTCATATTTATAGAGAAGTGGAGGTCAGTCTTTTCCAATTTATATATTAATATCATATGTAAATAAAATTTAATAAATGCAGAAACTATAGTTCTAACAATGCTCCAATAAAACCTTCCAAGATATCTTAATTAAAACATGTGGGTTGGGGCCTAATTTTAACAAAATTTCAACTCCAAGTAAAGAATATAAACATCAACTTTTCGTAGATGGTTAACTGAGATACTTACCAGAAAGATCAATGCCATGCAGCTGCCTCTATGATGGTGTCAGATATCCTTGACCACCACCAAGACCGGTAGTGCCTGAGCAGAAGAAGTAATAACAATGTTTATGGATTCCAATTCACATAATAAATCTCTGAGACAGTATTTTTCTCAATTGTTTCAGCCGGATAAAAGTGAATACCTTCTGTCTGAGTTGAATTCCTGACTCCATGACTTCGATTAGTGATTTGAGACCAAGTACCAGGTGTAGTATTGGAACCTGAAATCGAAGTTAACAATGAAATACTCAGAAATACAGTATAATAAAAACACAGAGTTATAATTTATTTTAAACGTCATGGATAGAAAATGACGCATTATCATACATGAGGTTTGAGTTGATAAACATAAAAAGTATAAGTATCATACAGAGGTGTGACACGATGAAATAAACATAAGAAGTATGATCAGAACAATGCAGGGGAAGATACGAATGTGCCTGGGTTAGTGAAATTCGAAAATCACTGAGAAAGAGGTGGTTGAAATCATGGAGAGCTTTACGTGCCGCAGATTTTGAAATGATCCTCGGATGATCCACCAGAGTCCGGGTCATACAGAATTATAAGTATCATCAGTATAAAAATCCTTGAAAACTGCTTGCCTGTTGAAAATCATAGAGAACTAAATCAAACACCTTGTATGCATTAGTCAAAAACTGTTTGCAAGAAAGCACTAATGAACACCAATCAGATTAGAGATAATAGAACAATAACCTATACATTGGAATCTCCGCTCATATGTCGCTGAAGTAACATGGTTCACATATCATGGAGTGCAGTGTGAATTACAAACACGCCGCTGCTGCAATTACAGTTACAGTTACAGTTTAACCTACTTGCCGATCTCGGAGAATTGGATGATGGAGATGGTGGATTGTCCATTGATTACTACGAAGAAACACATACTGCCATCCTTATCCGTTGCACGTCGATGAATGAACTCTGATGAACCGCAGATGATGCTGAATTCGAATTTGAATATTTGGAGACTGGTGAAAGATGGAGGAAACCTCCCCTGAAACTATGGATCGTGGCAACTGCAGCATAATTTCATAAGTAATTTCATAAGGAGTGATGGGTCGCCCGTTTTCCTTCGGATTTTTCATCAAACGCCGAAGAAAATAGCAGCAAATGTTCCTGGGTCGGAACCCGTTTCGAAGTGGGTAGTCCAAAGTAAATTGGAAATTACAGATCAGACCCTCTGCAAGTAGTAAAAGAAAAAAACAGCAAGGACAGAAAAAGTAAATTTCCAATTTCTTTGTATTCACAAATTAGGATTATATAGATGTACGTTCATTTCAGTAAGATAATGATGGATAGAATAATTTTTATGTGGAGATAGTAGATACTCAATTTATTTCTTTAGTAAACAAGTAATTTGTTTTGACCGGAAAAGATCACCATTTCAAATAACAATACTCTCTCCGTTTCAAAAAGTATCAAAAAGTATGACGTTTTGATTTTTTACACAAATTTCAAAGTGTTTTGAACTAGCACCTAAAATCATCAATTTTCCTTTAAAAAAATTATATTTTAAAATTTTGACTATATACTTTTATTTTAAACAATAAAATTTAAAAAATAATAAATATAAGTACGTGATCAAAAGACTTTAAACTACGTGCAGAAAGTCAAAGCGTCATGCATTTTGAAACAGAGGAAGTAGTCAATTTTTTTTTTCTTCTAATTTTGAAATAAAAACTCACAATATTATAGTATGTCATTGTACTACCTATATAAAAATCACTATAATCAATCAAGTCGACGACAAGCAATGATTGCTTTGGGAATGCAATAATGCTACGTAGAGTAAACATGAAGTTTTGGTTGTGATTAGCACAATCACCTAATCTAAGTTCTGCTTGATTAGTTATTTACCAATAATCTACAGAAAATAACTAAATTATGCATATGATTGATTATGAAATCCACGCTCTCATTTTCAAGATATGCTGGAAATAAATATTATATAAAATATTGCTTTTCATGGAAAAAAAGAAAAAGAATTACTATACCATGATGGTGATTTTCTTTTGATATTTAATTGAACTCTTTTATTTCCTTCGTATGCGAATCGGCATGAAAGTATGTACTAGAAATAGTGAATTTATCTTATTTAAGAATAAATAAGGGTCCCGCAAATAAAAGAAATAAAAAGAACTGTCATCTCAATTTTTGCTCAATTTGAAGTTTTTGGGATCAAGTACATTTAATTTTTTTAGTTAACACTTTAATTTAAATTTAGGCATTTTCATTTTTCATTGTATATATAGTACAATCATTATATTTGTAAATTAAATTCTGTTTGCATAAAGTTTAAAAAAATGAATATTTTGATTATAATTTATATCGTTGTGTTAAAACCAAAAACATCAAATAAAAGACAAAGAAAATATTAATTATTAAATTAGACTTTAGTCGACACGTGATCTTTGGAATAATTTCAAATTCAAAAATTTCCGAAGTAATATGCAAACTGGTCACTGTACGAGACATAACCTATACGAGGGGTCACTATACAGGACGTTCAAATCACAAATTCACAGCTCACATGCGAATAAAACACAGCTCGTAAGATTCAACAAACAAAACGCAACGGAAGATTCCAATTTCCAAGCCAACGAAGGTTCAAAAATCACATGCAGCTTGGAACAATTGAGTTGAAAGTTTCAACTCGGTTAAAAAGGTTTGGAGTTAGCTTTCTTGTTCTTGTCTCGTTTCGTAGTTTCATTGACGACTGCAGATCCATCGGATATGACATAAAACACTAAACTGCAAGTCTCTGCGTTGAAAATTTTAATACTTCCACTTTAAACTTCATCGCGTTATAATTTTCTTTCTTAAAGTCCAAATTTTGAAGATTGGGATTTTAATGAATTGTAAATGTCGCAGAGTTGATAGGATTTAAGCACAATACTTCAAAATCCCATTAATATTGATGGGATTTCAAAAAACTTAAAATATACTGAAAAATACCACAAAATCCATCATTTTATGAAATGCAAAAAAATCCATCAGTATTTGAATACCATCAGATTTTAATGGGTTTTAAACAATCACAATTGAATACCATCGAATTTTAAAACATAATTTAAAATCCCAATTGAATACCATCAGATTTTGTAGCATAATATGAAATCGCAATTGAATACCTCAAAATATTAATGGATTTCAAACAATCCCAATCAAATACCCTCAGATTTCATGAATGCAAAAAAATGTTTTAGAATCTCAATCCAATACACCCCTCTAAGATACACATTTCTAAATCCTATAATCGTATAATCAATATTATTATTTTAAATTTTCTTTTATACAAATATTTAAATTTTTTTAATAATAATTTTAACGAGATCAAAATATTTAAAAATGTATGACAAAATAAAACGACGAATAATTTGTTAGTTGAAGAAAGTAAAGCCTAAAATTTGGAAGCGTGTGAGTATTTTAAAATTTAGTTTGGAATGGCAATTTCCCAATAAAACAAAGCACTTGTTTGTTCTGATTTGTTTTTACGTAGAATTTATTTACGCGTCTTCTAAATTTTATGTCTTAATAATCTCGAATTATAATTGGAATAATATTGGACTTATTGAGTTATTGTTGGAAAAGATTGGGATAAAGTTCTCGTATTAGCTGTACGGTTATTTGACTCGGTCTATATACCTAATTGGTCTATACCTAACTAGCAAAATTAATATAATTTCTTTCCAACTTTTTTGAGTATGACATTATGATTTAAAGTATGACTAAAATCCTGACGACAAAGAAATTATGAATAGCAAAAAAGAATGAACCAGTTTCAACTTTCAACTTAGTGCCTATGCTGCGGGTTTATAATTATACCTAATAATCAATATACTTATATAAAGGAGAAGCGAGGGGCGTGTAGGTGGCGCCTCTCACATCGCTCTGTTCTATTTTTCTAATTTTCTGGAATTTTTGAATGAAAATGAAAAATATCAAAAATTAGAACTGCCTTTTTTAATTTCAGGTATATTAGAAGCAAGTTTCAGAATCTGATTTTGTTTCTGATTATTTATGGAATATAGTAGCTTGAAAGTTTTAATCTGATTTTGTTTCAGATTATTTAATTATGGGAAAGACAGATTATTTATAGAATATAGTAGCTTGAAAGTTTTAATCTAATTTTGTTTCAGATTATTTAATTATGGGAAACAGTAGCACACAAGTCTCTCTGCACCCTATAAATACCCCTATAAATTGTAAGGTTTTGGATCATCTAAACACAACATCCTATCTCTTAATACCACAACCCTACCTCTCTCTCTGCTGATAGTTATCTTGCTCGATTTCTAACTCGGAGGTGCCGTTTTTCTTCAACGACAAGTGAAAGTTGTTTATACAGGAAAAAAATATAGTCTTGACATGATATTGATGGTTGATATCAATAAATTAAGTATTATTGATGTATGTTTGTTGGTTATTCTTTTATAATATTTGTTTTGTTCATCAAACATGTTTGTTGTTGTTAATTTTTATATGATTTACTTTGCATGCAGGAAAAAATTATTCATGCATTATCTGTTTCCGTTCAAGCAATTTTTAAGAGGGTAGTTATAGACCGCTATCTCACAAGTTTAAGTTAGATGTTTTTGTGCATAATCAATCCAAAAAAAATAGAGAAAAAGTTACTTTTAAAAAAAAAAACAAATAAAATTAAGATTTGTCATGCTTTAAATTGTTTATTACGTGTATAAATTTATTTTCATTTTTTCACCATATATTATAATCCAATTTTGCAATTTTATATATTAGTATTGGTATTACATCAAGATTTTTATAATATAAATTTATGTTTATATTATATATTTTTTATAGACAGCCACAAAATTATCTTATTCTACAAATATTAATATTGAATCATTAATATAATTTTTATAGGCCGCCGCAACGCGCGGCTTCTCAACTAGTATACACATGATTAAGAAACATATTTAAATTAATTTTACTTACAATTAAACTTCTAGTTATAAACCATAGTGATTAATTTAATTTACGCGAAATAGTCCATTAAACCGCATGCCAATTATTAAGTGTTCTCGAAACAATAATTATTAGTCTGTATGAATAGTTTTTCCAAATAAATTACATAGAAAACACACGCAAAATTGAATTTCAAAATTGGAATTTAGAAAATTAGAATTCTCGAAATTCAGGTGATGGCGGGAGAGAGCACCAATTAAGGCAGAGCTTGCCTCTAATTTTCCACTGAGTTTCCATCACACAGCTGGCTACTTAACTATAATGAGCATGCTATCACTGTCTTAACATGCATTCAGTTAAAGTAGCTTCCGGTCACATTCAAATAATTATATTATATTAGTATCTCCTCTAATTATTACGTCATCTTTTCCTTTCATTGTCTTTTTTCATGTTTCCGTTAATCAATATACTTATATAAAGGAGAAGCGAGGGGCGTGTAGGTGGCGCCTCTCACATCGCTCCGTTTTATTTTTCTAATTTTTTGGAATTTTTGAATGAAAAATATCAAAAATTAGAACTACCTTTTTTAGTTTCGGGTATATTAGAAGCAAGTTTCAGAATCTGATTTTGTTTCAGTTTATTTATGGAATATAGTAGCTTGAAAGTTTTAATCTGATTTTGTTTCAGATTATTCAATTATGGGAAAGACAGATTATTTATGGAATATAGTAGCTTGAAAATTTTAATCTGATTTTGTTCAGATTATTTAATTATGAGAAAGAGTTGAAAAATATCAAAAATTAGAACTACCTTTTTTAGTTTCGGGTATATTAGAAGCAAGTTTCAGAATCTGATTTTGTTTCAGTTTATTTATGGAATATAGTAGCTTGAAAGTTTTAATCTGATTTTGTTTCAGATTATTCAATTATGGGAAAGACAGATTATTTATGGAATATAGTAGCTTGAAAATTTTAATCTGATTTTGTTCAGATTATTTAATTATGGGAAAGAGTAGCAAACAAGTCTCTCTCCACCTATAAATACCCGTATAGATCGTAGGACTTTGGATCATCTAAACACAACCTCCTCTCTCAATACCACAAACCTACCTGATAGTTCTTTTACTCGATTTTTAAAGGAGAAGCGAGGGGCGTGTAGGTGGCGCCTCTCACATCGCTCCGTTCTATTTTTTAATTTTTTGAAATTTTTGGATGAAAAATATCAAAAATTAGAAATACCTTTCTCTTGCTCGATTTCTAATTCGGAGATGTCGTTCTTCTGCAACGATAAGTGAAGGCGGTTACAGTAAAGGTTGTTGCAAGCAAATGTAGTTATATACCGTTATATTGGAGTCGACAAATCCAAACACGGGAAAAAAATATAGTCTTGACAGGATATTGATGGTTGATGTCAATAAATTAACTATTAATGATGTATGTTTGTTGAATATTCTTTTATAATATTTGTTTTGTTCATCGGACATGTTTGTTGTTAATTTTTATATTATTTACTTTGTATACATGAAAAATTTATTCATGCATTATCTGTTTGCTCCGTTCAAGCAATTTTTAAGAGGGTAGTTATATTTAAGTTAAATGTTTTTGTGCACAATCAATCTAAAAAAATTGGAGGAAGGTGACAATTTAAGAACATGATTATTTTTCCAAAAAAAAAAAACAAATAAAATTAAGATTCGTCATACTTTAAATTGTTAATTACGTGTATAAATTTATTTTCATTTTTTCACCATGAATTATAGTCCAATTTTGCAATTTTATATATTAGTATTTGTATTACATCAAGATTTTTATAATATAAATTTATTTTATCCTACAAATATTAACTTGAAATATTAATATATTTTTTATAGACAATCATAAAATTATTTTATTCTACAAATATTAATATTGGATCATTAATATAATTTTTAAAGGCCGCCGCAACGCGCGGATTCTCAACTAGTTGTTACTATTTGTAAATCAGAGATACTGGTTTTATTATCATATTTTGATAGGTTTTACCATATAACTAAAAATAATACTCTTTGCTATATGGTTAAAAAATATAATTATATATCAAAAACGAAATGACATACAAAACTAAATGGGAGGAAGCATTAATTTATAAAAAAAACTTATTAAATAGTTTTTTCTAAGGAACTTAAAAGTAATTGCGAACTTTGTTCTATTTCTTTTTTATATTGAGTTTGGAGACTGATTTTAAGGTAAACATACGAAAAGAATAAGAAAGGAAGTTTGTGACAGAATTTTCTAATTTTTGATTAATAAATTGAAAAATATATGAAAAATAATTATGACATCCTAAACTCACAATTAAGTAGATGTATCATGTATACCTGATCGAATAACAAATTTATAAAATTTTTGAATTTTTCAATATTTAATTAATAAATTAAAATAATACAAGAAAAATAATTATGAAATCTTAAACTCACAAGTAGATGTATACCGGATCCAATTATATAATCTAGACAGTGTCTTTGCATCTCCGATCACGTAGAAGTATAATATCATTTATGGTATCCAAATTCCAAACTTACAACTAAATGTATACGGACTAGTCATACAATCGGCGCCAAATTGCTAGCAAATTAATTATTCTTCATCTAACCGCTTGGGATGTTAGAGTATAGATATAATAATTTTATATTATAAAATTTTTGAAATATATAAAACTCAAAATAAAATATAAAAATATATAAAAAAAAAAAAAAGGTGTAAAAGTGTAGTAACTTTAACCAATCAAGCGTCAGAGTTTGAAATCAAATGAACCGGACATCCATCCCAAAACCCCACTTGTGATTTGTGAAGGAAGAGTCCACCTAATGTGTTACTCTAATATTCTATTGTGTGGTGATTGATAATGGGAGCCTTGATAGTGGCAGAGACAGGTCGTGTCCATGATCTTTGTTGTTTATCATATGTCCAAATATATAAAGCTAGCTTGCGTAATTAGTTCCATAAAAATTTCAATAATTATTCTACCTGGTTTCAAGTTTCAACTGTATGCAGTACTAGAAGCCTCAACATTTTTCTACAAATTTACATAATTAAATAATAATATTTTGGGGACTCGAAGTCGGGAACTTGATTTAAATGACCAAGTACTCATTGCTGCTGGTCATGTTTTTCCACATATATCTACTCGATTTCGAAAGGCTTCTACCACCAGTGGGAGAAGGGATAGAATGTAAACAACCACGGGGACGGAGGGAGTAACAATTAAAAACGTGCAGTATAAAAATCATCAAATATATGAATATTATTAATGTTTTATTTACTATTCTAATTAATTATAGAAAATGTGGAAAAAATTAGTGAGACTTGGAATAATAATAAAATATTATCAAAGGACTTCTGAAAACCTGAAATATGTATTCTATATTCCTAGCAGATATCTAGCTTTCAGCTCCAGGCTTGCTGTAGATGCATGCAGATTCCAGCAGCATATAAACATGTTCTGCATTAAGAATTACTACTCTTAAGAAGTTTAATAATTAGTACTAGTAGCATTGTGTGCAGGGGGTATCTAGTAAGAGGCACGTGGGGACACATGCCTCCCTAAAATTTTATTTTACATTTTTCACCATTCTAAATTTTGCAAAATTATAAAAGTGCCCCCCAAAAATTTAAAAATATATAGATGTTTTTCAAAAATTTGCTTCGTGCCCTCTTAACATTTGTGTGCTAGATCCGCCCGTGATTGTGTGGATCACTTGGATGTTGTTTTGTAATGAAACAGGAGTTGCATGCTAGAGAAATGGGAACCCAAGTCTGATTTCAACTTCCCTAGTGTATCTTTTGCTACTTTATTTTTACTAGGATTAATAATGAGAGCACTAGTCATGTGGGGAAGACCTAAATATATATGTACAGCGATAAGTGGGGAGAAGGAAATGATGAGTCTCCGTTATCTTGGAGCATTATGTGCGACTCTGGGTGCTTTGTACCAATTCTTAGTGCCCCTATGCTTATATTCCGGGGTATAAACTATTTTTATTTTTAATCTAAAATATATATATTTATATAACAGATCAAAAATCAATTTAAAATTAAAAATAAGTCACACACTACTCACTTTAATTTATAAAACATCTTAAATTAAAATTAGTCTATAATAAAAATTAATATTATTTAGATACCTTTTAAATAATATAATTTTCTTTATTAGTACTTATATGTAGCATTTTCAGATTTATCCAAGTTATAAGTTCTTTTTTCAAAAATACAGCAAAACTTTACATAAAATCTCAATTACAACCGATTAACATGAAATACGATTTTGACCGTATTTTTGAATATATTTTATTTCATCAATTTATTTATATTTTGATTTTTCTCAAAATTTTTGATGAGAAATAAGACTTTGAGAAGGGTGGGAGGACTTGTTTGTAGGGGAGAAAATAGTGTGTGAACCCACTGAGCATATAATGGGTGAAATTTGTCCTGCCTAGTGGGTGACCTGGAAGAAGAGCTATAATCCAAATTTATTTATACAAGTTAAGAATACATGAAAACCATACATCTACTCACAAGTGTATTCTAAATTCATCTATATAAAGGCCTAGTGATTGTGGCAAGATAGTTGGAAGAGCAGCAGCATTTTGTAAAAAGAATTACATTGCTTTGCTCAATGGGAAATCCCACTGCTGTTTCCTCCTCTAAATCACTTCATCATTTCATTTTTATACTCATAGCAAGCTTGGTCCTGGTTTCTTTTTTCAATAATGGAGCTGCAGCTGCTGACAGAAAGCTCTTGGCCTCAGAATCACATGAGTTTCATACCATCAAACTCAGCTCTATTCTTCCAGGCTCTGTCTGTGACTCCTCCTCACAAGGTTCCTTTCCTTTCTTTCTTTAAACTATTTGGTAAATTCTCTTGAGTTTTCGGTTTATAAGCTAGTCATGAGCTCAGTCAAACGGGCATATGCACACATACAATCACTTAAGTATTTAAACAAATATTGTATCATTAATTTCTACATGTTTATGTGTAAAACACGTTCCGTTTCCGAGTCAGAGTATTTGTCGTCACTATTTCCGGCCTTAGGAACAAGAGTAATTTCATGAACCAGAATAATAATTTAGCACGGGTAGTACAGTATAGAATATGGACAGAAACGTAAGGGACACAGCATTCATAGACATGGAATATTTTTGGCCATGACTTTAATATCTTAACAGATGGTTAAAAAACAGGTTCGGGTCCTGACATAAAAATGTTGGTCGTATCGCAACAGATGGTAAAAAACAGGTTCGGGTCCTGACACAAAAATATTGGTCGTTTATGTTAAGCGGGAAAAAAATCTCATAACTTGTTCAACGAAAAATTATCTCATAAATTTTTCATAAATATTCTGACCAAATACAACCAAAGCAATGTATCACGGGTGATACAGGCCTAGGGCTGGCTTTCCTGGCTCCTAACTTTTAGGTTTTTCATATTCCAACATATTTTTCAGTTCCATTTAAATTCTTTTTTATTTTTCGACAAGATTCATATATAAAAGAAAAGCTAGAGAGATATCGAATCACATAAATTAAAGTTTTTTTTAAAGTTTCGGTCTTCACTCTACTATAAAGTTAGATACTTGAATCATTTAGTGATAAATAACTGCTGGCATTCAATTATTTATGACATTTAGTAAAAATATTTTATTAGCAGTAGTTGATGCAGGACAAGAACTACCTGCAACAATTCACACACATGTGTGTGTAGAGATGCCTGTATATCTGTTAGTATGTATTATGCATGTATATATATACACACCCCCGCGCAAAAGTTTAGTTGAATTTTGATGTGAATAGATAGTGACATTCATTTTAATAATTCATCGTGGGCACATCAGAAAAATTAGACTCATATGAAGTCACTGTATACATAGTTTTGGTTGTCCGAATTTCATCGTTTTATGTGTCAGAAGCTTATGAGTAGCAGAACATAATTTAAATTTAAATAATTTATATTTTAATAACCTTTACATTTTTATAAACTTTGTATGATTTTAGAATAAAAAATATAATAGATTCCAAGAATTTTACATTTATTAATATATTTAAAATTAATATATGTAAAACCTAAATTTAATATATTATTGATATAAAGTGAACCTTATATACTTCTGTGAATTTTTTAAAAATATTATATATGATGATTCACATGTTTAGTTGAAAATCTTAACATACATTATTAGAAGAGGATCAAAAAATTTATCATATATATCAAACTAAAAAATATGTATATGTTTGGCTTTTATAATAGTATCGGTTTTTCTATGGTGTGCCCAAGGGCACACACTAAGCACTAATTTTTATGAGTTTGGTGCATTCTTATTGATCATGTAATCATAAATATGGATGGCCCCCCTGCATTTACATCAACTCCACCAATCAAAATCCACTAAACTCATCAAATTTAGTGCTTAATGTGTGCCCTTGGGCACACACTAGAAAGACCCTGATAGTATAGCATAGATGCATGCTTTAAAGTACTAATGTCTTATAATAACAAATTATTTAATATGATACATTATCTCAATACTTTATTTTTCGATTAATTTCAGCACAAAAGGAATATTGCCTCTTGATCCTAGTAAAGACAAAAAAAAAATGGTATGAAAATATGCTTGAAGCTCTATAGTATCAAAATATTATTTGTCAATGGCTTTTACTAAATACAATAACTCTGTTTCATTTAAATTATCTTTCATAAATCAATATTCCTTTTACAATATGTACATGCTTAGCAAATGAGCTTCTGTATAACCCCACTAATAGTCTAATACAGGTTGATTTCACTCTCATGCTGGCCCAATGCCGAGGCAAGTGGAAGCCTAATCATTGTTATATATGGTTGCTGACACTAAATTATGTATCAACATGATAAGAACAGTGTCGTAAAAAGCAGGAATCAGACTTAATCGGTGAAGTCACGGGATAAGGATTAATCGGGGATTAATTGAAATGATCGGAGATTAATTGGATTGATCGGTAATTAATCGGAGATTTAATCAGTTTGACGAGTTACGAAACAGGGTTCAATCGGTGATTAATCGTGATTAATCACCAACTTTTAGAACAGAGGTTAAGAATAGATAAATTAATAGGTAATCATAATTAATCAAGATTTGTTGTGTATTTCTAGCTATCGATGATATTAGGAGAAGGATTTACGAGGATCGTATATTAAGTTCTAACAGTAGTGTGATGATTTAACAGGTCACAAACTACCATCACCATCATCACTCAAAGTAGTGCACAAACATGGACCATGCCACAAAACAAAAGAATCTTCACTGCCATCAGCATCAGAACTCCTGGCCACCGATGAATCCAGGGTGAAATCAATCAACTCCCGAATCAGTTTCAGCGCAGCTCGAAACACCTTCGCTTCCACTGATTCCGTCAGGCTTCCAGCAAAATCAGGCTCATCATTGGGCGCTGGCAACTACCTTGTCCAAGTCGGTCTGGGAACACCAAAAAAGGATTTGTCGCTGATTTTCGACACTGGCAGTGACCTTACATGGACACAATGTGAACCATGTGCAAGATCATGCTATGACCAGGCTGAGCCAATTTTCGATCCTTCAAAATCCTCTGCTTATTCGAACGTCTCGTGTGGTACACCAGCGTGTAATCAACTGAAATCCGCGACAGGGAACAGTCCAGGCTGTAACACAAACACATGTGTATACGGGATCCAGTACGGTGATCAGTCCTTCTCAGTAGGTTTCTTCGGGAAAGATACATTAACGCTAACTCCAACCGATGTCGTCCCCAATTTCTTCTTCGGATGTGGCCAAAACAATCAAGGTCTGTTTGGTCAGACTGCTGGATTAATCGGACTAGCCAGAGATCCTCTTTCTATTGTTCAACAAACATCGAAACAATACGGACAAGTTTTCTCCTACTGTCTTCCGTCTAGATCCAGTGAAACAGGTTCCCTGACGTTTGGACAATCATACGTCTCAAAAGCAGTAAAATACACTCCGTTCTCTAGTTCGCAAGGCACAACATTTTACTTCATCGACGTCCTTGCAATGTTCGTAGGCGGCCAGAAACTTCAAATCAGTCCTACTGTGTTCTCCACCGCTGGATCTATCATCGATTCTGGCACTGTCATCACACGTTTACCTCCAGCAGCTTACACAGCATTACGAGACGCGTTCAGGAAACAAATGACCAGTTATCCAATGGGGAAACCAGTTTCCATACTCGACACATGTTACGACTTCAGCAAGTACAATACAGTGAAAATTCCAACCATCAGCATTATTTTCGGTGGGAACACGAAAATTGATATTGATGGTTCCGGAATTCTGTACGCTGTCAGCTCGTCGCAAGTGTGTCTCGCCTTCGCCCCTAACAGTGATGCATCTGATGTGCTAATCTACGGGAATGTTCAGCAGAAGACTATGCAAGTTGTCTACGATGTTGCAGGAAACAAGTTAGGGTTCGGGGCTAAAGGGTGTCTTTAAACAAGTTGATTCCGGTGTCGATAATTGCCAGAAAATATGACAGATAGCTTTCAGTCATCGGAAGAAATGATTTTAGGCTATAGACATCAAATATTATTATTGCAAGAACAAAGAATGATAAACACATGAATGTAAGATCAAGTTCTATAAAGTGTATACAATTTACATATATGAATTACATGATTCTGAACTAACACCTTCGGGTTTAAGGTGGATCGAATGTATAATCACGATAACAAGAGTTCGAGAGTTCGAGTCAGTAACATTATACTCATAATGAGATGCAGAAACTGCTACAATGCCAACACTTATCATCTAATTATAATATGAAGAACACAAAATGCAACAAAATTATTTTAACGAAAAATCAGTTTTCGTTTTAATTAGTTTCTTAACAAACCAGGAATCATTAATCTAATTAGTACTAAGACTACCAGCACCTCCAACTTTCTTATTAAACGATCTCGTCTCAACGAAACTCGCTGACGACATTTCCATTTCCGAAATCCTGACCGCGCCAAACAATCTCTCCGGTAACTCCTCTTCACACTGTGCTTCTACCATGAATCCCATATCGATCGTCACCGCCGTGACGCACCCCAATGCCAAATGCAAAATCGTTGTCGCGATAGCTGAGCTAGCAATGTCTACATCAATCTCAAGATAATTGTCACCTCTATGGTAACTACAACTCAATGCTTTTCCTAATAAACACGCAGAGTAGTTTCCGACGGTGTTCTTTACAAGCCACGGTCCTTTTACAATCCGGTTCACCATCTTAAACCGGCTGTTGCGAAAGGCATCATCGCCGTTAATAAATCGGTCCAAAAGCGAACCGGAAGCAATAGGATCATCCGTCGAGAAATAAAAAACTGCACTGTGATTCTCACGTCCAGGCATTTGTAGATTCACGGCCATTACAAATGACTTCATGTTCTTACCTATAGATTGCGCTTTTCTCAAAGCGTTCATTACCCGATTATCTGTTCTCCCCAATACATGGTCCAATTTATCATAGGATCTCAACCAATCGACACCGGCTGGTTGAAGAAGCCATGGACCAGACGGAGCCTTAGCTTTTTTGGTAAAATAAGTTTGTGATCGGAGTGAGAAGAGGTCTCCTGGCGGTGAAGCCCAGCCGTTGGACCCGTGTTTCAGGTCCACGTGCTTCAATGATCCACCATAGATAACCTCGTATTTCCAGTCATCTTCCAATAGTTTTGCACATTGCTCAATGCCAGAGCATCGGCGCTTAAGCTTCCGCTTCACTAAAGACATTCTTATGTCTATATATATGTTTATGATTATATTAAATCGGAGAAACAAGGGACAGATGTGTTTGATTTTGTGCAATGAAAGGGGAAAAAGAAAGAAGACCCGCAGCTCTGGTTCTCCTTCCCCAGAAATGATGGAAGGGAAGGCTATTTTGGAGGGAGAACATATATATTGGTAGTTAAATTCTAGGAGAAATTACATTTATGCCTTTCATTTTTTTTCACTGGCCTGCATTAACTACCATGCAAACTGTGATTACAGAACTATGATACTCTATGACAATATATAGATGTGTATGTGTACTGTGTATAAATAGGCTGTCTATAAGCAAATCAAAGCGAAAAAAGAGATTTCCCTGCCATCCATAATTGCGATAATATAAATGACAGAAATAACAAAGGATTTACTTTGTCAACTTCTATTGTCTCCTAAGGGGCAATTTTGTAACTCGTGTACTTGCACAAGATGATTAGACTCTATTTTTGTAAGTTAGAAAAAGTTACAGCTAAATTTCAATACTGAGCATTTTGGACATAAATATTAGCCGTACAAGTATTCGATGCTGCAATAATTTAATCTGCACTTATTGATGATATATATTTCTTGGTCAATTTTTTCCTCTTAGCTTAGGATAATAACGTTTCCACTTGACTTCGCATGTCTCAAATCAAGAAATAAACAAAATAAAACACGTTTCCACTTGACTTCGCATGTCTCAAATCAAGAAATAAACAAAATAAAACACTGAGCAATATGAGAACAACATGAAATTTTGTTGTACATCAATACAGGCTTAGTAGTTGGTACTAATTAAAAATCAGTAGGTGAGATTTTAATTGTACATCATTACAGGATTAGTACTTCAGGCGGTACACACAACTAAAAGTGTTTCATGAATAAATTTTAATATGACTAGCCTTAAAATCTACAGCACCAAGTCCAAACTGTACTTACCAGGAAGATACACCCAGATCGGCACAGCAATATTTCATGATGTCCTTTCAGAATACAATTTAGACTGCATATCTATTGCTATCTTACGATTGTGTATTAGAAACTTGGCTTCTGCTGATGATATAAAATCCATTTTGGATCATGTATTCTCTGTAGATAAGAAAACGAATATGATGATCAGGACCCGCGTGATAAAATACAAATATTTAAAGAGAGAAAATTAAAGAGATAATGGAATGTAGGTGTATGTTAAAAATCACACACTGTCTCACACTAACTTTTATGCCCAAGGGGCCGAAGCAAAGAAGAGAAATAATGTCAGAGGAGTTGGCAAATGAAAATATAACATTAAGACATATACACAAAGGGAATAAGACTAGGAAAGCTATATCTTTTACCACACGCTCAAAAAAGTAGAATCTCTGTTAATGTCTTTTAACAGGAAATCACCACGTATCATGAATTTTATGGATAATACAGAGTTATAATGATATATTTTCACAAGCTTTCATGCAGCATTTCACTAACAGAAGTAGGCATGAGATGACAGTAAAAAACCATAACTTATAATGCAGAATAAGCAGTTGTTGAAATCCTAGGCAAAGTGATGAGCTAGGAAGGAAAGCATGGCACCTACCGCCTACAATACATGAGCGATTGAGTGGTTAATGATATTTTTTCTTCAAAACCTTTGTAAGCTGTAACACTTTATAAATTTGTGATCAAAGAAAATTTAACTTTTTAACTTAAAATACTGAATAAGTTTAAATCATATATGGCACAAGAAACTCTTTTTAAGTTCGTGAAATCAAAAGCTTCAAGATTGATAAGCTATGACAGCCATCAGTATAAAAGATAAGCACGAACACCCACGCTACATTATAGATGGCCCCATTACCAATATCTGACACAATAAGTTTGTTAAGCAATAACATTTGGCCATTTATGACAGTAATGTGAAAGTTATTATTATACTATTGCGTGTCAATTAAAGGGCACAATTCTGAAATTAATACAAGGTGGAAGTCAATAACAAAACAGCGATTTTGTGAGCAAGGGAACGAATACATATTAGAACCACCAAAGTCGATATACTACAATAAAAGGTCATCCCCTATTTCAGGTATAAAATGGTGAAAGACATGGTAACACGAACCACATAAACACCTGGTGATTGAAGAGCCAATAGTTCACTAAACCGATTGCATGAGATTAGTGAATGACATAATGCATCCTTATTGTATAACCATAAACAAGAATCTTAGTTAAACAAGCATGGTAACAAAACTATAGTAACGCTACTAATAATTTTAACAGAGTTCAAATAGCAAATAATAATATGATAACAAAAGAATAATTTTCTTATAGGTTGAAACTTTGCCAAGAAAAACTACATATATCAGCAGTATATGTATATGTGATTGAAGAACAGTGACGACAACTTAGAAAATTCAATCTTGATCACTACATATCTAACATTTTGCATGCAGCAGATGAATGAAAAAGTAGAGTAGAGCTTGAGGGGACAGAGAAAGCAAGCAGACTTCTCCCTCCACCTCTGCTCACATCAGAACATGCAAAAACATAAAGCGTCATAGTCTAGTACTCAAAAGAACAGTAAACATTTAACTGCTAAACGGAGAATTTTTCACAGTGGTCACATCTATACATGTTAGTCTGTCTCCACTAGAAAACTATGTAAACATGGTAAAAGCATTTATGGAGTACCATATGTTGTGTATGTGTAGCATCTAAACTTTGAGTAGTCTCTACTACCTTAAATCTCGATACTTTGATTATGTGATGAATTTGAATTGGATAACATATTAAACTAATTATTACTCCGTATATTACTCCTGTAAACACCATTCCATAAAAGAGGGAGTTTTTAAACCTTTCTGTAAAAAAACAATATGAAATTTTACAAGTTCAATATTATAAAGCACAGCTGTGAAAATCCAAGGAGAGGATAAATTTCGAACCAAGTAAACAAAAACCTTACGCAGATCAGAGTCAGACTGCTAAGATGAAACATATACCACCAAATTGAAGTACTGTGCGTAAGGTTTATGCAAAGCTTCAAAATAATATTAAACATCAACGATTTGAACCCAATAAATGTGACACACACACACAGACACTGCATAAACCATTAAAAAAAAAATTCATAATCTATCATTTAAGAACCCGAAATCTAAAAGATTATAACGGGACAACCACCCCACCCACCCCTAACCCCCGGGCAAAAATGTACACCTGCTAAAAATTTCCAGTAGCTTCATAATTTTAGCAAAATGCTTAACAAGAAACTTAAACATCAAAACAGAACCTATTCCATAATGTACAAAGAAACGCAAAACTGGAGAAATTAATCAAGTGGGCAGTTCTAAATTTACACATACAGCAAAATTAAACCACAAAAGAGACAAAATTCAAGAACTTCAACATATGGGTACTCCTACTAAATTCACACATTCAGTAAAATTAACCACAAAATAAGCAAAATCAAGAAATTTACCATATGGGTAATTTTAATCTTGAAGTAATTCTAGTGCTTCTTTCTCCTCTGGGGTTGTCTCTCTGTAGCTAATCTGTATACCCAGTAAACCTGTTGCATTCATACATAAAAACATATGAATTGGTGTTGCAAGAGAGCATAGAAAGGGTATTTTGGGAATAATTGAAATTACCAGAGCGAGGACGTGAGCTACTATAAGAATGACCACGAGAAGAGGGACGAGCTCGAGAATCCATGGACGATTCGACGTCGTTTTGGGCTGATCCGCCATTAAAGTTGACTAGAGAGTGATGTTGACTCCGCTGAGGTTTAAAGAGAAGCCATTTTAACTAGTTGTTGTTTTATTATTGTTTTTCAGTGTTCTAAAAATCCCCAATTTAATCGATAAATCCCCGATTAATCCTCTGCAAGGTCGGCCACCGATCTGATTTTCGAAATCCGATTAATCCTTATATATATTTTATAATCGAAGTATATGTGATAAATTATTAAAATTAAGATACTATATTACTTTAAATATGAATAATTATAGAGTTTATGAATATAGTAAATATATTAGTTACTAAATAGTTAATATAATAATAACTAAATATTAAATAATATTTTAATATTAAAATAAACCCGATTTTAACTCCGATCAATCCTTCCGATTAATCCCCGATTTCCGATTAATCCTTGAATCGGTAGCTTAACCGATTAGGTCCGATTCCCGATTTCTGTAACACTGTTGTTTTTAATCAAATTTACATTTTTCTTAGAAATTTTTAAATGTATAGAATATTAGTTAAAATCAATAAAATTTAATAATCTTGAAAATATTAATTCATCCATTTTTGTTGCGAGGAAAAAAAAGGAAGCTCTAGTTAGCTGTGACTTTGTGATCACGGGGCATGTTAAACGGTTTTCTTATGATAGAGAATTAAAACGAAAATTTTTAATTTTTTATATGAGTGATACTTTTAAAAGTAAATAAAATATAAAATTTGAGAAGTTTTTTAATTATATTTAGAACATTTTTTTCTATTTCAGAAATACTTAGAGAAAAATGAAAACTAATATACCATTTTTCTCTTTCTTAAATCGGAAGACCCGACATAACAATTTGATATAATGATAATTGGCAGTAAAACGTAATACGAAAATCTTTTTTTTTTTGAGAGCAAGAAATACGAAAATCTAAAATACAAATTTATATTAATCTGTCATAATTCAAATTGATTGAATATATCTAACTTAATATAATTAAACTTAAAAATAATTTAGAAGTTCATTTGATTTCATCTATACATTTTCTTTATCAAAACAGTATACAAATATAAAATATATCAAAAAAATCCGAAATAGTATATATGGTGACAAATTCATGGAAAGTAAATACCATAGCATGTGTATCATTGTGAATTTATGAATTTTCGTGGTGGTGATGATTGCATATATTCGAATATTTCTAATTCTCAATTATTATTTGCTCTCATATTTTTATTAATTAATTTATGTCTTATTATTATGAATTTCATAGATGGATGAGGAAAAGCAAAAAAAGAAAGAGAAAGGGACAAGAAGAGTAAAGCGGGAGAAAATGGAAAAGAACGGGTAGTATCCAAAGAGAATCTTTAATTTCTAGATCTAGTCTCTCTCTGAATATATATTAATGATGAATTTCCAGATTATCCCGGGCTCTCCGAGATTCTCAATATATATATTTTCTGACTTACCAAAAAAAAAAATGATGAATTCATGTTGGTGTATTTTTTTCTCTGGAAAACACACTTTAATTAATCAAAACATAATACAACTTGGATAAATAATATATTAAAACTGATTATCTAATTTGTTCTTTAATCATTTAACTCATAGAGTTTAAAAATTTTTAAAGCTGAAAGTAAAATCAAAACCTAAATGATTCAAATTACATCAACATCCCAATAAGCAGTAATATCACAATTGATATTATCATATTAAAGTCATTATTAGTATTACCATGTCAGCTATCTACATGTCGGATACCAGCGATAAACATATGCCGAAAATGTAAATTATTAATAATGAACAATCTTTAATTATGAAATATGAGTTCCTGTCATAATTACCACCTTCTTAAAATGTAAATGTTATGTACCTTCCCCTCCTATATAATTGATTCATGATGGTGATTTAGCGCACTTAAAGTTGTTAATTTTAACTTAGTATTGTTGATTTGGTGCTTGTATTCCTGTTGATCTTGTTTGAATTTGGTGTGTTTTTGCTAAAATTTAGTTAATTCAGATTTGGTATTCGGGATTGTTGTTATTGAACATGCCTTTATTATTATTTTTATAAATAATTTAGAGCTCTTATTTATATGATTTAGTTGATAATTTTTGTGTGATATAGATGGGACTAGATTAGAAAAATACGGAATCTTTGAGCTTTGCTATCAAAATTAATTCTTCACAAAAATTTGAATGAATCTGGTCACCTCTTGTCACCTCCATAAATTCCTTGTGGGACTGCAACACTAAATCCAATTTTACTACAGTAGAATTCATCTCCAGATCTGTTTTTCTTTATTGTGACAACTGCCTCTGCTTTTGGCAAATCGCAACCATCAATTTTACTACTCGGCTGGTAGTTGTTTTGCTCTTGCTGTATTGCGTAATTCGTATTCTAATCCGTTCAATTTTATCAGATTCAAATTCGAATCAGATTATATAGGACATGATTCATATTCTAATTTGTAAGATCATGGAATTTCAGTTCAGAACTCCACTTCATTTATGCTTAAAAAACAAAACCTTAACTCACATAAATCTGTTGAAATCATTAAAAATAATAATTCATAAAATCAAAATATAGCATTTTGAAACACAAACATTAATTAAATTATAAACAAGTCTTTAATAAACTCTGGAAACTTAGAGGGGTGTATTCGATTGGGATTTTAATGAATTGTTTTTTAGTCTGTGAATTTTAATGGATTGTGTTTGATTTTGATTTTGTGCGGATTCTTGATAAAATGTCGCAGAATTGATGGGATTAAAGCACAATGCTTCAAAATTCCATTGATTTTGATGAGATTTCAAAAAACTTAAAATACACTGAATAATGCCACAAAATCCATCATTTTATGAAATGCAAAAAAATCCATCAGCATTTGAATACTACTCCCTCCGTCCCTTTTTACTTGTCCCTTTTGAAAAAATAACGCATCTTAAGAAAATGTTGGGTGGATATCTTGTTTTCATACATATCCCTAATAAACGTAATGAATTAGATAGAGTTGTGTATATATATGCTAGTCAAACATTGGAAGTTGTTACATTTTGAAAAAACATACAAAAAGTTGCTTTGAAAAGAGAAGTGGACAAGTAATTTGGGACAAAATTTTTTTTCACAAGAGACATGTAAAAAGGGACGGAGGGAGTATCAGATTTTAATGGATTTTAAACAATCCCATTTGAATACCATCAGATTTTAAAGCATAATTTAAAATCCCAATTGAATGCCTCAAGATTTTAATGGATTTCAAACAATCCCAATCGAATACTCTTGGATTTCATGAATGAAAAAAATCTTTAAAATCCCAATCTAATACACTCCTGTTAATATTTATATAAGTTGCATTAATTGTGAAAGAGTGGAACGTTCAGGCATTCGGTAAAAAAACAAACAGAAGGCAGAGAGATGCCAGATCCATTGTTGCCTTTGTACTCCCTCCGTCCCAGCCAATTCTTTACGTTTGGTTTGGGCACGGAGGTTAAGAAATATGTATAAAGTAGTGGAAAAGTGAAAGAAAAGTGGGTGAAGTGGTGGGTTCCATTGATTTTTAATGTATAAAAAGGAGATAGTGGAGTAAAAGTAGTGTGAAAAGTAGTAAAAGTAGTGTGAAAAGGAAGGAAAAGTTGGGAAGTGGTGGGACCCATTAACTATTTTTGGTAAGTTTTGAAATGTAAAGAATTGGATGGGACATCCCAAAAAGGAAACTGTAAAGAATCTGGTGGGACGGAGGAGTAGTTTGTAGTATAAACCACTAGTTTATTTTATATTTAATATAATATATTATATATATAAATTAGAACAAATCATTTACGGATAAGATCGTATCAAATTCATATCTTACTTATGTTAGACCAGATTTTTCTAAAATCATATTTTTATCTACCCAGATTCAATATTAAATAATTTATATCCGTTCCAACCGGTCCTAAATTAGACCGGGGTGCGATCCATATCGATAGCTATTCCTTTATTTGGAGTACTGTACACACGTCACACGGTCCCTGCATCTCCCTTTATCCCTCACGTGGGGTACACCTTGCCCACTTTTTTTTTTTTTTTTTTAAGTTAAGATTGCTAATCATGTTATTGTGTTTTAAAGATTGAGTAATTAATTAATAATTCGTAGTTTTTATTTAGACAATAATTTCTTGTTTGATTTTAATTGTTAATTTGCATTAGATTGTAGATTGTAATTTTGATTGTTGATTTAGACAAATTAAAATGATCTTATCCTTCGTATTTCTTTTATGCATGCAAATATGAGTTGGCTACTTCCATGCGGTTTTAAAATTTCAAATTATAAATTCAAAACGCATCTGAGATACACACGGGTGGAGGTAGTATATATCTCTTATATTTTTAATAAAAAATTTGTTTTGCATCCATGATCGTAGAACTCGAACTGATGACAATAAAATTGTTTTATCAACATATTGTTTTTTTTGTCTCCACTACTCTAAAATCCTAACTCTGTCCTCGAAATACATTATCCTTCTGTAAACTCATAGCTTACAAAATAGATTATTGCTTTATATTTAATTTAATAATAAGAATTAAATTTCCTAAAACATTACATATTAGTTATCAGTTAATTTCTTTTAATTTTTCATAACTTAATTCAATAATTTAAATGTTTCTAAAAATAATTTTGGTCAGGATTATCACGATAAGGGTCTAGAATGCAGCTTAAAAAAATATGATTTTAGTCAAAGGATCCAGGTGCGTGACATACATATGTCAGGATCCCTTAACCAAGGCCCCATTAATCCAGCTATCATGACTTATGTTGCGCTGAATGAGATTTGTTCAATGTTTTTTAACCGCCTGACGAGGTCTTTTTTCCATGTTCCGCGACTAAAATCGCTAGATGTATTAAATTTTATTTTAATTCAGCGGAGAAATGAACCCTTTAGTCAATAGAATCTCGGAATATATCGAACCTGAAAATTATTGAAATCAAAAGTTATCTTAAAGTCTTAACTACAAGTTTCTCCTTTCCGGTGAGGATTAGGAACATCTAACCAATAATTTGAAGTGAAATCATGTGTTCAAGTTTCTAACTACCACGTTTTAATATTTATATAACTAGCTTGAACGTTTGGTGATCGATGGCTAATCAATTAAATAATAATTATTCGATGAATAATTTATTACAAAGTTGATAATTGACCGATGATTATTGATTCCCGAATTTAAAAATCACTAACAAACTAAAATTTGGTTCGGTTGGTGGAGGAAGCAGACATGCCACACTATAGTCGGGCCTTTTTTACACATTCATGTTACTTCGTACAGGCTGCCCAGCTGGATTCCACTAGGCTTTTTTGAGTACTTATCTATTTTTTGGGTCAGATCGTACTTATCTATTTATTTATAAAGTACATTTCTTAACTTTTTCATGTTAAAAATTTTGATGTCATGATATTAAAATTTATTGATGTAACATTTATTGAAATTTATTTGATAATTAATTGGGATTTTAGATACCTAAATGTCATGATATTAAAATTTATTGATGTAACATTTATCGAAATTTATTTGATAATTAATTGGGATTTTAGATACCTAAGTGGTTAAGAGTTTATCTTCTGTCGTCCCAGTCATGGGTTCGACCCGGTCTCATCTCGAGTATTCAAAAAAAATTGAGTCTTAAATTTTATAATTAGAAAAATTAACTTTAAAAAAAATTATGAATCAAAATCTTAATTTAAGATAATTTTAGATGACATCCTCAATTATATGATCAACGCTTTCAAAATATCCGGGAAAAAGTCGAGAGCACTAGAGCAGTACTCCTCCTTATCATATTAGTGGTCTATTTTAACTTTTCAAATAATTGATCCACTTTTTTTCAATTATATATACATACATTATATATCTATATATAATTATTAAAAGATATTATAAATTATATCAATAGAAAATTCGTATGACCTTCTTTAAATGCCATTTTCAACTTTTTAAAACTATAAATTAGAATTTTGTTTTCCTAATAAAATATCAATTAATTTAAGACTCAATTCAGGTATACAGTTGAAAAGTTACATGCTATTACAAAAAGTACGGTAATATTAACTATTTGATAATATCTATATTATAAGATAAAAAGACAATACTTTTAATAAGATTTATAATATATTTTTGACTTTTTCAAAAATCTGAAAACAATTTTTATTAAAAATATAAGAATTATAGGCCATGAGCTCAGGTATTATATTTATATTGTACCACACTATTTTATTTACTGTTCACTGAACCGGGGTCTCACCGAAACAACCAGGTTTGGTTTGGTTTATTTTGTAAAAGCAATCGTTTAAAAAAGCTGCTTTGATACAAATATTTTTCATCCGTTTTTCGCAAAGAAATTGCTATCGCTTCTCCGGGTAGAGATAAAAAAAGTGTTAGTTCGAATCGGAGGCGATATATCCGAGCGGAGTAAAATAAAGCGATTCATGCATAAACGCACGTGTCTAACCACAAAGCTCACGGAACAGTAGAGCGAGAGAGCTGAGTGGCACAGTAACTGAAGACGATGATGATGCAGGCTCGCGTATCTCTCTGCACCAGCTCGAAGCTTCACTCTCTATTTACGCTTACTTGTAAACTTGGAATTGTATGCGTTTTCATCCTCATCCCCTCTCTCTCTCTCTCTCTCTCTCTCTCTCTCTCCCCCTCTCTCCCTCTCTCTTAATTTAAACTTTATTTCTCTTTCACTTCTTCAATCATCTCTCTCTCTCTCTCTCTCTCTCTCTCTCTCTCTCTCTCTCTCTCTCAGGTACTCTCTCTCTATAAATATTAATTTCCTCATTATTATTCATTCACTTCAATAATCAAACACTTGCTCATTACATTTGCCCACACACAAGAACATCCCCTGTGAGTTTTTGTTTTCATTGACAACTCACTTAACCGTCGGTGATGCATTGACTTTAAAATTGCTTCCAATCCTGTTCATTTAAGTTTTCATGTTCAAGTTCAAGCTCTTGTATGATGTAGACCTGTTAATTTTATGATGTTGCTGATGCATTGACTATAAAATTGCTTCAGACCATTTATTTATTTTTTTTTTAATTTTTTTTTTTTGACTATGAACTTGCTTTAGATCATGATCATATAAGTGTTTTTAGCTATGCATTGACTGTGAACTTGCTTTGTTTAAGTTGTATTCTAGTCCTGTCTTTCGCAGGTGTTTGCGGAATTGAATTGTTAGTGTAATTGATATATATAGTAGGGGATCTGTTGTTTGTAGATGATTAATGTGTCATATAGAGAAGGGCTTGTGTTGAATTTTGCTATTATGATTATAATTTGTGAGTTTTTAATTACCAGGTTTTTTATCGGTTAGCCAAGAATGGGGGCGAATGATGTTCTTGCGAGGCTGAACAGCTCTGGTTTTTTACAGACTCGAGGCTTTATTGGCGGAAAATGGGTGGATGCTTATGATGGGAAGACTATACAAGTATGATAGTAAACTCTCTTGCCCTCTGTTTTCCGATTTTTATGCATATATAATTGAAAGGACTGATCTATATGGGCAACTACTTATTATGTAACATATATGCATTTCCAATCAGGGACCCGTATTTGTCGTTTGATGGTAAGATGTGCTTTTCTGGATTGAATGCATAAACTGTCTGCGTCATTGCATTTTGAATCTGTCTCTGTTTAATATGCAAGCATATAAGCAACTTCAACGTTTAATACTTTCCAACTAGATGGTAAACATTAAAGGGTGTAAAGGAAACACATTGCGTGTACAGTATATACGTTTGCTAGATAAGGAATTTTGTATTTTCAAGTTTGTTGCCTCATCTAGCGCTCAGTACTTGTCTCATTCCGGGGAACTTAATCAAACATACGACATTAGGCATCATACTCTATTAGTGGCTAGACATATTGGCGTAATGTTCTTAATATAGACATGTACGGTCGTTTTGTTTACAGTGTCAAATATAAATTGGTTTTGTACACGTAGCCACATATATGGTACATTACTTCAGTTATTATGTTTTCGAATTTAATTACCATAATTAGTGATGATCAAATCCCTAATAAGTATAATTATTCTGATTTTTTATATCTGTCTTTCTTGTCATGGTAGGTGAACAACCCGGCTACTGGACAGGTTATCGCAGATGTTGCATGCATGGGTACTAAAGAGGCAAATGTTGCAATTGCTTCTGCATACGAGGCATTTCAAAGTATGGATTTCTAAGCTGAACTTTATATTTTGTTGTAAAGCCATATTATTTAAAACTGTCCTTATTTTTATGAATTAATTAACTAATTGGATACTCTTATCTAATCAAATTTGTTTCCTAAAAGAAAGTACCTGGTTATTGGCAATTATTCTGCGCCATTATTTCGTTCCTGTGAAGCAATTATGTGCAGGAATACAACTTTTCCGCCCCTGTGGTGAGGAGTAGTAGGAGGGGCTTTGTATCAGTTGATACTTAGCACCGTATGTTCGCATACCAAGTGAATTATGCAAACAGTTTATATGTTGATTCGACACATTCATTAAAAGTTTCAATTACACTCGTGTCTGAATTATTTTATCATCTAATTGGTGAGCATGTAGTGTGTTCAGCATATGGCATTAAACTATCAAACTTTTTCCTTTTCTTTTTTGCTCCATCTCAAAAGACAATTAATTCCTTGAGAACTGGTAATGGTATCGGGGATGCAGAACATGGATTCATGTCATTTCTATAATTTTTTTAGTTGGAAGTTTACATGTCTTTCTGCATATATGAAAGTAGTAAATTATCACTTCAATTTCTTTTGTTTTAGATTCATAATTCCGATCTTTGTGTAAATGATAATTTATATGCAGCTTGGGGCAAGACTACTGCTGCTGAAAGGAGCAAGTTGTTGAAGAAGTGGTATGGAAGTCAATATCAAATGATAATTTCAAGTACTTCATTTTTTTAAACGTGCATATAAGTCAAATCTAATAAAGACCAGTGGAAAATTTTGATTACCAAAATGTGCTGGTAACTGAGCTCACGATAGCTAAAAAAAATGTATAGATTGGTAATCACATACTATTTCCTCAGTCTGGCTGCTCCCTTTTTCCCCCCGATTTAGTCAGATCTTTTTTGAATGTTTTAAGGTATGATTTAATAATTGCCAACAAGGAGCAACTAGGTGAATTGATAACACTGGAGCAGGGAAAGCCTCTAAATGAAGCCATTGGGGAGGTATGTAGTTGAACATATCTAATTAAGGTTATATATTAATCTTTCCTTTGAGCATGCCAGCTGACATTGTGAACCTACAGGTTTCTCTAGGGGCTAGTTATATCGAGTTCTATGCAGAGGAGGCTAAACGAATCTATGGTGATATAGTTCCAGCTAATCTCCCAAATCGCCGCCTTTTTCTAATAAAGCAGGTTAACACCTATACAAAGCAAAGTGAACTCAATACTGATACATTCTTAGTAATTTTATGAGTATATTCCCTTTTGCACCCCGCTGGTTTTGGCCAAAATCACTTTATTACCTATACTTTCTATAATTGCACTATGCATCCCTTTACTATTTTTGGCGTGTCAGTTTGCACCCTTCCGTTAAAAAACACAGGGGTAGTTTGGGCAATATATAAAAATTAATTATTGATAGATCTTTATTTATTTTTTTTGACCCTCTAAACGATATTTTTTGAAAATTCTTAAAGAACAAAAGTTGTAGAGAACGAAAAGATCCTTTTAAAACAATATTACAAAAATTAAAGATCTTGTAAAAATTCGTAATAAATTTAATTAATTTAGGATTTCGATAATTTTTGATGATTCAGAAACCCTTTCAATTACCTATAACTTTCGTTCATGTTGTCTCCTCATATTATGTTTTGAAATATTTTTGAAATAATAAAATGTATTTACAACTCATGTTTTTAGTTTAAAATTCAATTTTTCAAAAATATTTCGAAACATGATATGAGGAAACAACATGAACGAAAGTTATAGGTAATTGAAAGGGTTTCTGAATCATCAAAAATTATCGAAATCCGAAATTAATTGAATTTATCACGAATTCTTACAAGATCTTTAATTTTTGTAATCTAGAAAAAAATTACAAAAAAGATTTCAATAATTTTGAATTTTATTGTTTTAAAAGGATCTTTTCATTCTCTACAACTTTTGTTCTTTAAGAATTTTCAAAAAATATCGTTTAGAGGGTCAAAAAAAATAAATAAAGATCTATCAATAATTAATTTTTATATATTGCCCAAACTACCCCTGTGTTTTTTAACGGAAGGGTGCAAACTGACGCGCCAAAAATAGTAAAGGGATGCATAGTGCAATTATAGAAAGTATAGGTAATAAAGTGATTTTGGCCAAAACCAGCGGGGTGCAAAAGGGAATATACTCTAATTTTATTTGCAAATACGTAAACCATGACGCACTATGTAACAAAATTCTTGTTATCATTGTAACATATGATATTAACTTGCGGAAGTGGCTCTGTGTGCTGATTTTGGTTTTGTACCAATTCGCAGCCTGTGGGTGTCGTCGGAGCTATAACTCCCTGGAACTTCCCTTTCGCTATGATCGCTCGGAAGGTGTGTATAATTTGTGAATTTATGGTTCTTCACTTTGTCCTGGAGATTATATAACTTCTTTAATACTTGACGATCATACCGAACTGATCATTTCATTTTACCCTGTCAAGGTTGGTCCTGCCCTTGCTGCTGGCTGTACTGTGGTCATAAAGCCCTCTGAATTGACTCCCTTATGCGCTTTGGCTGCAGCTGAGCTTTCTCGTCGAGCTGGAATTCCACCGGTAAGTAATTTTAAGAGAGCATTAATTGTAGATACTGATGCTACGGCAGTAATCAGTAAACAATATATGACAAATTTCATCTTTATGGAAGTATTTGGTTGTCAGAATTACTGAGGTGATGTAGCATCAGTGTGAAAGCATATCTTATTTGCGTGATCTTCCATCCATCTTTTTTATCTAGCTGTAACAAGACCCTAGCAGAACTAACTTATATAAACACTGTGCCAATCTCTATATCCTTTTTATTTTCCCTCATGTTATTTACGTCTCTCCAATTTTTTTTGTGTTATCTTATTATATTATGTAGGGTGTAGTGAATGTGGTTATGGGAATTGCACCTGAAATTGGGGATGCTTTACTTGCAAGTACTCAGGTAAATTACAATCTAATCATCATCTTTTACGTGTGAGATGTTTAATAATGTTGTAATTGGCACCATTATTATTGTATATACCCCCCTTCTCTGACACACACAAGCACACATACACAATTTAAGATCTATATTAAAAATCCTATTGTAGGGAGATGTAAAATTAACGGAATACGTTATTATGTTTCGAAACATGTTTAGGTAAGAAAGATCACATTCACAGGATCAACAGCTGTCGGCAAAAAGCTGATGGCAGGTGCTGCTGGGACTGTTAAGAAGGTAAGAACTTGGAATTCAAAAGGTGCACTAGGCAGATACAAGTGAACTTATATACGTTTCTAGTCTTTTAATTTATTTAACTATTGTGTCTTTAGGTGTCCCTTGAACTTGGAGGAAATGCACCTTGCATAATTTTTGATGACGCAGATCTTGAAGTGGCCATTAAAGGAACTGTAAGCTGATATGTTTTGTCTAATCTTGATATGACAATATTGTGCTATGTTGTATGAGCATATAGCTTGGAGTGGTTGATCTGAATTAAAATAGCAGTACATGGGGACTGAAATATATCCTCTATTGCATAAGTTCTTGCACCCTCTTACTGATCTCTCTTGTACTAGGGAGCAAACTTTGGCGTATTATTAACTATTACCTAAATATGTAATTGCAGCTGGGGGCTAAGTTCCGTAATACTGGGCAAACATGCATCTGTGCAAATAGAATACTTGTGCAAGAAGGTAACTGGAACCGACTAACAGTCTTCTTATCAAATATGTAGACGAATATGCAGTTGAGGTTGTATCATGCCACAATAAGTTATGTTTCTTAGCTGCATTATATATTCCAGCATTGGTACATTCAGCCCAGTTTTCTGGGCTGTATGCAATTGGTTTAAGATATCGTTATCAACTTAATTAGCTCTGTCTGTCTTGAGCTGGTCACGCTTTCTTACAAAGTTGCATCCATTTTTAGTTATGAAAAAGCTCTATATTTTATCCTTTGCCGGATCTTGATGTACAGACTTGGTGCAGGTATTTATGACAAGTTTGCCAGAGCTTTGTCTGATGCTATCAAAAATTTTAAAGTCGGGGGTGGTTTCAATGAAGGAGTCGTCCTGGTAATTACTTCCGCACTGTATTTTTTTTTATACATTCTTTGGGAGCATGGCATGGCTACTAAGTACTACATCAGTGAGTGTCACTTTCCAACTTTGAATTTCTTTGGCATTCTTTCCTGCAGGGACCTCTTATAAATGAAGCTGCAGTGCAGAAGGTCCTACAATGTCAAGCTATTTTATTTTTCAGCGATCAGTATTCTACTCTTGCTGCAGTCTTGCCTTTTAGTACCATTGTATTAATTTTCTTATCCAAAACAATTGCAGGTTGATACATTGCTGCAAGATGCTGTCTCAAAGGTTTGCTTAGCACCATAGTCTTATACTTGATGATTGTAGTCTACTAGGTTGATGAGTTACGGAGTAAATTATTGATGACCCCGACTTAGCTCCTTAAGTAGATATTCAGAGCCGACTATTACCAGAGGAATTATAATGTGGTTTATAAGTTTGAGGGGGGTATATATTTTTGTAGCTAACAGATTCTGTTATAATTGTTGTAGGGAGCGGAAGTTCTTGTTGGCGGTAAGAGACATGGCCTTGGATTTACATTTTATGAGCCAACAGTGATAAGTAATGTTAATAAGGAGATGCGCATCTCAAGGTACAATTTAGAAGAAAAATACAGATTTGATGTGCTGTAATTTGGGTTTATATATGGGAATTATATAATATCAAGTTATCTTTTTGCTGCAGTGAAGAAGTGTTTGGACCAGTTGCACCTCTGTTGCGGTTTAAGACGGAGGAAGAAGCTATCTCCATTGCTAATGACACCGATGCAGGTTTGTATTAGTTAATACTATCGGCTTCTTGACAAAGCCTTTCATTTATTTTGAGTGTTTTCCTTTCTCCAGTGAAGTGCTAATAATTGACATTTGTGCTGAATGCTGTTCAAAAAATACAGGCCTGGCTGCTTACATATTCAGTACGAATGCTCAAAGAACTTGGCGAGTTGCAGAAGCTCTGGAATGTGGAATTGTTGGAATTAATGAAGGACTCGTTTCATCAGAGGTTTTTGTCTGCATTCGGAAAATTTTCATATATTTATTTGAGGTGAAGAATGTATACCAGTCTCTGAACTTGTACCTTTCTTTGTAGGTGACTCCACATGGAGGGGTTAAGCAGTCTGGGCTCGGCAGGGAAGGCTCTAAATATGGGATGGATGAGTATTTGGAAGTAAGTCTCTTTAGCTCATCCGCAGTCCGCTGTTCAATACCACTAACAATACTGCGAAACATAATATGAGCATGTTAAACGAAATCTGAAGTTATAAGTAAAGAGATCCAATGTTCACCAGACCTCATTCTATATCCATCTGAAAAATTGTTATACAACGCCTCGTGAAAACATTGCAAAGAACCAACATATCACATACACATCGAAAAATGATCACAACGACAAGGCTCATTTGTTTTCATTCAACCTTAATATGTTCGTATTTTAATTTCTCTATTTTTCTCGCAGATTAAGTATCTGTGTCTGGGCAATCTGTAATCGGAAACTCGAGGCACCTCCGTAAAAAGCTACTGGTTACAAAATCAGTGCTGCATTGCACATTTTCTAGTACTGTGGTTTGGTATCTTTTGTATGTTGTAACCTTAAACTCTCCTCTGTTCGTCGTGCTCTGTTCCTTCTGTTTCTTGTAATTGTGTCTCGTATTTCAGTTCTTTTGTGTATATTAAAAGATGTTGCAGAAATGTTTCAAGATCCATGGCTCAATTCTTTAAACCCAACGCAAAAAATCATCTTCAAAATAATAATAAGGTGAATGTAATAAGAAAAGGATGTAACGAATATTTTTTTTTGGTTGACATAATGAGATTTTGTAGGGTGATTAAAGAAAATATCTTAAATATTTAATTTTTTTTCCTTTCCATTTTAGATGATTTGAATTAGAGTTTAACTCCCATTTTTTACCAGGAATATTTTAGGAGGATATTCCGTTTCATTTTTCCTTCATTATTTGTAAAAAGAATTTTAAGCCCCTCTATATTGAGTAATTATTCTCTCGTACATCTTTTCATACAAAATTTATTTATATTTTTTGTTACATTATTTTACATCTTGGTCTTATCAAACTGAACGCAAGTCAAGATTATTGGAATTCAATTAACAGAGAGAATTCGAGATAAGTTTGATTCCTCCATTTTAAGGATATTAAGTTATTAACACGAATAAATTATTTATCTAACATTTGACCGGGTAAATTGATTTTCCAACATGTTAGTTCTCTCGTGATCATATATTTGTTCAATAAAAAATCTTTAGGTTTCATGCAGGCCTGAAATGCACAATTAAGTGAAAATAACGGTCACTTAAAAAAAAAAAGTGATAATAACGGTCACTTTTTAGATATCTCTTAAAAAAGAATGCAAGTTCTAAGAAAAGATTATATAATTTGTTTTCTTGATTATTTCTAGTAGTTGAGTTGCTTATATATATAAATTTGAAAAATAATATCACAGAGGTAATGTTAAGAAAAGCCAATAAAGCGAATAAGTCGATTTCACAATGATGCTAAAAAGAATTTTTCGATAAAAATTAATAATATGCGGATAATATTTGCCCAAATATTCAAAAAATATATTTAAAACAGCTATTTATATGTGTTTTTTTTGAAACAAGCTATTTATACATGTGATATGAGTTTGAGATTATTTCAGAAATACATGTTAGACATTCGAGACTCATATCTCTCAATCAAAATAAATTATTTATGATTTAGATTTAAACCTGATTTCAAATTCCAAATCATCGGTATACATAAAATTATTCAAATCATCAGGTATAAAATTGTTAAATCCAATATTTGAATTCTATGACAATCGAGTAAACACAATCGAATAAGAAAGGAGATTATTTAATATGCATCTATCCCATTTTTTATGATAAGAATATTGATATAAATCCAGAATGAACGGGGTGGTTAACAAACGGACGGAGCCGTTACATGTGACTTCTTACAGCTTGACTAGTCAGAATCCACTGGGCTCCTTAATAAAAAAAAAAGCATTGCATGCAGAAACGCACGTGTCCAAGCACAAAGCTCTGAGCTCGCAAGAAGATGATGATGCAAGCTCACTCATCTATTTGCAGCTGCACGAAACTTCACTCTCTATTCACATTCATTTCTAATTACTTGCTTTTTCATCCTCATCCACTCTCAGGTACTCTCTCTCTCTCTCTCTCCCCCTCTATTAATTTAAACATTATTTCTCTCTCACTTCAATCATCTCTCTCTCTCTCTCTCTCAATTTACACATTATTTCTCTTTCACTTCAATCACCAAACACTCGCTCATTACATTTGCGCGCACACAGGAATATCCACTGTGAGTTCTATTAGATCATGTTCGATCGTATTGTTAGATTTATATTTATTTTTTGATGTTCGAGTTCATGCTTTGATATGATGTTGACCTGTAAATTCCATGATTATTACACAAGTGCGTTACTTAAGGACTATGTTTCACTAGTGTTTGACCAATTCAATTGTTAATATTAGATTATTAGTAGTTGATCTGTTGTTTATAGATGATTAATGGATGCTATTAATTTTCGTCCCCCGATTGATTCAAGTGATAATTTGAATTTAAACTTGTGAATTATTAATTGGCCAGGTTTTCTATTGGTCAGTTGAGAATGGGGGCGAATGATGTTCTTGCGAGGTTGAACAGCTCTGGGTTCTTACGGACTCAAGGCTTTATTGGCGGAAAATGGGTTGATGCTTATGATGGCAAAACTATACAAGTATGATATTGAACTCCCTTGCCGAGGCCTCTTAATTTTGATACATATATGTTTAGAAGTATATGGTCGATAAGGACAAGTAGTTAGTTTGATAGTTATAAATTATAATCTATGAGAGTTCCGATCAGGGGCCCTTATTTGTCGTTTGATGGTAAGGTGTGCTTTTGTAGATTGGATGCATAAATTGTTTGCGTCATTGCATTTTAAATCTGTCTCTTTGAATACGTAAGGATATCCTGACAAAAAAATGTAAGGATAAACTTCCGTGTTTGATACTTTCCAACTAGTTGGAAAACATTTATGGGTATAAAAGGAACACATATTGCGTGTACTTTATATCTGTTTGCTAGATAAGTGACCTTTATATTTCCGAGTGCTGAGCTTTTGTTGCCTTATCTAACCCTCACTACTTGTATCATTTTAGGGAAGTTAATCACACTTGTGAAGATTATGCATCATACTATATTTATGGTCAGGCATTATGGCATAATATTCTTAACATAGACTTGTACTGCAGTTTTGTTTATAGTGCCTAATATAAATTGGTTCTGACCCCACACATATGGTACATAACTTAGTAATTATGTTTCTTAATTTAATTACTATTAGTAATGACAGTAGTAAGTATTATTATTCTGATTTTTTATAATTGTGGTTCTTGTTATGGTAGGTGAACAACCCGGCTACTGGAGAGGTTATAGCAGATGTTGCATGCATGGGTACTGAGGAGGCAAATGATGCAATTGCTTCTGCATACGAGGCATTTCAAAGTATGGATTTTCAAGCTGAACTCTATATTTTGTTGTAGAGGCATATTATCTAAAACTGTCCTTGTTTTTATGAATTAGTCAACTAATAGTGAATTATCACTTTGATTTACTTTTGCTCTAGAATCCATACTTCCGAAATTTTTAAATGATTCTTTATTTGCAGCTTGGAGCAAGGTTACTGCTGCTGAACGAAGCAAGCTGTTGAGGAAGTGGTATGGAAGTTAACATTATATGATAATTTTGAAGTACTTCATATTCTAATTGTGCGTATAAGTCAAATAACATAAAGACCAATGGAAAATATTTATTACCTAAATATGTTGATACAGTGTAAATTAATGTGATAATGAAAAAGAGAGAACAGAAATAAAAGCATACAGCAATCTCCAAATTTCGGGTGGGCAGTATGTCGGTATGTATCTGCATGCAAAATGATCTTTGATCTTAGCAAATGAATGTATATATCGGTTGATTAGCTAAGTAAAATGTATAGATTGGTTATCACATACTATTTTCTTCTCTCTCTTTTTTCCCCTGATTTAGTCAATGATCTTGTATGAATGTTTCAAGGTATGATTTAATAATTGCCAACAAGGAGCAGCTTGGTGAATTGATAACATTAGAGCAAGGAAAGCCTCTAAAGGAAGCCATAGGGGAGGTATGTAGTTGAACAACTTGATAAGGTTATGTTTTAAGTTTCCCTTTGAGCATGACAACAATCTGTGTGAACCTACAGATTTCTTTAGGGGCTAGTTACATCGAGTTCTATGCGGAAGAGGCTAAACGAGTCTATGGTGATATAATTCCAACTAATATGCCGGATCGCCGCCTTTTTCTTTTAAAACAGGTCAACTACTATTCTGAGCAAAGTGAAGTCAGTACTGATACATTTTTGGTGATTTTATTTGCATATACATAAACCTTGATGCCCAATGCAACAAAGTTCTAATTATCTTTGTAACATATGTTATGCGGAAGTGACTCGATATGCTGAGTTAAGTTCTGTACCATCTTGCAGCCTGTGGGTGTTGTTGGTGCTATTACCCCCTGGAACTTCCCTTTCGCTATGATCGCTCGGAAGGTCTGTATAATTTATGAATTTTTTATTTTTCACTTTGTCCTGAAGATTATATAACTTCTTTAGTACTTGAGGATCATACTAAATTGATCATTTCATTTTACCCTTGTCAAGGTTGGTCCTGCCCTTGCTGCTGGCTGTACTGTGGTCATAAAGCCCTCTGAATTGACTCCCTTAAGTGCTTTGGCAGCAGCTGAGCTTTCCCTTCAAGCTGGAATTCCACCGGTAAGTAATTTTAAGAGAGTTAATTGTAGATACTGGTGCTCTGGCAGTAAAAAATATATGACCAATATCATCTTGATGGAAGATTTTGTTTTGTTACAATTACTGAGGTGATGTAGCATTGGTATTAAAGCATAACTTATTAATGTAAGCTTGCATCCAATTTTATTTCTAGCTTAACAAGTGATATTTTAAATGTTCAATTATATAAACAACATATAATGGATGTGGCAATGCATATTTGAAATCTAATAAGGAAAAAGCTTTTTCTCACTGATATGGCTGTAGCAAGACCCTAGCAGAACCAACTTATATTTACGGTCTGCCAATCTCTATTTTTTTCCCCTGTATGTAATAACGTTTCTAAATTTTTTTGTGTAATCTTTTATATTATGTAGGGTGTAGTGAATGTGGTTATGGGAATTGCACCTGAAATTGGGGATGCTTTACTTGCAAGCACTCAGGTAACTTACAATCTATCATCAGCTTTTACTTGTGAATTGGCACTATTATTGTTATATATACCCCCGCCCCGCCCCTTTCATTCTCCAACACACACAATTTAAGGTTATATTGACAATCCTATAGTAGGGATATAAAAATTACCGGAATCTTATATGTTCCTAAACATGGTTAGGTAAGAAAGATCACATTCACAGGATCGACAGCTGTTGGCAAAAAACTGATGGCAGGTGCTGCTGGGACTGTTAAGAAGGTACCGACTGGCAGATACAAGTGAACTTATATATGTTTTTAGTGTGCTCATTCTTTTAAGTACTGTGTCTTTAGGTGTCCCTTGAACTTGGAGGAAATGCGCCTTGCATAATTTTTGATGATGCAGACCTTGAAGTAGCCATCAAAGGAACTGTAAGCTGATATGTTTGTTCCAATCTTGATTTTACTATGTTGAGGGTTATTTTGACAATATTGTGCAACTTGTATGAGCATATAGCTGGGAGAAGTTGATCTGAATTGAAGTAGCAGCGCACGGAGACTTATATATTTTGTTTGTTTTTGCACAATTTCTTGCACCTTTTCACTGATTCTGTTTAGTACTAGGGAGCAAAATTTTGACCCATTATTAACTATTGCCTAAATATGTAATTGCAGCTGGGGACTAAGTTTCGTAATACTGGGCAAACATGCATCTGTGCAAACAGAATTCTCGTGCAAGAAGGTAACTGGAACCAACTAACAGTCTTCCTATAAAATGTGTTAACAAATGTGCAATTGAGGTTTTAATTGGCTGTATGATGCTACAATAAAATATGTTTATTCAAGTGCATTATATATCTCAGTATCGGTATATTCAGCAATCAGTTTTCTGGGCTGTATCTGATTGGTTTAAGAAATCATTATCAACTTAATTCTCTGTCAGTATTTGATCGGTCCCGTTTTTTACAAAGTTGCATCAATTTTTAGTGATGAAGAAACTCTACAATCAGTCCTTTGTCCCAGAGTCTTAATTTTCAGACTTGTTGCAGGTATTTATGATAAATTCGCGAAAGCTTTGTCTGATGCTATCAATAATCTTAAAGTTGGGGATGGTTTCACAGAAGGGGTCGTCCAGGTAATTTCCTGCACACGTCCATTTACTCCTTAACATGGGGCTCACCACTCTTGTTTCACGGAGTCTTGATCACCTTCTGTAACATCGAGTGTAATAATTACGGAGGCTATGTCAATTGCTGATAAATTCCTTTTAGTTTCTTGTTGCAAAATTGTCTTGTCACTATTATATAATATTTGCTATTCTGAAACCAGTTTAGTGCCCTTGTATATATCTTCTTTGGGAGCATGGCTACTAGAACAGTGAGTGTTACTTTCCGACACTAATTTTTTTGGCATTCATTCTTGCAGGGACCTCTTATAAATGAAGCTGCAGTCCAAAAGGTCCTATACTGTGATCAGTAATTTTACTGTTACCGCAGTCTTGCCTGTTTCAGTACCATTGTATTAATATTTTTTTATTAAAAAAAATGCAGGTTGAAACATTGCTGCAAGATGCTGTCTCAAAGGTTTGCTTAGCAACTTAATCGTATACGTAATGATTGTAGTCTAATAGGTTGATGAGTTACGGAGTACATAAGTAAAGACCCATGGTCAGCTCCTTGAGTAGATATTCACTGTTGACTTTCACCAGAGGCATCGTAATGTGGTTTATTAGTATGAGGTATAAATATTTGTCACTCACGGATTCTGTTTTAATTATTGTAGGGGGCGGAAGTTCTTCTTGGCGGTAAGAGACATGGCCTTGGATTCACATTTTATGAGCCGACAGTGATAAGTAATGTCAATAATGAGATGCGCATCTCAAGGTACCAATTAGAAGAATATAGATTTGATGTGCTGTAATTGTGTTTATATATGGTAGTTAAAGAATTTTGAATCATCCTTTTGCTGCAGGGAAGAAGTGTTTGGACCTGTTGCACCACTGTTGCGGTTTAAGACGGAGGAAGAAGCCATCTCCATTGCTAATGACACCAATGCAGGTGTATATTAGTAATATTGGCTTCTTGACAAAGCCTTTAACTTATTTTGCATATTTCCCTTTCTATATGGAAGTGCTAATAATTGAGATTTGTGCTGAATGCTGATCCAACTGATGCAGGTCTGGCTGCTTACCTATTCAGTTCGAATGTTCAGAGAACTTGGCGAGTTGCAGAAGCTCTGGAATATGGAATTGTCGGAATCAATGAAGGACTAGTTTCATCAGAGGTTTGCGTCTGCATTCGGAAAATTGTTATATATTTATTTGTATGGGGGTAGTAACACACAAGGTGAAATAGTTTATTCCGGTCTCTGACTATACCTTTCTCCGTAGGTGACTCCACATGGAGGGGTTAAGCAGTCTGGGCTCGGCAGGGAAGGTTCTAAATATGGGATGGATGACTATTTGGAAGTAAGTCTCTTTAACTCATCTCTTATTCTATACCACTAACAATACTGCGAAACAGAATCTGAGTATGTTAATACCAAAAAATATACGAAACCTGAAGCTAAAAGTAAAGAGCTTCCATTCTGTTCGTTAGTTTCCCCTATGCATCACTCTCAGTTTTTCTTTTTGCCTCGTTCTATATCCCTCTACAACATCCTTATACAGTCTCTTGAAAACATTGCGAAGAACCATATATCACATGAATAAAAAAAAATAAAAAATTGATCACAGCATGGTTCACCTGTTTCCGGTTAACCAAAATATTAATATTTCAACTGCTCAATTTTTCTTGCAGATCAAGTATGTGTGTCTGGGCAATATGTGCTAATATGAAATTCGAGGCTCTTTCGTGAAAAGTTAACCAATGTTCCAGCTAAATGTTGCACTGATGCACATTGTCTAGGAGTGTGGTTTGCTATCTTTTGCATGTTGTAACCCTGAACTATCCTCTTTCTTTGACATGCTCTGTTGCTTCTGTTTCTTGTAATCGTCTTTGGCATTTCAGTTGTTTTAGTATCATGGAAGATGTTGCCAAAATGTTTCAGAGTTCAATATATTAAATTAACAATTTTTCTTCAAAATAAATCATAAAAATTTAATAATAATAGTTCTGTTGTCCTAGGATACCAAGCCCGGTTCATCCGGAAAGTATTAGAACACATACTCGTGTCTAAGATATATAAGTCTAGATTGTCAAAAAATTAATAATAATATTACGTAGAAGAAACACAATTATTTACTTACAAGAAATGAAAATGGGGGAATTTAATGATATCTGTATTTTTATTCGAACGAGATTGACCGAGTTTTATTATTTGTTTTTTTTTTTCACTCACCTCCAAACTGAATATTGAACAAGAATATTTACACACTCATATATATTAGAATAGTATTTTGTTCCTTCTTTCGTCACTGTTTATATAACTTTTGTCTATATTTTAGAAAAAATTAGTTCATTTTTTCATCATTTTCACTTATGTTATAAAATTTAAGATTTCTATGTCATATGCGTTATTCTATTGTACATTATTTTATTTTATAAATTTATTTATAACATTTAATAAAGTAACTCATAAATTTTTCATTTAATCTTTTGCAATTTCATTCTTGTGAACCAAATTAATAACGACTTTGATTAAAGGGGAGAGGTCAATCTAAATCCTCATTCTCCACTAACGGGTGAAAACTTGTTGATATTTTTTTTTTGACAAATGCAAAAGATTTCATTAACTCGAATATAATACAGTCGGGACAAACCCCCAACTGTGGATACAACCAGGTGGTAAAACAAATAGCATTCTAAAAACAATTAGATGATTTGTTTCCTGATCGTTTAACAGATAGAATTCAATAATTCTTGAAGCTAAGAACGAAATCAAAGACATCCTAAGCGATCCAAATTGCATCAAAATCTCTGGAAACAGTAACATCGCAATTGACCATATCACATAAAAACTATTGATAGCCCAATGTTCAGAAACACCAACCGCATAAATCGAGATTGGAGAAGTGGCACCACAGCTATCTACGTGCCGGATACCAGCTATAGACTTGCCGAAGGCACCCCAGCTATCTACATGCTGGATACCAGCTATAGACATGCCGAAAGTGTAAACCCATTAATGATGAACAATCTTTGATTGTGAAAGGTGAGCTCTTGCAATAATCACCACCGTCTCAGATTCGATACAATTTTTATAGATCACCAAAAATATCAATAAACTCATTTTCAACTGATCCAACACGAAATCAACCCAATCATGACTAAACAAAGACATAACAAACACTCCAAAAGGAGAGACACAATCACACACTCCAAGAGGAGAGACACACAAACACCCAAAAGATTGGGTTTTATTGAAAAGAAATTAACAAGAGTAAAAATAGATAATAAAGGGGTTGGGGCTTTCCACCGGTGAAAACCAGTGGAAGCCCCTCGATTTACTTGAAAAAAGACAAACTCTTGTAGGAGAGGAAGAGAGGAGAGGCGGCTAGGAGAGGGAAGCGATTAGTACTCTAGTGATTTAAACAAGAGAGCTAACTTGTTGATATTTTTGTACTATGATATGATCATGTTCAATCCATATTAATAATAGAATGGTCAAATTCGGTTCAGATTTGAGTATGATAAAAAAAAATTAAGCTTGTGCTCGACTCTTATACAAATTCATAAACGAATTCATAAGTTTGTTTTCAATTTAACTCGGTTCGTAAATCATGTGATGTACTCGAATCATTTCAAATCAAACTCGAATACGATTCAAAAATTTATAAAATTTTGATTATTATTAATTTATAAATTTTTGATTATTATAAAATTTAATCAAGGGAAAGATATCACATGAAAAGTTTTCTTAAGAGTTTACAAATCTCATGATTTTGGGGAATACGAGTATTGTGTCATCGATTGGCATAATTTTTTTTAGGTGTTATAGATTGACTTTTTATATCAACACTATATATGAATGTATATCAATTTTCTAATAATGATTTTATAAATACAGAAAAATATAAAAATTAATATAGATGGAATTCCATCTATATATATCGAACTACTCATAAATAATATAACCGAGTATTAATAACGGGTACTCATATATAACCTAGTTGATCAGAGTAATTAAATGGTAAAGGTCGAATCGTAAAGACATGAAACACATATAATTATTCGTATTCGGACGGAGTTTTGGTTACATCTTTTCGAAAAAATCACGAATCGAAGCCGAATCACTGCGGTCCCTTTCAGCCGAATCAGAGTCCGATATACAACAGTATATCAGACTCTTGATTAAAGAAGAAGCTCTCACGACGTTTTTTGTTTTCTTAAAATAGACATCTAATATGACACCACGTGTCATACTGGCCGGAACTTGATAGCCAACTGGACCCGGTTGTTTTTTCATAACTACCTTAACCAGATCAGGGTTCTAAAAATCCCCGATTTAACCGATTAATCCCCGATAAATCTCCTACAAGGCCGGCCACCGATTCTATTTTGAAATCCGATTAATCCTTATATATATTTCTTAATCGAAGTATATATGATAAATTATAGAGATTAAAATATTATATTACTTTAAATATGAATAATTATAGAGTTTATGAATGTCGTAAATATATTAATTACTAAAAAGCTAATATAATAATAACTAAATATTAAATAATATTTTAATTTTAAAATAAATCCGATCTTCACTCCGATTAATCCTTCCGAATAATCTCCGATTTCCGATAAATCCCTGAATCGGTACCTTAACCGATTAGGTCCGATTCTCGATTTTCGTAACACTGGTCAAGAGTACGTGCTTCCTTTCCCTATCTATTTTCTTTTAATTTCCGCGTGGGAAATTCGTAAAAAAAAAAACACAAAATCCTCATGGGAAAAAAATGAAAAATTTCAGTAATTGTTACTGATCATTAGTTTGGAGACGCCTCACTCCCATCCAGGATCTGTATAGCAGTTTCATTGTTCTAGAAGTCGTGGATGGGATTTTGTTTGATTCATTATTATTCAGGAATTCATTATATTAGAGTTTTTTTTGTATGGACTCTATGTATGTCATAGTAGGGGTGCTAATTCTATAGTCCATACCATATTTTTTTTGTCAATCACATTATAAATGAACTCTTATTTATTTTTTGGTGATCCATATTAATTACATTGAAATTCCAGTGATCCCAGACCAAGTAGTTGATGATCTATTCAATGAGCAAGATGTCCCGGGAGCAAATGTCAATCCCATTGCACTACAAGCAATTGAACAAGATTAAAATGGTAATATTTTTATCTCATTTTCATTTACTTGTGATCTCAGTTTTGAAAATTATTCTCTTAGCTTTTTTTACTTTTACTTTGTAGATGCAATTGCTCAACAACCGGTTGGTAATCTCCAGCCTAACCAAGCCCAGCCAGTGATCATTGCGGTACACCAACACATTAATGGTAAACATTTATACTTAAACTTTTACTGCTTCTTCACTTGTAGTCTTATGTAATAGTTTCTCCTTGTTTTTCATATTTTTTACATTGAAACTGCAATAAACAATAACTCCATGGTTAATGATCTCTTGGATGAGAAATAGCCGCTAGGAAATAATATCCGGGGGAAATACAAACATGAAATACATACTAAAAGTTTATACTAGATGGTATCTAAAATGAATATGGTTTCTTATTAGACAACAAATATTATATTGTTAAATTACATAATTATCGGGCCGTTCTAATTCAGTTCAGATATTTATTTATCATTTATTATGCCTATCTTGTTGTTCGCGCAATTACTGATGAAGCATACTATTTATTACACAATTATCTTGTTATTTATTTTTTTCATATTTTATTCAAAAAAAATAGATCCCCTGCTGCATGATGCTGATCAGCCTGCACCACCTAAAGCACACCTACCACTGGATGGAATTCCAGCTCCACAAGTAAACCAGCCTGCTGGTATGCATTTCTTTTTGTTCGGTTTTCCTTGTTTTAGTGTTTTTGACACAATAATTAGGAGTTGATTATCGACTCTTTTTATTAATTTATGTTGTTTGTATGAACTTTTATTTATTTTTTGGTAATCCTTGTTTATTACATTGAAGCTCCAGTGATCCCAGACCAAGTAGTTGAGGATCTTTTCAATGAGGAAGAGCCCCCGGGAGGAAATGTCAACCCAATTGCCCTCCAAGCAATTGAGCAAAATTTAAATGGTATTATTTATATCTCATTTTCATTTACTTCTGATCTCAGTTTTGATATTTATTCTAATTGCTTTTTTTATTTTTACTTTGTAGATGCAATTGCTCTACAACCAGTTGCTAATCTCCAGCATAACCAGGCCCAAGCAGTGATCATTGCGGTACACCAACACATTAATGGTAAACATTTATACTTAAACTTCTACTGCTTCACTTGTAGTCTTATATATATGTAATAGTTTCTCCTTGTTTTTCATATTTTTTACATTGAAACTGCAATAAACAATAACTCACTGGTTAATGATCTCTTGGATGAGAAATAGCCGATAGGAAATAATATCCGGGAGAAATACAAACATGAAATACATGCCAAAAGTTTGTATTAGATGGTATCTAAAATCAATATGGTTTCTTATTAGACAACAAATATCATATAGTTAAATTACATAATTATCGGGCCATTCTAATTCAGTTCAGATATTTATTTATCACTTATTATGCCTATCTTGTTGTTCGCGCAATTACTGATGAAGCATACTATTTATTACACAATTATCTTGTTATTTATTTTTTTCATATTTTATTCAAAAAAAATAGATCCCCTGCTGCATGATGCTGAGCCTGCACCACCTGAAGCACACATACCACTTGATGGAATTCCAGCTCCACAAGCAAACCAGCCTGCTGGTATGCATTTCTTTCTGTTCGGTTTTCCTTGTTTCAGTGTTTCTGACACTATAATTAGGAGCTGCTTATCGACTCTTTTTTTAATTTATGTTGTTTGTATGAACTTTTATTTATTTTTTGGTAATCCTTGTTTATTACATTGAAGCTCCAGTGATCCCAGACCAAGTAGTTGAGGATCTTTTCAATGAGGAAGAGCCCCCGGGAGGAAATGTCAACCCAATTGCCATCCAAGCAATTGAGCAAAATTTAAATGGTATTATTTATATCTCATTTTCTTTTACTTCTGATCTCAGTTTTGATATTTATTCTAATTGCTTTTTTTACTTTTACTTTGCAGATGCAATTGCTCTACAACCGGTTGCTAATCTCCAGCATAACCAGGCCCAAGCAGTGATCATTGCGGTACACCAACACATTAATGGTAAACATTTATACTTAAACTTCTACTGCTTCACTTGTAGTCTTATGTATAGTTTCCCCTTGTTTTTCATATTTTTTACATTGAAACTGCAATAAACAATAACTCCCTGGGTAATGATCTCTTGGATGAGAAATAGCCGCTAGGAAATAATATCCGGGGGAAATACAAACATGAAATACATGCCAAAAGTTTATATTAGATGGTATCTAAAATCAATATGGTTTCTTATTAGACAACAAATATCATATAGTTAAATTACATAATTATCGGGCCATTCTAAGTCAGTTCAGATATTTATTTATCACTTATTATGCCTATCTTGTTGTTCGCGCAATTACTGATGAAGCATACTATTTATTACACAATTATCTTGTTATTTATTTTTTTTCATATTTTATTCAAAAAAAATAGATCCCCTGCTGCATGATGCTGATCAGCCTGCAGCACCTGAAGCACACCTACCACTTGATGGAATTCCAGCTCCACAAGCAAACCAGCCTGCTGGTATGCATTTCTTTCTGTTCGGTTTTCCTTGTTTCAGTGTTTCTGACACTATAATTAGGAGCTGCTTATCGACTCTTTTTGTTAATTTATGTTGTTTGTATGAACTTTTATTTATTTTTTGGTAATCCTTGTTTATTACATTGAAGCTCCAGTGATCCCAGACCAAGTAGTTGAGGATCTTTTCAATGAGGAAGAACCCCCGGGAGGAAATGTCAACCCAATTGCCCTCCAAGCAATTGAGCAAAATTTAAATGGTATTATTTATATCTCATTTTCATTTACTTCTGATCTCAGTTTTGATATTTATTCTAATTGCTTTTTTACTTTTACTTTGTAGATGCAATTGCTCTACAACCGGTTGCTAATCTCCAACATAACCAGGCCCAAGCAGTGATCATTGTGGTACACCAACACATTAATGGTAAACATTTATACTTAAACTTCTACTGCTTCACTTGTAGTCTTATATATATGTAATAGTTTCCCCTTGTTTTTCATATTTTTTACATTGAAACTGCAATAAACAATAACTCACTGGTTAATGATCTCTTGGATGAGAAAGAACCGCTAGAAAATAACAATCCAGGAGAAATACAAACATGAATTTACATGCCAAAATTTTATACTAGATAGTATCTAACATGATTATGGTTTCTTATCCGACAACAAATTTCATAGTTAAATTACTTAATTATTGGTCCCTTCTAATTATATTTATTTATCATTTATTCCGCCTATCTTATTGTTCTCACAATTACTGATGAAGCATGCTATTTATTACACATTTATCTTGTTATTTATTTTTTTTCATATTTTATTCAAAAAAAAAAAATCCCCTAGTGCATGATGGTGATCACCCTGCAGCACCCGAAGCGCACCTACCACTTGAAGGAATTCCAGTTCCACAAGCAAACCAGCCTGCTGGTATGCATGTCCTTCTGTTCGGTTTTCCTTATTTCAATTTTTCTGACACTGTAACTTAGGAGCTGCTTATCGACTTCTTTTGTTAGTTAGTGTCGTTTGTATAGACTCTTTGTATGTCTTAGTAGGGATGTCGATTCAGTTGTCCATACCATATTTTTTTTGTTAATTGCAGTAAAACCTTATGATAAATGAACTATTATTTATTTTTTTGGTGATTCATATTAATTACATTGAAATTCCAGTTATCCCAGACCAAGTAGTTGAGGATCTGTTCAATGAAGAAGAGCTCCCGGGAGGAAATGTCAACCCCTTTGCACTACAGGCAATTGAACAAGAACTAAATGGTAATTATTTCATCTCATAATCGCATATCGCACTCCCTAACTTTTGTTCAAAAACGATATTTCATCATAATTATGAATAATTCAAATAGCAGCTCATATATTTAACGCGTGAATTCAGTATGCACCCCTTCTGTTAAATAGCTTAAACATTTGCTGTTAATGTTAAAAAATTCAGAGCATTTGAGACTTTTCCTACATTCAAACCAGTGCTCAAATTCATGTGCCCGTGTGTTCTTCTACCCCATTTATATCATACGGTCTACATGAGCAGGGAAAGAAAACCTCATGATTTATTGTACCAAACGCGTCAAGGACATAAGAGAGTTTGCCAGCTAGCTGCAAGCATTCATCAACCCACCCAGCAGTCCATTTTAATTTTACTTCTGTGGTTTTAATTTTAGACAGCAAATCTGTTTATCTAGACTCAGAAGTAGGCATGTCTGAGTTTTTTGATTCAGACATCAACCTTCACCAAATATTGTAATAAGTGCTGACCTTTTGGTTCAAAAATACATTTTTACTATTGAATAGTAGATCATTATATTCAAATTAGTTGACTAAAATTTATGGGAAAATATAACAGCAACAATAATCACTGAAATATTATGCCAGCAACAATTCTTACCTCTGGATTGTAAAAGAAAAATTGATCAAGTTTTGGCAAATTTTATTGATGGATGTTGATTAATTTTGAGAGAGAGATTTGTAGAGAAGCTGGTTCCAAACATCAGGGAGTCCAGGCAGACACCAGTGGCTGCAGTGCAGTCAGGAAACTTGGAGCCTCCAAACCCATATGCTGATAAGCCTGTTATGTCTAGCAGATACACTTCCTTGGCTCCAGTCAACCCTTTTTATAGTAAATTTCAACAAGTTAGACACAAGAAATTGAATATCTTGCGCTATTTAACGTAACTTGAAATAAACATAGCAGATAAAATCAATAGTACAAAACATAGACGCAAAAAACAATTACAGTAGGTAGAACCACTGGACTCCTTCAAGTCTGGGTATGGTGGGCTTAAGTCCTGCTCATTGTTTTACTTTTTAAAATTTAATTGTTAAGCTGTAACTATATATCAGATTTTGTTGTAGCAATTTCTCTCTAATTTTTCTGTCAAAAAAAATTCTCTCTAATTTTATAACCTAAAAGTAATGTACATGTTTATAAACAAATATAAAACATTTTATTAAAATAAGTAGAGCCAATAGTTCCTGACAAAAAAAAAAAAGGTAGAGCCAATAGTTGTATGTATATTTTTTCTTCATGTATATCAACCTTAAACAAGCCATTTGTTTGACTTAACCTGGTGATAAATTTTAATATTATATTGTAGTTCAGATTATTTCAAATTTAGGTTGATTTAAACTAACTATTGTAATAATATTTTATTAGAAATAAAATAATAATGATCGAGACCAACTTTCATGTAATCTAATTAAATGTAGAGCCTAGATCAATTTTTTGAAAAAAAAAATAATTCTTACTTGTTATCTTGTACCATGATTTAAGCTTGTTTAAAGTCAGATTTTAGTATATCTCGGTTCGATAGCTTAGTGGTTAAGAGTTTATGTACTGGGTTCCATCCTGACTCATCCCTAGAGTTTCCTAGAACAGATCCATATTTGTCAAAAGCTTCCTAGAACAGATCCATATTTGTCAAAAGCTTGTATAAATCTTCAAAGTCAGATTTTAGTATATCTCGGTTCGATAATGGTTAAGAGCTTATATTCTGTAGTACTGGGTTCTTGGCTTATCCCGAAAGTTTCGTAGAACAGATTCATATTTATCAAAAAGCTTGTATAAATCTTCTAAGTCAGATTTTAGTATATCTCAACTCTTTTTTAAGCTAAAATTTATTAAATATGAGAGATAATTTATTTATTAAATATAGGCTGTAAGTCACTTTTGTTCTCATTATTATATTTTTCATAATTCATAAGTCATTTAAAAATTAAAATTACCTGAACAGATATTTTAAACTTCAACTCGTCAATATAAGTCATGTTAAATTATAATTATTTTTAAACTTTAACTTATCATATAAGTCACATTAAATTATAATTCATAAACTCAATCAAAAAAGCTAACTTAATGGTTTAAAAAAAAAAAGCTAACTTAAAATGTTAACAAATATTAAATAATAAATATTTAATAATGTACGAAAGATTTGAGCGTTTGATATAATGGGTCGGCTTACTGCCACGAAGTAACTCCTCGTGGTTTCCCGTTCGTCAGTACTAGGGGGTAAACAAACCAAACTATTCGTGAACTACTCGAGTTCGACTCGGAAAATATTCGAATTTGATTCGGTAATAATCGAGCCGAGCTCGAGCTATTCGAATGTTTTACCGAGTCGAGCTCGAGCTTCAAATTACTCGGCTCGTAAGGTTCGCGAGCCTTAACCTCTATTATTTTTTAATTTTTTTATTATAAATATATTTTTACTAATATATTCAATATTTTATTTATAATTTATATATTTAATCGAATCGAACTCGAGTCGAACCGATCATATTTCGAGTTTTTGTCAATATTTGGTAACTCGATTCGAGCTTTCGAGCCTATCGAACTATTTACGAGCCGAGCTTCGAACTTGAAATTAAAGGCTCGGTCGAACTCGAACTCGAGCTCGAGCCCCAAACTTTTCAGTCGAGCTCGAGCCGAGCCTGGCAGTGTTTGACTCGGCTCGGCTCGTTTACATCCCTAGTCAGTACTAATGGATCGAGATTTTGAAGAAATTTTTCATTTATATATTTCGAGCGGAGTAATAATGCTAGAGGAACAAGAAAAGTTATAAGAAAAATGTAACAAGATGACGTGACAGTATAGAAGGATTTAATTCGAGTATGTAATTGATGTGGACGCAGGAGCGTTCATTTTCAATTGAGAAAGAATCGTAAGGGCCGTTTGGGTGAGTTTAAAATAAGTGCTTCTTGCTTAAAATAAAAAAGTGGAGTAGAAGTTAGAAGCAAGTTAAGACTTATAAGCGATTAAAGTGTTTGGGAAATAAGCAGAAGCTCTAAAACAAAAGTTAGCATTCCTTAACTTTGTATAAGTGTTTCTTGACTTTTTACACAAACGGTATGAAATAAGTTCTTCTAACTTATAAATCAGAAGTCCGGCTTAAAAATGGGAAACAAACACCCACGTAATCTCACGTATGTATTATTGTTTGGTTTAGTATTTTTGTCTATGAAATAGTAATTTCATTCTTATTTAGTGAGTAAATTATTTTTTACATGTTCATGAGATATCTAGTTTCATATTTTCATTTTTTTTCATTGATATCAGTGAAAAGCACTTCATTGATACAGGCCCACGGCCAACCATATCTTTTAAATTATATCAAAGCTTAAGATTTACTAATCAATAGGGTTAAAAATGGAGTGGGAAAAATGGGGAACTCGTCCCAACCCGCCCCGAATGGGGCAGATCCGTCCCGTTAATATGGGGAATGGGGTAGTGACGGGGATGATTTCCCGCCCCGCCAAAATATGGGGCAAGTATGGTATTTGTTGAATCCCCGCGGGGATTCCCCGCCCCGCCCCGCATATATTTAATATAAATAAATAAATATATATATTTAATATAATATATTTATTATATTTAACATTATTATTTTATAATATACAAAACTATAATTTTACAATGTATAACATGTCTCTTTGATTTCTATTATATTTAGTTTTTTGCTTTTAATATACATGTCTCGTATATTTTTATTAAATTCTGAAGAAAAAATTACTAAATTTAGTGTAATATTATAACAGCGGGGCAAGGCGGGGCGGGGCGAAATTATATTAAATCCCCGGTGGGGCGGGGATGGGGATTAAAAATAAATCCCCGCAGGGAATGAGGCGGGGACGGAGCAGGAAAAATATATATGGGGCGGGGCTGAGAAATGAAGTCACCACCCCGAACCCGCCCCATTTTTAACCCTACTAATCAAGCAGAGCTAGTTCCATACTTAGTCATTTTCATTTTCGATTCTCGATCCAAACGTTCTCCTAACTATCTTGATATATACTCTCTCCGTCTTAAAATTAAAATAGTTGTCACATTTCTATTTTTTGGTCAAATTGACTAAATTTTGACCAAAAATTATAAGTAATTCGCTCATTATTTTAAAAAGCTAAAAATTACATTTTAAAGTAGATTAAAAGTTATTTAGTGATATATTTTTTTTATTTTGCCAATTGATAAATTTTAATAAATTTTATTCAAACTTTAGTCAATTTGACCCGCACAAAATCAAATGTGACACTGTTTTGGGACGGAGAGAGAGAGACAGAGAGTATCTAAAAAAGAGGGTTAATTGTTTACGCAATTCACCTTTAAAGCAGTTGGGGATCCAGTGCTGCGAATTTGATTGTCGCGGAGCATTTTCCTTTCCAGAACAGACTCATGGATTGTACTGTATAAATCTCATTCCGATAATTTTGACAAGTAACCTTGATTGATAATTAAGCCACTAGTCCACTACTAGTAGGGCTGAGCAAAAAATCGATTTGAAACCGAAACCGGGAAAAATCGGAGAAAACCGATCCGAATATAACCGATCCGAAACCGAAACCGAAAAATAAAAAACCGAACCGATTTAAATGGTTCGGTTCCGGTTATACCTTCCAACCGAACCGATAAAAACCGAACCGAACCGATTATTAAAATAATAATTAAATAATAAATATTATATATATTTATTAATAATAAATATCTAATTTATTTCGAATTTGAAAATTAAAAAAGCTATTCAAGTTATAAGTTCACATAATATACAAAAACTACAAATTATAATCTCCAGACTCTCCACGTAACTTTCTCAAAGTCTTTTACATAAATAATAGTAATATACTCTGTGAGTTATTACTTGCATATCTTGACATAATTATATTAAGCAGAGAGGTAGCCTCTGAAACTTTTTAATTAGCTTCATCAAGCTCAAGCTTTTATACTCTTATATTTTATTTTTCAGCTGCTTTGTTTTAGTTACTGGAACACTCTATCCAGGACTCTGTTTCTTAGATGTTAATAAGGCAATTGTCACCGGAAAATAAATACTCTAACACCAGACTATGCTCACTGCTTACCATAATCTTTTGAACATTATATAAAATATTATTATTTTATTAAATTCTAATCTTATATTAATTATTATGTCTAAATTACGCGCATTAATTTGTCTCATACATATATTATTTTTCATTCTTATATTTGTCGGTTTTGTAACCGAAACCGAACCGATTATAACCGAACCGGGGTTTTTAAACCGAAACCGAATCCGAATCCGAACCGGCGGTTGCGGTTTTCGATTTTAAAAACCGAAGATATATAGTTGCAGTTCCGGTTTTATCCGGAAACCGAGCCGAACCGGCCCATGCTCCCCCCTAACTACTAGTCTACTACTCATCTATGATCTATCTACCTAAATGTAAGTATATTTTTTTAACAGAATCTACCTAAATGTATACTACTCCGTCCCAGCCAATCTACCTAAATGTATACTACTCCGTCCCAGCCAATTCTTTACGTTTGGTTTGGGCACAGAGGTTAAGAAATATGTATAAAGTAGTTGAAAAAAGAAGAAAAAGTGGGTGAAGTGGTGGGACCCACTAATTTTTAATGTATAAAAGAGAGATAGTGGAGTAAAAGTAGTGTGAAAATAAAGTAAAAGTAATGTGAAAAGGGAGGAAAAGTTGGGTAGTGGTGGGACCCATTGACTATTTTTGGTAAGTTTTGAAATGTAAAGAATTGGATGGGATATCCCAAAAAGGAAACCGTAAAGAATCTGCTTGGACGGAGGGAGTATTATTTGAACCACGACGTCGGAAATCTACACAAAACTCCTTACAAATTCTGTTTTTTTTTTCATATACAAATTCTGTTTTTTTTTTTTTGCCAAGACAAATTCTGTTTTCTAATCACACACAAACACAACTTTTAATTTGTTTCCTAATTTATTTTCCGAAATCCAAACAATTTATGAGGTGTATTTAGTGCGATTTTTCAAGGATATTTATTATTATTATTGATCATAATATTAAGATATATTCAACTTAAGTTAAAAATAAATTATATAAAAACTGGAATACATTTTTTTTTTGAAACTATAAAAACTGGAATACATAATCAAGTTTTTAAATTATGTTTGAAAACTGAATAGCATTTAATCAGAGTTTTTAAAATTGGGTTAATTATCAAGTTGATCATTGAAGTGGCTTAATGTATCAAGTCGGTGATATCAAGATAGTCATTAAAGTCAACATAAATATCAAACAAGTAACTTGAAATATGAGTTCAAGCAGTAAAAATATTATTTATAAAGTTTTACACATTATTTTTAAATGTTTCCACAACCAACTAAAAGGTTATGACTTCTAGTATTTAAAATAATATATTTATATTTTATTTATTATTTATATTTTATTATATAGTTATTTATTTGTTTTAATTAAAAATAAATATTAAATAAATTTGATAAATCCAAATATATTATCATAAATATTAGAAGTGATAACCTTTTACTTGGTTTTAGTAACATTCAAAAATAATATGTACAACTTTATAAATAATATTTTTACCACTTGAACTCATATTTCAAGGTACTTGTTTGATATGTATGACCACTTCAATGATCATCTTGATACTGTTTTGAGTTCAGACCAACTTGATATATTAAGCCCACTTCAGTGACCAAGTAGATAATTAACCTTTTTAAAATTTTAAGCCTATACATTTTTTAAACATACGACAATATGGAGATTATGTCTTGCAACATAAATAACATGCATAAAGATGAATTCATAAATCACGGGATTTTGTATTCTACCATATACTTAATAAGCTGAATAATAATTTTAATAATTAATTAATAATTAGGAAAATACTTGGTGCACATAATTATGTACAAAAACATGTACATAATGAAATGTGGTGGATTTTAATTGGAATGAGCGTTCTGCATTTACATCAATTCTAATTGAAACCCACCACATCACTTGCCACGTGAATAGATACAAAAATTTATGTACATAATTATGTGCATCTAGCACTACTCTAATAATCATATTTAAAAATATCCGTAAATAATAAAACATTTATATAATTTAATGATCAAAGATATTATTTATTTTTAAATTAAAAAGAATATGATTAGTTTAGTAGGATAAGACTCCACTTAATATGGACAACATAAAGATCGAGTCCTACGATGAAAACATTTTTAGCCTATAAACACTACTTCTGGCACAACAAATTAAACAACATCAGAACAGTTGTTGATCTAGAATAAAACCCTAATATTTTCTCAAAATCCAGGCTGAATGGGGATGAGAAAGATGGGCATTAATCATATACCGGAAGAACTAATCTTCACAATACTCTCATTGTTGCCTGCAAAATCACTGCTCCTGTGCACCGCAGTCTGCAAACTGTGGCAATCCATTATATCAAACCCAAAATTCATCAACACTCATCTCGCCAATTCCCAGAAAAAACAAACCCGTTTCTCGGTACTTACCACACGTGAAGGATTCCCCCACTACTCCAAAGAAGAAGAAGAAGAAGAAGAATCCGTTATTATCCTCAAACTGCCACCACGATCACATTTTCCTGGTTCGACTTGTTCTGTCGGCTCTTGTAATGGTCTTCTTTGTCTTTCTAATTCACTTGCTGCTATTATACATGTATGGAATCCGTCCACGAAGCGGTTGAAGATGATTCCTCCTCCTCCAAAGCTAATTCGCGTGTATCAATATTATAAGTCGCGGTTGGATTTTGATCCACATTTTAGTTTTGGGTTCGGTTATGATTCCATTTGTAATGATTACAAGATTCTTATAGTCCTTGGGTATTCGCATCAATTAGTAGAGGCGATTTTGTATTCCTCCAATGCCGATTCTTGGAAAGAGATTGAGGTTCCTAAAACTGTAATAAATACAATGCTCTGTAATTTACCCAAATGTGTTCAACTTAAGGATGACGGGGTATTGTACATAGATGGTCGCCTTGTATTACTCTCCTTCGATTTGCATAATGAGGTGTTTGGAGTGAAACCTTATCCATTGCACCATATAGCAAAGTCGAATGCTTTGAAATTTGGTGATTCTGTTGCAATGATCTTCGAGTCCAGTGGCGATGGATCAGTCAGTTTATGGACACTTGATGATGTTTGTGGGTCCTGGACCAAAAAGTTGAATCTTGATGGGGCCGCTGATTGGAAGAGAGTTCGGGTACCTCTTATTTTGGGCGTCGGGCAGATTGTCATGAGAGAACATGTTGGTGGCTACTTTCATGACTTCTATCTTTATGATTATAAAAAGAAAAACACCAAGAAGATTCTTTCTGGAGAGACTAGTCATGTACAGCGTACAGTACTTGATGAATACACCGATAGCCTCGTCTATTTGGAAGGATTCCAGAATGAGGCTGAATTCGAATAGTTAATCACCTTCTTTTTGGAAGGTCTGGACTGATGACGACTGGTGTTGAAGCTGAATTTTTTCTTCAGCGACTATACGAGATGCATGCATAGTTTAATTTTGTTTTATATCATCGTAATAAAGTGACCACGTTTGCCTTTTAAAATAATCAAAATTAGAGTTCCAGTCGGGTCTCATTCTTTGTCTCTGTCTTTACCGGAGGGTCTTCCACCGGTTTTTATCCTCCGATCTTTTTAGTTTCTTTCATTGCTGTTGAATTTTTTCCCAATAAAATCCAATTTTTTAGGTGTAAATGTGTATCTTCTTTTGGAGTGTTTTGTCATGTATTTGTTTAGGTATGTTTGAATTTATCCATGTGGAAAGCCTGCGTCAAATCTGTACTGATGATAGTAGATCATTACTGATAGGATTTGTATTGTTGTATTGCATAAAATATCGGTTTGAGTAATTTTGACTTATTAATGACTTAAGAGTTATTAAAAATATAACAATACAAATACAAGTGATTTATGAGTAATTTCTGATTTGGGATAAAAATTTAATAAAAAACGAAGTTTCAAAAAATTAGAATTCGAAGAGTCCATCCGATCCTTTTGTTTTCTTTCATTGTAATTAATTTTTTCCAATAAAATTCAATTTTTTAAGTGTTCATATGTATCTCCTTTTGGAATGTTTTGTAATGTATTTGTTTAGGTATGTTTGAATTTATCTGATGTGGATCTGTTTTCATTATGTGCTGATAGGATTTGAATTGTATAAAATGTCTGTTTGACATATCTTTTCGAATAAATAATTTTTATGTCCAAATGAGAGTATAATCATTAAATCGGTTAAATAATTTTTATGTCCAAATGAGAGTATAATCATTAAATCGGTGGTATATTTTTCAAAGGATTAATCAAAAAAAATTTAATATGAACATTGAACAGTTTTTGTGATAAATCGAAATTTTTTAGTTCAAATGAATGTAGAATTAGTAAATTGGCAAAATAAAATGTTTTAGAACCAGACAGTTTACATTATTTATGTTATTTGTTTCGGGATATATAATTTTGCATCTGAATTTATCATGAAATGAAGAGAGTATTTGTGTTTTAAACCTGAGGCGAATGTGTTTTCGTCCCAAATTAATTGTCTTATTTGACTTTTTTAAGGTCAATTTGACTCGATTTTGATTCAAAAATATGTATATTAAAAAATTGAATAAAATTATGAAAAATATATTATTGAAAAGATTATCAATTCTATTTTAAAATGTATTTTTCAGTTTTGTTAAATTATAAAAGAATAATTTTTAATTTACAGTCAAAGATGGGTCAAATTGACCACCAAAAAATCAAACTGGACAGTTAATTTGGGACAGAGGGTTAAAATTACATAGGAAATCCGGCTCTCGAGATAAACGATCCTACCAAAATTGTAGAAGACAATACACAAAAAAAATATGAATATATTGATCGAAACACTTTCGATAACAAACCAGGCTAACTTCCAGCTCTTTCATGTATGTGTGGTTGCACTACAGTATATCACTGTCCCATTCTTGTGTTCCACGTCATCCTCCTCATTGTTCTCACTTAATTTTACCAAGCAAACAAACTCTCTGTTGTTTCACAAGGGAGTCGCCAAATACGTAGGTTTCTCATCTCCCGCCATAATCACCACCACCTTCGATTTTTCGGGTTTTTTACTTATCGATTTTTCTGGTTTTTTATCTGCGGCCTCAATGTCTCTGTCGTGGATTCTGCCACCTTTTTTCCAGTAAGAGCATGCGAGAATCAGTAGAGCAAATGCTATGAGACCTAGCATGGTGCCACCTATGAGTGTCTAGGGTTGATGTAATTCTAGTACTCATTTTTGAGAGAGGGAGTGAGACGGAAAGAGAGGGAGTGAGAGCGAGATTTTTGTTTCGGGAGAGAGTGTGAAGTAAGGGAGTGAAATTTGTGAAGGTGGCTGTGGGATTTGTTATAGAGTAATGCTATGTTTACAGAGAGGGATACAGAATTATGTACAGAATGACGTGGATTCCACTGTCACCTGTACATGTACACTCTATTGTTATTTTTCTTCAGTTTTCTTTAGCTACGTGTATTCCACACTGTATGTGTGTATTCTGTTGTTGTTTTTCTTTAACTATATACTCTCTATTATGTTTTTTCAACTCTAAATACTGCTATTTATTATACACATGGGTATTTATAATCTAACATTTTTTCCCAAAACTTTCAGATATCCATTTTATCATTCATATTTTTTTAGCAACATATTTATAATACATGAATTATTTTGTAATATTCTAATCTATGTAATGATATTTATTATTTTAATTAAGATATTGGATATCTTAAATTTTTATACGCCAACTATTTACTAAAATATATTTTATTTTTATAATATGTCATAAATTTTGACAAGTTTGATAATTTTATAGCGAATTATATTAGTATTTTTTATTTTAATAGTATAAACATATTTTATTTATAGTAAATTTGTCGTTAAGGTTGACACATGAATAATAAAACAGATATTTAATTATTTTTTTTGAAATATGAATAACTAGTTTCCTACGTCATATAATAAATATATTAGCTAATTGAAAAAATACAATACATTAATAAAAAATAAATAGAAATATATGTATTCAAATATATATAATATATTTATTATATATTGTACAGAACTAGTTTATTATATAATAACTAGTTCGGTACAACATATAATAGTAGATTTATTATATGTTTATTATATTCTGTATTGTAAAATTCTTAAACTTGTCGAAATTTATGGTATATAATAAAAATAAAATATATTTTGGTAAATAATCGGCGTATAAAAATTTTAAATTTTAAAATATCCAATATCTTAATTAAAATAGTAAATATCATTATATAGATTGGAATATTACAGAAATTATTCATGTATTTATGTTGGTAAAGTTAAAATATGAATAATAAAATGGATATATGAAATTTTTGGAAAAAAAAGTCAGATTATAGAATTAATAATATTGATATAATTACTATATTGGACAACAAAAGTGAAAAAAAACATTTTAGATTTAATCCATGTGTATAATAAAAAGTAGTAAAAGGTAGTCGTTGAGTTAAAACTCAGTCATTTAGAGCTGAAAAAACATAGCAGAGTAAGAAAAAAACAACATCACAATACATATATACGGATGACAGATGATAGTGGAATCAGCTAAAAATAATAATAACAGAGACACGTAGCATTACTTGCACCTCCGCATTGCATATGCAGGGGAAAAATCCTTATGAAATTGGACGGATGGACTGGGAGTCTGCGAGTAGTAATTACATTTTAAACTTTATTTGAATAAGTACAACTGCTTTAGTTGAGACCCAAAAGAGATTTTAAACACAAAATCGTCGACAGCAGGGTTCGAACCTGCGCGGGCGAACCCAACAGATTTCAAGTCTGTCTCCTTAACCACTCGGACATATCGACCATATATTTTAAAATGTGCATTAGTATAAATAAAAAGGTATTAGGAACCTATTTAATTTTATTCAAAAAAAGGTTTCATAATAATTTCTTATATATTATTAATTAATTTTTTTTTGTTATCAAATATCAGTTGCAGAAAACCATGTAATCACTACACTCCAGTGCGTAGATGTATAATATTTCTTGAATATGTTGGCTATATAATTTTGAATCAAAATAGGTTCTAATTGAACCAAATATATCATCTTATAGCATCTATATTATCAAAAATCATGACCAATCAAAAGAGAAGAAATATTAATCACAATTTGGTAGACACCAACATAAACTTAACATCAACTTTTGCTTCTGACACATTTATTAAGATTCACAGTGAAAAAAGAAAAACAAAAGTTTTATCATATGGGATTACAGCAAACATAACACTGATGGCACTGGTATAAATTTCATGCCTGTAGAAACATTTCTACAGCTTCGACATTGTTCGGCTCAAGCTTGCTTCGATGGTACCGTGTGGTTCATCTGTTGGTAAATACACATCATCCTCAAACTGCAACAAAAGCATTAGAAAATGAAGCTCATGAGTGAAAGGGTTAACCATGATGACTCCATGGACATAACATTTGATATTCAACTTTTTCTTAATTTAGTATACATTCCTAAATCGCTTTATCTGAACTAGTATCAGTTTGGTTTTCATATCTCAAGAGTAAGAATCTGGTACCTTAACAATTACTGGATTGTCTTTGCTTGATAAGTTGACTGGTAGAAAATGTATATTCGGCATCTTTAACTGGATGAATGATACATCCGGAAACCTGACATAATGATAATGAACCAAGTCAATGTTTTGCCATAGCAGATTAATTAGATAGATTGCATAGATGTGGGGGAGAGAGATTGCCTGCCAAGAACAGCCTTTCCCATCTGATAGAGCGTGGCTTGAACGGATGGACTGTAGACTCCCTTGTTCGGAGGACCAAAAAATGTTTCAGCTAAAACATTCTTCACATCTAGGTACATCTTAGTGAAGTAAAGCCGTTTGACAGGAATGCTTGCGAGAGATTCAAATGGGTACCTGCATTACAAGTAATAGTAGAATTCATGATAAGACCGCAACTTCTTAATCTTTTGTGGAAAGAAGTAGATTATAAGTACAGATAATAATGTTACTCTTTTATAGAACAGCACAAGAATAACTTCTGGTAATATGTAATCATTTGTCGGTAAATGTGCAAAAATAACCTCCATGAAGCAGAGACCTCTGTTGCAAGCATTCTCTCACGCGTTTCAGGTAAAATGGTGTTTTTGTCCCTAACGAATCCTTCAAAGCCCGACTGTTATCAAGAAACTCATTAAAGTCAACATCTAATATCTTAAAGACTAAGCAATTAAGGGAAACAAGCATAACCGGTGCATTTAAATACTTGAGCATAATATAGCTAACCTGTGTTGTCTTCAGCAACGACAAGCCTTCAATACCTGAAGTCACCCGCAGAGCACCACTTTTTGTCAAGACAACTTCTGTAGTATGCTTTTCAGATCCAAGTTTAAAGCCTTCAACACAAACAATTGTCACCAGCAGCATAAATATTGCAAAATTGGCGGGCACTTTAAAGCATCTGAACTAACTACTATGTATTAATGGCTTTAGTAGATAGAAAAAACTAACCATGTTTGTGTGGTTGCCCATTTATGTAGCATCGCTCCCATGGCTTTTCCACAATCTTAACAATGGCAGTTGTTACCTGTACAAAATGAACAGCAACACCGTATCTTTAGAAGCTGTACTGTTGTAGAAAACCGTAAGAGATTATACAAGCAAAACCTACTAAAGTTCTCTAGCATCCCTTAGACTAATATTGAAGTTATTTCTCTCTCTCTCTCTCTCTCTCTCACACACACACACACAACACAACCCATGTGGAGCTTTCATTCCAGAGTAAACAGGACCACAAACTTGCGAACAAAAGATTGATAAATAAAAACTAGAGAAAGAAAGTAGAAATCGAGAGGCTAGGGTTGCAGTGTAAAGAAATTTGAATAGTAGTCTTAAATAAGAGCAAGTAAACAACACACAATCTGGAGCCAAAGATTATTCAAAATGATGTCAAGAAATCTGCCCAAAAGAAATTAACAAAATATTTTCTTATAAGAAAACAGATATATAATATAACGAGAGATAAATGTGAAGAAGCGACTTCAGTGAAAGCAATTCAAAGAATTTTTCTAAATATATTTACAGTAAATTTACCTGCTGATAAAAAGATGTGAAGTGCTTAGCAAGTACAATTGCAAATTCCTCCATTGAAACTTGTTCCGAGCATTCCTTAGCTTTCACATATACCTGCAATTAAACCATAACATAATTTTAAATAACCAAAATGACAGCTCAGTGATACTTGTGACCTCTGACAGTCATGCAAATCGGGTGTTATCATTATATATTTCAACCGAGACCCAAGTACACTCTGAACTTAAGTCTGAACAAATGACATAAGAGGAAGTAGCAGTATACGGGGTAGGTTTGGTAATGGCAATGACAGAACCAGAACAATGCAGAAGTTTTTTTTTTTTTTTTTTTTTGAAATCAGAACAATGCAGAAGTTATGTACACTGTAACTGAAGAAAGTTGGTGATGCATTAGAAGAAAAAAATTATAAAAACGAGAGTATAATTTGTGGGTCCATATGGATTTTTTAGTAGCTGCGGAAAACTAGAACAGGGCTACTATCCATGATATTATAGATTCCTCATAAGAGGTGATACTTTTAGAAAAGGTTACTTTTGGAAGATTTTAATTAAGCTTCACCGATCTAGCAACATGGTTAACTTACAATTATGACCTAAAATTTTCCCTCTCAATTCTATCTTTTCCATTATCCGTCTGTCCCTCTTTAAATCTCTCAGTTTCAAACGCCCAATTCCAGGTTTTATTTTGATCTTCATCCACCCGTTTAATTACTTCTGGAACTCAACTCAGTCTTAATCTAAACCCAACAGAGGAAGTCCCTTCTACTTGACACAAACGTAACAAGGTAAAAAACTTTCAATCAGCACCATTCTTTAAAATTTCATATACATATCTAAAACAAGATCAAGCTTCAATTAGATCACCTTTATCAAAATTCAGAACAAATTAGCATCAATCTCACACTAAACAAAATAATCAGATGTGACCAAAATCCAATCAAGCAAATTTCTTTACAAGATCATATGCACATCATCTGTCTATAAATACCTAAACATCTTCATCTATACATATATAAAAAAATTAGCATCAGTTTCACAATGTAATTTTCAGATAGGGGGAGGGATCGAAATCTAATCTTTTAACTACTACAAGCTTCTTTACAGGATCATATGCTCTCTCTCTCTCTCTCTCTCTCTCTCTCTTACAGGATCATATGCTCTCTCTCTCCCACTTCCCCCATCTCTTTCCTTCTCTCCCCTATCTCTCTCTCCCTCTCCCTCTCCCTCTCTCTCTCTCTCTCTTCTTTACAGGATCATATGCTCCCTCTCCCCCATCTCTCTCCTTCTCTCCCTCTCTCTCCCCTATCTCTCTCTCAATAAAAGAAAGGGGAACAAGGGGTTAAAGACTTACAGTATTCTTCATGGTATCAGTGGCCACAATACCAGAATTATCAGCATCAACATAAGCAGAGACGCAATCAGAGAGCAGAGAAACATCAACACTCCACTCTGCAAACAAATGAACGCCATCTTCCTGGCTCCTCCACACCCTGGCTACTCTAACTCTGCTCTTCCCATGCCTCTGCTCAAACTTGTACCCATCAATTATTTCACCCATCTTTCTGTAATATCAATTTAGATCAGGATGCAACAGTTCTATACTTACATATACATACACATAATGTATCTTATTGTCATGTATACTTGGTTACTGTGTGCTACTGTGAGTTAACTATGGACGGGGTCCACCTTGTTTAAGACAGTGCGAGAAGTTGTCTTTTTTTTTTTTCTTTTTTTAGTTTCCTTCCTTTTTATTAAAAACGTATATTTTAGGGCGGTTTGATTTTTGGATATAAAAAATTCATACTGTTTTCCTGGCATAGCCCATAGGTTTGAATAATTTATGCTACCTTGCAATTTTAATAAAATAAAATACTTGCTTTGAAATAATAGGTGAATATGAATTTTGTACTTAATTTTATAAATATAAAATATTAAGTGGCCCTTAAATAAATAATTATGTAAATATTAAAAAAATTATAGTATAAATTCAGCCAAATTTCAATATGTATTTTCTGAAACATTAAATACGTTGATCATAAATATTGATAACTTTCGATTGAATTTTAAAACATTGATTTAACCCAACAATCTTCAAAAGTTATAGTATTATCGAGATTACTGAGGGATAGAATTTGACACGTATTTTACTATTTTTGTAAAATATAATTTATAAATTATTTTAATTTTATTTATGAAAAAAATTGATATTTAAATTTCTAATAAAAAATTAAAAATAAATTATGAAATATATTTTATACATATCTTAAAATACGTGATTACCATGACATAAAGAAAAGGCAAAAATTATATTCTTAAGAACCATGCGTACAAAATTGAATAATATTCTCCACAAGTTATCAAAATAACTCTCAAAAGTCATGGTCATTATATTTCTCAAACAATACCAAAATAAATCTCAAAATAACTCGTAACAAAGACCGTCATAATTATTCGGAACCATAAAACCATAACTAGTGCCACTCAAAATAACGTTGCATGCTCTCGTTGTTCCATTATTTGATGTTCGTATGTGTCATAATAGTTGCCCATAAATCTCTCGTTAAAGTCCGAATTTTCCCGTGACAATAAACGCATAGAACACTCTTCCTCTTCTTCTTGAGCTGCTGGTTTATACATGAAAGGAATGATCAAAGCTACCGCAATGGCGATGAATAACACTAAAATTAGAGGAGGGTCGAGCACAAATTTGAGGACGAAGACCATAACTATGGCTACCCATATCGTTACTGCTTTAATACATTCTGCATCACCCAATTCTTTCTCCATGGTAAGAAAAGTTGTAGCTTGCATGAGGGCTTGATACCTCTATTTATAGAGGTATATACCGGATTTTATCTCGCAAATCTAATTCGATTATGATTATGATTTTTTAGAATATGGTCACAGGAGCTTAGTCGATTTATATTTGAATTTTGAATTTTTATACCAGAGGTATCTGAGTTTATTTGATTATGATATGACCGGTTACAAGAACTTAATCGATTTATATTTGAATTTGAAATTTTTATATTAGAGGTATCTGAGTTTATTTGATTATGATATGACTTTTTAGATGAGAACGTGAGCTAAATTCGTTTATGATTATGATATGGTTTTTGGACTACATGTGACATAAGCTGATTGGATTATATTTTAAAATTTAAATTTTTGGACTGGATGTTAGCTGAGTTTATTCGATTATGATTAAAATTTGATTTTGTTTTTGACTCGAAGCTACTGCTACCATATAATCTGACTTGCAAATATCTTATAAATCATTGGAGTGCTTGATTATGATTTGAATTTGAAGCTAAGCAAAAGTTATAGCTTAACAAGGTTTGAATCATTGGGATCATTGTGTTTTCCGTTACAACCTCAAAACGTCTTCGTCATCGATTGTTTCTCCATAAAACATGTGCCCACATTCACCGACGACATGTCTAAAGACACAGAAAAACAGATTGCAAACAATACTATATTGAGTGATGAAAAGCTCGAAACGTATTACAAAAGATATATTTCCTCTGTGGATACATTGTTGTAACTGAAGTTCTTTCTGTAAATTCAAAAACCTTACGAGCAAAAGGAACAATTACATCTACTGTGAACAACCTACATACGTATTATCACTGCCTAAAACTTTCGGTGGAAGGGGAATATGGATGATAGAGATGACTCCTTCAGAAATCAGAAGCCTCCTTCAGAAATCAGAAGCAGCAGCGGCCTGTGTTAAGCAATAGTGGAGAAAATGAACTTGCAAAGACCTATTGAAAACAGTGTTGACCACACCTACGATAGAGTAAGAAAAGCAACTTCAGATTAGACGCAAAAAAACAAAAGCAGGCTGAAAGTTAGCGATAGTCCAATGGTTGTGCTAAAATAGATGAAGCTATTGCCACAAGTCAGCAAAAAAAAAAAGGTTATTTTTTGTCGTAAAATAGCACCATGTCATCAATGATTGGTTTGAAACTACAGTAGACAAGTTCCTCTTCATAAAATACTACACATAGCTATTTTTACAGAAAGAATAACATATTGCAAACAATGTAATCATGTGATAGTAACTCATGAGAACTCGTAGTATGAAAAGGGGAATGCTCAGTTGGCCTTAAGTGGAGTGGTCAACTGATCTAGTAGAATATTTCATCTGACGAAAGAGGAGGAAAAACTTAAAAAACATTGAATCAATACTAATCAACCAAGAAAAGAACACAATTTCTGGGGAACGAGTAGTTTAACAGTTGGAACATACCTCAAATATGCATGATAACATCATCCAATTCTATGGTACTACTTCTCTGCATGCCCACGTTTAGCCTTTCGACGAGAATGGTTAGTATTGCCAGTTCGATTGGGTTTTTGTTGTTTCTTACTGCAAATCGGTATAGGAAATCATCAAACTTTCAAATCACAGAAACTGTATAATTAAAACTATCTGCATCAAGAAGTGATGGGTGGTCCTGTGTCAGTGTGGTTGCCTGTGTGCATGGAAAACTTGGCATGCACTGCGCAGTTTCTTTCTTGAACTTTATTTTCTTATAAATATAACTTTTCGGTTCAAATAAAGCCAGGAACAATCATAAACGAAGGAGCATTACATAATCTTTTTTTTTTCTGTGATTTTATCACGAAGTTTCCAACAATGTCATCATGGTATCTCTTTTTTAAGTAAAAAAAAATAATTAAAATTTAACAATGCAAATTTGCATATTCCTCCAGGTATTTTTACAATTAAGATGACAGTTGGACTTACTAGTTATTATAGTTAAACTTAAGAAAATAACAAATGGTGTCGCTGAGCATTGAGCAACAAACAGATCTCTAACTATCCCTATATATGTGTGTGAAAGTGTGAGTGTAAAACTGTATTATATACCATTAATGTAGAACTGAGATAAATTTACAGAGTCAGATAGAGAAACTAACCTGAACATCGTTGAACAAATTTTGAACAAAATGATGACTGGCAGAGCCAATAATGCTGAGGCCTGAAATATAACAGAAGAGTTGAAGAATAATAATATATAAGGTATTGACAGAACAACAAATAATTTACAGATTCATACCGCAAACCACACCAACTCTTTAGTTGCTATTGCTTTGGTCAGGTCATGCTTTCGAAGTGATTCTTGCAAAGTACCTTGAACCTTAAATATTTAAAAATAATAATTATTAGTCCTTGAGGGGCAGCACTCAAGAGAGAACCCATACTTAAAATAAAACCACTAAGGTTCTGTTGCAGAACCTTAAATTTTATATAGGATTTCAGGATCTAAATCGAAATACATGTTTTTTGCATTGTTGTGTGTGTTCAAAAATAATTTCAAAATATAATACATAAACACGACATTTTTTGCATGTGCAGTTCTGCTGCAGAACCCTAATTAATACTAGAAATAAGCTAAGGGTTCTAGGAGGAACATGACCCTTGTCTTGAGATACCGAATACTTTCATTAACTAGCAGGCACCCACAATATTTGTGTTGGGACTTTGATTGTAGTCTTTCCCTCCCCTCTTAAAAGTTAATCCTAAGATTCAAACAACGGATCAACAAACAATTTAGAAGGTCAAGCTAAATTGGTATTAATGTTCATGCATTCCGTTATGTATTATTTCAAAGTAAAACCACATAATATAATGTCACTATTTTAAAGTAAAAGAGGCTAATTAGAAGTATGCAGCAAATGTTGGACTGCTGTGAGAATTAGGACTCCAGCCTTCTACAAGGGCTCAAAGGAATTCTATTCTACTGCCTTCTTGTAGTCATAAAATTTATCACTCTTATCTCTCATCCCAAGAAAACCTAATTATATCAAGTGATAAAATCAAATATACAGACTGAGAGGAACCCAATTCAATATGCCGTGCATTCGTACCTCATGGTGGTACGCAGTCGCATATTCAACAAATTTTCCATAAGCATGAAGCACCTCTTTCAAGTATGGCTCCAAAGCACCATGTACTTTATCGACATGAGGCTTTGCTGCGCTGGCAACCTGATCAATGTGTGGCTTGCTAAATTTCTTGGCTTCCTGTCATTTTAAGTACACTTTATGTATTGATAGACTGTCTAAGCAACTAAATAGCATTACTTGACATAAAATTATGTGGTGCATGTTTTTACCTGATAATATGAATTAACAACTTCCTGTGCTTTGATGGCATGCGGACTTACGGCAGTCTTGGATGTTTCATAAACCTCAATAAACTTTGTGGTGAATGACTGCACATGGGGTTCGGCTTTAGATTTGATAACGAACCATTGATCCTTGACAGAAGGGATCCATTTCTGTGTTTCGAACACAAAACAGAAGACAATAAAAATTCAGCTCTATATAATACCGCTATATTATCAGTGGTAACATTGTTTTAGAACTTTACAAACTAATATTGCTCCTCCAACTCAACATAACCTCAATTGTAATTGACAGTCAACGAGGTAGGATTGTGATTACAAGGAGGGATAATGAAATAACAACAGTTAAAAGATAAAAACTAGGATGATTCAGAACCACCACCCCCAGGGTTCTGGATTGGGGAAGGAAGAAATTTAATGGATGGTAAGTGGAAACCCTATATAAAGGGTCATAAATTCAATCCGATTAACTCTGAAAAAGTAAAAATAATAAAAGATTATATCTCGTCCACCAAAAACCAGTCCTCAGTTCTAAGGACCCTAAAAATAATTCTAATAATAAGGAAGCTACTTATAATTAACATAAGCTTCTTAAGAGCACTTCACTTTCCTAAGTAAAAAGAAGGAACAATTTGTTTTAGTACTCTACAATGATAGAATAAAGTATTTCTGTTTATATACTCGCCTCCTATATCTAATATGAGTAGAGTTTATAATAATTTACGATTACCTTTATTCATCAATTGTAGCATAGAAGAAATACAAATCAAATCTTTTTATTCCTTACTCCACGTCAATCAAGTATTGAGGTTTTTCTGACAGTTTGATTGCTAACAATTTTTACTTAAGATGTATACATAATGACCGTTTGCACATACTGGCATATTTCACATGCCAAATGCCAACTGCAATACCAACACAACTAAATGTAGATCTGTAGTCTCACAGAACATGTTAATATGTTATTGCCGATACACTGATTGCCAATGGCTCACTGGATCCCCTAGCTGTATAATTATCTAGATTATACTTATAATAATATATATAAAGAAATAGATTTTGCCTAGGTTTAATGTAGACACTTCATCATAAAAAAAGTGAAACCAAGTTAAACTGCATTGCGGACAACAAAATTTTCAAAAGCGCCTTACAGTTTTCACGATCTCCACATGGGGTTCAGCCCACTTCTCAACCTGTTCCTTCTTTACTTTTGCCTGGACAGAAAAGTGAAATACGCATGCAATGAATACAAGTCGTTCAAAACACTCTGAAGCGAAAAATGACTTCATAATTTTATTGGCATCCCTTGCTGGCAGCATGAAAGAGAAACCTCATGAAACCAACAACAGAAGATATTCGGTTGGCAACCAAAACAAGCAAGCAAACTGTAGTCCTTTCTACTTATCAGAAAATAAACTGTAGTACCTTTTCGATCACTAGTTGCGCGGCAGGCTTTCCATGCATATTCCATTGTGTCTCCACATATGACTGTATATTTGGAGTAAGGTCAAAACTGAGGAGAGCAAAAGAATATGGCGTGTCTGTAATATGTTACCTGACAACTAGACACATGAGCTGCAAGCCAATGTGGTAGCCATGCACTATGAACCTGGTTACAATGATAGACATGAAGTGGTTTTTAATACACCTAAGATTTTGTACCCATAAAAGTAAAATAAAATTCTTACAGATATAATATTAATATTAAAAAAGCAGAACTGGAAAACCTCACATATTAGTTACAAATCTTATAGATGAAGTCAATTTTAATACAGCAAAGATTGGTTTATAGAAAAGTAAATCAAATTGTTACACATATATTTTAAACATTAAAAAGCATTTGGGGACTCCGTCACCAATCAATTCACAGCATGCTCTTGGTGGATGCTATGAATCAATCAAAGGAAGGTTTTCTTGGTAGATCAGTTGACCATTCCATTTAAGCCCAACTGAGCACTCCCATTTCCATAGTTACGAGTTGATAAACTGTAAAAATGTATATGGCATAAAGAGATGATAACGTCTGGAACCCGGGATGATAACGTGTGGAACCAGGTTTGATGATCAATCTATTAGGTTGTGTTCACTTTATGGAATGGAATGAGGGGAGAATGGAATGAAAAATTATATAGAAGTTCTAAGGAGAAAGAAGAAAGTATGAGATAATGGTGACAAAATATGAATGTAGTTAATTTTTTTGTGAGAAAGATTGTGAAGAAACATGATGTTGAAATGGAATGAGCATTCCTTCCAAAACATGTGGGTTAGAGTTATAGTTAAAATAATAAGGTTGGAATGATTGAACGAATGAAAATTATATTAATTTTCTTTGATCAACACCATTTTAGAGTACAAAATTCATTCCATTCTCCCTCCATTCCATTCACTCCAAGTGAACACAACCTTAGTGTTATTATATCTGTGGTCATACACAGTACCATTATGTTCATATAGGAAATTGTGACTGCAACTCTTCACCTCAAAATATCCTAATATATTTATCAACAGGAGCAAAGAGATTAAAATAATAAGTTAATGAGAGCACATTAGGCCCCACTATATCGAGTACATAAAGAGACGAAAAAAAAAGAAGGCAGAAGTACAGGTGGTGTACCTCTGTTAACTCCTTAATTTTTGCATTGGCCTCGAATTTTGTCTTCATCAATTCTTCCTGCAAGTAATTCAGGTTAAGAGGTAGTTGTAAACTTGTTATACTGTACCAGAAGATGACTAGTAAAATATATTTGATGCATATATACAAATTTTAAGGCCCGTGTACCAACATACTTCAGCAACTTGAAGGGCACGTTCAGTCTTCTTAATCTTGACCTTGTTTTCATCAATACTCTTTTTGAGCTGCGAATAAACTAAAGTAAGATTTTGGCAGAAACCACTACATGGATCCTAAATATTTCTGTTTTAAGTGTTACAATCTTCAAGTGTTTTATAAATAAAAGGTAACAAAATCTTCTATATCCAAAAGAATATGTGAATGGTCAAAGTTTCAACATTAACAACAAGAGCTTCATTACACAATCAGTGAATATGAACATACACTTTTGAGCTTTGAACTTATTTCACGAACTTTGTTCTCGGCTTCAGATACCCGAGATTCTAACGCACCCTTTTCTCTGGCCCTCAGTTCAGTCTCTTTCTTTAGGTTCTCCACCTTTAAAGGAAAACATATGTCATCTATCACATTAACTTGCATCTATTCCTAAAAGATTTGCACAACTAAGAACTAACCTGCTTCTCTAGCTCAGCAGCCCGGGCATGAGCCTTGGCTAGCTGCTCTTCAACAACGGAGTTTCCTTTTTTCTGAGAAACAATATAAAATTGGTTGACAAAGAGGAACAAACTGCTTCTTGAATAACTACAAGGTTGAACAGATTCATTTCAATTCAGACATTAAACTCTCTTACTTGGACAGAAGCTATCTCACTGTGCAGCGAAGCTATAGTATCTGCCTTCTCTTTAATAATCTTCTCCTTCTCCAATATTTTATCATCCTTACTTTTTGCTTCTTGGGTCTTCAAATCAACATGTGACTCTTGATACATAAACCATGTCAGACGAAGTCACAGCATCATGGAACAATGAACTAACAAGTATTGTACATATTCAGTGCAAATCCATCTTCATGATATATTAAATGTATCTCATACTCCTAAAATTATGTGACTGGTTCAATAATTCCAAGTAGCTAAAACGCTGAAGATGAAGACCATCCATATAGATAAATTTCGGTGTTCAATTTTAGCTCTTCCTAAAATTTTCATGTCAGACACAACACTACTGCAATCCATTGACAGATACAATTATCAAATAGCTATTCCAAATTAAGTCAACAAACAACATACACTTCCGGCTCAAATGAGAATCGGAGAACTTAATGTTCTCCACTTTTTCCTAGGTTCCTATACTGCTAACTTCCTCTGTACTGTTGTGCAGTTTGTGTTCAAGCATATCTCGTCACGCAAAGTCTCATTGTCACAATTCTCCGATTCTCATATAAACCCCAACCTCTATAACCTCTACACGCACACGAAAACAATTAACACCACCTCCTAAAATTTACTTAATCACAACAAAAGCCAGATACTCACATACTACTGTCTCATCCGATTCTATACAGTTTTCTTGCATCGACAACATTCACGTATTATAAGGCTTCTATAAGATATAATTTTATAACTAATTTTTTAAATTTTCTGATTCTGGATAAAATTTAAATATTAAATACTTATTCACACGAAAAAATAAGTAAAACAACTCGCGAAACCATATTTTATAAGAGTTTTAGAATGCGCCACGACATATACGTATGTATGGAGGGAGCATTAACACGTAAATTATGACATAAACTTCCATAACAAACTTAAAACAACAACACAAACACACACACGGGTGTCTAATCTACAACAATTAGCATTAACAATTAAATTATAAAATAAAATCAAATACAAAATTAAATTAAAAAAAACGAACTCACCAAGTGAATGAATCTTAGCCTTGAGTTGCTCCACTTGAATCTTAACATCATCAGAACCGTCCGATCCAACAACGTGATCAACGGTGGATGAAGCATCACTTTCGCCACTTACACTGCTTACAATTAAGACAAACACTACACACAACAACATGAACAACCTTAAGGCCGCCATAGTAGAGGCCTTTGAAGCAACACTTAAGACTTTATATACGATGATATCAACGTGTGTGTCTATATATTTATGCGTGTGTGTAAATAAAAGTAGAGATTGAAGTAGTTGAAGTAGAAGAGAGTTTGTCGATGTAACCGATGTGTTGTCTGAATGAAGTAGTTGCAGGTTTGTTTCGATTTTGTGTTTTTTTAAGTGGTGGTAGTTGAATTTAAATTTATTGATATTGAGTTGAATTTTCGGAAATTAATAAAGCCAGCGAAATTAGATTTTCAGTGAATTTATGGTTTTTCTAACGGTTTTTCTATGGTGTGCCCATGGGCACACACTAAGTGCTAAAATCTATGAATTTCGAAGTTTTTGATTGGCTTACACTCTCTAATAATGGTGGACCCCCTGCATTTACAACCACCACACCAATCAAAACCCTCCAAATGTATAGATTTTAGTGATTAGCATGTGCCCATGGCACACACCAGAAGGTCGGCGGTTTACCGACTCTGCTTTGAATTGTGTGCCCATTTTTTACTCATATGGAGAGTCTTTTTATCACAACCTGTGTTAAAGTCTTGGTGTTCGAATATGTCTCGGCACATGTACGATATAACGATAGCTGTTCCTCTGACTTTTTATTTTTTTAAAACGTATGTATTCTAAGACTTTTATATAATATAGTTTTGTAATTTATTTTTAAGAATTTTTGTACAAAAATTCAAACATCAAATTTTTAATCAAAATAAAAACAAAAAATAAATTATAAAATTATGTTTTTTAGGAGTATTAAAACATGTGTCAAACTCTCGTTCCTAAGTAATATATTATTTGTGAGTTTTTTCACGAGATGATATTGATTTATAGATTTTTTATGAAATATATCTTTCAGAAGAAGAATTATTTATTTTTATTATTAAATAATTTTTTTGTTAAATATATGTTGTTTATAATTGATTGTTATGAATTATTATTATTTCTTACTGTTTTTTTATTTATAACGAATATTAAACCGATCCTAAAGTGCATGGAATTTGTAGTCGGTATATAAAAAATAATGATATTTGGCTATTTATTTTATACAAATTTACATATTTTACTTAATATCTATATCTATCCTGATGTATGGCTATATCATCATGTAAAAATGCCGGGCGGGAGGAATATAATAAGGGTCATGTGGTCAAGAAAGACACACTAGTCGCCCACCTTTTCACACGTTTCTCTTTATAAAAACATAAAAATAAAGCTATGGCTACCTTAATCCACTCCATGTGATGTTGATGCGATCGTTCAATAGCCCAAGACGATATTAAAAGAAATGGGTGCGGATGCGCTGAAAAAGCGAGACAGTATAAAAGTTTCCTTTATTTTTTATTTTAGTATATTAAAATATGAGTGACATATTTGTATATAATAAATATATCAAAATTTAATTTATGTCCTTATCGTCATTTATAAAATAGGTTCGTTTTATAAATATGTGAAAATACAATATGCATATACAAATATGCAAATATGCAATATGTATATATATAAAGGTGTCTAAAATCGGTTTTAGATAATAATTTATTAGAAATTATACACGTTTTGTGTATAAAAATTATATAGTAGTTTTGTAATAATAAAATCATCACGTATCTTAGTAAAAACAACTTAATTTTTTTTTATTAACACGTGTATTAAATCTATGTATATATAGATGATTTTATGTGGTGAAGGTAAAATCAAATCCTATTTAAATCTCGACACGAATTCAATCCGTAAAATACGAATTTAAACTAGATCAGAGAATTTTTTAATCTGGACGAGATTGGTCTAGAACTATTTCAAAAAAGTGGATGATAGAATTGGGTGATAGATTATATACATGTATTTACACATATATGTGTGTATATTTTGTTTTTATCACGCGCTAAACCGTGGGTTTCCAAAAAAAATCTCCTTACTCCTTTAACTTTTTATAAGTGTTACAAGTGTATGGTATGCGTACGTCGAATCCATTCCCAAATTGCCCAACCTCTCATTCATTTTTCCCACACTACCCACTTTCATTCAATCTTTCCCTAAATACCCACCTTTTATACTTCAGCCATGAAAAAAACAAAAAGCCTGGCCCACATGCTCTTAAATCAATGCACAGGTAATTTTATCTTATACACCTACATGCATAAATTGCAAACAAGCCACCCAAATTTCATATAACTTACGTATCTACTTTCATCAAATTTAAATTCATTTTTAACATATTTATACATTAAAAATAACTAAAAATTATATATTAAAAAATATTTAATAAATAATAACAATATGTCATTATATATAATCTAATACATTATATAATTTTGATACTTTTTATGAGTTATCAAATCAACTATTTACAAAATAATATATACTGCACAATATCTAGCTTTTTGAAAAATAATGCTTAACTTTAAAGGCTTTTGTCTACTCAAATTTAAAGTGTATTGTCTACTCAAATTTAAATGTAGAATTGTCATTTCAACTGTTTGGCTTTATATCAACTCAACTATTCATACTTTATGTCTTGTCCAATTGCTAAATTTTGGATCTAAATTTTCGGATGGCTATATATACCTTGCAATATGTGCTGATATATATCAAGCTAATCAGGTTTTTTTTTCTTTGCATTTTTTTAGTTCATGTATTTTAGTATGCTATACTAATAATCTTACTATTTTTTGCAGATGGAGAATTCTATCGATGATGATATAATGAGATCGAATCTTATCTATAATTTGAGTAGAGACGATGAATTTAGTCCTTTACATGATTCAGAAATTGGAACAGATGGGGATGACACTGATGATGGTGGTGATTCTGAGTCGACAAATAGTGATAATGATGAAGATGATGAAGAATATGTTCCTACTGCACCATGGTTCACAGAAGAAGCCACTTCTAACAAGTTTAGCAATAGTTCAGGTGCTCCTTCTAACTTAAACCCTCTTACTGATGACTTGTTTGTTGGCCAATGTTTTGTAGATAAGCAAACTGCCATAAATGCAATACAAACGAGTCATATAAGAGATTCTAGAAATTATCGTGTTTCCAAGAGCGATACAACAAGATTTGAGGCGAAATGTATCGTAGACGAATGTCCATGGAGAATTCGAGTTATAAAACGAAAGTCGAGTGGTTATTTTGAAATAACAAAACTGCCTGCCGAACATACTTGTCTTTTGAGAACACTTCAACGGGATCATAAGAAACTCAGCTCGAGCTTAATCGCTAGTGTTATAAAACAACAAGTAAGAACAAAAGTTCAGTTCTTTCATAATCATTTAACATATATTTTGAATTGCTACTTATTATCTCATTATTCTTTTATTTTAGATCACGGAGAGTCCATACTTAAAAGTGCATAATATCATGAATCAAATCACATCTATGTACCAATATCATGTTAGTTACAAGAAGGCATGGATTGGAAAGCAAAAGGCAATATCAGATGTGTATGGAGATTGGACAACTTCTTATTCCAAACTTCCTAGATTTTTTAGTGCTTTGATGCATTATAATCCAGGTACGGTTACATTAATTGAAGCTGATCCTATAAATCATAACACATCTGTGTGTAAGCGTGTGTGGTGGGCATTTAAACCAATGATAGATGGGTGGCAACATGCTCGACCAGTTATAAGCATTGATGGTACGTTTCTGAAAGGAAGATACAATGGAAAGTTGTTGATTGCTATGGGTTTTGATTCAAATAATCAACAGTACCCACTTGCTTATGCTTTAGTTAATGAAGAAATGACAATAAATTGGTCATGGTTCTTATACCACCTTCGAATATATGTGTGTCAAAATAGAAAAGGTATATGTATAATTTCAGACCGTCACGCTGGAATTATCGAAGCAATGAAAATGGAACAAAGTGGATTCACCGGCGATATGGGTTTACATCGATTTTGCCTTTTGCATGTTCGTAGCAATTTTAGTTCACATTTTCCTGGTTCTCATTTGAAGATGTTATGTTGGTTGGCTGGAAATACTTCTCAATTGAGAAAATTTGAAGCAGCTATGGACAAGATAAAAGAGCTTAATCCTGATGCTGAGAAGTGGTTACGAAAGATTACGTTGGAGATGTGGACTATGTCTCACGATGGAGGATATCGGTATGGTCAGGCGACTACAAATATGATTGAAAGTTTCAATGGACTCTTAAGGTCAGCTCGTTTTCTCCCAGTCACATCTATGATTGAGTATATCTATTATCGTTCTGTCAAGTTGGTTGCAGAAAGGCGCACTCAAACATTGAGTGACCTTCCGGATGGACATACATATTGTAAAAAATCGAGAGAGCTGTTTGAGAAAATAAAAGAGAAGGCTTCAGCCCACAAGGTTATTCCATATAATGAGCAAAGAGGGGTCTTTGAGGTTATTACTGCACGTTATCGAACAACAAATGGATTTTGGAAAGGAGGAAACAAACACACACTAAATTTGTTTCAAGGTTTCTGTTCTTGTGGAAAATGGAGTCGGCATCACTCTCCATGTTCACATATAGTTGCTGCGTGTTTAGTATGTAATCTCGATTGGAAGCAATACATCGAAGGTTATCACAATCTAACAATATTGTATGAAATGTGGAAGTACGAATTTTATCCACTACCCAATCAAGCTTATTGGACGTTTCCACTAGCATACAATTGGGAGATGTATGGTACCCTTATTGCTGACGAAAATCTGAGGAAGAAGAGGAAGAAACGTGGACAAAGAGGACAAAGTCAACGTATTCGAACGGAAATGGATAATTCTCAAAGAGTTAAAACTTGTGGGAGATGCGGTCAAGAAGGTCATACAAGACGGAGTCGCCGATGTCCACATCACGGACATTAGTTTTAAAAATATTATGTTGTTTTAAAAATATTATTTTGTTGTATTTTAATTATCAAGTTTAATTTTATTTTAAACTTCTTTGATAAAATATTTTAGAATTGTTAAATTTAATATTAGATGTTTGTTTTTTTGTTGATATGTTCAATTAATTTTAATTATAATTGACAATGATTAATTAAGAAACCGTAGGGTCAATTTAATAAAAAACATGAAACCTAAGTGATATATATATGCAAAATGTACATGAGGGGTGCATGTGATTTCTTGTCCTTTTGCTGCATAATAATCTGGTGGGGTCCATATCAAGTCTTGTTTATTTTGGAAAAGGTAAAAGTTGGGTAGTTTGGGAAGAAAGCAACGAATGTGGGTAGATTGGGAAATGGGAATGAAAACATGGGCAATCAGGAAAAGGCTTCGCGTACGTCCCCCTCTTGTAATAGGGATATACATGTATTTACACATATATGTGTAAATACAGACTAGATCAGAGAATTTTTTAATCTGGACGAGATTGGCCTAGAACTATTTCAAAAAAGTGGATGATAGAATTGGGTGATAGATTATATACATGTATTTACACATATATGTGTGTATATTTTGTTTTTATCACGCGCTAAACCGTGGGTTTTCTAAATAAATCTCCTTACTCCTTTAACTCTTTATAAGTGTTACAAGTGTATGGTATGCGTACGTCCCCCTCTTGTAATAGGGATATACCGATATGTTCGGTTTAGGTTTTTGCCATAAATAATTTAATATTTCAATTTTTCCGAAATTCACAAGCCTGAGAAACATGTATATCGGACCCAACAACTCACCACAGCTCGGCCCAAAATGCTAGCAAATTAGTACCTATTAATTATTTATCTGTTAAAAATCCAAATACTCTTTTATTAAATCGACGTGGGGTGTTACAAACACCCCCTTACTATTCATAACATCCCAAACCCGCCCGCAAGGGTTGGTTCAGCTGGTTAAAGAGGGGACTTGTATCCTCTTGGTCACAGATTCGACTCTCGAAGGAAGCGATATTTGTGATTATGCCTCCTGGCCAAAGCTTGTCACTTAAGTGCGGTTTACCTTGGTTCACGTGGTTTGCAGGCTATTATGTGAGCTCGTGGGTTTACCCAGTGCGCACCCAAAGGGTAGCGGCTGCTCGCTTAAGTGCGGTTTATCTTGGTTCACGTGGTTTGCAGGCTATTACTTGAGCTCGTGGGTTTACCCAGTGCGCACCCAAAGGGTAGCAAAAAAAACATCCCAAACCCACAACTAGATCCTTACCAGACCAAAAAAACCACCGCATGTCGGTCTAAAATTGCTAACAAATTGATATACATTAATTATTTATTCGTGTTTATAAATGCCCAAATACTCTTTTATCTAATTGTTGTGGATGTTACCAAAAATAGTTAAAATAAACTATGTATTTAACTTCTTTTTATGTATGTAACAATATTTTATTATATTTTTAAGGGCTTTACATCTTTATATTTATAATTTAAACAAACTGATATATATTATTTTGACATTTAAAATTTATTTATATTAATTATGATGTATTAATTCAATTTTAGTTTTTTTATTATTATAATGAGACTTATAATATTACGAGACATCGGGTTGCACTGAGAGAATGTTATACTTAAAATATCAAAAAACTTGTAAGAAAACAAATAACGAAACATTATTACAAGATATAGATAGATGCCGTTAGCTCCTCGTACTCTTCGAGCTCCCACGCGCATATGATAACCGCCGCCCAATTGTATGACGGTCTTCGCGAGTTCTTCGCCGAACATTTCTCCTTCATCTCCTTCAGGTAATTAACACGCACGATAGTATTATTATCTAATAATTATTATAATCATTCTTACACCTCAATAATCAAATTGATTTCAACTTAATCACTTTCCGCAGGACGAGCATGTAAATACACTGGCCAATCCCTGGTAAACTCGAATTAATAATCTCGATAGAATAATACAATTTATACATCTTTCTAATTCCATCTCGATAAGGGTCCGAGTCCCAGATAAGCGATTTATTGCAAAAATTTAATAATATTTTAACGCTTATAAATTGTTGACATCGTTCGCTTTGTCCGGGATCTCCCCACGATAAATGAATAAAATTTCCAGGTGCCGTTTTATTAACTATTTTCAGGATTAATTTAATTTGATTCCACTTAACTTAATCTAATTTAATTCTGTGCCAAAATGGTGCAGAGAGTGTTGCCAGTCAGGGTTTTAACAGTGGGAAAGAATAGGTCAGCTGGTGTGCAGCTGATAGTTGATGAGTATGTTGATAAGATCAGCAAGTATTGCAGGATTGAGGATGTGCAGATTAGGTCTAATCCGAAGAATGCTCGGTGCGGTTTTTATTTTACTGAGCAAGATTTTTATCGAATATGATTGATAGTTTGCCAGTGTGTTATTAACAACATTCTTTAGCTATTTAGCACAAAAAAAAGAAACAATGTTCTTTAGCTACATTGAGTTATGGAGGACTGCTAGTAGGTAATGTGTAGTTGCTTGTTGATGCTGTTTACCATTGAGTTATGATGAAAGGTTGTTAGTGTAACATCCCAAGATAAAGAGTGTTTGAGGCCCTTATAAAATGAAGAGTCAATAACTAATGTATACCAAATTGCTAGCACTTTTGGATTGATTTAGGTCCAGTAAAAGCGAGTGAATCGAGTAAATAAATATGTTCGATGGAGGGAGATAGGTTTTGCAGGGAAAAAATGTTGTAAGCCAACATATTTATAATGAACAATTAGGATTCTTTCAAGCTTTCTGCAGGTTGATAATTTTCAAGTGTACTGGATTTCTGTTTTTTTTATTTATCACCTGACTGCAGTCTCCGTCCTTAAAATTGTTATTAGTAGTGTAAAGATTAAAGAAGATACACCTTAAAATGGTAGTTCTTTGCCCCTAAATACGAGGCATGTTGAATGATAACTTGCCTCAAAGAAATACAAGAGTTTGAGTAAAAATGTTTTATAAATTTATAATCATATTTGCAGTGATGTGATGGTACAATACAAGTTGAACAGGAAGACAAGATTTTGCAAGTAACAATGTAATACTATTATTTTCAGTGATGTCATGGCACAAATTGAACAGGAAGACATGGCTGTAATGAAAACTATCAAGCATGGCGATTGGGTAAAGCCTTGAAAACCATTGACATGGATCATGCTGTGATTTCAGTCATTTGGTATGCCTGTATTCACACAATATACTTGTCCCAACTTGCTCTTATTTTTTTCAGACATATCAAAAAGTAGGTCTACATTAATATTCTCATGTTTAATGGGCTCAATGTCATGTTCTTTGGTTGCTGTAAATTATGAGATTACATCTGACACTTCTGCTATTATAAATAAGAAGGGGCGATATAGAAGCAGAATTCATTTATAAGTTAAGTATACAGAGTAGGACACAATGATTTTAATGTGTGAATTGTGATAAATGGTAGAGGCTTCTGGTCTGGGTCCTATATAATCTGTGCGCCAGATTAAATTGTCTGACAACCATAGCATCTGTTGATACGTTGAGGCTCCTGGCTTGTGCCATTTAGATGCCTGGAACCTTATGTGCCTTGGTATGAGCTGAAAAGTTCTACCTTGAACCGTGTCTTTCCTCAAAAGATGCCATCACAACTATTGCTAGTATCTGACAGTAAATTTTCTCCTGTCACCTAAACTTTGATTCCAAATTATGATATCATGTGCAGGTTGTGATGCTGGATGAACATGGGCTTGATGTAGGGTCTGAGCAAGTTGCTAACTTGATCGGGGATGCCGGAAACACGGTATGAAGTTCGTCTTGAGCTCCGTTTTTCTGGAGTTACATATATTTTCTCTCTTGGATGTTATATCCTGTTTTATGGATAATTAGTTGCAGGGATTATATTGTTGCTGTTGTATATTAGGTAATTGATAACTGATAAGGTGTCACACATTAAACTGCGTGGTGTATTGATATGTGATGGTTGCAAGACGCTTTAAAAGTATGATTTGACTACAAGCTTGAACCACAAATTATCGGAGAAGAAAAATTTGTTTTGAATAGTTAAGAAGAGAAACGGGATTAAGAAACACAGTAACAGACAAAGTATGGGGAGAAGAAAAAAATGACTATGCTAAGTTCTCTCAGTAACCTCAGGGCCCAAGTAGTTTTAATTACATTTTCATTTACTTAGCCATATACGTATACTGTATATGAAAACTATAAAAACATGTATTTAGATTTAGATCCTAAAAATCTATTTAAAATTTAGGGTTCTGCAGCAGAACCTTAGTGGTTCCCTGGTTCCATTTTAAGGACCGGTTCTCTCTTGAGCGCGACCCTTATAAATAACATGAATGTGAATTCACTTTCTCAACATTGGTGTTAGGGTGCTTCGAATTTACTGTTTTGCATTGGTGGACCATATGGTCATGGAAAGCAATTGCGAGAACGGGCTGATGTATCAATTAAGTTGTCATCGTTGGTCTTAAATCATCAGATTGCATTGATCGTACTCATGGAACAGCTTTACAGGTGACTCATCTCACTAATTTTACTCCCATCATGTTCTGGGAACCAATAATAGAATCACCTTTCCTGTTTAACATACAGGGCATGGACTATACTTAAAGGACAAAAGTACCACCATTAGATGCTTTAAGTTTTTCTTACCTGCGATCGCAATCAGGTATTACGATAATTATATTTTCGATAACCTTTTAATATCATAATATAGCAAGCTTGTCGTTAGATCTTGTTGTTTTTTACTAGTCCATAATTTTGTTCTGCTGCTCTGTTTGTGGTGTACTTTGACCACTTGATTTGCTTAAGATACCAATCCAATATCTAATGCACAGGAAGTATTACATCTCGTGATTTGGTACTGGGATCATCTGCTGGGACTTGCATTAAGCAAATTTTTTGCTTATCGCGACCGTCTCCTCTGCAGTTCCATGATCAGAAGACTTATTAGAGTTCATTTCTTATTCTTCCTAGAGAGGATTTCTTGTAATGTACTCCTGGAGCTTAACTAGTAAAGTTCAGAGTATATATCTATCAATTCCCAGATAATATTACAGGGAATTTTAGACAGTACTATTACATGTGAAAATTTTTAAGAACAGAGATATACATGCACAAGTTTGCACTACGAAGCATATGATAATTCTTTACATGATTTACCTTCAGGAGATCATTAAGTGGCAAGGGCTTATCTCTCATTGTCCCAGTTTCGGGGTGACCGACGTTCGATTCTCACTCACCCCGAACTGGAACGGGAATGAGGATGATGCAATTGAATTCATAATATGAGCAAATCATCAGGAAACAGATGAAATATCAAGCCTATGAAATTTTATGCACATCGTTACAACGTTAACAACATTCTACAATGTGCTACAAGAAGTAATCTGGATTGTGTAGTATTCCTATGTACCTGTGTATAGAGTATCAAGCTTAAAGCTCCTCTATGATGAATTTAGGGTCATGCCCATGTGTATACATATCGTTACAGTAGCCTAAGAGAAGAAAATTTTCCTTAATTTATAATCGGCTTCTCCAAACTTGCTGAGATATCAGGTCCTCCTGATCCAGAATATTCTACAGGAACTGGAAGGTTTAGTTCTGAACAAATAAACTTGATGATAGCAGCAGTAACACTCCCAAATGACATCTTGTTTACTGTAACCGAGACAGCAAATCTGTTGTTCATGTCGCAGAAGCCGGTTGATCCTCCCATGCCCGAGTGCCCAAAGCCGATAAGGAAGCCATCCTTCGACTTGATTCTCTTGAATCCAAGTCCAAAACTTCCGTTTGGAAATATCATGTTTTCGTATTGTCCAGCACCTAAGAATGCATCATGAATTGATTCATCATTAAATATCTTGGAACCATATTCATGATGGTCAGTGGCACTGGTGTTAGTAATATTATTATTGTTACTGCTGCGACTACTGCCAGCAGTAGGTACAGAATCAATGGATATGTGGCTTTCATCTCTACCATTAAGATTAATGGTATGTTCATCAGTCGTGACCGGTTCAGACTTATCAGATGTGCTCAAGGCTTCATAGGCTCCCTTGCTCTTGCGACCTTTAGACTTCTTATCAATTTTCTTGGCACTGAATTTTGGAATATGGGGGTGGCTGCCAAGCAGTGGCTTGGAAGAAGTGGAATGTGGTGGAGGGATGACACCACCATCAGCAAGAGCTGCATAGTAACGAGCAAGTGCACGGGCAGAGCAGTGTCCATTAGCAGCAGGTAAGATGGCACGGCGAACATTAAGTGTATTGAATGTGGCTGGAAGGGTAGTAAGCATCTGAAGAATATCGCCTGGCTGAAAGCTTGAAGGAAGGTCGTTACGGCTAGCGATTCCAGAGAGTTTGCTGAGATCCTCAGTATCTACTGTAAGTGTCGCAAGTCGAGTTTCCAGACCTGCAAAGGATTAACGAGTGTAATGAATCCGAAGACCGAAGATAATACACAACCTATATAGTATCCAACATTATCTTGTTTGACAAAAAACATAACCAGGCCGCGGTATAATCCGGTTTCTCCTAGGATTTAAGTCAGACAGCGTACAGAATTTAAAAAGATATAGTAGGGGACTTTAACAGGTTAAAATCATCATGCCTGGAGGAATTCCAACATATAGCTCGCCTTCAATGCCAAGAGGCCGAACAAAAGCTTCTTCCAGAATCTCCTGAAACTTTCTTCCGGATGCATGCTGCACAATCAAATCACAAATAACCAAAAAATATTTTCAGGTTTTTATGATCTTCCAATAAAGAGTGAAGGTAATATCACCTACATAAATGTTAAATGCGGGATAAAACTGATAAATTGCAAAACAGACTATAACCGCCCAGCCAGAGGTAAGGAAAGCAAAATTTGAGAATTCACAACTTTTCACTTGTTTGTGATAACATTTAAGAAAAATGTGTAGAACTCAATAAATATCATTTTTACTCCTCGAACACATACTTAGAGGTACCTGTTTGATATTTATTATGACTTTAGTGATCAAAATGATACCCATTAACATTGGTGAGAAAAGTGATATATGACCTCCACTTCATTAACCACTTTGATATTTAACCCTTCATCAGACTTTCCGCTCAGATATGTCTTAACACTGTATACAGATATAAAAAACTTTTAACCATGCCCATGCCTCTTGGGAGACATATAACCAGACCTTACTACTGCATAGCTTCAAACATACAGGCATCCTAGTCAATGTAAATTAGTTTTCTGGCAGTATATCATTTTCCAATCAGCAGATCTTTAAGAAATATGAACTCACCTGTGGCTCTAACTATATATACTGAAGACCATATATCCTTTATCAAATTTAATTAAATATAAGTATATAACTGAAAAGAGAGGCAAATTTAACCATCCAGTCAGTGAGAATCATCAATTAACAATACCTCAACAACTCCCCCACATAACCAACCAAAAGAGAGATAATGATATAGCTGCTGTTGTCCAGGTGAGCCCTCAGGGACAGCCTCTGCAATGCGATTCAGGCACTCATCCCAGTTGCACAGTAATAAGGGATCTTCCCGACTAAGATCAGAGAGAGCATTGTGCAGACCAGATGTATGGTTGAGGACATGGTGCACCTACAGAAACAGAAAAAAGAAGGCAATAACGTCACGTAAATGATATTTCAAACAAAAGACAGAGGTCGCTGTCAGTTAATAATTTAACTCCTGTTAGAGCCAAAAACAGCAATAACCTTACCATCAAGGTATACAGAATTATCAAATTATTAAGGCTACGTACATCTGCAAGGATTATAACCCTGGAAAATCCATCATTTGCACTCGGGTTTTTATATAAGGTCCAGTCTTCTCTCAGAATCTTAAATGGGCATATATTTTTCATTGAAATTTGACCCCTCAGCATCTAAAAAGATTCAAATTGTAGCCTGGATTTTAAGAAATTCCCATGAAACCCAGAATTTTATAAGCCCTTCTAAAGTTCAGATTTTCTGCACCCGTGTCTAACAACCGTACCTAAGTGCGGGTAAGATAGTGCACAAGTCCTTTTTTAGCAACCAGGCTACATTTCTTACCCCGGACTATAATCCACAGCCAATGTCCCATTTGTTCTCATTTTACCATACCGAATACTTAAAGTCCATAAACCAAATTATACTGCACCTCAGTTCACTTTAATGAACTGAAAAGTGATGGAAACTAAATACACAAGACAAAAAAGGGGTTATGGAATATAGAGAGGTAAATGAATTTAGTCCTGGAATTATAGTTTGGTAAACAGTCAACGATGATAAAAGAGGAATCCATGCTCTCATAAATGCAGTACTCTGTACAAAAATCTCCTGACATAGGGAAAATCACATAGCAAATGAAAAAGTTATATTAGTTGTGTAAAAAATGCCAAACCTTTATTCCATCTTTTCCGTTTGATCGGAATTCTGGCCATACATCTGCAACATTTTCATCCAGCTTCAATTTTCTGCAATACCAATTTTAGGACAGTTATTTAGCTGATATGGTTCACTCTATTTGATAAATCCAAAATAAAGACAGCTCAAAGGAGACTAATATGAAAAAATAGCAAAATAAAAATAAATCAATGCCATCAGATGGTTTTATTGGTACCTAACTTTAAAAATGGTCGAGTACTAATGATCATATAAGGAAACCACCTAAGAAGACCCGAACTCCATGCACTTGTTTTCGCTTCTTAATATTTCATATATATATCAGTAGAAGAAAGCCCCAGTTCAAAGAAATATTGAGGCTTGCTGAGAGCATGGCTACAAAATTTAAATGAAATCGTCCAATTACCATAGTTCATTGGGCAATCATGGTGTAACAGTTTGTCTAACAGTCAGACATGTTGGCTACATATTTTAAAGTCTATTACTAAATTAAATGATGGTCAGGACATCATACGGCAAGATCATTGTGGGACAAGATGCCCTGATTTTTACTTCTGTTCTGGACAAGTCAAGATGACCTGATTGCTCCCTAATTCACTTGAAAAAGTGATCGAAAATTTTTGCAATTTAAGATAGAGCTGTTGTAGACATATATCGATTGCTATGTCAGATGTAATCATTCATTCTTGCACAGCAATGTAAATGACTAACTGGACTGGTGAGTACATATTAGAATATAGTAGAATAATAACATTTTAACAGATAACACAACAAAGATCTGAAGAAATGTTATAATAGAGCAGATCTAGAATCGATTACACACCTATTATCAACAAGCCAATGTACCATTCCGGCTGTGATACCCTTTGTTGCAGAGAACACATTAAATAGGGTATCAGGTTGAACAGGACGAGGATCATATCTTCCGAGCACACCAGCAGCAGTGTCAATAATCACTCGCCCATCTTTGTAGGCACATACCTAAAGTCAAGATTACATAGAACATAATGTATTACGATAATACAACATTAAGAGATGCCTCCCAGACTACAACATCAGGCACACAATAGAACTACGGTACGGCTTTGCCAACAAAAATAGGAAGTTACTCCATAACGTTTTCAAGTAACATTTTCAGCAAAATTATAGTCAATATTGATTCTGTTGATTCTTAAAAGATTCATGCGAGTAATTGTGCTGTGAGCCTGTGACTAAAGTATTTAATGTGTAATATGCATGCAATTGCATCCATGGTTCACAGTTTTGAAAGAACTACAGATCTTATCTTGACTACTTATGACAATGTCTCTCATGTTCCATTATAACTGAGTGCAGTAAGAAAGGCTTCCAGAGGAAATAACTGAAAAATTAAATAGTAAGCTATTATGTCCAATATCAATATATCCACATATATGTACCTGTATTCCAAGAATTTTATTAGCATTCCCCAGCTCAACTAATAAATTCCTCAATTTTGCCTCCACATCAGAATGAACAGGAGTGTTGTATATCCATTGCGCATTTAATCTCGGGCCATTATCAATATTGCTGAAAGCAGCTTGTTTTAAAATTATGTAACCTAATTGGAAGGCAGGGATCACAAGATGAAAAACTCTAAGACATTACAGACCTACCATTGTAAAACAGATTCAGCAAACGGCCTCATGATATCCACATAATTTATGCGAACCTTCATTATAGATGAAAGCCCTAAACAGATATCGATTACAGTTTATATCAGTAACATTAGTCGACATCACAGATGAGCACAAAAGAATTTTTAAAGACCTCTTAGTAGATTGAGAACCCGACTGAAGATCACAATATCACCCGGAAAAGCATCAACCTGTAAATAAACTTTATGAGGTTCTTGGCTATGGAAAGAAAGAAACAAAATGGACAAGTCTAATGAGACTGATACAAATTTATATATTATTATCATTATGAAGCTGAGCTTCCTTCAATTTCCAGTAAATATGTTAAAACCAAGCTTGCACAGCATCTGGTACAAACTTTAACTATTAAACTATTTAATATGAACAGATATTTTAGCAAAATTAAACTGATATGGCAGACTTTAATGTTTATGTACCAAATGCATGGACAATATAGTTTATGCAACAAAAATGAAAAAGACATTTATATTTACAGGATTAAAGCGACGAGATTCTTTCTGACTGAGCTTCAAGCTTTCCTTCTTAAGTTTTGCTTTCTCCTTGTAAGATTTCAAGTGTTCCTTAATAAGAAAAAACAAACTATATTATGATTCCTGGCATATAATAAACATGGATGCCAATTTTTAAACTGTCACTCACATCTTCTTCTCTGGTAGGTGCTGAATTACGGAATATTAAAGCTGTTAGATCCATTGCCTCATCTGGCAAGTCCATTCGAAATCTAAATCCCATTTCCGCAAGAGCAGACAGAAGTGCCACATGATCACCCTGCAGTTGACACCATAGCTACTGAAGAGGTACTTATAAAGTACCAAGTTTACAAAGTGATATGCTCAATGGATATGCAATATTGAATCAAATAAAAAACCTTTTCTCCGGTATGAATCGAGTAAAAGATAATAATATTGTAAGTACTATTTAAACTCTCAATTCATTTTAGAGCAATGCAAATTATAGTAACTTGTTTCATTACTGTTACAAATGAAGAGAAAATTTGTTAAACGGGTAAGTTCCAATTTTGGAGAAAAATATTAAACATTGAGATGAGGTTTGCATAAATAAGTTCTAATTGGGAGAAAAATTGAAGATAATAGAGACAGATTTTGAAAATGGTTTACAAGGTTATCAGTTTGGCTTGGGCTATATTCAACTGCCAAACAAAATCTGCATATTTCACCAATTTCAGAAAGTTTATCTCATGACGAACCAGCTATCAGACAGTAATATATTACAAACCAACAGCAGATTTCTGGGTGTAATAAATCGTTAATACTCAAGAAAAACAAGTTGCCTTAAAACGATTGATTAAAGAATCCTAATTGACATCCCGGATTAAGGCCTAACGTAAATCTACAATCTGCTTTCAATTTTCTCTCAACTTCATGAACCATTATCATGTGAAAATTATTTCTTGGGCTCGGTAATCTACTAGTATATCTTGCAGATACAATTTTCTAATTATTATTATCTTGGTAAAAGATAACCAACCTCAACAGATGACAGAAACATTTTTGCTAAACCTTGTTTCATAGAACTCGTCAAAACTTTAGTAAGACCAAAATCAAGCAAAATTGGACGATGTGGAGGCTCTTTGCTGACAAGAAAATTCCCTAGATATATAGCCAAACAAAATTAGATCCCTCGATCAAAATTGTGAATAATCAGATGCACATTTGAAACAAAATGTGACAAAATCTATGTTACTGCAAAAAATCCAATAAGAAATTAGCTGAAGATTTAGGAAGGGGAAGAAAAAACTGTACCTGGATGAGGATCACCATTGAATATACCACCCACATAAATTTGGTGCGCATATGCACGCGTAATTTCTTCAACAAGTTTTTGCTTATCAACACCCAAATTTTCAAGTGATACCAAGTCATTTAAACGAACCCCATCCATATACTCGAGGATGAGGACCCTTTCAGTTGACTGCCATTGTTAACAAACATTTAAAATGATAACATGATAATAAGAAATAGCTGAAAATAGTTGGGATGACCAATATTCGTAGCTATATAGTGAACAAATGGCAAAATACATTTGTAAATGCATACATCAGCTACTAAAATGTAAAAATATACTTTTTTACTTAAAAGTAAACATAGGTTTTAGTGTTTTACAATACATTGTATAATATAAATAATTTATTCAAGTAGTCATATAAATATATACCGTAGGTCAATAGGGATTCTTAGTTTGACTACAGATATGTAGTGTGGGGCAATAGGGATTTTAAGTGACTGTTAGAATTGCAATTTCACTCCAAATCACCACTAAGAATTCGTAAATTGTAAGAAATGTCATGTTGACATATATTTATACACTTCAATTGGGTTCCTTAATTTGTAATGTTGATAGATACTTTTTGTGTGTTCAGCCCGTTTCTTTACCTGAATAACTTCGGGAATTAAGACATCCACGTGATTAGCAGGCACTTTCTCATCATGTTGATCATTGCAACCAAGGTTTCTGGATATTAAACTCGTATTCTCTAACAGGTGGCAAGAAAGATGACGCTTTGATCAGAGTCAACAGATTATTATTATTAACAAAATTAGAGTCAACAGATTATTATTATTAACAAACTCCACACACCAGCTTCACGATTAAAATCCAGTTCTTTAGGTGCTTCTTTGCACCATTCATCGATAACTGGGTTAAAGTCATACTGCGGCTCTGCCCACGCAATCCAGTCAACAATGGATTTTGCATTCTTCAGGTCCTGCACCAAAAATATACCAACAAATCAATTCATAAGATCAAATTGAAATATAATGCCCAAATTGGGATAAAACTAAAAAAAGTATGAGCGACCTCCAAGATAATTGCCTTGATGCCTTCATGCTGAACTTTAACAACCACTTCCCGTCCATCAGTTAGGGTCGCACGATGAACTTGGGCTATCTGGAATTAGGAAAAGCAACAGAGGAGAAACAACATGCTAAATAAAACTCCACGTTGTCACAGTTCAAACAATCAATCCCGAGAGAACTTGAAACCACCTCCACAAAGGTCAAAGATTGAGTATTGCTGCTATATATTATACTATATGGTACAAGGATCTTACTGATGCGGTTGCCAGAGGAACTTGAACAAAATTTAGAAACAGATCCCCCATTGATTTTCCCAATTCTTTCTGTATGGTCTCACAAACCTGTGAGGAAAAAAGAGATTAATTAGTTAAATACGATGTTTCTTTAACAGTTCTCATATTCAGTTCAAAAACGCCTAGATTTTTTATTCAATAATTTGCACAGTATTAAATATTGGGGCAAAATACTTTTCCCAACATAACATTCACTAGTTATAGGTAAGTAAGACATGCTGATGCCTAACTCTGCTTTAACTTATTTTTGCCTTCTGAATACAATAACTCAGTATGGAAAATTGTAAAGGCCGACATTTTTATTAATCTTAAAACAGATTTTTGAAAAGCATTACCACTTTTAAAGGGCGAGGGGGAAGAGAATCTTGCAACTGCGTAAGCACGCGTATATATGCATCCGGGAGGACATCGGCACGTGTGGACATGTACTGTCCAAGTTTCACCCACATTCCTTCCAATTCAATTATAACCTTCAGGACTCGCTTTGCATTGCGCTCATGAAGCTTTTCCCACAAGGCATCTCGTTTAGATTTACTCACCCATTTCTCTCTCTTTTGCAAAGCCTAAATCAATCCAACCACAAGACAAGAAACTAATGACACGTTACATAAACTCCCAAAAGAAGTTGTACTTGACATTCAATATCTCAGTAGCAAATGAAAAGGAATAAAGAAATTCATTTACCTTATAGTCCAAGTACATTACAAGAGCCAACGTGAAAACTTTCACGCGCCGAGTATATATGTTTCCCCAGGCCATCTAATGTCTCTTGTCTGCAAGTTCTTCAAAAGATATTGGTCAAACAAAAAGCAAAACAATGTAGCAATTAGACAATGAGCATTATTAAAGCGACACGACAACAAATAAAAATGTACGATTAATATGATCAATATATAATATACAAGCTATGACGGGGACAAGGTCAATACGCATGAGATCGACTTGATGCAGGCCAAAAACTAAAATGTGTCATAAACATCTAAACAATCTCTACAAGTCTAACTTACTCAAAGTTTAATAAGCATATGTAATTTCTAAGAGCCATTAACAAAGGAAGCAATCAAATCAAATACACAAATGACAAAACAATGAGTTAATATGGAACTGATAATTCAATGAAAAACATATACATAAACAAACAGGTCGAAATTCAATCTATCATTGAAATATCAAAGATTCGCAGTGAATATAGCAAACAACAAATTCAGCCAAGAGAGAAATTAATTGACAGAGAGATGACTAAATTATCAACCAGTAGAGAGAATGGGAGAGAGATTACTGAATTATCAACAGTAGATGGAGAGAGGGAGAGGGAGGGAGGGAGAGAGAGAGAGGTGACTGAATTATCAACGGTAGAGAGAGGGAGGGGAGAGAGAGAATTATCAACGAGCAGAGAGATTGGGAGAGAGAGAGAGAGGAGGGAGAGGGAGAGAGGGAGAAAGAGGGAGAGAGAGAATTATCAACGAGCAGAGAGATTGGGTGGGAGAGAGATTTGATTACACACCTGATGACGAAATGCCTGAGGGGAAGAGAGAGATGTTGAAGAGGTGGAGTAAACCAAACAGTCTTAATTCTATGTTGTGTGTGTATAAAAGGAAGAGTGGGTGCATTCGCAGAGAAACAAGAGGACACGTGAGCTTGAAGAGTTGATCAGTTAAGTTGTTGTGAGTTGTGAGTCTTGTCTCGCGTTCACATGTATGTTTTTGAGTTTGAAAAATCAAAACAGTCGGCTGTGTTTGCTAAATGCTTGTTACAATAATCTCGTATTCCAAACGGGAACCACAAAGTAGGAGAACAACCAAATATTCTATAATTTCTATTATTGTTTCACATAACGACTTGGACCGTATAGGTCATAAAAGGGTATTCTTCTACTAGGAAAGAAGTGATGGATTTGATGGTGTTACTTTCTTTATCATAAATCCGACGAAGAATTGAAGCATTCCACAATTTCCTTCCAATCAGATTCCGTTCATTAGATTTTAAAATATTATATTCAAATCATAAAATTTTTATATCAATTCTTTAATTTTTTTGTTAAATTCATATAAAATTAAACTAGATATAGTATATATTAAAATTTATAAATTATATATAATTTATTAAAATATCACTCACTTTCGCTTCTAATTTTAAGATTCAGAGATTAAGAACCAGATTATTGTTCGGCGATCGGTTTTGAATTTGGTTGTCAAATTTTTTAACCAAAAGTCAGAATGTGTTAGGTAGTGTCCTTTTAGTATTCTGTAATCATCAATCATCAATATATATATATAAAGGAGGATGCGGGCGTCTCCAGAATTGTTCGATTCAGTCTTCTGATTTTTCTTAAATTTCGGATAGAAAATATAGTTATAATTCAAAAAATCAGGTTCAAGAATTCTAAAAGTAATACAACTCTTTTCTTATCGGATTCTAAAATGTATAAAAGATATTTGAGTTTAAAGAGAAGAAGAATTCGATTTTTTTTGTTAAAAGACAATACAACTAGAATCCAAGAAATTTATTTTTTATTATCTATTTTTTTATTTTTATTCGTTTAGGTTTAAAAAGAATCTTCCCTCAGTCTGCACTCTGCTATGCTTGAACTCGCGGAGAATGGAGGTGGTATCTGATCTGGGGCATAAGTTATGAACGCCTCTTTTGGTTAACCGTTAGTTTTTAAAGTTTGGCACCGCATGTATTTTATTTGTCTACTATCTTTCGTTCTAATATTTTCAGAGCTTTATCGAATCAATTCTTTTATAGTCCCGTGGGATTGGAAAAGAGTGCTAACGGGAAGAACGGGACACAGTTGTAACAGTCACACTTCATACAAATGCTCTTACCTTCAAAATTGTTGCAAAACCTTGCAAATTAATATTCTTGAGTTTATATATACAGAGGCAACAACGGAGGGCACAAGGACTTAGGTAAGGTAACTGTATAATTGCAATTATTTATAATGAAATATTGCTAATAATTTTTGTGTGTTTTATTATAAGATATTTACTCATATTTTGTGCAATTTTATTCTATTCACTACAATATCTTTTTCCTCTGATTATGAGCCACTCGGTCATTATAAGTTTATAAATCTTTGTAATTAATTATAGATTATAATTTTTAACTAATAAATAGGATTCATAGAATAAAAATAATTAACAAATAAAATAGGATATATAAAATAGGAATCATATATTGATTTTATGATAATGTAAATGATTCTTGATTAGTATTATGTTTGACGGGCACGGGAGGCGGCCCAAACCAATTTTTATCTAAATAATATAAATTTTCTATTAGTATCGTGTTTGACGGGAAAATGGCTAATATAATTTTATATCTATGTTATAATATAATTTTTTTGTTAAAACGGGACCACTGTTCGAAATAATTTTTATACAATTATAGTCTTTAATTTTATCATAATTAGGATAATTTTTATTAGTATTGTGTTTCAGTAAGGCGACTCAAACTAATATATAAACTATAATGTTTTTTTATTAGTATTGTGTTTGACAAGAGAGCGGCTCAAACTAATTTTGATCTAAATTATAATATTTAATTTTATCATAAAAATAATAATTATGGATTAATATTATCTTTGACGCGAGAGGGGTTCGAACTAATTTTATTATTAGTATTGTGTTTGACAAGATGTCCACTTAAACAAATTTTTATACCAATCATAATTTTTTTTATTTATGATATGTTTAACGGGAAGATAACTCAAAATAATTTTTATGCTATTATAATATTGATTAAGATGACTCAAAATAATTTTTATGCTATTATAATTTCAATTCGAAGCAAAATTAACGCCGCCGCGAAGCGCGGTTTTTTTCACTAGTTTAAGTAATATAAAATATGTGAGGCTTTTCTTATAAGAAAGGTGTTTTTTAATAAAATTTAAAAATTTGTTTATGAAATTGACATCAGAACTAAGCATAATTAGATATCTCAACAACAAACTAAATGCTCATTTTTAAGATATAGAAGACTAATTATTAAAACGTATTAACACTGATAAATTTCATTGATTATTTATATTATTATTTTAAAAAGGTTGAATATTACTCCTCTGTTCTATTTAATTTTATACGTTTTTTTCAAACTGTTTGACACGCATCTCAATGCTCTTATAAAATATAGTTCTGAAACTAATTTTTGAGATTTTTTCCTTAAAAATAATTTAACACCCAAACTTTAATTTAGAAAAAAAATTAAAAATAGTTTGCACATCTATATCCACAGCAGCTTATAGTTCGTTAATATATCCTGAGGAACAGAGGGAGTATAGTCAGGGCTGACTCAACACCAACCCTGAAAGGGTCCTCAAAATTTTATAAAATTATATATATTTTATAACAATAATTAATTTTTTGTTTATAAATACAAAAAAACAAAATATTTAAAATAAATACGAGTTATTATACTTTAAAAAGATAATATATATAACATGAAATATTAATAAATATAAATAAGATTAACTTAAAAATGAGATTTAAATGAATCAAATGATTTTAAATTTTTTTAGTCATATGTGTATTAAGTACTTACTAAATGTAATAAAATTTATTATCTCAATATATAATATTTATTTTTCATAATATTTTTATTCTTATAAATTATATGATTTCTATTTTTTTTGTTATAGTGGTTTTTTAATGATTAATTAATTTAAATGTTACATTAATGTACTAATAAACCTAATAATAAATAAAAAGAACAACACATGAAATGGTATATAAATTTTGTTTGAAACATAAAGATAATTAATTATCTTTTTATCATAAATAATTAATGTGTATAATTATTTTATAATAATCTAAAATACATATTATTTTAAATAAAAAAATATTTTTATATATAAAAAAGCTTCATGTTCAAGTCAGCTTAGAGTCTCAAATTTAGTTGGCCGGCTCTTAGTATAGTTTTTGTTAGAAATCGCTGAAAACCTCAGCACAGAAAATGTACAAATTGTCTGGCGTTGCAACATTAATTAACAACACACACATTTAAATATTCAACACAACAGTCCTGGTACACGACAAAAACCAAAATAAAACACAACTTAGGAAAGTCTAGCTAACAGAGAACAAAGAAAATCACAGTTCACATCTACTTAGACATTGTTGGAACATGAGGTCCCCAGGGCCAAATCTCCGACGCACAGCTTACAGCCTCGTTCATAATGCCATTATCCACAATGCCATTGAAGTGTTCAACATTGTCATGCTCCATAGTTGAGGTCTGAGCTGATCCTGTTAGTCCATGATACGAAGAATTGTCTCCGCAGACAGTGATAGTTGGCGAGACATTGCCGACCCTGTCCATGTTATGTGTTCCGAATGAATGTGGCGTGTTTAAATGATTCTGCAGTAAGTTGCTAATGCTGGAGGTTAGGGAGCCTCGCGTAACCATGTCTTCAGCCAATTTCACCTGCACATGTACACCAGCACTGAAGTTTAAGGTATTCAACTAATTTTGTGGTTTGTTTGAGAACTTGAATTTCATTTGAAATTCTGGATTTGATCAAATGACATGTTTGGATACACAAATTTTAACTTTTGTGCTGTGGAAAGTTGAGAATCTTTGGTACCTTGGCTCTTAAAGCTTCCACGTCTGACTTTAGGACTCTATTATTCATATTTGCATCTTTGAACTGTTGATTAGCATTTGTCAGATTCTTGAACAGAGTTGAGTTTTCTCCGCAAAGCTGATCCACCTGCAGGAAGCCATGAGTCAAGTATCAACTGAAAACATTCGAAAAAAATCTTGTAGAGCTCATAAATTAACATCTACTATAAAAATACACCTGTTGCTCGAGATCTGCTAAATGAGCCTGTTTTCTTCTTCTGGAACGCCTCGCAGACTCTCTGTTGGAGACCATTCTAAATAAAGCATAAACCATGTCAGGGGATCTTAGCAAGCTCTCACCACATAATTATCAAGCAATCTCATTTTTATAATTTTATGATTTTACACACACTAATCATACCTTTTGATACGTTTTACATCAACCTGGTCACTCTGCTCACATGGACCAGCTTCGGTATCTAGATCATCATCATCAGATAAATCATGCGATGAACCGCTAGTAACACCCACAGCTTGATTATCACCACTTTTGGGCAAATAGTTGGTGGCTGAAGTTGGACTCCCAGCTGCAATAATAAAGAATCTGCTAGTTATGCTAGCCTCTTCGGATTTCAGAGACACAATAATAATTAAAAAAATTGTTTCGTAAATGTAAACTCTCGTATACAACAGCTACATACCACATATTGATGATTGTGAATCCATTGTGGCTGTTACACAAGAGTGCTTGGGAGTACTATAACTCTGACTCCAGAGTGGCGCTCCTGTTACTTCAGTACAACTCGAAAAGCCATTCATAATCTCCTGCAATTTCAAATTAAACTAACAAATGAAGATTTATGGACAGATTAATGCTACGTATCCCAAATTCTGTCACAATTTTTTTCCTAAGTGACGTGGCAGACGAATGACTGATTTTAGTTAGGTGGTTTATGTGTATACGGAGGGTCCTATTATTATTAGTGTGGGCTTAACCAATTACAGGGATAATCGAAAAACAAAAGTGACTGCCTACGTAAATACAAGTTATATCATAACAAGTGATTAGTACTAAAACAGTTAAAACCAGATCTCAATATGATTACCATAGTATCAATTTAGTAATAAATACCTATTTAATTACTGTAGAATCATCCTAATTATATGTTTCATCCTCTAGAAAACAGACTAAGCATCTATTATATATTTATATGTCACAAAAACAGATTAAGCATCAATTAACAAAAATTCAAATGTGCATAACTAAAATAAATTTCTCGGGTTGAACTTGTGAAAACAAGCAAAATAACTATCATGTATAACAGATTAAACTGCTATGTAGCTGTGCAACACCCTTTAACTCCACAGAACAAGTCGTTACTACTAATTATATAACGCGGAGGTACCTGATTGGGGAAAGGAAAAGAGGGGAGATCAGCAAGCTCATCAACACGAAAAAGACCACCAGCATCAGAACTATCAGCAAAACCACCTCGACTCATGCGACGAATCTTAACATTTTTATGATCGTCTGTACCTGCAACTTCATCACTGATACTATGCTTAAAAATATCAGCAAAACCACCTCGACTCATGCGACGAATCTTAACATTTTTATGATCGTCTGTACCTGCAACTTCATCACTGATACTATGCTTAAAAATATCCTCTAAATCAATCTCAGATGAAACCCTGTTCATCTTATTGCCTTGTACACTTGGTTTTTTATCCATGCCTCGACTTAATGAACTATGATCAAGTATATAAAAAGAATGCAAGCACGGAAACGTAACCCTGACTATAGACGAACAAGACCTGGTCTCTCACTTAAGACCCCGTAATTTTTGAAATTTTTATAGAAAAATGTACTAAACATACAAATTATATACAGATTTGGGTCTTTAAAACTGATTTTGACTAGGGTCTCGTAAATCTCGATAGCGATCATGAATGCAAGTAAGTTTCTTAACAAGTAAGCTAATGTAAGAAAGTGAATGACATTGACATTGTATAGAAATAAGCATATAGTGGTGGAGTGAATCAGCACCAGCACAAGGTAAGTTAAAGTGCTTGTCTTTTTACTACTTTCTTGAATTGCTTTTTTTTTTTTTTTTAAGTGTCAGAACACTGTAATGTTAATGGAGGATTGGAGGGTGCTTGTCTTTTTATCTCAGGTTGTGATTATAATAATTGAAACGACGGTCTGAAAATTTTGTTGGCATTTGGTTAATGGTTCACAGGCTGATCAGTGAGGCGTGAGCATCAGAATTTGTATTTGGATTAATAAGTAGATTCTCATTGTATTTTTTCGTATTTTTCATTCTCATTCCCGATTCAAATGTTTTCTCAAACATGTGAGAATTTCCGATTCAAATATTTTCTCAAGCATGTGAAGTAGACTTGCATTACACCAAAATATTATAAATATTATAGTACCAAAAAACGAAAAATTCGCTATTCATGAAATCAATTCCAATTCGTTTATATCCTATTTAACACTGATATATACATAGAAATAGGGTTGCATTGAAATGTATTTTATTTATATTAAAATTTACACTGATTTGAAGTTTTAAATATTTTATTAGAGATGTTTTAAAAATATGTAAATTAAGAGATTTGGTAAATATGACGTTATATTTAGTTTGATAAAATGAAAAAAATTGTGAAGGTAGAATGTAATTTGGAGGGAAGATTTGGGAATGAAATATTAAAAAGAACTAAGAAGAGCCGATGTACAGGAATTGTGAAGATATTTTTTTGGTAAAAGCTGAAGATTCTTTTAAATTGGGGTCTGAATTTTAGTCCACAATTGTAAATTAATAAATAAATAAATAAATATATATAACGAAAGAGGTGCGTATAAAAATATTAGAAGAATGTATTTAATCCCAAGTTTTGATTCATAAAATTGAGGAATATTTAATTTGAACTAGCGATAATATATTATATTTTTGAAATATTTGATCAATATTTTAAATTATCTTTTAAAAATTCGGTGCTAATTAATCATGATTTAAGTTATACTTAAAACTTAATTAAAGTTTAATTAGAATCACAATTGTTTTTGACGATATTCAGAAAATGATGAGAAAATTGTCAGTTTATTAAAATTGCAAATGCTTGGCGAGAACCTGGGCTTAGAATTAAGCTTCTATGTCCTCATGAAGCTAGCTGGTTGGTAAAAATAAATTTTCTTAAAAATTGGATTAAACGGTCAATAATGTGATGGCTGCAAGCCTACAATCACAATATTACAAGTTTTGACCGGTCAGTATTTTAAAATTTCAATTAATTGTTTTGCTCTCGAGGAATAACAGTGTGAAAAACATGTAATTAATTTATCAATTTATGTTCATTTTTTTTATTTTTGATTTGTACGCTAAGATAAATTAAATATGGACATAAATCGATAGGAAGATGATTATTTTGATTAATATATATTTTACAATTTTAAAAATAATAATTAAATTTCTTACAATTTTACAATATTATTATGTCATTAGATGACAATTTAACGAATTTTTTTTCCAAAGAAGCCTGTTTAAATTTGAACATGTTTTAAAAAAAATCGGAAAAGACAAAAACAGAAACTTTTTTAATACTGTACCCGTGTACTAATACGGGTCGGGTCAATCAAATGAAGCGGGTCACAAGAAGACATGAAGTAACCAAATTCTGTTACACTCATCAGTCAGCTCAATGTCTTTTCCACTTCAATTTTTCACAAATTATTCTTGTTATATACATAAACATAACTCTGATGAGCTCTTAGCTTCAAGAAAACCCATTTACAATTTGAGCTAAAAGGTATGATCTTTTCAACTTCTTCATTTTTGAATATTTTTTCAGCTTGAATTTTTTCATTCTGTAAATTGAGGCTGCAAGAATGTGAATTTTGACAAGATTTGGTGTTATTATGGTTGAAATTTGGTTATTTTGGTAAAAAGATCGGGTCTTTACGGAAACAGTCTCCCAGAGTTCCGAGTTGGTTAAGGTTTGCGTACATTTGACCCTTAATTAAGCAGCTTATGGGTATATATATCTCATTTGAACCCTAGTAGGCCACATTTATTGCTAGAATTTAATGTGAAAAGATTTTAATATATGGATGTTGAAGTGATTAGTGAGAGAGAGAGGAGGGGGAGGTCAGATGTTGAAGTTTGTATTGGTGGAGAAAGACAAGAGGGTTTTGAGTGTTTGAGTGAGAAAGAGATTGTTGGTGATGATTGTGGAAGTGAGAAGCCGTATGTTGGTAGAGAGTTTGAATCGGAAGAAGTTGCAAAGTCATTTTATGAGGCATATGCTAAGCGTGAAGGTTTTAGCATCCGTGTTGGTCAGTACAGTCGTAGTAAGCCGGATGGGGATATTATTAGTTGGGAGTTTTCGTGTTCGCGAGAGGTTTTTAGGAGGAAGAATGTGGAGAGTTGTAATGCTCTGATTAGGGTAGAGAGGAGAGATTTAGATTGTTGGGTAGTGACGAAATTTGTGGAGAAGCATAATCATTCTAATGTGGGTTCCAATACGGTTCATTCTATTAGACCACGACGACATTTTGCTGGTGCTAAGAAGAATGTTGCTGAAACTTTTGATGCTTCGAGTGATATGTTAATCTCTATGGATGGGAACCTTGTATCCTGTGGTCCTAGTCAAGGGGATTTAAATAATAGCGGTGCAGAAATACCACCTAGAAATGTGGGCCCTATGAATTTTTCTCAATCTTATACCGCGAGGAGAACTTTGGGAAGGGATGCTCATAATATTCTTAACTATTTTGAAAAGAAGCAGGCTGAAAACCCTGGCTTCTTTTATGCCATACAACTTGATGATGTAAATCACTTGACAAACGTCTTTTGGGCTGATGCAAGATCAAGGAATGCATATAGTCACTTTGGGGATGCTGTTATATTTGATACCATGTATAGACCTAATCGGTTTTTGGTACCGTGCACTCCCTTCACTGGTATAAATCACCATGGTCAAGTGGTTCTTTTTGGATGTGCATTGCTCATGGATGAATCTGAGTCGTCTTTTACGTGGTTATTTAAAACATGGCTCTCTGCAATGAATAACCGTCCTCCAGTTTCCTTAACTACTGACCAAGACAGAGCAATTCAGTCTGCAGTTAATCACGTGTTTCCGAAAACTCGTCATTGTATTTGCAAGTGGCATATTTTGCGAGAAGGTCAGGAGAGGTTATCAAATGTCTTTCTTTCACATCCTCCCTTCTATGGAGAGCTTTATAGTTGTATCAACTTTTCAGAGACAATTGAGGATTTTGAATTATCATGGTGTTCTCTCATTGATAAATTTGGTCTTCAGAAGATTGAGTGGCTTCAAGCTGTGTATAATGCTCGCAGACAGTGGGCTCCAATTTATTTCCGGGGTACATTTTTTGCTACGATTTCAGCTGACCAGGGGTTACACTCCTTTTTCAGTGGGTATGTAAATCAGCAGACCACCATATCCTCATTCCTTACGCAGTATGAAAGAGCACTGGAAAGTTCATTTGAAAGAGAGGCGCTTGCAGATTATGATACCATTTGCTCCACCCCAGACCTGAAAACACCATCACCAATGGAACGACAGGCAGCAAATCTTTACAGCAAAATGGTTTTTTTGAAGTTCCAGGAGGAACTAGTTGAAACTTTTATATATACTGCCAATAAGATTGAAGATGACGGAGTCATCAGTAAATTTAGAGTTGCAAAATATGAATATGACCACAAAGCCTACACGGTCACATGGAATGTCTCGGAGATGAATGCAAAATGCAGTTGCCAGATGTTTGAGTACTCTGGTATTCTCTGTAGGCACATATTGACCGTTTTCACTGTGACAAATGTTCCCACGCTTCCTTCCCATTATATAATCAAGAGGTGGACCAAAAATGCCAGAATCGATGATTGGTCAGAAAAAATTGATATTAATACAACAGATATGGATTCATTGACTGTGCGTTTTAATAGTCTATGCCAGAAGGCCATCAACGTTGCAGAGGAAGGAGCAATTACTGCAGAAACCTATAATACTGTTCTGAAAGTACTGAAAGATGTTTCTAAGAAAGTTGCTGTTATGAAGCAAAGCATAGCTAAAGTTTCACCTCCAAACTTTCGGAGCATAGTCAATAACCAGCAAGATAATAATAAGACTCCTATATTGGCATCTGACCTGACTGTGAATGATACATTGTGGCCTTCAAAAAAATGCAACACCAAATGGTTATAATCGTAACAATTCCAGTGTTCCTGTTGCAGATCCAAGCCATCTAGGTATTGCTCCAATGTGTGTCAATTGTGAAAGCGGCCCTCCTGATACCCTGGTAATATGCAGGGAAGACTGTAGTTTTCATGTTACAAAACATGAAATCTTCAATAAGATTGTTTCTTTGTTATATATAATCTGCAGGGAGTTCTCACATGCTTTAAATCCATGACTTGGGTCTTAGAAGCAAAGGATTCCACAGCACTACATAAAATAGCTGTGATCAACCTTAAGGTATGTGTTCTTTCTTCAACTTGCATGATTTTTCTTGGTGATATGAGCAGATAGTTAAGTCATTCCAACTCATATACATGTTTTCCTTTAGTTGCTACCTCATGTATTCTGTAAATATTGCAAGGATACTATTTCTCTCCACTTAGACATACAATTAAATGTTCTGTTTGATACCAGATGCTAGATTATGAGATAGTCGGTGGAATCATAACTTTATCATTTAGGACGATGTGCCATTTTTTTTACCTATTCAGTTCTTTTGTCTGCCGAATTGTAGCTACAAGAAGACAATGACAACCCTCCGACAGAATCAGAAGTGCAATTTAGGCTCACAAGGGTTTCTTTAGAGCCTATGTTGAAATCCATGATGCGCATTAGCCAACAGCTTTCAATTCCAGCTAATAGAGTAGCAGTTATAAGTTTAAAGGTGTTCACCTCTCACTTATATGTTTAATTTTGTATTATTATATTCATAAAATATACCATGCTAGACTGTTTTGTTCATTTGTCAGTGTGCATTTATTTATGTGAACTTGCTTCTATTTTAGCTTAGCTACTGCAGGCTTAATTCTATTGCAATAATTCTCACATGGATCGACCATGTTCCATTCAACTCATGCCTAGATGGATGGATTTTACAGGCTTATTACAAGATGTGTATATATATATAATACACCATAGCCGTCAAAGTCACAGAACTAGACCCTCTTATGTAGTTTAACTTTTAAAAAAGATAGTGCCATAATTTAATTTTCCTGTCCTTCAGTATGTTAGTGCCTCTTCAGCAGCACATTTTTCCAAAAAGTTGTCTAAGGATCTTCCGTGATGTCTTGAACATCTTTACATTATTTGGTGTTTCATTACAAAAAAATTGGATATTTGCGTTCATTTCTTATAAAAAAATATCTCACACACACTCAAATAGCTTTTCACATGAGCTCATTAGATACAGAGGCTTGATTTAAGTTGAAGTCTGGGTCCGTCAATCCCTTGAACGGGGATTTTAGCCTTTATAGTTGGAATAGAAAACTTTGCCGCAGAAGAATTGACTTGTACACTTCTATGGGGTGCCTTGGTGTTCACTTCGAAAATTCCCCCAACCCACTACCACTTAAGCCTGCAACCATCTAAATCATCCCTCTTCCTTACTAGTGCAATATGAGTTTGACACTTGCTCAAAATTTTGCGTCCTTGTCCAAGTTGAGTGAAATATTTGATGCTGCACCCTTTGAGATAATTTCTGAGGACGAATGGGGCTGTTATGTTGGATCATATTCACTCCATTTCCCCCTCTTTAATGACTGAACTTATTTTTATAGCTTTATTGCTGATTGCAATTTCAAACATGAAGATCATAGTACTTAATTCTATGTTTTTTTGTTTTTCCTCTCATTTTGAGTTGTTCTCCGTGTCTTAGCTACAAGATACCAAGACTACCGGAGGAATAACAGAGGTGAAATTTCAAGTTTCAAAAGATACACTGAGTTCCATGTTGAGATCAATGGTGTACATTCGTGAGCAACTGTGAATATATGTTGTAAGCATCTCCTTTCGGACTTCTTGTTATCCAAGTAAAGCTTTCCTTGAATGTATTGGAAGATAGTTCTTATTGTCTGGGAGAGATTCTTCATCTGAGCTGCGACACAGATAATCCAACAAACTCAAACCAAAATAGTCCTGATCAGGCCTCCCAAGCTCAACTTCAGCAGTGGACAAAGAGGATAGGATGCAAAGGGAAATTTTTCCCCCAGGAAGATTGGCTACTAACCGACTAAATTCATCTAATCGCGAAAACTAGGATTATGAATGAGCAAACCACTTTCACTGTTTTAGTGATCACATCCCTATCTGTCAGTATGATGTAACAGAAGGAAATTTTAGTCTATTGAAAATAATACATGCTGGAAGCTCCTGTAAAGAATAAGTTAAATCATGCTTTCAACTAGGCTATTGAATGGGCTGATGCAAATACAAATGCTAAAGTTTACTAGGACGGGTACAAGAAGCATCAGTTTGAAATTGGTGAAAATGTTTGTTAAATCCGAGCACAATTTTTTAGTTCAAAAATTGCTTTTTTAAAAAAGCATGTTTTCAAGTAAAAGCTACTTTTCAAATTTGACAGGAAGTTAGGTTAATTTGAAATTTGTTCATTTCACCATTGATGTAAATAAAAAGTAAAAAAATTATCAAATGATTATCTGACCTTTACGATAATATTTTTACAACCCGCACACATATCCTGTTTTTTTTATTAATATAAAATTAAATATAAGGATAATACTTATTATTATTTACCTACTAATTTATTAGGCATGATTGTTTGAAATTAATAATCATAAATATTTCAAAACAAATAGAAGAGAGATATTGAATCGTTATATTTCGTAACAAATGTAGAACATTTCTTTCTTATATGTAACTTTTTTCAATTTAAAATATAAACTAATCAATTAATTAATAAATAAAATTTTACAACTTCATTTATTATTAGAAAACTTTATTTTCGCAAATCAAATGAAAGCTTGAATTTTTATCAGCCATGGCAGCAGCATCACTCCTCAAAACCCTCTTTCTCAACTCCTCTCTCTCCCCATCACCGCCGCTCCTCTCTTTCTCTCCGCCCCACCGCCGCCTCCTCATCTCCTTCTCCACCACCACCTCAAAAATCACATCAAAAACCAAGAAAAAATCCAAGAAAACCAAACAAAATCAAAAACCCACCACTAAGAACATCAATGATGCCATCAAAGATGATGTAAAAAGCAAGAGATTGGCTGATTTAGCTGCTGTGAAACGTAGGACCAGGTCTGATAAGGAGTTTGATGAGGAGGCTGTGCTGAAATTTGGGGACAGTGGGTCCCACATACCTGTGATGCTTGGTGAGGTTTTGGAGGTTTTTGGGTGTGTTCAGCTGAGGAGTTTTGTGGATTGTACTCTTGGTGCTGCTGGGCATTCGTCTGCGGTATGTGTGTGTGTGTGTTTGTAATGGAAAGTTTCGATTTTTATGGTGTTTTGAAATGTGGGTGTGCCTTTGTTTGTGTGGGATTGTATGTTATGATGGAAAAATTTGATTTTTATGGTGTTTTGAAATGTGGGTGTGGTTTTGTTTGTTGAGGGATTGTATGTAGTGATGTGCGTTTGGTGTGTATGATTAATAGATTCGATTTTATGGTGTTTTGAAATGTGGGTGTGGTTTTGTTTGTGCAGGTATTGTATGTAATAATGTTCATTTGGTTTTTATAATGGAAAGTTTTGATTTTTATGGTGTTTTGGGATGTGGGTATAATGTAGTTGACGATTGATTCGAGAATGACTTGGCACAAATTCAGGTCTAATCAACCAAGGAGAATATCAAACGATAAATTTATGGGAAATATAAATCATAGATGAGAAGTGAAAAGGCGCAGAGAGGAGTTTTGATAGAATTTGATGTATCCTTTTATTCATGACAATTGCCACTTAGATAGAAATACTTAGCAGAATATAGCTTCAAATAAAAACAATTACTGTATTTCCTAGTAAACTTGCCACATTAGCTCTGTTATACTTAGTAATCCTGTATCAGGGTGCAAATTTGTTTGTGTAGGTATTGTATGTTATGACGTGCTTTTGGTGTCTTTAGTGGGATGTTTTGATTTTATGATGTTGAGAAATGTGGGAATGATTTTGTTTGTGTAGAGTGTGATAGTTTATATTGGGTATGAACTAACTGGTGTTATTCTGGGGGTTATAAGAGACTGGAACTGCATATAATAAGCAACTCTGGATTTTTTTATGCTCGGTTTGGTTGACTGAACTGAATGAGATAGAAGAGGAATTGGATATTGTGAACAAAATTTAATTGTGAAAGTAAAGGATGTAAAAAGGAAGAGTGGAAAATGAGAGAGTATTAAAGGACGAGGTTTGCGAAGGAGGACATAGATGAAAATTAGGATTGAGCATTCATCTTGTAGTAGTGAGATGGAACTAGAATTTTAAATTTGTAAGAATGGTATTAAGTGTATTCCAAAGCCAATCATAAGTTGGGTATGGAGTACGAACACTTTCACTGTTAGGGTCAGGTAGATGTCCGCTTTCTTGTAACTTCTTCAGTTCTCTTGAATAATAAATTTTCAGTCTGTTTGTTCTTGAATAATAAATTTTCAGCCGTGTTTATGAATTAACAATACTGTCTCCTGTTGACATGCTTAATTTTCATTTTGTACCCATACGACTGTTGTGTTGCCAACTGAATTTTAAGTAGGAATGTCGTTTAGTATGTAGTATTTTATAAACGTACTTTTGTGTTGTTTGTTTTTCTTTTACTCTATGCACTAATATCATTTTTATCGTTATGAATTGCAGATAATTCAGGCCCATTCTGAAATGCAGTTGTATGTTGGAATGGATGTTGATCCTGTAGCTCATGAAAAGGCTCGAGCTCGGATCGACGACATCTTGCATGCTAAATCTTGCAGTTCAGCTTTAATCCCAAAAACACACATAGCAGTTGAAAATTTTAGAAATGTCAGGTCTGTGCTTTCTGAGGTTGATAAGAACATTAAAGTCTCTGGAATTGATGGAATTCTAATGGACTTGGGAATGTCATCCATGCAGGTCTTGTACCTCAATTCCTTACATTCTTAAAGACTACTCGTTCTCATTCATTACCTATGACATTTTAATCCAACTTTTCTTGCAGCCTATAATTTCTTTTCTTAAACTACCTCAAAGGGAGATGTCCCGAGGGGGGATACCTTATTGGGTTAAGATGTCCATTACTGGTCATTGATGGTTGTTTTAATAAGTCAATATGAATGCCTTTCATGTCAGCAAAGAAAATATACAAATATAAATCTGAATTTCTGGTACAGTTTAAGTGGCTCTGTAATGGTGATGAATGTTTAAAGAACTTCTAAATATGAATTATTACTGTATATTATCATATCAATAATAAACAAAATTCAAAGCGAAATATACTTAAATTTGACATGCTGATTTTGTCCCTGCAGTTGAAAATTTGACGTACTTATATAGTTATATGGTTGTGTGTTTGTTCTGGGATATTATGATATGATTCAACTGGTGTATATCTATATTAGTTATATTGGAACGCTTAACTTCTCATTCAAATTTATAACCAAAATCTTTCTACATGCAGGTGAACAATTCCAAAAGAGGTTTTAGCGTGCTTAATAATGGACCACTTGATATGCGAATGAATCCTAAGGTAGGAGCCGCCAGATTGCTATGTTCACTATATCTAGTTTAGTAAGTTGCTGTGGATAACTACACTAGATTATTATACTGTGTGTAGAATGATGAACTGTTTTTATTTGATCTTCCAGACTCTGATTACTTTATATAATTTTTCCTGTTTGATGAAGTTTAGTTTTAGCATTTTAAACTGTAATGTGAGATCGAGGAGAATATGTTTTTTTCAACAAATATTTCCCTTATCTTTTAGGAAGTACAAATTGATGCAGGAAACTAATGATACTCTTAGAGGTCTTCTTATTCAAAATGTTGTTTGACCTGTGCCGGAGAATATATATCGCATCATGCATGCATGTTCATACTTATTTCCAATTGACTGATTGTAACAGGGCTATGACAGGCTAGTCTGAAAGCAGAAGACATATTAAATTCATGGCCAGATACTGAATTGGGGAGAATCCTGCGGGAGTATGGTGAGGAGAGCAATTGGCGCTCTCTCCAGAACAAAATTGTTAAGGCTCGTTTGAGTGGAGGTTTGCATTCAACTGGTCAACTTGTAGATCTTATTCGAAATTCAACTTTTAATGCTAAAGGTAGGTTCCCTTTCCTTGGTACATTCCTATTTTCTCAGATATTCAGAGTACTGTTATTTACTGTACTTGGTTCAGAAGTAGGCAGTTGCTAATGCACTGCTACATGAACTGCTAGGAATAGCTGCAGGTTGTAACTTCATGCTATTATTCCGTATCTAAATGATATTATTTTTCACATTTAAATCATATTTTCAAGGAGGGAGGCAAGGTTGGATAAAGACAGCAACACGAGTATTTCAAGCCCTAAGAATTGCTGTAAATGACGAACTCAGGACACTTGAGGAATCTCTGCATACATGTTTTAATTGCCTTGCACCGGGAGGAAGGCTTGCTGTAATTTCCTTCCACAGTTTGGAGGACAGAATAGTGAAGCAAACATTTCTCAATATTTTTAGCACCAGTAGCGATATAAATCAAGCCATAGCAGAAGGAGGTTCATGCTCAAATGACAAAGACGCAATAAAGCTTAATCGTGCCATTGATGAACAAGAAGCATGGGTTCGACAGATGATAAAAGGCAAAAATGCAATTATTCTCACCAAGAGACCCATAACACCATCCGAAGATGAAGAGAAGTTGAATGTGAGGAGCAGAAGCGCTAAACTCCGAGTTATTCAAAAGGTTTGAAGGAGGATACTTTTTTCACTCTTCTAAGTTTTAACCTTGTCAGTTGGACTGCTAAAAAATGTGGAAGAGATTACCTTGAGTTGTCTGTTGAACAAAGACACGAATAGAGATAGAAATAGCAGGGGAGCTTAATTGTTGAGTTAGTTATGTAGATAACGGGTATATTTAAATTTTTTTGGTTGTATGATTATTTATCATGTATTCACTCCCTCCTTGTGCCGAAGGGGAGTACACGGGACGGCATGGCACAGATTGTAAGACTCTTTTGAAACAGAATTCCACAAATTTTTATAAAATTCTTTTCTTCTAAATAAATTTAATATTATATATTTATTCAGAAACAAAAATCTTATCTAATCCTGAAAATATTATGAATGAAATTTATAAAAATCATAAAATAATTTTGTTAATCAAAGTTTGAGTGTGAGGCGTGAACAACGATGATGCTCAGACACCTTTACTTATATTGTAACATATATATTTTTCAAACTAATATATGTTCAGAAACCTTTACTTATATTGTAACATATATATTTTTTAAACTAATATTTCGGTAACATGCATACAGTTTATTTTTTATGATATTTAAAATTTTGCATTTGAATTATCACTTATTTAGATTTAAATGTAATAATATGTGTAAATATAAATCAAATGTGTTGATTAACAATTTTATGGAAATTAAAAAAAATATTATAATCTAAATTTTAGTGGATTTGACAAGTATGTTTGAATTAAAATATTAACCCACCAATGTTATAAATTCTTATATCTCATTCATATAAAAACTGAAAAGATATGACTCTAAAGTATATATTACATAAAAAGATTTTTATTTTTTCAATATTCCAAAGTTTTCTTATATTTGTCATATTATTTTTAATTTACATTTCTAATATATGTGCATATTATACCATATTACTATTACTATATAAGTAATTTTTTATTTCATGATTGTAATACCAAAATTTAAGAAACAAGTGTAAAAAATATTAGAAAAACACTTTAATGATACTCTGAAACATTTTAAAAAATTAATTTTTAGGCCACAACAATATTGAATATAATATATATTTAATTAAAAAGAAAAAAATATGTATTAGATCAGAATTATTATTTGAGATTAAAATTTGATATTATAATTTAAGAAAATATCCATTAATTTTAATTATATTTTACTAATGAATGAGGTCAATTATTTATTATCATTTCAGAGACAAATACATAATTTTTTATATCATATATATACACACACACGGATGAGTTGTATTAAAAAGACAAATAAGAATTTCTTTAATTCAAGAAATTTTAAAAATTTGATGCGAAATAATAATTTTAGATAATTATAAAATATGTGAAAAATATTTATAAAATCTATTACATCTTAAAAATGGCTTAAATAGTATTTTGGTCACCTGAGAAATAAGCTTGTTATTTGGGTTATGAAACTCAAAAAACTTTAATCACAGATTTACCGTTATACTTTATATTTTTTCGAAGAGATACCGTTACATTTTATTAAAAATTAAGAGATACCGTTACACTTTATTAAAAATTGATCGGAAAGCTGATTAAACTATTTAAGTGGTTTGAATAAATCTAACATAATATGTACCGTCAACTAAAGTGATTTTTTGGTTATCGAAATATCAATAATAAACTATAACATTATTATATATAATAATGTTACACCATCCTTTTTTACTAGCTCAAGTATACTGAGTAAGAAATGAATTTTCGAATGGGAAGGGGTATGCTCTCAGCTTTCTGACTGTTTCTATGGGCTGACACGGGACTTTAAAAATGTCAATATTTGGGCTTTTGGGTTCTCTGTACGTCATATGTTTTCATATAGACATAGACAATGAGGAGCACTTCTGTTGATGACTAGACTACCTACACATACACAATCACTCTTGTTTATGGTGCTACTCAACCTGTTATGCTTATACCCGTGGAGGTAGGGAGGAGACGGGCTGCCATTGCTCCGTATGTCGACATATTCCGGATTGGAGATACATAGTGTACAACTATGTACCTGATACCTAAACAGATGATTTTCTGATTGATGATTTGTGATAAACTTGTTGCTATTAGTATGTTATCTAAATTTGTGATAAACTTGTGAAAACATCAAGTGTTGCAGTTGCTCAATTTTTCTGTGATTTTTGTTTAGTCTCTGTACGTGAATATTATGGTGTTTAGAGCAAGTTACTAATTTGTTATTGAAACTACAAAATCAATTAGACTATCCAGACGGAACTGGAAACAAGATCGCTGATCAATACTTGTTGGATACCGTAGTGAAGGATTTCTTGATTTCGGTGAGACATCGAATTCTTAGATCATATAATATTCGTTTTGATTTTCTTGGATCTGGATATTGATTCCAATGAGAGATATGAAAGTGTTTGTTGTTTTTAATCTTCTGCCCAAATATGATGCAATTAAAATTCATTTTAGAAGGTTGTTTGTTAAAAATTGTCATTACCTACATTACATTTGATTTGAGGAAGATGTTGACTTATCAACACAAAAAATAAAATTTTAATATTCGGACTGTGTAATTATTTATCGTTGCACAACATAATCTATTATACTAGTAGCTTGATATTTTTTTTCTCAAAATCTATTACTCTTTTTTACTCAAAACACTAATGCAAGACTAGTTATTATATACTCTTTTTTCATTTAGGAATTAGTGTAACAATCATTATTTTGTCCTTTGTATGTTTTTGTTTTGCCTATAATTAGAAATTTGTTACGGTAAAAGTAATATTTCAAGGAGTCAATATAAATACATGTATTATGTGAGTGGATATAATATTATGGACTGATGCAATGAAAATCGGTTTGGAGGTTGTTTGTTAAACAATTGTCATTACTTTTGAGGCAATGAAAATCGTTTTGAGAGTTGTTTGTTAAATAATTGTCATTACTTTTCAAACAATTTGGAACCAAAATGTAATAAACATTAGTGGTTGCTTGACATTGGATTTGATTTGAGGAAAATGTTGGCTTATCGACATATTCCACTACAGTCATAGGAGATCCACCATTATCCACGGCTACAGGTTCATTTTCTCAGTTTTGAAAATGATCCCCATGATCTTGTTGCACGCGATGTCATGCGCTTCAACCCCAAGACAGGTTAGTTGGTATTTTACTTTTGAACTTTAGTGCTATTTTAACTTAGTATTAATTAGTTCTAAAATTTGATATATTAACTCAGTGAAAAAAAGTTTTTACCGTATATTCTGAATATGCACAGAATGAGGAGTTGTTGGAAGCTTAAAAACTGTTTGATACGCCTTCGAACAAGTGTGTATTCATCGAGGTAACCTTGGGAATAAATGAGAGTTAGATGGGATGTCTTCCAATAAGTGTGCATTCATCTTGATTCAAATGGGATGTCAAACTTTTTAACACAAGTAACAAGAGTATGGTTTTCTCGAGCATTAATTATACAAAATGCTTTATTGATCGTAAAAGTTACTTTTATCATGGCTTGCAATCATTTGCTTAAGGATATAGGTTAATATTAAATTATAAATAAAAACGATATTATTTGAAATTTTTTATTAAACTGAAGTGGACACATAATAATGAGAACATTTATTTTTACAAACAATACATTTGGATCTCTGTCAATGACATTTGACAAATGAGAAGTTTTATTTTTGCAAACAATACTTTTCTCCATCAATGACATTTAAGAAATTGTTATTATAACATATTTAATGCTTGTTGTCTACCGAAAATAAATAATAAAATAATAATCAACAAAAGATTGTACAAACGAAGCATATCCTCATCTTAGGAATCCTCGTGTTCGAAATCTGAATTAATAAGAATAAGTTGACAACTATCGTCACCAATGACAACAGACAAGATGACACCTTGGATTCACAGCCGACACACTCATAGAAAACAAATAACAATAATAATCAAAGATTATAAAAATGAAACATAGGCTTTATTGGAAATCCTAGTTTTCGATATTTGAATTAATAAGGATAAGATGATGACTACATTCTCCACCAGTGACAATTGACGATGCAAGGATTATTGAAATTGAAACACAGACTTCATGAGGAATCCTCATGTTCGATATCTAAATTAATAAGGATGAGATGTTGCCTACATGGATTTTGTGAACTACTTCTTCAGCTTGTAATTCTCTAAAGCAAACTATCATTAGATGAAATACAAACAGACTTTTATAGTCTGATTTCAGGCTCCAGTTATATCAATGAGATCAAAAATATATATATATATATAGTACTGGGCCATATAAGGTGGAAACAGAGAAAATAAAACTTCATTTCAACTAATTGGTAGGGTACAGAAAGGTGCCATACACAGAAACCGGTATTCCTATCATCCCTCATCTTCACTACTTTTGACGACGACGAGATTCTTGGCAGATTTTAGCTTCTTAGCATGGTTCCTTCTATGCTCCTTGCTCAATGAACAATCTGCAAACTGATCCAGCTTCTGGTTCTCAGACTCGTATCTCTTGATTTCTTCTAATATCTTACTCCCGTATTTTTCAGTCTTTAGCTTTCCAATAATGTTTTCCAACTGCAGAAGATATACCAAAACTTCAGCTTCATTTTTGTAACAAGCAATATAGAGAATGCAAAATCTTTAACAGAAAATCCAGTGCTTAAACATGGAAATATACCATCTATGCTGTCCGCATAACATAACAATGACGGCCTTCTTATGACTAGGTATTTATGCATTCTCTTTCAAGGATCATTTTATGGTGAATCAAAATATTAAAAAAAAAGAAAAAAGTACAGCAAGTTGGTTCAAATCAAGCTGCTATCAGAGAATCAAGGAGTGCCTGAACGGGGTCAAAGATGCTCCATGCTCCTTTGACTAACTCGCTGATCCAAGCCAACAAGGCAATAACCCATGTATGTATAGCTACTCAAAAACTTCACCAGACGTTTGATATGTACAGAAAATTGGTAAGTGTCATAACCTACTTACTATTAATTGAGAACTAATAGTGTGCATTTAACAAATTCACAAAATTTCCATGGTGAAATTTCCTGTGAAGTCACGACGTTTATATTAATTCTTTATAATTTGATACAATAATACAAACACCAGTTACATTTGCAGGTGATGACAAAGTATGGCATTTCCAAGGAGTTGCTTCTTGATTAAATTTAAGCACAATTAGAGGATATTGAATGAGAAGTAGTGTATTATAAACATAAAATGATGTTGGTATCAAGGCAGTGACCTCTTTCATAGTTATAGGTCTTTGAGAGCTCAGTCTGCTGATCTGCGGAGTAGATAATACAGAATGAGGAAATATTCCTCCTTGAACAGCAGATAGTTCTTTCCGCAATTCGTCAAGCTTAAGTTCTAATTCTGAAGACCTGTTACGCTTGGATGCTTTCACCAGCTCCTTGCTATTCTTTTGTAACCTACTTACAATCTTAACAATCTTCTTCCCTGCATGAAAAAATCAGAAAATATAAATGTGATTACAGGCTACAGCTTCTCATTATCTTAAAAAAATCAACTGTATCCCTAACTATGAAAAAAAACACCATATATCTGCCATCCACCTGGTCCAAATTTCTTCTGTCCATGTTCCACAGACCACACACAAACCAAGTGAAACATTAGATTAAAAAATGGATAACAGTGTTGCAGCAACACCATTTTTTTTTATAAATAGATTTAGCAGACATAGCTTCTAAATGACCCTAGTTATATAATATAATTAACAGAAAAGCTGGGTAGCAGGGCGCAGACTCCAGGGTACAGAACTGTGCAACAGGGAACCCCCCCCCCCCCCCCCCCACCCCCCCCCCCCCACCCCCCCCACAAAAAAAAAAAACCGTATTTAAAGTTTTCCCAAATTTGAGTATCCGCTCACCCACACACATGCTTCACAGAAAAACATATGTTATACCTTTTAGTTAGTTGAGTGTAAACGAACTATCTTTCAAAAGAAAGAAAAACGACCTTTAGAAAAAATAAACCAGTAAATCAGTAATACCTTCTAATGCTCTTCTTGTGGTACCCATATTAAGGCATAAATGAACTGATAATATATCATACTGGAAACACATGTACCTTGTAGTACTTGTTTTGCAAGTGGCCCTACTGTCACATATGCATTTGTAGTATAAGCTGTATGCTGAAATTCCTCTTTCTGCATAATTCAAAACTTTAGACTATAAACAGAATATTTAAAGATTTTGCAACAAATGAAGGAAGCAGCCAGACATTAAAGGTATCGTATCTTTTTATATTGAAAAACAAATGGTGCAGAGTGTTATAAATATGCTCAAGTATGCCCAAGAAGTTGAATATGGCATAATTTATCAAAAAGACATGCATCCTACAAAAAGATTCACAGATTTTCTGGATTTGGTAGCGTCTCGTCGTTTCCCTCTGTGGCCTTATACTCTTTAATTTGTCCAAGTACAAAGACACATACAATAGTAGATAGTACTCTAAACCGATAAACTTAATTAATCTTGCTTGCTGATAGCAGTCAATTAACTGATGGCATACAATAGGAAGCTTCAAGGAACATAACAAATATCCCTTGAATTACAAGTTTTAGTCTTTAAATGAAGTTACAAGGGCGAATTTTCTTACAAAACTTAATAAATCTGAGCACTAGGCCTTGATCTCTCGAGCTAAAATTAAATTACAGACTGAGGATGTCTCAATCATTTAACCACTTGATCCATGTATAAGCCATTTGTGATACCCAGGAGTTGTGCTCTTAAGTATCAAACATTTTAGTCACTGCTGACCTAATTAATCATTACAATGATGTCTAAATACTCACAGTGTTAACTGTTTACATACCAATACACAATCTAGTATAAGCTGAACCACGAGTTGCTCTAATTCATCCTTCTTTAGCTCGGGATCTGTGTCGTAAAGGCAGAGGCAATTATGATATCAGATACCACGAACAAGTTAGAACAAAAATTGAAGTACAATCATGGGTACAAACTAGATTGAATGCCATAACCAGGAATTGGAAACCATATTTTTCCACAGATAATGACCCAGAGCCAAGGAGTTACCTGCTCCCTTGTTCTTAACTTTCATCTTATCCACTAGTTGTAACATTGTCACTCTCTGGTCATTTTCTTGAATATCTTGTAGCAAGGATACCATAACTTTTGCATGGCCTGAAAATATTCCAGCATAATATGCAGACTGGTCAGTAAACTTTCAATTTGCTTTCCTATTCTACTTGAATGATCATCAGCAATGTTTTGGGGAGCATGACCAGCTTCGTAAAAGATTTAATAAAATAACATCATATACTGTGGCTCTACTTAATGGAACATTTATGTAACTGACCATTTTTCGTATTACTCTCAAATAATAGTTTCTCAGTTTAAAAATATATAGGACAAGACAAATAGGTGAATAGATGTTGTGGAAGTAGCTTGTAGTCTCGTACCAAAGAAGCACGGCCACATTAAAACATGATGAAAGATAGATGTGCATATTTCAAAAGCTAAAGAATTGAGAAAGTATATGGTACTATCCTCAATAAACTTTAACAGACTATAAATGATTATGAAATATATATCCTAATATATGATAGGAGATCAAACACTCCCAGAAATCATCTTTTGGCTTTTATATATCCTCTGACTATATACAACTGAAAAAATAGGGTAGTAATGATTATCTACTACCCTATACAGGTACAAGAATCATTTTTTCGACTGAACACAGAACCATTAATTAACAACAATTTGGTTACTTGCCGTCAGCCACCAGTTTCCCAATATCATATATTCCCATGCATAAATGCCAAAATTTTCAATACAAATATTAGACGCCAGCATCTGGATTCAATGCCAAAAGCTGCAGATCTTCCGGTTCCGAGAACATAAGCAATGAGCATATAGTGCAGGTACACAAAGAGTAACTACCATAACAAGCTTAAGCAAAAATGTTTAGAAATGATTAACGAAAAACTATCTTCCGACGAGATCACATAACATACCAGATACATCTGTTTCCTTGACTTCGTTTGAAAAGGAACAGTTGTCGCACATTTCTGAAACATTCAACATTAGTACAATGTGAGTTTACTATTGCATGAGCAGCAGTGTACTTTAAAGGATATAAATTCAGATGACCATGAAATGCAACAAAATGATGAATACCATTACAATCTTGCAAGGGCTCCGCAAAATGCCCGAAAAAAGCACTTCGGCGGCATTCTGTTTTACTCTGCAATGAAAGAAGTACTGAAAGTTATGTTGACTGGAACAGAATTTGGACTTTACATGAGTGCATAAAGATAAGAACTGCTAAGAGGGCATTATGCACAATAGATACTTTAAATTTGATAAAGAAAAAAAGGTTCCTATGAAGTGAGAAATCAGATTATAAATCACACCTGACAATAACGAACTATGCCATAAAGATTCTCCAAACCACAATTCTCATAGAAGACCATCGAGCTCTGAGTGAGAAACATATTACAAAATAATAATAGGATATAATGAATGTATCCCATAACTTTTCAAACATATTTGTACCTGACTCCCGGACAAATAAATAAATAAATAAAATTTTTACCTGCCTCTGAGCATCGGCTGGCCTAAAGTACAGTAGACATTCTGAAGGAAGCCCATCTCGTCCGGCTCGGCCACTTTCCTGTAACCAGTCAAGTAAGAAAATAAAAAAAACCTATTTTAACCATTTATGATAAAAGCATATTTAGTGAAACACAACAAAGACCTGGTAGTATGTCTCCATTGATTTGCTGAGCGTGTGATGGATGACAAACCTGACTAAAAGGAATCATCATAAACATGACTAATATAAAACATGTTTATAACGTAAGAACAGCAAACTAAAAAATGATTCCTAACATATTATTTCTGCTTTAATAAGAGGCATCAAAGTCAGTTTTGGATAATCAAACACTAGAATGTAGCCCTTGAGATTGTTGATAACATGGCTTTCTAACGACAAGGGTTGTTTATCTTAAGATGGTAATGATAATTATGTAGGATGACATATTTACCAATTCTTCTATAAATCATTGTGGCATGTTAATGGGAAAAAACATGGCAAAGGTGGGGTGGTGACTCTTAATTTAATTTTGCGGGAGAAAAGGTTGTGCTGGAGGTCAGGCTGTAGAGTGGTTTAGTACATCTCTGATCTATATTGTTTTCTAATTAAACAGCAAAAATGTAAAACTTAAAGAGAGATTAACACCAAAAATAGAAAACGATAATAAGATGATTAGCTCGACTGAGTAAAGGTCAGTGGTCAATCATCATTTGAATTAACACCAACAACCAATACAAAAGTGAAATAACAGTTTAATGGCTCAATGCTTAAAATATCACATTAGAAACATCATTAGTTTCAAGAGCAACATCTTTCTTGAAAACAGAGAATAGTAATTGTAAACTAACCATCTGGTTTGTTAATTCCCATTCCAAAGGCTACCTGTAAGAAGGTTTTTAGTCTCAGCATTCGACATGGTAAGAGAAAGCATAAATTCAATCGAAGAACAGCGATACAAGTATACATACCGTACCAACAATCACCTGCAACTTGCCACTGCTCCACCTATATTAATTTAGTTTATAAGAGACCTCAGCAAGCCCAAAATATGATAGACTAATATAAAATTACAGTCAGCAGCTTCATTGTACTAAAAAAGACAACTTCAGTTGGCAAATGAGATGAGTTTTTGGTTTACAATGTGAATCTTCAGAAATCATTATAAACATTCAAAAAGAAGTAGAGTTAATAAGAAAGCATAGAAATATATGAAATAATGGAGAAAGAGGCATGTACTAGCATCTCAAATTAACAAAGTTTACCTCATATGAACCTTCTCACGAGAGTTTGCTTCCATATCTGCATGATAATAATCAGCAGATATTCCTTTCCCACGTAGCTCCATTGCAACCTAGATTTTGAAAAAAAATATGAAGGACATTGGTCTTTACAATATCTGGCATTTTAGTGGTTTTAGGTATCTTATAAACATGGTTTCTTAAAGCTATTCTTCGAATTGGACTAAAAAATCTTGACATTATTAAATATGACACAGTTGCCTACCTGTTCACACTCTTTTCGAGAGAAGCAATAAACTATCCCCGATTCATTGTCTGAATACGAATGTTGTATGAACTCGGCAATTTCATCAATAACCATTTTTCCAACAGATGGCTTTTCTCGTACCTACCGGAGAAGACCTTGTTTGAGAAATGAAATTATCAGCAGAAATAAAAGAATGTACAGAAGCTGAAGGCTCATACCATATAGAAAAGATTTGGCCTATTCACAGTGCTAACAAATTTCACACATTTTGGTATGCGAAGCATCTCCATCAGATCTAGTTGGACTTTCTTCGTTGCCGTAGCCTGTAACCAATCAACAAACAGAAGCATCATACATAATGATCCATAATAGATAAAAGTCACTAATCTGGGAAGGTTTCCACTTACTGTCAAAGCAATCAAAGGAATGCTAGGAAATTGTGTCTTCAAAATACCAAGATTCTTGTAATCTGGACGAAAATCATGTCCCCACTGACTACAACAGTGTGCCTCCTTGACAGACCATTCCAGATATCAAACACAAACCATACATCATTTTAAAAATATGAGCCTGTGGATATTAACACCCAAAGCCATGCTAATATATTTGCATGGTTGACTTTTAAGGTATCAACAGTGATGTTTGTCCTAAGAATTGATCAAATTATTGCAAAAAAAATGCACAAGACAAAGTAATGAACTCACGTCGATAGAAATCAGAGAGAGACGGCCAGCATTGTAACACTTTTCGAGTTTTGACATAAATCTCTTGCTCTTTGAAATCTTTTCTGGCGTGACATACAGTATTTTAAGCTCTCCTTCACCCTTCTCAAGAGCCTTGTATATAAATTTTTCATTGTCTTTACTGGTTGTTGAGGTTAACATGTATGCTGGGATGCCTAAAGCAGCCAAACCCATTACCTGAACTACCCATTGCGGTCAGAAACTTATAACATAACTGATTCGTATTACAAGAGAATTGGGTATTTAAGCACCTGGTCTTGAATAAGAGAAAGCAAAGGACTGACAATAAGAGCAACTCCATCACGCATGATAGCAGGAAGTTGGTAACAAAGGCTCTTACCGCCACCAGCAGCCATGATTACCAAAACGTCCCTTCCACTCATGATTGCATTTATTATCTGGCCATGTAAAATTGCCACATCTGAATTCATAAATATCATAACATATTGTAATTTCTAACTAAGACTACTTTTAGTATGTACCAACTATAAGCATTTATGCAGTTTGGTTCCAGCAATTAACAAGTTTTACTATGAAGATATCCAATTTATAGGGTATTATAGGGCCACGTTCAGTGGAGAACACGTTTTACTGTGAAAACACTGAGAAGTGAGAACCCTGTTGTTTTGCTGCTGAACAAAACAAATAACAAATATTTGCAAAACAGTTGTTCCGCACTTTTTGAAAAGTGCAGAACTGTTCTCCCTGTTCACACATACAAAATGTTCTCACCTGAATCACTGTCGGGTATTATATTGCTAAGGTTTATTTGTTAAATATAACAAGTTTTACTATGAAGATAAATTAGCACATTACACTAGTCCATCTTGAGTACAAGTTAATGCAGGAAAACAGACTGAAACAGAATGGACCTCTCGCTGATTTGCACGGTAAGAAGTTATCCCAAATACATTCAACCGAACATCATTTGCTCGAGAATCCCATTCAAATTCCCCAGACCAGTTCTCTGAAGTCCCAGTTGCGGCATCCTTAATTTCGCATGCCGATACTTCACAGCTTTCAAGCAACGCTTTCAGTTCAGACTTTCTATCATACAACTTCTCTTGCCGATCCAAAAAGACCTTTATCTGGTCTGCAAAAGTAACAAAATACTAATATACAATAAGACGCATTATTTCAACAAAGCTTAAATACTTCCATTACTCCGTTCACAGTCTTTCGTGTTATACTGACTCGCTACTTCTCAAATCATTTTAAAAACTCTCATAATATTCCAAAGTATTCAGTATTCACACATATTTATGGAAAAAATCATAATTCACGGAAACAACTTCTCCAAGCCGTATACTAACAATAACGTCTACGCACATTTTCCCCTGACCGACTGAGACACGTTAATCGTCGTAAACTAAACAAAAACTTGTTTCTACTTACAAACACATACACATTACACAACAGCACTCATTAAAGCGAAAAATTACCAGAAAACAACAATCACATCTCCATAACCTATCACATATTCACACTATACAATCAATTGATTATTGAAACCGCGACAACCGACACTACTCGTATTTTCAAGAGATAATCAAGAAATCACTATCTACTAATCAATTGATTCTAGACGAACACAATGACAGTGAGACAGATAATCAAATTAAATAATATAATTTAAAAAATTAAAATTATATTATATATATATATTGAAACTGTGCGTGTGTGTGTGTTTAAGTACCTTGAACGTCTTGAAGCTCGGCCTCAACGGTCAGAAGCTCTTGTAAAATTTCTTCGGTGTCTACCATTTGTATTTTCAAGCCCTTGAGCTTTTGATTAATAAAATGTTTTGAGCATTTTATAGATTAGTTTTAGGGCCTTGTTTGGATTAGTTGGGCCGGATCGATAAACCCGGTGAAGTTCGATTCATAATCACGACCACAAGCCCAAGACCAATAATAGATACTGTATATACACGAGCCCAATTAGTTTTTTCTTTTTTTCTTTTTTTATTTTAGGAAGAGCCCAATTAGTTTTCAATATCGTTATCGAAAATTTATTGAAGGTGTATATATTATAATAAAAAGATGTTCATTCTTTCAAAAATAAAAAAAATAAAAAGATGTTCATGTATATTAGAAAATGACGTGAATTAAATTTTGACAACTAATATTCTGGAACAAATTTTAAATATTTCTCTCGAAAAAAATAATTTTTAAAATTTTAATATATCATTTTAATACCTGTCCCAACTTAGGACCATGCTTTTTATCGCATACTTCCTCTAATCCATTATACAATCCATTATACAGAGCATGTGACTTTTTACACACAATTTTAGGTGCTTTGACCACATAGCAAATATTAATATTTTTATTTTCTGAATAAAAATATAACATAAATATTTTTATTCAGAAAAGAAAATTTTAAAAATACTGATTTTAAATATATGATCAAACCCGCTAAGATACGTGTAAAAAGTCAAACCCTCGTATAATTAACTATAGGTACTAGGTAGTACTCTCTTTTTAGAACAATCAAGCTTACATGTACAAATGAGCACCTATAATATGGGACGACCACTAGTATCTCGTCACAAATTCACCACAAACCTGAGACGACGACTAGTATCTCATAACAAATTCACGCATCCCATCTATATAATGGAGGAGTATATATACAAAGACGCATAAACTAAACAAAATCTTCCCACTGAAGTTCTATTCCCAGTGGAATGGTATACTTAATGAGGGAATAGTGAATACTTAATGAAAACTGTTGCCATGGAAGAACCAAAGACCCAAACTTTACACCACTAAACGACAATAAAAACAATAATAGCCATAAAACTTCCTGGCGCGAACTTTAGACTACAGAAGAATCTACCTCATTATCCAACTTCTCCATCTTTCCGTGAACCAGGTATCCCTACAGAAGATATGGTCAACATTTAGAAAAAACATCAGTAAAGAATATTAGGCCGAGAATTAAGTATCCATTAACAGCTATCTAATGATACTTAATAGTAATGCCCTGAAGCTTCTGCACAACTGTTAATCTGTGCTTATGCAGCTCCAATTTACCTATGCCTTTTATCAAAGCATGAGAGCTAGCTTAATTAAACAAATTCATTCTCTCTCTCTTACAAGTGTAATGTGCCTGGCCAACAAGGTGTTGGTGTGGTGGTAGTGCTCTTGTACCCCCTTGCGGGAGGTCGGGAGTTCGACTCCCCACGTGTGCGTGTGTAATCAATTAGCAAAAAAAAAAAAAAAGTGTAATGTGCCTGAACAGCAGCACTTGCTCATTTGCCTCATTAGTGTGGTAGTTCTAGACTATGATACATGACACCGCTCGCAAGAAGTTGATGAAGTTAAATTTTCAGTATATTCTACACGGACTAAAATAAAGCAATCTTTAAGTATTAATACTCTCGTGCATCAAAAAGAGGGACTTAATAACTGAAGCCATAAACTACTTCTATACCTTAAGTGAAATTTTAAAAATTAAAGAAAAGCTGTTAACAACTTCTATACCTCAGTAAAAACAAATGATCATTGTAAAATAACAGTGAACATAGACATTGATTGATATAGCAATAAAACGAATCAAACAAATGAATATCGTGTAAACCTTAGAAGTAACAACATATTTTTGGGAAAACTTGAACTGCCTGATGCTCCAGGACAGGAATGCATGAAGTGAGAGACCATATAGCTTGTAAAAGATTAAAAAGGACTTCCAAGTTCCAACATTCATCCACGATGAAATACAAAATATGAAAAACTAAGCAAGAAATCGAACATTTTCAAAACTAGGAGAAATGACACCCAAGAAGTGCAAAAAGAAATAAAATTGAGCCATGGTATTGATCAGCCATACAAATTTTGTGTTATCGTAAGGGAACAAAGAATAATGGTCCAAGTGCACTCAAAATGAAGATCATAGACCTCACAAAAAAAAATGAGGATCATAGGCTAATAGGATACACAGATATTTATTGGAGATGTTCTTTATCTGATAGCAAAAATACATCTGGATATGTGTTCTTGATGGGAACAAATGCTATCTCTTGCTCATGCAAAAAACAGAACAGAAACAAAATGTCCCTATCATTGGCATAAGATATATATGTTTTAGCAGCATCATGTGAAGTGGTCTGGCTGAAATGAATTTTTCGATTCAGAGCAAATTCAGAATGATCCAACTATCATTTACGGTGACAATTTAGCCCTAACAATGACATAAAACCCAGTCTTTCACAGTCGGACTAAGCATTAAACTTCATTATCATTTCACTCGGGACTCGGTACAAGAAGATAAATTCACTTGAATTTTGTCGGTACAAATGATCCAGTTGCAGACATATTCATCTCAAGCGCGACATTCACATATTTCAGAGATTAACTATGATCCCAAATTGAGAGAGGATATTAAAGATATTTGTATTTCTTATGAACAAAGAATCCAGAATTTTCTTGTGGTAGATAAATCAAGTGCAGGAATCATATTAAATAATATGCAATCATGGGTCTTCTATATTATTCATGTATCAGTTAATGATAGATGCTCCTAGGACAAGTCCAGATTTGATTTCTCTATCAATATAATAGCTGTAATTCCAGCACATGTACGCAAGTAAAATTTATAAATCAGATGTCAGAAAACTTCTCTTGCCCTAATTTATCAAGTTCTGTAACCAATAATACATGTGATCTTTGAAAATACAACACACCACGTAAATGTACATCATATTACCAAGCATAAAACTCTAGTATAACAAAAATATCTTTGCAAAAATTAGAAGAACAGTCCTATGCTCCAGGAAAGAACATAAAGGGTCAGAGATCATCTAGCCAGAAAGGGATTAAAATGAACTATATAAGCCTCCACAATGAACTATAAAACATGAAAAACTAAGCAAGAAACCTTTAAGTAAGGAGAAAACGTAAGTATGTGGCCAAGAAACTACAAGAGGAAAAAGTCTTGGCCGCAATAATGATCCAGCATACGCAGGTGAAACACTGAACCTATGTTACAAATTCATATTTATACATGCTTGTGTTTGTTTATAGTGCTTATCAAATATATTTTTCAAAATACCTACTAGTCAACTAAAATATGATGAGCACAGACGATTGATGTTCAAGCTAATGTGATTTCAAAATCACTAAGTTGCACCAAAATATAACAACACAATGACTGCCAAAGAATCACACAACTACAGTCCACACAAATGGCAGAACATATTTTACCTTTTCTTTTGTTGTTTCTCTTCTTTCTTGTCTTCTGATGGCTTCTGCAGCTGCTCATTCACAGTCAGTTGTAGGAGACCCTCATTCTCAGTCAGTTGTACGAGACCCTCATTCTTGGTCAGTTGCAAGAGACTCTCTCTGTATAGTTTTGAACCAAACCTGCTTGGAATACCACGAATCCTAACATTTTTCACTACCTTCCTTTCAGGTTCATACCACACAAGTTTTGTGGTGCTTCGACAGTCTGTGTTACCCACGTTCAATAATACCTCCTTGCCATCCTTGGAAAAAGCAACAAGTTTAATATACTCAAAAGATCCAAGCGCACATTGCTCTACAGAAAATGCTTTGTACCAAGGACTTTCCTCCCCAGAATTATTTTTCAACCACACATCCATACCAGATTCCGCATGCTTATTAAAGATGCAAAGGGATCCTCTAGTAGGAACAACAGAAAAACACTCATTGGGAACAAGAAATGGTAGCACAGGGAATGGGATCTCCATATATTGTCCAATCCCGAGATCAAAACTAACAATAATCCTATGATACAAACCATGTGAAACCTTATTCCCCAACCAATACAAAGCTCCACTCGTAAACAAGCCCAATTGAGTTACAAGACAAACATTACTAGGAACATTCTGAATCTCCGTCCAATTATCAGATCTCAAGCTGTAGACCGCAACCACTATGCCATGAAACGAATTCGGATTATCCTGTGTAAACTGCGCAACCCTCACAATCTTGTAATCATCATTGACATGATCATAACCAAACCCGAATCGGGTAACCAGAGCCGCCTCAAACCACTCCCCAATCTCACCCACCATGCTAGGCACCTTCCTAAACTTCCTAGTTGCTGGATTCACTACCACAAACTCCTTAACACCATTCTTGCAAAAGCAAGCTAAGCAATTCGCCGCCCCTACAAACCCCGCATTCCACAAAACCGCCTTAAGCGGCTCATCAATTTCCACAACATCCTCATCCTCATCACCATACAACGACTCGAGATCGGTCAAACAATACTGACCTCGAGTAACAACTTCACCATCACCATCAGTAGGGTTCCACTCAATATCATTGATAATTACTCCATCACCCTCAGGGTTACATTCAATAGCATTGGCATGATGTTTCTTGATAAACGCAGCGCTATCGATAAGTGAACACCAATCTTTCGACACGCATCGACAACAAAGAAGATGCTTAACAGGAAGGCGACAGAGTATTTCATCAATTAGTGGAAGTGCCATTTCAGGACCAAATTAGAAAGCTAGGGTTTACTAAATATGGACTTTGATAACTACTGCAACTGTGTTCTAAATCCTCCCATTTAATCCTTTTATACAACAAAATCTTACATAAATCCTGAATTTACGGATAAACAAATTAGTTACGATTTCTGATTAATTCTCGGGGTGAGTCAGAGTCGCAACTTGTTTAATGGAGTATATAGATAGTTTCGGTCTTTTTTTTTTTGAAACGTAAAGTTTCGGTCTGAAATAAAGGTTATAAACTGGAATAAGCACTTATATTTCCGATCTAAAATTATAATAAAAATATTACTTTGATATTATATTGAAATTAAATCACAAAATGTTACTCACTCAGTCCCGTGGGATTGTTAACGTACACTGTTTGCACGCATTTTGAGGCTCTTATAAAATATAGCAATATAATATTTTTTAAATTTATTTTTTTTCTGAATAAAAGTTTAGACATCAAACTTTTATTCAGAATATTTTTTATAAAAAAAACATCATGGAACTATATTTTATTGAGGCCTTAAAAAGCGTGCCAAAAAGTGATGTTAACAATCCAATGGGACGGAGGGAGTATTTCAAAATTACTCATTCCCACAAGGTTGTTAACTTAGGCTTGACATGCTATAGTTAATATCTTGTTTTTAATTTCTTTTTTTCAAATAAAGATATGAATTTTTTTTATTGAACTCTAATTTATATTCACCTTAAAATATGTGTTACGCAGTGTAAAAAATTATTGACAAATGTACGAAACAGAATGATTATTTAATTTCTTTGACAAATAACTCTAATAAGTAATATATTTCATTATAATAATTTTAGAACTCATTCATTATTATTATCAGCAAAGGTGAACATTCATCAAAACAAACCAGTGTGATGAATGCCAACAGCAAGTAGCAAGATCATTTCATTCGACAGCAGCAAAGGATCAATATACAGTTGATGGAGAAGCATTCATATGAAAGACTAATGTCACTAATATATGCAAAAAGATGGAGGCCACTCTTGACGGTGCATAAATAGAAAAGGGAAGGAGATTACATATCTGTGTACCCAACATTTGGAGGATATGTCCTACAAATCCCATCTTCCCGTAGGAAACATAACCACCATATTTTGTTCAAATTCTCCGCAAGTGCGAAATCTCTCAAAACTTATAGAGCAAGTACTAGGGCGGTATATAAGCAACTCATAAAGCTATCAAAGACAAAAAACATGGTTTCATCATATGTATTATGTCCAAGTGTTTGGTATTTCTATCATAAGTCCCTCACTCCACTTATCATAATATATGGCATAATAGAAAAAGGAAAAGAAAAGCAAAAGAAGTATTGTAAACACGGGCCTTCTCCAGGCATTCCACAAGCATGTTGTTAAAACCATCTCGAAGATAAACCAATTTGGAACATGCAACAACAAACTCATTCAAGAAATCCGGTAATTATTATATTTATTGGCCCGAATGATTTCAACTCAGATTACATTTTAAGGTTCTGAAATCAGAAGATGGGAAGATTATTCTGAATTGCTTGGGGGCTTTTCTTTTGGATGCTTGGCAGAATAGTGATCATTGAGTTGGTTCTGATTTGCCAGTTGCGCCTGAAATTACAAAAAAAAAAACAAAAATTTATAAAACTTATAATTTAGAGGACAACCGGGGAAGATAATAGGGAAGAATGAATCATGTGTAGATCAACATTTGATCTCTTGCCACAAATACCTGCCCTATAAACTAGATAGTAACTTCAAAAGTGAGATGCCGCAAGGGACCCTCCTTCGAAAACGATTTATGATAAAAAAGAAATTCAAAGTGAAGAGGTAAAATCTTAGAAGCATCCCTCTGTCACTTTTCAAGTTTCTTTAAAAGTCATCCAGTCATTTCCAAAGTGCAAAACAGCTTACAATACACAGCCAAAGAGGTTGCAAGCCTATTGAAGCACTCTCAGCCCAGAATGAGCTTCAAGCCTTCAACTGGCATGTTCCTAATAACCAGAAAATATGATTTTTACCTTCACCAAAACGTCCTAGCATGTTCAAAGAACTTCAATAAGTATATATCATAGAGTCCCACAACACCCAAACCCACCCAACTTACCATTAGTCATATATGACCAAAGACATTATTTAATTATCCAACATCAATAATCTATTCATAATAATAATAAATTTAGTTTTACAATGGTGTTACTTGGTTGTGTTTATTGTATTATTGGAGACTTATTACTTGGTTTATTGTATTATCGGAGACTTACTACTTCTTTTACTTATAATAGTGAAAATTCTGCAGATGCAACTTGCGAGGGCATCAAGGTGTAGGGGTTGCTGCATTCAATTTCATGAGCACAAGCCTCAGGCGTGTGTGCACAAGTTTGGTGAGGCACTCATCTCAGTTCAAAGATACGTGCAACAAGAGTGGCAACAGATATTAGGACTCAATAAAGTAAAAATAACTTTCCACACAACAAGAAAAAAACTACTCCTATATAAGATTCCCCGAATCACACATATTCCTATATCTCAATAACCCTTTGAAGGTGCCAAGGTGCAAGGTCTATAAGGCATTAACCTCTTAGTGAATGAGTGCCTAGAACAACGAGTGCTAATACAAGTTAAAATGCTAGAACCCGGTCGTATAGTTGCATGAAGTCATACGAATACGAAAGGGGGAGGGGAGGGGTGAGAATGGAGTGAAAAATGTATGGTAACATTGACATTGTTACATATTGCATTCATACTTCATAGTCCATTCTATTCACACATTATATTTGGGCTTGATCAAACCAGTTCTACAATAATCCAAAATTCTTTTCCTTCATTCACAAAGTTTATCATCAAAATTTTGAACTCCCTCATTTTCTTCACTCTTCCCTCTTTGATCTTTCTCTTCTACCTTCGATTCTCTACCACCACAAACTCATTGTATAACTACGACATTCCATTCCTTCCTACCATTGATATGGGATCAGGCATCGAACAATAGCAAGCAAGACTACAGGATCAAAGGAACTACTTAACATTACTACCACCAAAACTATATATTCTCATCACAGATTAATCAACCGAAACATTAACAATCTACACCGTACTTGTACCTTATCCCATCCTTGTCGTTTAACATAACATAATCTTCGTTTTCTGTCAAAATTCCAATCTTTTTTCGAACAATTCTTCCTACTATCAGAATCATTACTTCTTTCATGTTTCTGAATTCTTTAAAGCTCAAACTTAACCTCAAAGTTCAAACACATAAATCAAAATCAAAATCAAAACTTTGGCACACAAATCAAGAAAACAAAACCACCCAAATTCATATAATAACCATACACAAAATCAGGACCCAAATCAAGAAATCAAGAAAAAACACACACACATAATCTATATAAAACAGAGGGAGGAGAGAGAGAGAGAGAGAGAGAGAGAGTACTTTACAAATAGAACAGGTGACTTTGAGGGCAACAGCACGATGTTCAAATTGAGAGCCTTTTGATTTCTGATTCTTCTCTGCGTTCTTTTTCTGGGCTTCTATCTTTTGTTTTCCCCTTGTCATCCTCTCTCTCAAATCTCTCTCTCTCTCTCTCTCTCTCGCTCTCGTTTGGCTTGAGTCAAATTGTTTAACTACTATGCGTGGGCGTGTGTTGGCCCGACTTGGAACATAGGCCGGTCTCTTCGGGAATAGGGATTAATATCATCAGGATACGATTATACGAATCCTAAAAAGAAAAATTAAACCATAGTTAAAACGGTTTTTCTATGGTGTGCCCAAGGGCACACACTAAGCACTAATTTTTATGAGTTTGGTGCATTCTTATTGGTCATGTAATCATAAATATGGATGACCCCCCTTGCATTTACACCAACTCCACCAATCAAAATCCACTAAACTCATCAAATTTAGTGCTTAATGTGTGCCCTTGGGCACACACTAGAAAGACCCTAGTTAAAAATTGAAAACCGGTTATTCTATCGATTTCTGATTTATTTGTTGCAAATTTTATGAATAAATCAGAATTTTTAGTCAAAACGAAATGCAATAAATAAATTACTGAAAGTTTTAAAAAAACAAATTATTTTTTTAATAAAATCAGGAATTTTTAATAAATCAAAATTTTTCAAACACTGACTAATAACTTATAATAGAAATTTAAATTAATTAATTCACCTATATGTTAATATCTTTGATCAATCAAGAATCATCACCAACTAATTTTAATAAATATTAATCATATTTTTAAAATTTGATCTTAGTTTTAGCTTTCGAAATTATATGAACTTTTCATAATGCAGTATACATTTCGGACAGATTCAATTAAAAGTAGTACTAGGTGTAAATAATTATACACAGAAAATTTATACATAATGACATATCAATTGATGTGAAATATTTTAATTAGGTTTGTTGATGTGAATACTTATTGGTATATCTTAATATAAATTATTTTAAAATAAATAAATAATTTTTCATACAGCTCTTCTTAAACCACAACGCAAATATTATCATGTACGTGCCTTAGCTTGGACATTCTAAATACCAAGTAATGAAGTAACGTCGTTAATTCATTATACTCCTTTCTGGGTATTTCTCAAAGCAATAAGTTAGCCCTTATGAAAACCAACAACTTTTCGGAGAGATGTGAACATATGACATTTTGCTTTCAACTCTCTAGGTTTGCGTTCGCACAGTATAAAAGGTGACAAGTGTGGACATTGCTGTGTACAAAAGAGAGAATTATAAACACATGAATTAAGATAATCAGCATCTAATCTGCTTTGTATAACTCATTTTTGCAAGTTAATTTGGCCACAACATCATACTGCAGGTTAACACAAACTTAGCGGGGGAAAAAAAAGAAGAAGAAGAAACCAACATCCTACTACAGATATGTATAAATTCTTTGTTTGATACTAGAAGAATTAATCGGAAATCAGAAATACATGCAGAATCTTACTACAGATAGTTGCATCAATTGCTTGTACGTATAAATGTAGTCAGTAAATTAACAAAATGCATGTTCGGTTTTCACAGTTTAGACTGCAGAAATACTCTGACCACCTGCCAAACAAGAAAAAATTGCCACTTTGTTGGCTTGCATCAGAGTTGCTTGCTTTGCAAACACAAACTACAGATAATACAACCCCCAGTTTGCAAAATGAGACTCAGCAACACATTTGTATTGTTTGATTCAATAGTCATATAAAAACGAACATGCTGGTCAGGGACGGATCTAGGAATTTGGTTATGTGGGGGCAAAAAACACACCAAAAAAAAAATCGCTAATTTTCTTTTAACCAAAAATGGTTTGAGTTGATTAATGAGTTAAATATACGAATTTATGATAAGAAATTCACAAAATATGGAGAGAAGTAGTGATATTAGCCCAGCCTTATGGGCTGTGAGAGTCTGATACAAGCAAATATTAGGACTGAAGAGGCTGAGACACAAGACTGGGCAAAAAAGAAAACAAATGTAGTAAAGAATGGGCAAGAAAAAATCAAATGAAACTGGGAGGAGTCGAACTTGAACCACATCCAGAAAAGACACACATCTAAACCAAGGGGGCAAAGCCATACTTCATTAATTTTACATAATAGAACTAGTAAACCATTCACGAGCTACTGGGGGCAAGTACCCCCACTGCCCCCAGTGTGGCTCCGTCCCTGATGCTGGTAGCATCACAACTCAACTCAACTCAACTCAATGCCGCTATAAACTTGCTAGTTGGACGAAAACCTGGAGATTGAGGGAAGCACGCATGTCGTCATGTCAACAGTAAAGAGTCTAATTTATATCCAGTTAAAAATATGAGCAGGATGCAGCAGTATTCACTATACAAAAAAGAAAATTTCAAAGTCGAGAAAAGAAGGAAGAAAGGGGGAGGGATAAACTGAGGAGCACTTGAAATCAAAACAGCATAATAAATTAGGGAATGCAGGATAGAATAACCTGCATCAGTCATGCTTGATCATCTTAATTTCCCTTACTTCCATGGTCATATTTGGGAAGAGGGTAGGCACACATATTTGTGTCTCGAAGGTCTCAATGTTCTTGCTCTCATCACGCAAGGAGGCTGTGAAAGTAACGTGGTAAAGAGTACCCTCCTCTGAATCAAGTTTAATTGCCTTGACAACTTTCAGTGAGGAAATGTCATGAACTGCCTCTCTTTTTATTTTTACCTGTGTGTGCGCACGAGAGTGTATGCAGTGTAACTGATTAGATATTAATAATTATAAATATTAAATTATTAATTAAAACAAAGATAAATAATAGGAGACGGACCTCGTCTATGTTATACATGATAAGAGCATACTGGGAGAGAAAAGGGGCCAGATCTACCAAAGCTTTCTACATTGCAGAAATTCAATATACATAAATCATACGAGTGAGTATAACAAGCACTAGCGCGCACATAGGATAGCGAAGGCATGGCTAATAGGAATATGGAAACATACAGCAGGGAAAGTTTTGATGACGGGCTGTTGAGCAATATCAAGGGGCGGATCTTGTTTAGACTTTTCACCATTGTCATGAGACTGAGAGCATTTGAGCTTAACAGGCTTAATCTCTATCTTCCGATATTGGCGAAAAATCTCCGTTATTGTTGTTTTAAAAACTGTAGCATCCCCGAGAGGTGACAGGGCTTCAAATGTGATATGATTTACCCAATACCCACCTTGCTCTGTCACTATCTTAAGCAGCTTGACTTGGCTGAATTGTGTATGCTGTATGCATAAAAGAATTAATCGGAAATCTGAAATACATGCACATAGTTGCATCAATCGCTTGTATGTATAAATAATTAGTTAAATAACAAATACCAAAAAAATTAATCGAAAATCTGAAACACATGCAGATAGTTGCATCAATCGCTTGTATGTATAAATAATTAGTTAAATAACAAATACCAAAAAAATTAATCGGAAATCTGAAACACATGCAGATAGTTGCATCAATCACTTGTACGTATAAATCGTTAGTTAAATAACAAATACCACAAGAATTAATCGGAAATCTGAAATACACACAGAATGTTGCATCAATCGCTTGTCGAGAGCCCGAGAAACAAACCTCCTTGATATTATAGAGGTGAATAGCCAGCTCCGTAAGACAAACATATTCATCCATATATATGGGATACAATTTCTTGTTTTTCGACGCATCGTAGATTTTCTTCATAGGTACACCAGCGACAAACTAGAATTTCAATACAGATACAATGAATTATACAACACAAAACATGAACAGAAACACAAAAGATTAAAGATACGATGATTGAGGAACTCTTACGTGTACTCGCCTTCCCTTCCTCATGGCGCCTGGTCCGAGGTTGTCTGATCGAATATACAACCCACGACAATCATTCTTTATGCGAATCCACCCCTTCTTTGCACACCTCTTCTTCATTTTGGCCTTCAAATAAGACGTATAGGAAACCCTAATTTCACAGGACAATTATAAATTTTCATTTAGGAAAAAATGAAAAATAATTATAAAATTAAATTTTGAAAAATATATTAAAATAAATGTTGAGTAGAAAAAGATGTATAAACGTGATGAGAGTGTGACAACTTTTGATAAAGTAGCGACAGATCGTTACAAATCACAACAATATATACAGAATAAAGCATCAGGTTCGAAACAATTAAATTAAATTAATTTTTTCCTGATTGTGTCTTCCCATTTTTCCTCACCCGTGCATTTCCTGTTTCATACCGGGAATAATCAACATCTAATTTGCCTCATATTGTTAGGAATAAAATACGATCTTGATAGGCCAGACTTGCACGAGACTCGGAGTCAATGTTTTAAAGATATATGTTCATGATCCATTTTCGATCAAGATATTGGTTTTCGAGTGAAGGAGGATGTTAGAATACAATATGATCCTGGTAAGTACTCCTCCTCTATTAAAATAATACGGTAGAGAGAATGTTAGAATACAATATGATTCTGGTAAACACTCCTCCTCTATTAAAGAAATACGGTAATACATTGCGATATATCAAATACATTTTTCGTTGTTGCTAATGCAATGTTTAGGACGATCACGATCATCATCCCCCTTCACACAAGCATAGACCACTGAAGCTAGCTGTGATCAAATTTTGCAGAAACTGGATTCCCTGTTTCTGCAATGTCTCTGAAGCTAGTGAGTGGTCTAATACAGGGCCTAATTTTAGGGCCTAAAATCATCACTCAAGGATGGACCGGTCCTGCCTCGAATTTGGACCAACAAGTAGTCGTTATGGTACCTTCTTTGGTATTTTTGCGATAATAAGCAACATTTGATCGAGATTAGGTAAAACGTTATGGATATTTTTAAGTAATGCAAAACTATAATAAATCTTTTGGCAAGAATATATAAAGACACACATAGCACAAGTAATATTCTTGACTTTGCAATGGTCCCTGATTTGAAAAAACTACTAAAAGACAGGCCAGGTGGGGGCTGAATTGTGCAACATTGGTACTCAACTAACCACAACTTTGTTATTCTAATTTGCCCACCATCCCCTTATTTCGTCACTCCTATTATATTATCCATTAGACTATATCATAGCAATTTGTTCTAATATCTTGGAGTCAAATGAGTTACCAAAGGAGTCTGTTTATGTTTCAGTCCTGACATATGTATGTTAGTAGTATACGTTTAGCGGAAAAAAAATGTTGAACAACTTAATCCTAAATTTTTGATGTATGTATAGGGGTGTTACAACATCATTCAGTGAAAAATTAGTTTTTTAGAATTTTTCTCGTTCAACGCTTTTTTCCTCCTCTAGACATATGCTATCTTTTATATGTCCTAGACCAAGTGTGTCTGTTTAATAGTTTTCACATATTTTAGTTGACAGGAGGATAATTACTATTTGGGAAAGTTCTATTTGATTGAAAAAACTCGAACATATTTGATTGAAAAAACTCGAATATGAAATTGTGAGAGTAGGCATACAGACTTCGGTCCGGTTCTTTACAAGAGCGATACAGATTTAAGTGGATGACCATAATTACGGAATCTCGTGTTAATCATCACCGTCTGGAATTAGTCGAGACACGTGAAAACTTGTCCGAACATCTCAATATGTAGTGATTTAAACAGAGGGAAAAAAATTATTATTGGCACAATATTAGTTTGAAGCCAATAAGAATGGATTGTTGACAAGTAACTAATATGACAAATGAAGAAACAAAATATATTAGCCAATGAAAGATTAGAACAGATTACTGAGTTTAGTAGAGTGGTTGGAGCAGTTAGAGAAAGAAATGTCATCTATCAATACATATCTTTGACATAAAAAACTAATCTTGCATTAGTGTAATAATCACACATCATGGTCAGTTGGTCACTCTCCTATAAATATATTCTGTGCACACATTTATTCTTTCTCAACCAATCTCCTCTGTAGCCAAACATGAAAGAATCAAAGCCCTGGAAGCCCTTTACAGCAAACTGCTGTTCAGCTGAGGATCACACAATTTTTCGCAATTTTAGCAGGTGCAGGACTTCGCGGTCTGATTTTTCTAAAAATGTTGCTCCAATGCCATCTTTTCGCTTGATTTCTGTTTCAGATATAAGTCGGACTTCTTCTAGTCGGATTAATGAGGATTTGATGCAGACTTTTGGCCAGGATTTGTTTGATTTTCAGTTGACTGAGTTGAGGGCTATAACACAGAATTTTTCGAGCAGTTTTTTGTTGGGGGAAGGGGGGTTCGGGACAGTTCATAAGGGTTATGTGGATGAAAATATGAGGGCAGGATTGAAGGCTCAAGCTGTTGCTGTTAAGCTTCTTGATATCGAAGGACTTCAAGGTCACAGAGAATGGCTTGTAAGTTCAATTACGCGTTTTTTTCTAATAATGTAGCATTTCATCAGAACTATTTTCACCATGCATGTTGTTGTTCTTCCTCATTAGTAGTATGCATGTTTTGATATACTAATCTAACCAAATTATGTCTCACTCGAAAGTAAAATTTGAATTCTCCGTAATAACTCAGACCCTAAAAGTCAGCTATGAATGTATCTGCGCTTCTGGTAAAATTGCATATGGGCTATACAAAGGGATTGTGATTGTGGAATTTGATCATTACTAAGATGCCCTACTTGAGAATTATATAGATATACTTTCACATAATGCCCGGTAGCTATGGGAGAATATGTTTGGTTTATGTAGCTGGTGTACTAACCATTACTTTATGTATCTATCAGTAGCCTAACTAAAGCTCAACAAGACTAGCTAGTAAAATAATTTTGAAACATTATATAATCAAGTATGCCGTTTGATTAATTAGATGAAATGTCAACTAAGTCAACCCAATTGCAAAATAGTCAATACAAATTATTAACGGTGAAGTAAGACCAAGCTCATGAGCTCATCGGGGCAGAACAAGTTGATAAGATCCCTTTTTTATGTGGTGATGCTGGGGCAAAAAAAGAAATTGCAAGATATGTGTACAGAATGACTGAATATTTTAAATTAATGTGCTATTTTAACAACAGAAGAATTAATGAAATTGTTTTGTTACAGGCGGAGGTGATATTTCTGGGGCAGCTCAGGCACCCGAACTTGGTTAAACTGATTGGATATTGCTGTGAAGATGAGGAACGACTTCTTGTATACGAGTTCATGCCTCGTGGAAGCCTGGAGAATCATTTGTTCAAGAGTATGCATATATGTTTTTGCTTGTTCAATATGTAGTAGTAGTTAAATAGATGTTGAGAGTTTCAGGAGCCTTCATACATAGTGTACGCGAATATTTGATGTTAATGGGAAAAAACGGTGCAGGGATATCTGTTTCATTGCCATGGGGAACAAGATTGAAGATTAGCATTGGAGCTGCCAAAGGCCTGGCTTTCTTGCATGGTGCTGAGAAGCCTGTCATTTACCGCGACTTCAAAACCTCAAATATCCTCCTTGATTCTGTAAGTTTGTCTGTGTAACATCTCTTAGATGATGAAACATGTGTGCTTAGGCCTTAGGGTGGATATTTTGTCAATGTACGTAGGAGTTCAATGCAAAATTGTCGGATTTTGGACTTGCAACAATGGGACCGGAAGGATCAGAGACGCATGTGACTACTCGCGTAATGGGGACTTATGGATATGCAGCTCCTGAATATGTTAGCACAGGTAACTATCATAAGCAGGGGTGGATCTAGCAAGGAGCACAGGGAACACGTGTCCCCCCTAAATTATTTTTTTTTACATTTTTCACCATTCTAAATTTTACAAAATTGAACTAAACTACATTGTTATGAGACTAATTTATATTCAAATATATCATTCTGCCATTGATTATGCAGGACACTTGACTACAAAGAGTGATATTTATAGCTTCGGAGTTGTCCTGCTTGAATTACTAACTGGACGACGAGCCATGGATAAAACTAGAGCGAAAACAGAGCAAAACCTTGTCGAATGGTCAAAGCCTTACTTAACTAGTAGCCGGAGGCTACGCTACATCATAGATCCTCGACTTCTAGGACAATATTCAGTTAAAGGAGCAAAAGAAATGGCAAATTTGGCGCTACATTGTGTGAGTCTGAACCCGAAAGATAGGCCAAAAATGCCTCAAATCATCGAAACACTTGAAGCAGTGCAGCCACTGAGAGACATGGCTGTGACTTGCGGCCACTGGCCAGTTTCTCCGAAAACAGGACGGAATGTTAGCAATGGAAATAATTCAATGAAGAAGAAAGAGTCTCCAGTTTTCGTCAATCGCAGGGCATAATATGTAATTATAAAGTACTGATGAAGATGTAAAATAATGTAACTAATGTTGCCTGTGTAAATTATAATCTGTATACATATGATCTGCTCTTATCTGCAGATTCTGTTAAACTCTAAGCTCCTTTGAAAGTTTACATATCTTGTAAAAGTTGAGTCTATTTTCACCGAATTTTTCTCTTCAGAGTTAAGGGTCTTCACGGAAACCTGCTCTCTATGTGTCAGAGGCAAATCTACGCACATCTTATACTTCATACTCTGCTTTCGAGTGGGACGGAACGAGTAAATCTGATATACTAACAACTCAAATACATGACAACTTTTTTTTTTTAGTTAAATTTATTAAAATCACTGAAAAAACTAAACCATTATGATCTTGGACTGGTAGGTCACAGAAACCTAAACCAATTCAACCCCTGCACTCAGCAACAAATATATTGAATGAAGCTAGCCAACCAACATATCAGAAAGATTAAAAACTAATGCAGATTTATATGTTTAATTCCTTCTGGAGAGGCTATGGTAACGAATCCATCGACTGGTTAAGCGACAAGTCCATCATTATCTCAGATATTAAATATGTCGCGACAACTTTATTAATTATTGTAAGAATATCAGTAGAATACTTAAGGAGAGTAATTACTACACTTTTAGCACAATATATCAGAAGAACAAGAGCCCGAGAAGCGGTACAGACTGTGATGTCTGCTTCTGATTCCTTTGCTCAAACATGGAATGACATAAGTACACTTAGAGTGACTCTGTACAAGTTTTTCTTCCTCAAATTATGTTCCTGGATGATCTATGAAGACAAACTGTAAGTTTGGATGACTAATATGTTAATACAACAGTTCAGATCTTCGGTTCTTTTCAAAATGATCATATGCTGATCGCGTTCTTAGAAACAAAAGAGCACTTGATGCTAGGCCTAAAACTGAGACACATCCCCACCACACGAAAGTTAAGAAATAGCATTTTCTTCCCATGCAAACCAATGAGTTGGGCATCATTTCAATGTCAGGACTTGCATTGGCATCGTAAACAAGGGCAGAGAGAAGACCGTATAGAAGTGAGCCAATAGGGATATTGGTTATAAGAATGTTGTGGTTGACACCAACACTGCTAGGTCCGAAAAGCTCAGAGGTTACTGAAACAGCAGCTGCAAATATGAACCCGGAGCTCAGCCCAATAATTGCTGTGCCTGCCTGCAATGCTACTTCACTGCCAGATGCCGCGAGTAAGAAGAAGGCAATTGGCGTTGGCAAAAGCGCTATGGCTAACCATCCAGTCCTGGCAAAATAAAATTTCCTGCAAATGTGACAATGTTGAGTTAGTAACTTAAAACTTGCAAACACTTATGTAAACTAAAACGCGAAATTGTAAAAGGGAACTGGTGTACTAACGTTCGGATGATATCTGGAGTTGCAGAAAGTAAGCGGCCAAAGAAGGAGAAAGCTGAATAGATTGTGATAAGGGTTGAGGTTGTGGAACTTAGTCCAAGTGACTGCGCTATCTGTCCTAAATTGTTGGTATACACTAGTCCAATTGTACCCCCGAAAAAGTACACGAAGTAGTACAGCCAAAAATCCATCCTACGAACAAGCATTTTTGCCTTGTGTTCTTCTCCAAGCATTGCCAAGCGGTCTCTTGTGATCAACGTCTTGCAGCACCCTTCACTAGAGTCAGTTTCACTTCCATCGAGCAGATCATAATATCCATCACCACTATCGACATAAGATGCATTATCAACTAAACTGTTATCCCGGCTGAGTATCTCCTTGTGAAGTTCAAGATCAACATGATTGATAAGAATAAAACCCGAGCCTTCAACACGAAAGCTAGAGTATATTGTATGGTGAAACCAGTCTCGGGCATATACCATACCAGGGATGCATAAAGGAAGAATAAGGAGGGCTATGGCACCACAGAAGAGGAGACGAGCAGACGATGGATCTGTTGAGGGGATGAAGAGGAGGTAGAAGCCAGTGGTGACAGCAAGGAAATTTAGGAGTAGAAATATCAGTTGATCACGTTTGACAGCATCATCCGGAAGAGGGTCTAATGAGGGTTGTCGTAAAATTGGAACTAGAGCTGCTATGGATGTTACAAGGGGGATAAATGCATTGAGAAGAAGGTATGTATCATTAGATGACGAATCAAATGCTTTTGCAGCAAGGTTGTATAAGGCCGCACTCACACCATTAAAGCTTACGGTTAGAGATATGGCTAGAGGTCGATTGGTAGGGAAATTTCTGATGCAGAGAACGAAACAGACCGTGTTGAACCAGCAAATGCTACAGCCAGCAAGCAAGCACAGCAGAAATACCTGGAACAAGTTGCAAGACGAATAAGCAACCATAACCATATCAGTCTATTGAGTCCCATATAAATTATAAAGTTATAACACCTGAAACTTGTCATAACTACTTAGCTCTACATCATTATAATATAGGATCAGGGGCACATTACCCTCTTGCAGTTTGCTTCAGGTGTGAAGATACCAGGCTGCAAACCCTTAGCATCCCTGTCATCTCATTGGCAAAGGCGCGATTCTCACTTTCCAAGTGTATATAGTTCTTATAAGTTTTAATAGCTTAGCATTCTCAACAATGATACAAGAAACTAATTCCTGCTACCAGACTACTATCCATAATTTTCGTAATTTTCATTTTGGTTTTTAAGGAACATATTTGGTGAAACTGGCAGTGAAGCCGGAATAAGTGATCACAGTTTTTTCAGCACATAGTTGGCTATATACAGTGGTAACTCTGTTAGCAGATTGATCAGCATCCCGGAAAAACTAGAAACAATGGTGTTAACAAGGTGCTTTGACCACTGAATGGTTTTACATTACTATTGATTAAAAAGTTTCAAACTAGATGGCATAGATTATTTTAAGTCTCACTTATCAATAATACAAATCTCTTACATTGACTAACTCTTTTTTTTTCCACTAAGCTGCCAACAAGTCAATAAAATCATTCTTATTTCGAAAACAGCTCATATCTGGGAGGACAAAAATGACATCACACCTTTTGTAGATTCGCCACAGGTTTCTATTGCAAGGGACATCAAGTCTGATTAAACTGTTTGCATTTAGCACTAATCTTTGACCAATAATTGAACAAAACAGTAGAAGCATTATAACGGCAAATGTGTTCCACTTTCTAATCGCCTTAGCCAGCTCCAAAATTGTTTTAAACAATAATCACGCAGTGCATGCACCAGATGAACTACAGGGCGGCCTGTGGTTTTACGAGCTTTTATAAAATTTCAAGATTTTGTGCTAAGAGGATTTTACACAACCTAATCATATGTTTAGCTCAGCAGACAATAAAAACTTCTAAACTTATCATATGTTCATCAGGTTCGGTTTGTGCTAAACTTATCTACTTCATTCTACAAAGTTCTAGGGGGATCTAGATTGTGAGTCCGTCCAGATCAACAATAAAGCCAAAGCTGAGACTTTAATTCTTGATTTTAAGTAAAAGTAAGAAACAAAAAAGTGTGGCAACATATGCCTTTTGCTGGCATGCCAAGAGAGAAGACAGATATTGTGTGGCTAATATCATGACATATTTCAGAGTGATTAGAAGAGAATAATAACTCTCTAGAGAAATGTATAATTTGGCAAGAAATAAATGACAAGAAAGTGACAGTACATCACCCCTAGCCCACACAAACACAAAACCATGCTTAGCACTACTACCCAAATTAAGCACTCAATGCAAAATCAACCTTAAATCAAATTGACACAAATTATCAACCTTAAACATTTCCCCCCTATAAGAAATATAAATGTCTATTCGAGTGAGATATACTGGATATGTTTAGTCTGACGCAGACATTTCAATACGTTTATGTAGACATTATATATGAAATTTGAGGAGAAAAACTAACCGCGAAATAAGGAAGAGTGATGATATTACTAATGACGAGCCATTGCAGACCATAACCAACCAACCCCATGAACGCAGACATAAACATGACGAGCCACAATGGCAAGTACATCAAAGCGAGCCCGGAAGACCATCCCAAAGCCTTGCCAAGATCAGAAGCCACTGCCAGGTAGTTAAGTTGCACCTGAGAAACTCCTAGAACCGACTTAAACTCTGATGAATACGCTGAAAAATCAAAGTTGGTGCCCGTGAAAGCTTGTAACCATATTGTAACGACGAGGATCATCCATTTTCGTGATTGTCCTGCCATGTAAGTAAAATATTTTCTGACAAACAAATGAAACGAGATTGTTAAGAGACCAGAGAGTATGGAATGCTAATAATGGTATGGAGATGCAAGTAAGTGTTTGATAAATTTGAGTTCGGTGTAATGAAGAGTACTACTACTACAAGGGCTTCATTTATTTATAGACATGAAAATTTTTAGTTCACATTTACGCCAAAACCGTCACTGTTCTTTTATTTTATTCTAAACATAAATCGCTGGGGCCGACCTACTTAAATTGTTATAGCCGAGACTAACTAATTTTGGATTTGGAGATCCAATCGATATTATTTGTTAGTTTATATTATTTTATTATAAATAAATATATATTATATATTCGTGTACGTTTTGACAAATAAATATTTTTTTCAAAAAAAAAATCAAAATATTTACATACAGAATTACTGTATATATTTGTAAATATTTTCTTAAGATATTTTAAACATAAATTACTAGCGCCATCCCATGCTTAAATTGTTATACCCGAGACTTAACAAATTTAAGGTTCGGACATCCAATCGATATTTTTTGTAATATTATATTATTATATTATAGAGAAATATTTGTTTTGTAAATATAGACGTGTACATTTTAACCAATAAATATTTCTCTTATAAAGAAAATATCAAAATATTTATATACAGAATAATTATACAGATTTAGAAATAAAAAAATATTTTAGCAACAAAAGTAAGCTCCCGTTGGTATCATCATACTCGGATATTGTGGTGAATCAGTTTGTAAACAATTTTTGTAAAAGTAACATGAGACCTAAATATGATTCGATTATATTATTGTTTGTGTTTGAGACTATATTCAATTTAAATATAATTTCTTCATAAGATTTGTATTATTTATAAATTTTAAATACAAAATGTATATTGTATTTAAAAATCAAATATAAACTGTGATCCGAGAGATTGTCCATGTTCCAGTCATAAGCTTTGTTCATGTTCCAGTCATCCTGCGATCATGACATGGCTAATACCAGAGAGACTCAAGAAATTTAAAATATTTCTTTCATAAAATTTGTATCATAAATTTTAAAATAGTGAATAGATTTTAATTATTTATTACAAATTATATTTTTAATATATTATTTAGATTTTTTTGTCAAAGACACTTGTCTTTGTCAATAAAATGGTTGCAATCACAGGATTCCGTCCGCAACGTTTATTCAAAATACTAGCAACTTGTCATGAACTCGTAAGCAATGCATATATTAAACTTTAATACAATGGCTGCTTGGCTTGTATTTATATATACAATGGACGTCAATTCTTTATAATAGCATGGTTTGAAAGTCAAAAACAATTTATTCTTGTAACGATTGTACCATGCCGTTGTGGTTATCGGACAAATAATTGTCCAAATTTTAAATAAATATAATAATTAATAATAATATATTTTATAATATGAGTATAATAAATTGACATAATCAGTTATGGAGAATAATGTGCCCGTTTGTTTACAAGAAACTACGTGCTTTTCTTGACGGTAAAAAAATAGAAAAAAAATACGGGTTAATTATCAAGTTGGTCACTGAAGTGGGCTTAATGTATCAAGTTGGTCACTGAACTCAAAATGGTATCAAGATGGTCACTGAAGTGGCCATAAATATCAAACAAGTACCTTGAAATATAATTTCAAGCAGTAAAAATATTATTTATAAAGTTTTACACATTATTTTTAAATTCTACCAAAACCAAGTAAAAGGTTATGACTTCTAATATTTATGATAATATATTTAGATTTTATCAAGTTTATTTATTATTTATTTTTAATTAAAACAAAGAAAATAACTGTATAATAAAACATAAATAATAAATAAACTTGATAAAATATAAATATATTATTTTAAATAATAGAAGTCGTAACCTTTTAGTTGGCTGTGATAACATTTAAAAATAATGTGTAAAACTTTATAAATAATATTTTTACTACTTGAACTCATATTTTAAGGTACTTACTTGATAATTATGGCCACTTCAGTGACCATCTTGATACCGTTTTGAGTTCAGTGACCAACTTGATACATTAAGCCCACTTCAGTGACCAACTTGATAATTAACCCTTTTTAAAAAACTAAGAATGCTAGCTTCTCTGTCACAACTTTTACTTTTTTCCAAATATTTTATCAACTTATTTACTTATCAGTTCTACTCTATATTTTTTAATTAACCCAAACAGCCCCAATGTCATTGTAACAGTACTTCACTATTTTGAATTAACAAAATTTTAAAAGTAATATCATACTTGTAAGTTAGTAAAGAAGTCGATTGAAATTTTTATTTCAAAAAAAAAAGAAGAAAAGTTGTTTATAGGACCAAATAATGAATTTTATGTTGTGTTTTTATAACAACCAAGTAATGAATTTTATGTTGTGTTTAATTAGCGAGAATGAAATCGAATAAGTAAAATTACTTGAAATTAATAGATATAGGAGGAAATTTTTGACTAAAAAATTGAGTGCAAAATTGGTGCGGTGATTTTTGAAAAGAAAATGGGGATAAGAAAGAATGTAACATTTAATCTCAAATTGGAGAGGTGAATTTCAATACATGAGATAAGAAAATCTTTTCTTTTAATAAATATTCATAAAATAATTTAATTTTCATTAAATTTCTTCCTAAATTATTTACCTCAATTAAACAAACTCTTTTTTCTTTTTTCTTTTTTTGAAACCACAAACTCTTTTTTCTTATATGCCATTCTTGGATATATATCTATTTTAAGAACGTTTAAAATATCATTTTGATTATGAACATAGTTTAAGTGATTAAGGGTTTGTCATAGGTTAGATTATGAAATTTAGACAATAATATTCAAAATTTAATTTTGGTAAGAACAAAATTTGTTTGAATATTGTTATATTACCTTAAACCCGATGAGAATGTAATTCATTTTTTTGTTTGTTTATAATTTAATTTTTAATATTATTATATAAGAAATTCTAATTGATCACCAGAAACAGAATTCATGTTTCTTTGACAAACGGACGAGATTTTTGTTTTGAATATCCCCGACAGAACCAAAGTCATTCCTATCCTAATCAACCTGATTTAATGTTTCTTGAAATTTGTTTCTTATGTTCAGTTATACTATTATCAGCTCAAAATTAATCAAGTAACTAAATTCCAATATATAATTAAATCGATTTATTTTGTCTCTAACGTCTGCGCCGACTGCTATACCTATATTTAAACATTAATCGACATACAGAACAATGAAATGTAAACTTTACATAGTGCATTCTCCATTATTGAGATTTTTAATGAATTTTCCTCGTATTGGAACGACTGTGGGTGAACATGGTCTTACGAAGCACACTAGATTTTGCTTTGCGAATCTTCTCTTTTTTATCTGTTTATTAAAATTCGGCTTTCTATATTGATAGAATGATAGGTACTTGATAAAATTACTTACATCCTACCCCCGAGTTTAAAAAGGAGGAAAGCAAGTGAAAAGTAAGTAAAGTTATCTAACTTTCACTCCTACTCGTGCTTTCGAGTTTTTTAAAGGGAGGAAAGCTAATGAAAGTGAGTGAAAATATAGCATAATTTCACTCCAAAAGTGGGATAAAAGTGAAAGCACACTTGCTTTCACTTGTTTTTTCTCCTAAAAAAACTTAGGAGCAATTAAATATGGGTGTGTGTCATGTGAATTTGTGCTTTCAAATTGTTTTTTAGGGGAAAAGGTGATAATTATTGACACATAATTAATCTGGAGGCTCGCTTCTGTGAATTGGAACTTTGATCATTTTTAATTTGAATAATTAATTATTGACACATAATTAATCATGGTTGATGTCAAATCATTAATTATAAGGCTTAAAATAGGAAGCAAATCAAAGTGGGTTTGTGATTGTTTAAGATTCCGGTATAATAATAATTGCGTTTTGAGCTTGAGTTAATTATTTGAAAATTTTGAATGCTTGTTATAAATTTTTATAAAAATTAATTGCATATCACACCGTCTAACTATCATTAAAAAACGATATACTCAACTCGCACCCTTATCTTTACATTTGAATAATGATACATATCTCCCTCCGTTAACTTCCGTTAAAATACTTCATCCGTCTCAATTTACATGTTCTTTTTATTTTTCGAGAAATCAAATTGACTAATTTTTAACCGACTATTAGAAAATATTTATCTATTATTTTAAGAAATACTCCCTCCGTCCCATTTTAATTGTCACATTTCTATTTTTGTTGGTCAGATTGACTAATTTTTGACCAAAAATTATAAGTCACTCTTTTATTATTTAAAAAACTAAAAATTACATCTTAAAGTAGATTAAAAGTTATTTCCGAGGATATATTTTTTTTATTTTTTCATTTGATAAATTATTAATAAATTTGGGTCAAACTTTGGTCAATTTGACCGGCACAAACTCAAAGGTGACAACTAAAATGGGACGGAGGGAGTAGTAAGTTACATATTACACTCTCCTCACCTACAAATTGTCAAATTCACATATTTTACAATCCGTAGTATTTTTTACCTGACTAATTATAATTCGTAAAATATAATTTATTATTTTTCAAGTTACACCCAGATCTGCATCTGACTATTATAATAATGACAATACAATTACACGCGACTCAAAATAAATTATACACTTATTATTTTAGTATGTTTTATGATATCTTTCATGTCAAGTTTTAATGAGTATGATTTGAAATTTTTATTTTAAAATATTTAAATTATATATGTGGAATTTTAAGATTTAAAATTTAGACAAAATTTTATTTTAACTACCTGGAGTTAGACGAGTTTGAGTTAATACGAACTAAAAATCTACAAGAAAAAGGGCTTCAACTCAGATTTGTTTATGAATAATCAGGTTTTCCATGTTTCAAGTCGGATTCTTTTAATAAACCAATGTAATCGAGCTCGTTCAAGTGAGATGAGTTTAATTGAGCGTTTGAATTAATTTATTTTTTAGAAATAAGAATTTATTTTTGAAAAAAAAATATATAAATCTCATTTTTTCTGAAATATACTTTTATTTTTTTTGTTAAATAACGAATATCAACCTTTTTTAATATTTATATATAAAATATTGCATATATATATATATATTTTTCTAAAAACATAAGTCCTTTTTTTCCCCTTAAATTATAAAGGAAAAAAAAAAGCTGTATGAACCATGTGGTATGATTCAGTTCATCGCCATTAGTGCGCGGTGGTGTGATTCAGTACGGTGTTTGCGGACAAATTTGAATAACATGTACATGTGAAAGCAATTTTTTCTATCAAACATTGAAATGTCAATATAACGACCATTATTTAGCTTTTCAAAACGCATAATTTACTATGATACTTTGTCTATTATTAATTTCGCATATTTAGAATGTCAATGAGCATCAATTAGACAAACGCAATTGAGCTCTTGAGTTGAATCAAACTAGAATCCTTGCCCAAAAAATAGAATGAGCACTCCTAATGAGAAGTTAAATACAAACCGAGAAAATAACGTCACCCTAGTATAATTCTGACGTCTGCTGTGACCATGTTCAAGTACTATACAACTGTACAACTCAACTGTTTCCATTGTTGGCTTGTTCATGTAGTGATGGAGTGCAGAGAATTGATCCGGGAGTTGAACAACGTTGTAATGAATTAGTTTATGTAGTACATATATATCCTTTTTGATTGGAGGTCTGTTCCAATAGTAGTTAAAAGTTGTATTTTGAACTATTTGGTGGAGTAATATAAATTGCTTTTCGTCAAAAAAAATAAAAATTAACAGATTGATTATAATAATTATTAACTTATATTTTACAAATTTATGAAATATATATATTAATTTATAAATCATACTTTTAGCATAATTTTTTTAGAAAATTTATATAACATAAAATATATGAAATTTATATTATAATTTGGTCGATTTAAATGTAAAAGATTGACCAAACAAGTTGAAGTGGGAGGAAGAAAGTATATTAATATTTAAGAATTTGCAAGCTCTTGATTTTATTTGTATAGCTTTTTTTCAAATAATCAATATGATTAAATTCCATAGTTATCGTATTGAAAATTGATTTAATTGATGATGGATTCACGACGAGAGACATGATATAATGAGTCTAATCACATATAAAATCTGCCAATTTGTTATTCATTTGATAAATCAATATATATATATAAAGGAGGATGCGGGCGTCTCTAGAATTGTTCGATTCAGTTTTCTGATTTTTTTAAAATTTTGGATTGAAAATAAATTATAATTCAAAAAATCATGTTTAATATAATTCGGGTTTTATATCAAACTAGCCACCCATTTTGTCAAAAAATCTCACTTCACCCACCCAAAAAATTTCGGACTCATTTAAGCCACTATAAACCAAATATATATCATTTTACCCACTTCATTATTCATTCCTATTTACTTAATTATTTATAAAAAAATTAACCGTTTATTTTTTTACAACAAAACCACTTTGAGTACTTTCATAATAGTCTCTGATATTTATTAAAATAATTTGGGAATTTTTAAAGCAACATAGCCATGTAGTTAAAATATATATATAGTTATAGATATAGTTATATGATCATCCTAGCTATGTTACTTTAAGAATTCCCAAATTATTTTCATAAATACTAGGGACTTTTATCAAAGTACTCGAAGTGGTTTTGTAGTAAAAGAACGAACGGTTGATTTTTTATAAATGTTTAAGTAAAGAGCTATGAATAGTGATGATATATATTTTGTTTATAGTGGCTTACATGAGTCCGAAATTTTTTGGGTGGGTCAGGTGAGATTTTTTGATGAAATGGGTGGGCAGTTTGATATTAAACCCAATATAATTCTAAAGATAATACAATTCTATTTCTTATTGGATTCAAATAAGAGTCATAAAGGTAAGCAATTTTTATTTTTCATTGATACATTAATATACAAAGGGTGCTGATTTATGCACACCCTAAAGTTATTTATGCACACCCTCTATTATTTTTGGACTGACTCACCCTCAATTCTTTTAACAGTGTTGTGTTTTTTTATTTACTCAATTTATTATCTTTCTTAATATTCATAGTTACATAAATAGCACCAAAAAAAATCATTCTTTATATCATATGCTTCAAGTGATTTGCAGTACTTGCTTTAGGTGGATTTGTCTTGTCAAAAGATAAATTACAGTGCATCTTTGAAAAAATAGTTCTTAGAAAATGGCTATGATAATTTGCTGCAACTTGTTTCGATTTTTTCTGGACTTGCATCGCATACTGAAGTTCTGGTCTAGCAACATGCAAAAAGCACAGAACACCAGTTACTCTCCCTTCTGCATCACTCCTTTTGTTTGCGGTAAGTAATGTTTCTATATCATTACCCTGCTAATTATAAAATCTGAACAACAATTTATCCGCGACCAGAATCATTCATCACATCTCAGCTAGTTCTGTTATAACCTAAGTTTGATTTCAATTATCTATTTCATATCTAGACACTCAAAAATCTCTGGAAACCAACAAAGTAAAAATATGACTACAAAAAACTCATACAGTCCATCAATATCAGAAATTTAAGCAAATGTTAAATTTCTACACAAACGCAAAGCACTTGTCAGAAAAATGCTCAAGACAAGTTCCATAAGCTGAAGGTTTTTTGGAATCCCAGAGAGAATATGTGACTGCAACTGTATTCATCATCCAAAATGTTGCAATATTCTGGAATGAGCTATAATCAAAGAGTTGCTGACCATGTTTCTATCAGAAAGGGTACCAACTATACTAAACAATGGCAGAGCACCTCAAAATTACTAACAAGCTTGACTAACTAGCATACATAAATAGCTTTAGGGTGTGCATAAACATTAAGAAAGATAATAAATTTAGTAAATAGAAAAACACAACACTCTTAAAAAATTGAGGGCAAGTTAGTCCAAAAATAATAGAGGGTGTGCATAAATAACTTTAGGGTGTGCATAGATGAACACCCATATACAAATTATTCAAGAAGTACAATTCTTATTTCCACCATGTTTGTTGATTTTACTTGAAATTTTAAACAAAATCTTCTATACAATTTCCATGGTCTTGGTACAAATTTAAACATGCGTTACTAGATGTTCTTGCGATTCGATCCTTCGAGAGTTGAGACTGATCCGGGGAAAGATATTACAATTACAATAAAATAATATAGTAAATAATAGCAGCCGTCTGAGCAAGTCATAATATAATTGCAGCCTTATAAATCTTTTTAAATTTTGGACAGAAAATATAATTATAATTAAAAAATTCAGGTTCAAAGATTCTAAACTCAATACAATTCTTTTCTTATCAGGTTCTAAAGTGTATAAAAGGTATATGAGTTTAAAGAGAAGAAGAATTCGGTTTTTTTTGTTAAAAGTTACAAGACAACACGACTAAGATCGTAGAAATTTATCTTTTATTATCTAATTTTTTTATTTTTATTCGCCTAGATTTAAAAAGAATCTTCGAAGTCTCTTTTGATTAATCTCATTAATGAAAGTTAGTTTTTTAAGTTTGGCACTGCATGTATCTTATTTGTCTATTATCTTTTGTTCTGATATTTTTAGAGCTATCGAATCAATTTTTTATAGTCTCGCTGGATTGGAAAGGAGTGTTAACGAGAAGAATGGGACACTGTTAACAATTATAGAACATATAATTAAAAAATATAATTCTTATTTTCAAAAGTTATAAAATTTATAATCTTATTTTATTAGTTCCTTCCAAATTATATATCTAAAAAAATAAAAATCAGCATCTTCCGAAATCTCAAATTGTTTAAACAGATTCGTAGCGCTAAACTCATCACGTGCTTCCATAATAATCAAGAAGATAACATCTTTATCATGAAATCTTCGCAACCTCATTCAAATAGTATGCATGAACTTACAACCGATCTCGATAATAGTTCGATTCAATCTTATAATTTTATTGAATTTCGAATAGAAAATAATATTATAATTCAAAAATTCAAGTTCAAGGGTCTTAAAGGTAAATCAATTCTTTTTTTATTGGATTCTAAAAATAATAAAATTCTTTTCTTATAATTTTCTTAAATTTCGGATAGAAAATGTAATTATAATTTAAAAAATCAGGTTCAAGGATTTCAAGAGTTAATACAATCCTTTTCTTTTTGGATTCCAAAGATAATACAATTTTTTTAATTTAAAAATACTAAAAGGAATAGGATTATATTTATTTAAACTAACAATTATAGATAAAATACAATTTATATTTAAGATTTGCAAGGTAATATGTACAATTTTTATTTCGATTTAGTCTTATAATTTTCTTAAATTTCGAATAGAAAATAAAGGATTGTAAAGATAATAATTATTAAAATAAACTAATAGCAAAAAAATTAGAACCATAAAAGAATAATAATTTTTGACTAATAAATAAAAATCATAAAATAAAAATAATTAACAAATAAAATAGGATATATAAATAGGAATCATACATTGATTTTATTATTGATTCTTAATTAGTATTGTGTTTGACGGCCACGGGAGGCGGCTCAAACTAATTTTTATCTAAATAATAATATTTTTTTCTATTAGTATTATGTTTGACGGGAAAGTGGCTAAAATAATTTTTATCCAATTATAATCTTTAATTTTATCATAATTAGAATAATTTTTATTAGTATTGTGTTTGATAGTGAGGCGACTCAAACTAATATATAAATTATAATGTTTTGTTATAAGTATTGTGTTTGACAAGAATGCGGCTCAAACTAATTTTGAACTAAATTATAATATTTAATTTTATCGTAAAAATAATAATTATGGATTAATACTGTCTTTGACGGGAGGGCAGTTCGAACTATTTAATTATTAGTATTGTGTTTGACAGGATGGCCACTTAAACAAATTTTTATACTAATTATAATATATTTTTATTAGTCATATGTTTAACGCGAAGATGACTCAAAATAATTTTTATATTATTATAATATTAATTCGTATCAAAATTTATAACGCCGCCGCGAAGCGCGGCTTTTTTCACTAGTTAACTTATAATTCCAAAATAAAATATAATAAAAAAATGTAATTCACCAAATTAATTAATAAATTATTGGTGGACGGGAATACTCGGATAATCATCCGCAAAGAGAAATTAATACAGTGTTAATACTAAAACTTCATTCCTAATAAAATTTTCATTTTCATGGACTTTTATTAAAAGTGATATAAAATTTGTTCTGAAATATGACATTTAAATGACATTATAATTATATAAAATAATTATTATTAAATATTATAAATTCGAATAAGTATTTAAAATATAATCTTTTTGGAATTTTATTAATTTTTAAAAATATTTACGAAATAAAGAAATTCAATTAAAAGAAATCGGATTCATTATTTTTTATAGCATTTGCGGCAAAATAAATTTTGATGTAATTCTTTTCAAAAAGTAAAATAATGTTACTTTTGTTAGCATCCCGTAGCTGCAAATTTATATATTTACAAAAGTTTAAGAAAATAACATATCTTTCAAAAGAATTATATTTACAACTTAGATTAAGAAATTATAGTTTTCAAACCCCCTCAAATTCTTCAATATCAGAACATTTATTTAACAAAGATTATTTATACTTCTTTCTTCATTTCCTAGTATATTTGACTCAATCTTATCCTAATAATTTTTACTCCTCCGTCCCTCCCATTTCTTATCAAATGGGTTGGGTACGGAGGTTAAGAAATATATATAAAGTAGTGAAAAAGAGAAAGAAAAGTGGGTGAAGTGGTGGGACTCATTGATTTTTAATGTATAAAAAGAAGATAGTGGAGTAAAAAGTAGTGTGAAAAGGAAGAAAAGGTGAGGAAGTGGTGGGACCTATTGACTATTTTTGGTAAGTTTTGAAATGTAAAAAATTGGATGGGACATCCCAAAAAGGAAAGTGTAAAGAAATGGTTGGGACGGAGGGAGTATCTAACATTCTTAAAAAAAGAGAAGGAAAAGAAAAAGTAGACTACGTGGCAAGTTCTAGTGAAGTGGTGCTCACTTCTTGCTTCTTGTGGCTGTCCGAACTCTCCTTCAAGAACCTCCCCACTTCCCAGTTCTTACATACGACAGCATATATGTATATGGCAAGTACAAGTAACCCAAGTGTGTCACTGCCTGAACTCCCTCAAAGATTTGTAAGAAAGATTTCATTTTCAACATCTTTTGATAAAACCCATGTTTTTAGAAAGTCAAGAAATGTTGTGAGGCCAAGAATTGTTGATGGGTGTGAAGCAAATTTTAGGTTGAGGTGTTCTGTTGCAGATGTTGATTCTACTAAAGAGAAAAACACTCCTGCCCATGTTGAAGTTAAGACTTGGTACACCCTCTCTTTGCCTTTTTTTTTTTGGTTATATTCCGTGTTCGGGTCAGTTTGCGTGCACCTCGACTTAATTATGTGTTAGTGAGTCAGTATTATTACACTTTTGTAGTAGTGCGAGAATAGTTTAAGAATGTTATGGTTTTCGAGTTTGAGATTGAGATTGTTGGTTTAACAGAATGTTTAATGTGAATTGCTATGTTTTAATACTAATTTAAGGGTTTAATTTGTTTGTGTTTTTGGTGGGTGTATAACTTATTTTTGTATGGTTCTAGTATTTGGAAATGGAAGGGTTATTCGATTCGCTATCAGTGTGCTGGGAGCAGTGGACCAGCATTGGTTTTAGTTCACGGGTTTGGAGCAAACAGGTTTAAAACACTCACATTTGCCTCTTTAAAATATTAATATATGAATGTGCCGATCACCATTACACGTTTCTTTGTATATATGTTGCCATGAGGTTTTGTAAATTTAGGGACGCTTGGACTGATAATTGAGCTACACTAATTCTAGACTTAAAAGGGATTATTAACCATTTAGCTTCTTTTTTTCCCTTATACAAGCATAAGGATTAGAGCTGTTTCCACTCGGTATTTACTTTGTTTTCTAACAGTGATCACTGGAGGAAAAATATACCGGTTCTTGCACAGTCACAGAGAGTATATGCAATTGATCTTATTGGTTATGGGTATTCAGAGAAACCCAATCCTAGTGATTTTGGAAGTGACCCGTTCTATACCTTTGAGACATGGGGTGCACAATTGAATGATTTTTGCACTGATGTGGTTAAAGATGAAGCATTCTTCATATGCAATTCTATCGGAGGTGATTAACCTTCCATGATTGTGCAAATCTGAATATAACTATATTTAAGCAATTTTATTTTAAGTAAAAGCAGACGCTCCTCACTCTGAATGTTATTTTTATTGTTGTTGTACTGTTTTAGCTCACACATGTAAAATCAGATTTGAGAATTTTAATTGATTGTGTGTAGGACTTGTTGGCCTTCAAGCAGCGATTATGGAGCCACGGATCTGTAAAGGCATTCTCCTGCTTAATATATCTCTTCGAATGCTTCATATAACTAAGCAGCCATGGTTTGGAAGGCCTCTGATTCGAGCATTTCAGAATCTCCTAAGGTATGCTACAAACTATAGTTGATCACCGGCTGGTGTTAGGTTTTTTATGCTCACCATTCAAAGGTTTTTGTTATGTGTGGTCAGAAATACTGCATTGGGAAAATACTTCTTCAAATCTGTTGCCACCCCAGATTCTGTGAAGAATATCCTTTGCCAGGTATTGTTAACACCGGATAAATGCTTTAATCTTTTGAATTTGAATGTCAACTGCCATGATAAGAAAGATATAGATTGCAGTGAAGCAGCTATCATTCAAAGATTGCATAATAGAACTAGTAAAAACTGAAACCTCTCGTTTTCCAGTGTTACCATGACACTTCTCAAGTGACAGACGAATTAGTCCAGGCCATACTTCTTCCTGGACTTGAGCCAGGTGCTGTGGACGTTTTTCTCGAGTTCATCTGTTATTCAGATGGCCCTCTTCCTGAGGAGCTCCTGCCTCAAGTGAAGGTTATATCTCAATTCGACACATCCATATTGTAGTTCTGTTGCACTTCAAAATGTAATGTATTTCTTGCAGTTGACAAAGTATGTCTCTTCTTTCCCTTCTCTCCTTTTTGTAGTGTCCTGTTCTGGTTGCATGGGGTGACAAAGATCCATGGGAACCAATCCAACTTGGAAGAGCCTATGGAGATTTTGATACTGTCGAAGATTTTGTTGTTCTACCTAATGTTGGCCACTGCCCTCAGGTTTCTATCTCTTGTTCTATCTCACACATGAATTCCCCCTTCCCGATCCCCACAAGCAACCGCACACATGGACGTCATTTAGCTTTTCTATTTTATATCATCATCTAATGTAATTGTTAGTTCATTACATTATTGCTTTAAAATATGGTTAATAACTTGGCCAAGCAAATGGTCGGTGAAGATTTTTTTTTAATGGCATTAGACTGTCATGTCGCAGGAATCCCTATGAGTATGATAACATTTAGCATCAGAAATTAACTCATAAGAACTTTATTATTCCCACTTCATCTCTTCCTCAACTTATCCGAAGGGCGTCAGGAAATCACCGTTATAATTTGTTTCTCTTCATTTTGTATTATGATGGATGAAACACCACATCTTGTAAATCCTTTCTCTTCATTTTGTATTATGAAGGATGAAGCACCACAGCTTGTAAACCCACTTGTGGAGTCTTTCGTTGCTCGCCATGCTACACCAACATACTAGTTTTCCCTTGAAGGCTATATGTCCAAGGGAAGGTCAGTTCACTACTCGTCTCCATTGACAATGAACATACAAGTTCCATGTCAGATCCGTGGATTTTGGAATTGACAGTGTACATTTTTGCTGTGCAATCAGATGACTAATACATAGTTTCAGCATGTTGCTACCTTTTTATCATGTAAATGAATCCATTACTATCACTTTGCTTTAGTAGTGCTACAGGTACTCACCCTTAACGCGTCCCTCTGTCTTGAACTTATTTATATATTGAAATTCCATGCATGCAGATTAAACTTTGCTAATTTGGTATCAGCTTGTGCCTGAATTATTACATACTAACTAACCAAATCAAGTTGTGTATGCCTGTATGTCTTATGTCTTACTTTTGGAGACGGTAATAAGGTGCACCATTAATATAGAGATGTTTCAGTATATCTCAAAGGCTATTCCATGAAATATCCCAGCGTGTTAAAAATCTAAAAGATTATATGAATATTGAATATTAAGTAAATTCTTTAACTATTAAATGTTCACAAAACACGTTCTTACCTAGAGCTAGAGGGTCATGAGATCTGTCCCTCTGTTTATACTGAAAATTCTGCTACGCCATATTTGGTGACTTCCTAAACCACCTCTTGTAATAATGTGTATTTACAACATATATGAGTGCGGCATCAGGGGGAACTTTCGGGGGAAAGCGTTGAAAGACTGCCACATGCCTCTCTGCCTAAGCACCATACTCTGCTCTGGCCAGGTGTGCCTGTCACTAAACTTGTTTTGTGTTTATCGTCCCAGGACTCGTATTTGCTATACTTGACAGTGTTGGGCTCGCGAAACCGGCCATCTACAATATTCATTTGATCAATGAGAGAGTGTCTCACATGCTGACTTGCCATTCTTTTGTGTTTATCGTCCCAGGACTCATATTTGCTATACTTGACAGTGTTGGGCTCGCGAAACCGGCCATCTACAATATTCATTTGATTAATGAGAAAGTGTCTCACATGCTGACTCGGCATTCTTTGATTGACATGGTTTACTCCAGGAAAGTTAAATGTTGCAGCAGGGGAATTTGGATTACTTAAAACTTCTTCCTGCAGAACATCTCCTATCCTACTGAGTATGCTGAATGCTAAGTTTGCAAGAACCCGAGAATAAGCCTCTAGGATTGCCTGACCAACATCCTGTAAGCATGTAAACACATTAAGCTGAATTATTAGGGCATCTGATCATTCAATAGCTGACTACTACTATGGAAGAATGAAAACACTGAACATCAAGAAGTGATATTTCTGACATTGAGGTTGTTTCTTGTGCGATATAAATGAAACTGTACATACCTTGCCATATTGGATTTTTGTGACATCCAGGAACGATTGGGGAAGTTTTGGGAATCTGGCTTTAATTTCCTGGACAAGACTTTCAGTCTGGTTTAACAAGTATTCCATTTTATCCATATCAGATTCTGAATCCTTTAGAAAAGACAATGATGTATGAATTGGAGATTCATAGTTGCGTTTTTCTAACATTCTATGTTTCCATGCAAGTGCTGCTGCCTCCAACCTGTTAATCACTTCAAGGGCTCTATGTTCAGATTTTAAATTGAGGGCATGAAGCACCTCTTCTACCGTGGGTGATTCTGCAGTCATGTTACTGTAAAGATCTTCCCCAAGGTTTGCCTTTCCCGACTGCAAAGAAAAAGTACACAGTAATCAAAACTCATCCTTGACACTGAATTTTTCGTTGACATAGTAATTCAAGTATTGATTGCTTGCCTTAGGAAGTGCCTCCCGTATAAAATCAGGAACAGACATCTCGAGCAAGACATTTTTATTAATGGATTTTGCAGCCTTGAAAACTTGATGAACTACTTTACCCTGATTTAGCAATTTCTTCCTTTCAGTATCTGATAGCCCTGCTGCAGGTACTTTTGGTGACGGAAGCCACCATCTATTGCTTTGCCTAGAACTATTGCTCCTTCCTTCTGCTCGGCTACCCCCTTCTACGTACCAAAATTCAGTGCCAACCATAGAATCCAACGTTTCCTGTGAATTCAATATGCTTAAAATTAGTTAAGGTTTACTCCAGGTTATTCTGATGATAGGCTGGAGACACCTTACAATGAGCATGGAGTCCAACTTCTGAAGTGCTGGAAGATTCATATGGATGTCAGCTCGAGCCTTAGGTGTCATTATCTGCTTCAGTGACAATATGTAAGTGTTTATACGATCTATTTGGTGGCTTCTACTAACACCTTATAATTTCAAGAGAGTTATTAGTCCGACATGGTATTTTAGCTCATAGCTATTCCGATACAAGATATATATACCTCCATGGTCTGGCCATTGATGCTATGTTGTTTAGCTGGAACCAGCTCGATCATATAGTTAGTAGGCGATAGTATCCAGTCCATTTCTTGTCGCCACTTTTTCTTCCTCTCCTCAGACAAAGGTTCCAGTTTCCATAGCTCTCCGAAAACCAATGCTGCAAATTTAAATATTCATCTCATGTTTCTATTGATATAACACCTTAAAGTTTTAGATGGACTGGTTATCTAACATGATATCAGAGCTAGGTTTGGCGGAGGTCTCAAGTTCGAGGGATTCTGAAGTTTTAGATGGACTCGTTTGCAACAGTTTAAAAAAATTAAGCGTATATTACTTCATACTCTCCTAGTAAAAAGTAGTACTACATACCTGCAAGATTTGTTATGGCCTTGGACAATGCTAAAGCACTGGAAACGCCCTTTCGTCCTCCTGTAATATCATCACCAAGCAACAGCTTCGCGAACTTCTGCTTCATGATCTCAACATCCAACTTCTCAATCTTGTAAGCTTGTTTTTCTTTAACACAAAGCTTTCGAGGGCTGTCAGAGAGCTCCAACTCCTCCCTTCCCTTCTCATCTTTCATCATCGATGTCCAGTGTGAAGAAAAAGATCCCGATGCATTGTTGCTGGAAGAACAGCTCGAACCATCTTCATCATGAGAGTCAGTTACGCAGCCATCTCCCCTGCTTGTTCCGCTATCATTCTCGTAAGATTGATTGTTGATGATGCAGCTCTCGAGGCCATTGTAAGTCATCATGCCTGGTTGAACATTCAAAAAAATGCTCATAATTATGTTAGTATTAAGTTTGATACACAATGCTTAAGTAGGGTATTCAGATTATTGAATGATCTGCATTAGATTGAGCGGCAAAGAACAAGAGAGATGCATTTTAAAATTCCTGGAGATCAATTGTTAGTCAATGTATTGTTTGTGTAACATTCAAAATTATAGATTTAACACTATTTAGATGCGTTCTAAAAATCTTTGATTTATTGTAATTTTTTTATTTAATCCCTAAAATATATTTTCTGAATTTGTCGACTCCGATTTGACAAAAAATTATCCATTTATAAAAATATCTCTGATAAATCGTGGTAGGTCAATAATAAATTCTGATTCTCAATTTTTATAAATTCTTTAAGAGAATGCAAGTCTCTCCGTTAGCATGAGGATGTGATTGTCAAACCAGCAAACAGCAGATGCGAGCACATGCATATGCAAGTTTCAATATTTTAATGAACTACTAGATCCAACCAGCGGAGAAATTGTTTAATAATTCAAATAGTTTGAAACAAGGAAACGGCTAGATTCGTTCGGTGGGTTATTTTTTTAAACAAAGGGGCCGTTTGGGTTAGCCTAAAAGAAGTGACTTCTTGCTTAAACTAAAGAAGTGGAGTAGAAGTGAGAAGTAAATAAGTTAATAAAGTGTTTGGAAAAGAAGCAGAAGCTGTGAGAGAGAAGCTAGCATTCTCAGCTTCTTAAAATTGCTTCTACTTCTTTACACAAACGGGTGAAGAGAAGCAGAAGCCAGAAGTAGGAGCTGCTTCTGCAAAACAAACGGGGCCAAAATCAAATCAAATACCTTCTGCCATTCCCAGCAAATTATTTTTTTTCACTTTTTTTAAAATACAAAATGTGAAAATGAGACCTGTTTATTTGCGAGAATAATGAGAACAACTGTTCAGTACTTTTCACAAAATGTAGAATAATTGTTTTACAATTATATTAATTTTAGTTATTATATTATTATATAGTAAAATATTAGTATTCTCAGTATTTTTGTCCTAATCTTAATACGTGTTTTCGTATTCTCACAATAAAACGTGTTGCTCGTGACACGTATCTTAAAATATGACACTATCTGGACTCTGGAGACTGCTCATGCTGCATCCCATGCCATGTTTTATGTTATAGTGTGTGAAAAGCATCATAATACAAACAAAAAAACTTGTGAAAAGAAATGAATAAGAAGACTGTATGTTGCCCCCACAATTTAACTTCACGAAGGGGGAATGCAAGCTATAACTTACAAGTAACAACTTCACTAATGTACAACAAACCCTACCCGGCCCACTCCCATCAATTTGCGTCAATCAATAACACCTACGCATTCCTGTGACTTGTACCATTCCTTCCTCAAATCATAATCGAATTTATTTCCGCTATATTTTTGTAACGATTACATGACTTGTCGAAACCGATATCTCGGTAACAAGAGGTCGAGAGTTCTCGTAAATTATGGACCGAACATATGCAGAGCATCTTCTGGGTCACGCTAGGTTCCACAAGTACTAGCAGCATATAAGGAAAAAATGGTGGTCCTAGAAATAGTAGGGTTGTGTTGCAGCTGAAACTTTTTGTACCAAACATTTCCAGTTTTCCACGATAAAAAGACTATTCGTATTTGTTGAGAATATAAAGAGAGAATCTCATCAAAGTCCTCTATCCTAGCCGGCCTATCACGTAGCTATGTCTCATTTTACAGGATCTCAAGTATATTTAAGACGTAGAGATTAGAATAAATATGGAAAAAAAAAACACGTAGAATAGATATTTAGATACTTTCACATATTACTTTTTTTACAAAGATTGAATTGTAAATTTTGATATGAAACAGAAGTTATGAAAATATGGCTTAAATTTTAGTACTTTCACGTATTGTATATAAATATTGTTTTTCAGATATATTGAAATACATTTAAATAATAGAAGGTTTGTATAAATTGAAACGGAGACAGAAATGACTGTGAAAATAGGTACAAGTCTGCCAACATATTAAAAATAAGCCCCTGAGCGTGTTTGTCCCGTCAAGGTTTAAAGTTGTTTATAGTTTTAAGTTCAAAAATATTCGTTTGTATAATAATTCAGATTCTGAATTAAAATCCGATATAAGTTAAAAACTGACTTAGAATCATAAGTTAGTTTGAGCTATTTTTTCAGTGAATAAATTTTTTTTAAATTTTTTTGATAAAAATTACTCATAATATATAAATTACCTATAAATGACTTTTATTTTGATTATTATATTCATAATTATTCATAAGTCAAAATTATTCAAATAGATATGTTTATCTAGCTCCAAACTTTATCATTTAATTCATATTAAATTATAAGTCACGTTAAATTATAAACTTAGCAAAACCGCTCAATATTTGGATGAAACACAGATAGTAGAGGTGGTATTGTACAGTAGCCATGTGGAAATCAGTGACTAATAAGTCAAGACATGGTGGGCTAGTGCAGACGAGACTGACAATAATTTAGCATAATTTACGCCAGATTTATTTGATTTCTTTTTCATATACTATTATTTTCCATTTCTTTACACTTTCCTTTTTGGGGCGTCCCATTCAATTTTTTACATTTCAAAACTTACCAAAAATAGTCAATGATCCCACCACTTCTCCACTTTTCTTTCCTTTTCACACTAACTTTCCTCCGTGTCCAACCCATTTTATAAGAAATGGGAGGGACGGAGGGAGCATATAAGTAGGATCAAGTTCAAATGAGAATCCAATAATTAAAAGTGTGTAAAAATGTCGGATTCAATAATATTGTAAAATTAAAAACATACTACTTGGATACTCAACCAAAATAGAGATAAAAAGTGCAGTCTGTAATATCAAGACTTGAAAGAACGAACTTACTTTCTTGTTGATCAAAATCAAGGCTAGTGTTCTGGTCTCTGGTACAACAAGCCAGTCTTCTTCGCATGATCATCATTCTTACTTTACTTTTTCTTTTTTGATCTTACAGAAGTATGGCCACACCAAGGGTCCAAATATCCAATGATAACTCCCCTGAAATCATATATACAAAACCTTTTCAGTTTCATTTTTTCATGTCCCATGCTTAGTGTTTGACTTTACAATGTCGAATTCATATTTTAACACGAGAACAATATTAACAATATTCTTGGGTTAATGCATAACAATACAATATCAAAAATGTGAAAATGTGCGGTATAATTGTTCTGGACTCTGTTTAAAGAGTGGAGAACAGTTTTTATCATTGTTCTCTCTCGTGAGAAGTGGTGAGGAACAATTATTTTTCCCGCTGAATGTATACTACTAACATAGGTACAAATTACAGACATAAGGATCTGAGTCAGATGTAGCCTTGAAGCTTAAGTAAATATGACTCTACCATGAGAATGCATATGGGAAATCAAAGAAAAGGGTAAAATGCAGGTTAAATTTGAGAGAAGACAGTGTTGTGTGCATTTTCTGGATAAATAATAAAATGCAGATTTTGATGGGATTAGTGAAATAAGCAATCTTTCAGATGAAACAAGAAACTGCAGAAAACATGGACAAGACCAAATGGAAATCTGAAAAGAAAGAGACCACAAGTAAATGAAACAAGAACAGACCTTTGATGAAATGGAAGAAGCTTGACTCAACTACAGGTTGCAGACTGGTTACTTGTTCAGAAGTGGCATGGTTGATGAGACACTCTTCTGTTCTGCTGCCAGTAAATGTGAAGGTGAATCTAGTACACAAATGTTAAAGAAGAGAAGAGGGGAAAGGTAATAAGTTTCGGTTAGTAATGGCAGATTAGCAGAGAAGGCAGGGAGTAGAGATGGATATATGAGATAGACAGGTAAGTGAACAGGCAGTGGCAACTAGTTCCATTGCCTAGCCGCACCTGCACGATATTAATTTATTATGCATGCAAGTAAACAATGATAAAAGAAAAGTTAGCCGCGAAGTGATTTTCGGGTCTTGGTCTTTCTACGAACAATGTCTCAAATATCACTATCGGAGAAAATTAATTCAAATATCACTTTTTAATTCAAAACACTAGATCGTGTGACGCTAATCCCTCTTTCACTTCTTAACGTCAGATCGTGTAGCCTTTTGACATCCGAAACGTTATTTCATAGAGCATTTCGTTCTAAAACGTCAAATCGTGTTACGTTTAGTAATGATTTTTAGACCTAAACGCAACACGAAATATATTTTCTTTTGAGAAAACGCTGGACTATCCGGTGTTAATAAGAGATATTTAAGGTCAATTTTTATAACTCTTATATTTTGGACATTACATGAAGAAATTGTGATATATGGAACCTTTTCTCGTGATTTTTCTTTGAGTGAGAGGTTATTGTTTGAATTCTCGCTCTTAAAACACAAGAAAATACAACAATAAGAAAATGTCTGAATAAATATTGCATAATTACATAAACAAATTTTTGGGCAATACAACAATAAGAAAATGTCTGATTAAATATTGCATAATTACATAAACCAATTTTTGGGTAATGCTACATGAAGACAGAAGAAGTGAAGATTGCTTGACTATGGTCTATGGTTTATGACCAGTTGAATCAACTATCAAGAACTTGACTTGACAATCTCACAGACCCAAAGAAGTAACTTTCACATATCAATATAAGCAGACACCTTGGGTCAAATGCAAATTCAGTACTACTACTATTATACCAATAACTGTAGTATCATTTACTTTCATATTACATTAATTTTACAACGAGGTCTAATCCAACCATCAAAAGAAAAGTATAATTTGATTTTTTAAATATTTGGATATTCATTCAAGTGTATTCCCTTCCAAGGTTTACATGATCGCAATGTGATCTCTAAGTTCTTAACTAGAAATAATATCGCAACCATATGATTAGCGCAATGATCATGAAACCCAGATCGTTATGCTATAGAACAGGAAATGCCCACTAATGTAGAAGATAACAGAGAAAGAAAAGCTAGATACCCCACAAGTGGTAAAGTTTATCGGCAATTCGTCCAGAATATATGAATGATCATAGCACACGTCTAGTGAAAAAAGAACTTTTGTAATTTTGCGTTGAATGATACTATAGCACCCCTGTGTCTAAATAAAAAATTTAGAGTTAAACTCTTGAGCGTTTTTTTTCTGTGGAACATATGCCACTAACATACATCGAGCATTTTTTCCCGTTGAACATATGCCACTAACATACGTATGTCAGACGTGGACCCAGGTTTATGACACTTGATGATGAAAATATTATGGGGCTAGCTTTTTGTTTGGTTTGTGAACAACTCTTTGTGCCTTGGTGGTCTACCCATGTTACCTCCCAGTCTCCCTTTCAATTATTAAGATCGTTCAGTCTTCTTCAATCTGTGTTGTGTATGAGCATAATCTTGTGGTCTCAGAGTCCTACCGATATGATTGACGTGCAATAATATCATCGTGTAACAGGTCCTTGAATCTTTGCATAATGTGGCCAGGTAAAACTGATCAGTTGCTACGCTTAGATAAGTCGCGTAAAATAAGCTTAGTAACTACGGTTGGTCATATTGTAGGTTGTTTAAAATCAAGCATGCATAAGACTTCACCATGAAATGCAGGCCATGCTCCAGGCTAGCTTTTAAGGGTAAACTCACACAGGAACAGTCACTATGCTAATGCACCATCTAAATACTGGCTACAAATTTTCTGCAAACCTTAAGGAATTGGTCCCAACGCACCCTGGTTAAGGAATTGGTCCCGAATCACCCTAGTTCTAGTTCATCAAGTATCAGATACCACACAAACCTTGCAGCCAATAAACTAAATCAAACACTTCAGAAGTAGGTTATATAGAGCTTACCGGCCCCTCCACTGCTCATGGATAGGAGTAGTTAGAAATCCTGTATTCTCCAAGATAGTTCCGCAGAAAGATGTGATTACATGATAAACGCGTGTTCAGTTGTGTGTGTCCCTACATAGAAATGCTGCATTATAGTTGATTAATCAGCGTACAGTAAGATTTTTTACCTTGAGAGCTAAAGAAAGGGCCAAATAAAGTATATAAACATGGAGGCACAGGAAGAACTTTGAGCTTGAGAGCTAAAAAAAAGGCCAAATAAAGTATTTAAACATGCAGGCACAACCCTCGCAACAGATGCTACTATCTTATTCTTACCTCAACATCACAATGGAATTGTTATCTGCTCTGCAAACCAAATAGGTATCAATGTTCCTCAACATGGTGAAAACTGGAATTTAGAGCAAGTCCAACAGCTGCCTCAAATGATGTACTAAGTCATAATTTGAGGCATTTGATTGAAAACATTGCTCCAACAGTGTCCTAGTGATGCCTTAAATCACTAGGACAACTTACTTCAGCCCTATTTTTAGGGCTCACCTACTTGTGACTCATTTCACTTTTAATAATAAAATATTATCATTCTCTCTCTCCCCACTACTTTTCCCTCTACTTTTTCATTCAAAATATTAATATTTTAATAATAGGGCTTGTGGATAAGGCTTTTTGTTGGAGTGAATTTATAAAAGTGATGTCATAAACTACTAGGACATTATATTTTATTATTTATATAGGGCATCCTCTAAGACACTCTTGGACTTGCTCTTAGAATGTAAAACATTGATTCTAAGTGGCAACTAGAGTGTAAACTAAATATATAGAATAACAGCTAGAACTGTTATGCGCAAAAGTGGCAAACCACTAGTACCTACAGAAGTATAAACGACTCAGATGCAAAGACGTGTTCTTTTCCACCAGATATTAAGATCTGAGATATATATATATTTTTTTTAAAATAAATAAATTTAACTGTAAATCAACCAAAAACAATTAATGTGCTTAAGATGGATGCTCAAGTTTTTTTGACAAAGGCCATCTTCATGTGAAAAGGCATCATGCAAACAACATTACTCAGAATAATGACTGGGGAGTGTCAGTTTTGGATGCAAATAACATGTGTTAAGGGCCTCGAGGCATTCGCAGAACTTTGCCCCCATACAACTCATATAACATGTTTTGAGGGCCAAAAGCTTTCACAAACCACAAGTTTCATCCAAACTGACTTGACTTGCACATAAAATGTGTCGAGGAGTTGACAAATATTGAACCTCGTCCAAGTATTTTAATATTTAGGAGGCATTTCTGGACCGGACCTCAGATCTCACAGAATATTGACTTAATGCACATAACATGTATAAAGGCATTCCAGAACCTCAATGACATGCACATGACCTCTTGAAGCATGTTGACAAGCCTAATCAAAATCAAGAATCATCCATCTAAACAGATACACACGGATCAGAACAAGAATTAAAACAATTTCCATCAAAGTTGAGACAAACACTAAACTACGACCTTACACCTCAGATAAGTAAAGCATGTTCCATGCATATTGTGTGCGCCAGCAACACTGAGGAAATCTATACAAGGATTTTAGAGATCATTTTTGGTAATTTACATGATTCTTGCAACACAAAACAATTCCAAGTGAACACTGAATGCAAGACTATTATAAATTTCTGTTAATCTAACGGAGGTACAGTCCGACATCAAAATTTTGAACCAAAAAGATATTTATACAAATAGGACGTGACATAAATTTTGAAGAAAAAGATAATTCCAAAGTCAAAGATGTCAACCTTAGATGGTTTGGCAACCTATCTCTCCAAAAGGAGAGACCTTGAATATATTAAGCGGAGATCAGATGAAAATAAAATACATATTACATTAATGACAGGTAAAAGCAGCAAGGATAGTATTGCAAACAACTAATTAACTTGAAGCAACAGTTTATATGAGCAGCATCAAATAGAACCAACTGGCAACCAGTCGACACAACGTTGTTTCACTATGCAGCTGCTAACACAAATTCACAGCTACATATTATGCTCTCACTCGGTGTGGAAAATAAAATGTAATGCTTCATGAACTTCTTTAACTTAAGAAAGATTATATATTGATTTCCTTTAAACAACGCTTATCTGTATTCATTCTATACAAAATATAATTTAACAATCTACATCAGAAGCAAACAATTCCACAAACCCTAAAACTTTTATCCATATAACTAATCATATAGCTTTAGAAGTTCGTGATTAGTTTAAACAAACTCAATTAGCAGATAAACACCATATACATCATAACTGACGTAAACAAACAAAACTTAATCTAAGATCAAATAAGTTCAAAACACAACTAACCTAGAAACAACGGGAGTTCTAAACTATAACATATATTCGCATATCTTCAATCAATCAAAATAATATATTTAATCGCATAACTCATATAAACATAGCGCAGTAGCAGAACAAGACGAATTATCCTATGATAAAACAGAAAGCTAAGCAAAATGTATCTATTAACTGCACAGAATACGCAATGATTCTATGCATCTAAAATCCGAAAAGCAGTAAAGCTAGCTACACAATCTAATGACGAGACTACATCAAATCCAATTCACTTCCTTATCAAACACTACAACCAATTCTTGAAGATTTTAAATAACATAATTTTACATTTCACAAATTCGATCCTAAATATATATACAATTACTCAAAAAAAGTCCTTCTAAGCTCTCATCAAGTAATTCCGATAACGAAGAACGCCGCCTCATTAAAACACTCCTGAACCTCACCCGGAATCCAATTCAAAAACAGAAACCGTAGTAACACAGTATAAATTAATATTAATCAAATCACAATCACAAATCAAGCAATTAAAAAAACACAAACGAGATCTATATAATCTCACATCATCACCTGCAGATCCAAACAAACACAACAATTAACAACACATCAATCATCATCATCATATCAAACACCAAAATCAACTGTAAATCAAACACACACACACACAAACATCAAATCGAATCAGCCGCCGACTTTTTCGGCGACAATTTCGCCGACAAACTCGCGGCAACCTCCGATTCAATTGATGCAAGGCGGGACCACATACATCTACGCGCCGGCAACATATATACATACACGGTCCCGACCTGCACCAAGCGAATTAGAGGGCGCCGCAACGCAGATTCCGATAAATTCGCACACATATACATACAACTGTTTGTATGTATAGGTCTAGGTATGAGGAAGAGAAGAGAGAGGAGAGCGATGGAGGCTACGGAGTGGTGAAGAAGAGGAGATTATGAATTTATAGTTGGGATTGACGAATCGGAGTACGCCACGTGTAGGTCGCAGAGGCTAGTTGCGTTAGTTTAGTGGAATGATGGTTTGAAAAGGTTAGTTGAGTACTGGGGTTTAGATTGGGTTTGGATTTAAACTTATTTACGGTTGTGCCACTGGTGAGGTGCACGTGGATATACAGTTATGTCACGTGCGTGATCGAGAATTAATAGTTGGCACTGGAGCGTGGACAGTGTACTCTGCAGAAGTAAAATATCTTGCTTTCTGTTTGCTACCTCCATCCCTCTCATTTCTTTGCATTTACTATTTTGAGATGTCATTCTTATTTATTTATCTTACTATAAATAGTAAATTTTTTTCATTATTACACCCACTATCTTCCTCTACTATCTTATATTTTTTAACAATAAAAACCACTACTCCCTCCGTCCCCCTCATTTGTTTACATTGGGGGACGGGGGCGCGGCACGCATTCTAATGCTCTCGTAAAATGTAGTTCGATTAATTATTTTGAACTTTTTTTTCTTCTGAATAAAAATTTGATGTTTAAATTTTTATGCAAAAAAGAAAAAATTTAAAAATAAGCTACAAAACTATGTTTTATATATGCCTTAAAATGCGTGTCGAGCAGTGTGAAAAAACTGTAAACAAATGAGGGGGACAGAGGGAGTATTACACTCACTACTTTACTATTTTGAGATGTCCCTCTTATTTATTTACCTTACTATAAATAGTAAATTTTTCTCATTATTACACCCACTATCTTCCTCTACTATCTCATATTTTTTAACAATAAAAACCACTATTACACTCACTGCTTTCTTCCACTATCTCAAATCTATTATTAAATATTGATAGGTCTCACTATTTTACCCACTTTTCATCTAACTTTACTCATTTTTTATACATTGTCTTGGTCTCTGTGTCCTCCTCCAATGTAAAGAATTTAGGGGGACGGATGTAGTATTATATTATGAGTACCGGGTAATTAAACTCTTCCGTCACCCATTATTTACCATTTTATTATATTTGTCCAATACCCATTTCCAATCAAATATATTATATAATAATATTAAAAAAATAAGATGGTATTGGTATAAAATTTATATAGTTTATTTTGAAATGAATTTTTTCAGAAATTTGAAATTTTGTAAGGATAATTCTCAATTTTCAACCAAAATTTGGTTAACTCGTACGAACAAATTTCAAGAATATACAAATAGTAGAAACGAAGAAATGAAGAGAGTATATTCGATCATGCTCCCAAGAGAGTATATTCGATCATTCACAAGAGAATAATGTAACAGCCAGTCGAGAACATAGTGAATACATTTGTTTAATTTAGAAGCATAAATATTATTGTCAACTGCACTAAAATAAAGATTGTTTGAGCACGATTGGATAGCTAGTGGTGGGTTTATCCTGTGTTGACCCGGGACACCCGAATTTGACTCTAGCTCATCCCGAAAATTATTAGAACACATATTTAAGTTGTAACGCATATAAGCCTGCATTGTAAAAAAAAATAAAGATTGTTTGGGAGCTCCAACGGTAACAACAAAGATCTTTTAGAAGCATGTGCTATATCATATTTGAGTTAGTATACTTCAATTTATTTTCGAATTCAAGATTTGGAGCTCTATCTGATTTTCTAGAAAAGACTCGGAATTTGATCCACTTCAACACATATGACATTCAGAACCACTCTCGAAAACCTTGATTCGTCAAGTTAGGATCATATGAATACCCTCGAAAGCTTGATTCGTTTCTTCAAGATAGAGATGGACAGAAACTGATAGGCTACTCGTTTCTTCAAGATAGAGATGGACAGAAACTGATAGGCTACTCATCAGATAGGCCAAACTGACGGATGTCTCTTAAAAGAAAGAAGAATATGATAGGCCAAACAAAAAGTTGAAATGGAGTGGAAACAATAAAGAAAACAGAAACTTTCCCAAAAGAAATTTTCTTCTCCATCTAATTTTGATGTTACCCTATTCAGCATTTAAGTATTTAACAATCAACATATCACACAAATAAAGTGAACACTTAAATCTGTTGTAACAAGGATTGGACTTGAGAAAACTCGAGACACACTTTGTTGTCTATTTACTCTGAAAGAAAGAACACCATCTCCCAAATAGTGAATGTCCCTAAATGAGAAGCTGTTGAGACAAAAATACACTTGAGAAAAGAAAAGCTAACGACTAATGTCTACGGTACATGGTAGCATGAACTGAAAGTCAAAGACTAGTACGAAAAACCAAGAGATTTTACCAGCTGATTGGAAATCTTGTATACTGCAGGACCATACATGCGAACAGCCTTTGGCAGTGTAGGATAAGTGAGTGTGCCAAGAAGAAACCAACTGATGCTTAAGAGGGTAACTGCATCGGAAGCCGGTTTGTTTTCTATGGTAGAGAAGAAGTGGACCACGCTTTTCAGTGACACTCCAACTACGGAGAAAAGAGCTACTACAAGTGGCATGCAAGGGTCTTCCGCTTTCCAAATAACCATTGCAACCAGTAGCGATAATATAGCACTGAAAAGGCTCTGAGAAAGGGCAACTTCTCTTCGACGGTGAAGTACTTCATCAACATCTGAATGCTTTGAGATAGAAGTGGATTTATATGGAATTGCAGTTGGACTGGATTTTGATTTATCTTTCACAAAATGCTGCATTGCAGGCTTAAGTTTGCTATCGTCTTCACGGATATCTTTCTGCAGCAAGCTATGCAGGGCCAGATCAGAACCATGACCACTTGGTTTCCATGTGTATACCTCATGCGCAATAGCAAACTTGTCAGCATCGATGGCACTCTGATTGCTGATTGTATCTGCAAGGTCTCTGGAGCTCCCCAGTGACTTCTCTTTAACCTCCTTCAGCTGATCTATCTCATTCTTCATACCTTGCAACTGTTCAAAAGCATAACAACTCAGTCCTAATTCACAATATTCAACATTCCAGTAACACCAAAAGCACAGAGTCCTCCTATTGCGGGTTATCTGGGATGGAAGTTGTAATTTAAATCCATAGAAGAGAGGATAACAAGTTACAGACAGTCTCTAATGATTTGTTATTTGTTATCCCCAGCAACTTACCAGAATGAATAGAGTAACTATAGCTCAAATACAAACTACGTAATTTATGCACTGTATAGTAAACATACCAATATACCGAACATCCAAAATTTAAATCAGATTACCTCACTCTCTAATGATTCGATCTTCACAATTGCTTGGTCATGTTCCTCTTCCAGTTCTGCTAGCATCACCTCCATCATCCTCCGGTCTTTAATAGCCGTCTTTAATCGTTCTTTAAGTTGCTTTTTTTCCAAAAGAATGGTCTCCAGTACATCTTGCATCTCCTGGAGATGCATCTCCATCTGCATGTTACAAGCATCGTTGTAAACTAGTTAGAACAAAACATGGTCTCAAACATAATAAGATGCAACCAATCTATAAAGAAAACCACCATTTCCGATAAAAAGGAGACAGAACTGAAGAACAATAAGGCTTACAGACGAGAGAAGCTTAAATGACCAACATATATAGAGAAGTGTAATCCTTGAACAATAAAGTACTGCATTACGGATGGCATTGGGACAACAAACAAAAATGACTGTTTTCTGGTAACTTTAACAAATCAAGATCCAGATTAAACTTTCTGATATCCGCTCTTAATTACATTTTTTTCTCCTAAAGAGGCTGTTTACTCTCCCATTATACAATTAACAATATCCAGTGTAGCCTTCTTAAACTATCTTATTTGAATAAATTCAATACCGGTACTCCAATAGCAAGAGCCAATCTCCTGACTAATTAATCATCTAAAGAAATCCTAATCATATAACCATACAACAAACTAATCCAAGTGACATGGCCCAGTAGCGTGGACAGACTTCTCGGCGTCAATACTACCTCACCATCTGAGGACCAAAAGTTATATATTTCTGAAGGATTCTATGGAACTGGTACAGTAGATATTTATCAGCCCCATTACCATCACAATGCAAATATGAATCTCAAAGATAATTATCATTCAATCTAATCATTAATCAGATACTAGAAGAAGGACGATATAGAACATTACATAGCCGCTAAATAGTTTAACAGCTTATAAAGGCTACGAAATTGTACGGAACAAGTTTTCTGAGGCTCTCCAATCCTGCATCATATGGAACTCCCCTAAACTAAATTAAGGTGCAAAGACGCCCCACACACACACAGAGAGAGATGAGACAGTTCACAGACTATAGCTGGACCTTCATTATCTATCCATTGTTCCATTCTATGATTGTAACATGATTTATGCATTTCAAGTGCAGAATAGGTATAGTGAAATTCCAATGATCTGTTTATCCTCTTTTGTGGAGGCACCAGAAACCACTAATACTAATTGATTTTTTGTTTCCCATATATGGCAACATTAAGTAATAAATGATCTTAAAAATGCTTGGCAATCTCTAGATAATTGCCAGGAAAAAGGTAACATGACGTATAAAAAGGAAGCCATGCAAAATCAGCAAAAAAAAGAGGAAAAAGGACATTAGGAGAAAGCATGGCAGTAAGGAGGATGGTCATGCCAGTTGACTGACCAGCCTATTCCTGTGTAGTGCATTTAAAAGTCGTCCAGGAAGAGATAAAAGAGCACCAGTCCAGACCAAAAGTCTCCAGAATATGTGTACATGCAGGAAGATAGCTGCCGTCAACAGTTCCACCAATGTGCTGATAACTATTAAAGTACATTTGACACCCAATCTACAAGATGATACAAATAACGACAAAGGTAACGTAACCAGGACTATCAAGGCAGATACCAATTCTACAAATGCGGATATCACGTCCATCATCTACCAATGCTACTTGATCACGGCTAACTACATATCCAGTATAACTTGAATGCTAAATCCTGCACAGGTAATTGAGGATCTTAAGACAAGCTAACAATTCAAATTATATTTTTGTAAAGTTATTTAAGATAAATATGTGCAAGTACAAATCTGCTGGTTGAATTGGATATGCAAAAGCAAAACAGACAAATCACGACATGACAAGGCCTTGTGATATGTTCTTAAACACAACATAAAGCATTATAAATATTTCAAATGATGATATCTTAACCTTTCTTACTTGGTCCATACGCAATGTTGTTTTAGATTTGTTTTTTTTAACACAATATGTAGTTCTATGTAGGACTGGTGTCGGAATAATGGATATTGTCGTATATAACCGCATTAATTAATGGCCGAAACTAAAAGCTGACACCTACCATTTAAAGGTCACTGTGCATTGTTTTGTTCACATAATTCCAAACAGATTTTTAGAGGTATATTGACTGTTGTACGATTTGCAATGCTACGGAAAACTAGATTGTATCAGGATGTGCAGATAATTGACAACTTCATGCAGATATATTCATATTACATATACTATATTCATTACACTAGAATGTAAACATTATCATGCTAATGCAATTGCACGTCTGCAATCGTTACGTTGTCAAACTAGTACTACCACTCATGAAACCGAGTGTTATCATTTTCACAAAGGATTAGAATCTCATTTGCACGCTAAATATAGAAATTTATAAACAGTCACTCGTCGAATCCCATATTGGTAGCACCTACATCATTATTTATCGCCTTCCGTTTCCACTCTACATTCAGACAAGTATGAATTGCTATTTATAATCAATTATACGTCAAATTCATAATGGTAGCACCTATATCAATTACTAATCATCTTACGTCAGACAGAACAAATTCAACGCAAAAGCCGGGATTCTGATTGTACACTATAGGCGAACCAATGCAGTTCGATTTCTTATCAAGCACCTGCTAAATGGATATAAATCAACTTATAGTCCACTGAAAAGCACATTTTTATGTCTAATAATTACAATTGTCTAACTATCTACAACAACTTATACTGAACAGAAGTAATATAAATCTAACTTGTAATACCCCCAATCTTATAATTAGACCAGAGGAAAATATAGAAACACATAACGAAGTTCCAACAATATCAAGATTAATTTGTAGCTCAATTAATATATAACAAACACAAATAAACACACAATAGCCCTAGAAGCTCAAATTGCTAAAATTATTACGAGAGGGAGGGAGGGAGAGGGGGGGGGGGAGAGAGAGAGAGAGAGAGAGAGAGAGAGAGGGAGGGAGGGAGGGAGGGAGAGATTGGTAGAGAGGGAGAGGGAGAGAGAGAGAGAGAGAGAGAGAGAGGGAGGGAGGGAGAGATTGGTAGAGAGGGAGAGAGAGAGAGAGAGAGAGAGGGAGGGAGGGAGGGAGGGAGGGAGGGAGGGAGAGATTGGTAGAGAGGTAGAGAGGGAGATTACTAATCCATATTAAACAATCAGTGAGAGATTACTAATCCATAATATGCATTTAGTGCGTATATTGAGAGAGAGAGAGAGAGAGAGTTCACGTACAATCGAAGTTGGAAGCTTCATCGAGCAGAGAGTTAGCAGAAAGCGTGTATGTATGTCGTGTTTACACAAGTGAACAAAAGTGTATGATGAACGAGTGGAACGAAGAAGCCAGGTGGTGACACGTAGCGGTGAAAGAGGACACGTTGAGTAAAAAGTTATGAACTCATTTATATCTTTATCCAAATCTACTTCTCTCTGTATCATCGTTTATGTTTATCATCACCCCAATCGAAGCTCTCTTCTTTTTCTAATACACTTCTTCAATAGCTGGCAAAATTAGAGAATCTGTTTCATGATTTATGATTTTAAAGCGACTTATCACAACGTTCTCCGAATTATGTTATTATTACTCTGGGATATAGTAGAATTAGATAATCAGAACTGATAGTCGATTAATTCAGGATTTATCAAAACTTTATCTAAAATTATTTAAATGAATCTGAAATATTTAATCAAATCAAAATATAATTGATATATTAATAAAATATTTATTAAAAAATAACTGAGAAATTTTTAAAACTACTTTAGAATCCAAAAGCACCAGTAATTGGTCAAATTTAATTTCAGAAAAGAAAGCAAATACCACAATTCATCAAATAATTTTATAAATTTAACCTACTCTTCCATAAATTTAATAGAATTTTTCTGTTATTTATTTTCCATACTGTAATTAAATTCGGATTATCAATTAAAAAGGGTATGTAGTTGTAGCCAAAGTATGACCTGATATGTCAAGATCAATTGCATTCGACACTTTAAAAGCTTGTTTTGTTAACAATTCTACTATTGAAAAACAAAACAAAGAATGAAGCCGAAGACAAAATCTAACATATAGTATATAGAAGGTTTAGAGAAATTAAGTAATTGATCTCCCTACAAGATTATTGCTGTTATAAGATTGCATAAAATTAATGAAATGTATATAATTACCATATCCTCTACAATTCATTTTACAGTTTGGCTTGGAATTACAAAGAAAAAGATTTTCATTTTGCAGTATTTACAACATGTTTGGTCAGACTGGTAATTTCAAAAATGTATCCAGTGTGTCCGAGGGGGTAAGGAACTATAGGGCGTGTGGAAGATCGATATTTTTCTCTGTAGCGAGGAACTCCTCCGGACCATGGCTGCATAATACAAGTTTTCAGTTGATCATTACTGACAACTCTGCAAGGTTAATAAATGACGAAAGCATTACAAGAAAGTTACCTGAGATTGCTATAGGCTGACATTTTATACAGACAAGTGAATACGAGAGCATGCAACCCAATTGTGTAGAAGAATGCAAATGTCCGCGCATATCTGCAAAAATATTATTTGCCATATCAGCAAATCGTTGAAGTCAGAAGTCAAATAAAGCATAGCATAACCACCATAAATGACATCAACTATTATAATTTATAACACTTGTATGAACTTCTCCCACTTGTGAGAATTCCTTCACATTAGTGTAAGAATGCCCAGATCACTTTGTTAATACTTAATAGTGACCAATCAGAATATTGTGTAGCCCTCCCCAAAAACTCAGGTGACAACATCACGCAATTTGATTTGGGTTAATTATAAAGCTTCAAGTGGAGCACATTTGATTTCCCAAGTAACTCATAATGGCAGAAAATTACAGAAAGCTAGGTTTTCTTAGATTTCTAATTTCTAAACAAAAAAGCTATAAAGAGTTCGTATGAGAGAAAGAACTAACACACTAAACACAATGTATAAGTTGCATACCCTATGTCCATCCAGAGACATGATTAAGATTTAAAAATTAATGCACCAAAGAAAACTTTGCAGGAGCTCCAAAAGTGGAAGAAAATGAAGTCCAAAACTGTGTATATTTTAATGCATATGAACCAAATGGGTCCTGTATTTTTATTTTTATTTTTCTTTGGGTAGTTGATGGAGTATATCTTTGGATATAAGGGGTAGTAAAATTTCTTTCTCAACCTCTATTAGGAACACCTAAGCCACTGGTAGGGCACTCCTTGATTCTGAATACATGTATAATTGGGACCCCTAATGGGAGCGTAGTTTAGATGCGTTTTATAAATATTATACAGTAAAATTCAGTGATATAATACTAGCATGAGTCCATAAAGTTTTGTTATAAAAACCAATCAAAAACCCAGAGAAGCATACTTGTTTCCAAGAAGAAATCGTCCACTTCTGAGAGTAATTTTATCCCTAAAACCAAGCTCCTTGTACCTTTGATCCCTTTCCTGTTCAAAGGAAACATATTAAATCATATTATAAATGGAAAAAAATATTTTATACACAATGGTAAGACCATAACATATATACTATTCAACACAAGCAAATTACTTGATTTTATATCTAGAATTTCATTAAATGAGATAATTAAACTTGCAGAAGAAAATTTGTATACCTTTTTCGAGAATGCGGCAAACGGATTTATATCATCCTCGTAGATTTTCTTATACTTGGACTCCACATCTGAGGAGAAACCGCTTTCAAGATCATCTACATGCTGAGAAAAATGAGAGAGAAATATGAGCCAAAAATAAAGAAGCATATACGTGCTTTTCCACTCTAAAAAAATAACAAAAATAAAACTTAATTATGATATAAAAGCTGCCACTAGCACCTTCTTTGAACCTCTAGAAACAACTTTCTCTAAATTGTAGTCCTGAACATAACGTATCTTTCCATAAAGCTTTACGTTATCAGCTTTACATTTCTCCAGCTCTGCCATCAGAGAACCTATCTTCTCCTTTAACTGTCTGATTTCCTGAAACAGTAAAGAGACAAAGCAATGGAAAATATGAAAATCAATCCACCAAGGAGGGGGGTTGACAAAAAATCGCCCAAAAGCTCAACACAACTAATATAGGTATTGTAATAAATTGACTCCTGATATATTCAAAGAATATAGACCTCTTCTGTCTCTCTCAAACGTGTCCGAAAGCGGTCGCGCTGGTTGCAGATAACCTTAAGCATGGAGTTCTGATCTTGTTCGGAAGAAACATGTTTTTGATCTGTATTCTGTATGGAGGAAGAGCATAGATTTTCCATTTTAGGCAAAAACATCAGATTAATTAACGAGTAAATTAAAAGCCAGGTGAATACACATACAAGTACACACACAAAAGGGAGGGAGGGAGGGGGGGGGGGGGGGGGGGGGGGCACTGAGAATGTATTGTTCAAAACATAGAATAAACGACCTACACATATTATGTCATAAATCATATAGCTATGTCAACTAATAAAGTCAGTTCTACTGGTGAACAATCAAAAAAAGAGTATGATAAACATTCAAAAAGTCAAGTTCAAATACTTAATGTTCAGAAAGGTAAACAACTCCAAACTCTAATCCATATATATCAGCAATAAAAAACTTAACCAGGCCAGAAACAAAGCACTCATAAAATGCTCAATTGCGTAGTAAGCACGCTCACCAGCATCTGATGACTGAAGTCCATGGACAATAAGCAATGGGCACAAATGTCTATATAAAACATAATAAATATTTTTCTGCCCAAATACTAACAATAAAACCAAAAGAAGATTCGTCCTCCAATCCTCCCAAAACTAGAAAGGCTACACAAGATTTGGCTCCTTGAAGTACAGACCCGTTACTTTCATATTTTTCCATTGCGCCTACAGATTCTACAGTAACACCAAGACCAGATGCATTGATAATATATAGGTTAAAGCAAATATTTGCAAAAATATTGGTGCCTAGACTTGAAGATGAAGCCCACAACTTGACCAACTATTTCATATTCAGGTCAAAAGCATTACTTGGACCCCCGATGTATAGATTTACATAACCTGTACATGTGTAATTCCAAACACTTCAGGCAATCAACACCAGCTTTTTGTTTTGATCGGCTGTTTACTCAAAATAAGTATTATCCAAGTCATTCAAGAAGTAAAAAGACATCACAGGATTTATACAAACATCAGGTACACACATTTTTTGTGACATTGAGATCCACTAATATTTTTTGTCATTATAATACAAATTATGACCATCCACGTGCATAGCCCAGTAGGCTCTATTTTATGCAGTAGTTCAGTTGGGATTGAAGAGATTCTCTCAAGGAAAAAGCAGAGAAAGATTAATATTTCCTTTCCTATGGACTATAACCAGCAAGATGTATAGCAAAGTACCGGCATACTTTATATGATGAAAAGAAAGTCAATGACACTGTGGTCTTCTTATTCTGCTCATAGCTAGAGAATCATATATGCCATGTACTCATATGAGAAAAGTATTAAATAAAAGATAAAACTTACGTCAGATTGTCCTGTTGTCCCGGACTCGGGGAGTTCCCAATCATCAAATAGTGCACCTTTTCGATCTTTAGCATTATAACCCTGCACAGATATTGAATAGCTAACCATGAAGAAGGCATGTGGAAAATGAAATAATAGCATGATGACATATTTATTTTCCACATGAATGTTGAATGACAAGGAATAATAGTAGTCAAAGAATTTTTAAACATGTGCATAAAAAAGGATCTGCCTATGTTCATGGCTCTGTCTCTGTCACAATATATATATATATATATATATATATATATATATATATATATATATAGAGAGAGAGAGAGAGAGAGAGAGCGTAGTGACAAGTGACAACAACACAATAAAGCAAAAATGCCCTAATTAACTCCAATAAAGTACTACTACTAATCATATTAGAAGGAATAGTATTATAAAGTGGAAAGAATAGCCAAGGCAGATTATTTTAAGTGTTGACAGTTCTTAGATTCAGGACTACTTATTCAAACCTTGGATATATCATCTTCCAACTTCTGAATTAACATTTGCTGTTCACTAAGTTTTGCTGTAAGTTCTGTGATTTTCCCTTCGGCTGTTTCCAATAAAGAAGTTGTTTCAGAAAGCTTGACCTGGAAGCAGTGAAGTGAAAGAGTTAGACTAGAGTATCGAACCAAATTATTTAATAGATAGCTATCAATAAATCTTCACGAATTAGGAGAAATCTTTCAACTTTTAAACAAATTATAGGCGCGTAAAAAGATATAGCACATTATAGACAAAGGAAAATTAAAGACAAGTGAACTACTGCAGCATTTTTATACCTTCAAGTGTGTAACTTCATGTTCCATTTTACGGTTCTTGTCAAGTAATAGAGATTCAAGCTGGCTCAACTCTTCGCCACTGGTAGCTACTTCCCAATCTTCGGCTTCAATTGAATTATACCCTACTGCCTGTACATTCATTATATAAAGTTGGTTGGCAAGATAGTATAAGAATAAAAATTAATACTATTATGAATACTAAATGCATTATCGAAGCAGATACTAGTAGTTTAGGTAAGATTCTCATATCAAATGATCGCATTGTTAAATTTGATTCATACTGTTCTCTTGTTCCTGATTGCCCGTAAGATCATCTGGAAGTTCATTTCAGTGTAGAAATAACTGTTCAACTCACTGAGAGAGTAGAAATATAATATTATTTTTAGATTTCTAATATAAATATACTAGTATAATGACAACCCTAGGGGGGGGCCATGGCCCCCTCTGGCCCCTATGTAGCCTCGTCCCTGCTACTCAGTTAGACATTCATGAGGCGTCATACCTGGTCAAGGGAGGACATTTGTGTTGGCAAGTTCCCTATCAATATGCTGTATCTTTAATCATTCTCTTCACCCTACAAGGCCGTAGGTGACTGATGCTATAGTGGGTACAGGATCCTTTTGCAAGTAAACTCGAAAACTGATGAAACAAGGACCTTTACTCTTATTTGGAGATTGTTTTTTATAAGTATCCACAATAAGGAGATTACAGCCATTTAGTACTTCAGGGTGGAAATATTCAAATCAAAAGACTTTTTCTTTATTCTCAGTTCCATTAGTACATCTGAGAAGGCTTTAGTACAAAATAAAACGCTGAAGAACAATTTCTCTTGTATTCTATCATGCAAGCTGATATTTATTCCCAGTCCTAATGCCACTTAAATATAGGTAACCACTCAATTCTCAAGTGGCATAAGAAAACGAAGAGAAAAAGTGTTGTGTTCTAAAGATGATATATGGTAGATACACTAAACTAAAAGGTAATTTGCTGCCACAGACCCAGTTGTTCCCAAGGATAGAGTTGATAACAATAACAATATAACATTTGAAAAATAGATATCATCAGCAAAAAAACACAAAAAGTCACCTGCAAAATTTTAACTTTTTTCCGTAAATCATCAACCAACTTTTCTGTCGGCCTTGCATGTAGCTCTTTCTTTGTTTCAACAAGAGCAGCATCCTGTTAATAATGAGCTAAAATGTTATAGAAGAAAAATCGCATGGAGATAAAAGAGTAAAGCATGCACAACGCCTGCCACAAGATACTTATAGAACTTGAAACCACTGTCTGTACTATGTCCATGCATGATGCAACATCAATTTTACATCTGACCTAGCAAAGTTATTTAAAGCTAGCATAGCTATTGAGTTTTATGATGACATACACATGACACTTGGATGACTATGGTATCAGCACTTCCCTATGTATGTGGGTAGTAAGTTATCAAGCAGGACCCTGTACATATATAATACGACTGCCACATATTTAAAGCTGCATCCTCACACCGCAAAAGCGGTGACATATAAGCTAGCATACATAAAGCAATATCTTACCTTCTCATTGAGCAGTGCACTCAACTTCTTGATTTCCTTCATGTATTGTTCTCTTTCCTCTGATAAGGTGGTTTCCATATTGTGAAGTTCCATGTTTAATTCTGAAATAACTTTTTCCTTTGCATTCAGAGAATTCTCTAGCACGCTATTTGGATCCATATCATCACTAAAAAAAAGCGTAGATAAATAAGCCAATAGATTTCTGAAATTCGTAAATGTATGAAAGACTAAAAGAATTTCAGCACTTGGAAGAGATAGATGATCAAGAGCAAAAAGTACACTTGAAGTTGGGAAACAATGCTAATGAGTAACGGGTAAGAGTAATACATAGATTAGAGCTCTTCTTGGAAATGTTAAATTATGCTTGAAAAGTTTGAAGTCACGTAAATTTATTTTAGTGAACAAGATTAAATCAACGAGTAATGAAAGCAAGAAGGGTACAAGTTTGAGGTAATAACTACTTAAAATCTTGCATAGACAGCTTCAAAAAGGCCAGTTTGACCTACATTCAAAACACTTGTTTCATTAATATTTTTTTACGACTTATCAGTATAAGTATTCTTATTCTTGTACTATTTGGATAGTAACATAAAGCAATATCTTACCTTCTCATTGATCATATATATAGTATTTTGGAATATTATTTTATATCACGTATGATTACATACTTAAAGTAACTTGAAACATATTTTAAGTAACTGAAAGTACTCTCTTTTCTACTTTTTAACTTCAACCTAAATGTTAGTTTATGCATCGAGGGAGAGCACTGGCTATAATTTATATTAACAACACTATTGGGTATTAAGTGAAGTCAAATTTTTCGGGCTCTTATTTTTGGTTTAACATTTAACTGACAGATTAATGGAGAGTACCAAATCATGTATACTGATATATATTTATCAGTGGACTTGGAATTTGTTCAATTTTTCTTTATTCGCATAATTACCTTACCCCATGTACTAAAAGATTTATAAAGGGGAATGTAAAAGCCACAAAATAAAAAAAAAATGTATGTATCAAGTTGAGACATTGGGGCGATGTCAAGCGTCTTTTACTATAGTTCCAACCCACAAGACTTGAACTGCTAGAATCATCCTAATTGTTGCTTATAGAACCACCTTTACTTTGGTTCTTAAATGAGCAAGAATGCCAACAAGATTCCGAATGTCTTGTCCATGCAGACGGTATTTTTCTTTGGTTTCACTGGTTACAAGTATAGCTCTAATATTTGTACAATCAAATTGATAGGAAGTTTGAAAACTGGCCAGCTGTCATAATCATGAGTAGTTTCATAGTTGATACTTGATACTGAACTACTAAAAAAGAGATTTCCAGTAAATAAAAAACAATATACAAATCTAAAAAAAGAGAAAAGCACCTTTTATCATTTCCATGCTCTTCGTTCACTGTTTGTAACTGCGAACGTAGAACACCCTGGCAGAAAAGTAACAAATTACTAGAGGCAACCAACCCCACTAATGAAAACAGAGAAAGAAAACGTTATGTCAATTATATAGTGCTTGTAAAATGTGAATTCTGAAGGTTGGAAAATTGATTTCTAAGCGGCTTTCGTCCATTACTCCGCAACATACAAAATTCAGAAAATTTAGTTTTGCAACAGTCATATATATTCAGTTTTCAGTGGATATGGCTTTCATGGGCATTTCTTACACAGTATGGCCCACAGTATAAGAGTCCAAACCAGCCACCTTGAGGCTATGGACATTTAGTTTCATATTATTACTACTGCCAACAATTCTTTAGAGGTCTAGCTGCATGGGCTCATGTGCATATTTGTGTGTGCTTGTCACACAGAAGACCATGCGTTATTTGATATCTAGCTTCTGACATATTTTGTGGGCAAAACTGCACGAGTGTGCTTCTGGTATCTCAAAGGTTGTTTACAGATAGCAACACCTAAAAGCTTCTTGTAATGAAATATTTGGTAATATTTTGTTCTCAGATCAATAATTATTTCTCCACACAGTTCACAAATTTTGACTAAATCAGTCTGTTTCCATCAGTACCTATGAGCGTTGCAGGAAAAAGCAAGGCATACTGGATTCCATGTTCCCAAACCCATACCTGCTTTCTGTGACCCGCATATGCTTTTACCCAGTTCATTATAAATGGTTTAAACTAAAAAGCTTAGTAGAGTGTTTAACATACTCACAACTCCTTGACCAATTTTACCAAGCAACATTCTGTATGTCAACTTCTCGTGTTTTCTACAGGCATCTTTTTGCATTTTTGTTTTCTGCATTTATAAATTCTATTTTCTATCAAGCATTTTTGCTCTTTCTATTTTCTTCCCTCTTTCTCCTTGTAGTAGCCATTTATAAGTTACATATATTGAGTTCAGAATGTATAAATGAGATGTAAGATACTATGTGTAAAAATGTATATTACATAATCTTTATTATGAACTCATAGTTACATATTATAATCATATCTATACATGAACTCGTAATATATATTTATTAAAGAACAATATATATAATCATAACAACAGTGTCTACAATATATAATTATTGTAAATAAAATATATTATACATTGTGATATTATTTTATACATCTCATCTTGCTGGTTCTCAGGTAGTAACATATCAAGAGCTAATGCTTCACCTAACACTGTTTATCGTACTGAACAAAATACCACTTCTGCATTAAATTTTCATACAGTTAAATAATATTGTTTACCTATTTTTTTCTTCTACACTAATAATATTATTTGACAAACTATTTATATATTCCACTTACATAACATGTAACTTCATAAGGATGCAACTTCTATTATATCTACATGTGTGTGTGTGTGTGTGACTGTGTGTGACAAATAAATAGATAACTGAATTAGTAGTTTAGAAAAAAATTAATTTTATATTTACGTTAACTCCAATAACAACTATTAAAGCTTTAACTATATGTGAAAATTATTTTTAATATAATAATCAAGAAACAAATTAACATAATAAAATGATAAAATGATAACAAAACTACTCTAGAATACATGTATCACATATGTTTATGTAATTATGTATGATAAAGGGGTATAGACGGGTTACGCGCGTACATCTCTGCTTCAATGTTCAATCTAAGTGCATCAGCTATTTATAAATAGTTCAAAACATGGGATATAAAAACCAAACAATCTGACTCGTCAGAATTATTAAGATACACCACGTTCATCTTCATTAAGAAGTAAACAAATGTGTCATTACCTTCTCTCTCTCTAGACTCAAAAGTCGAGTCTGAGCCCGCTCAACTTCATCCATTAATAGATTAACTTCTGACTGCTTTGCTGCTCTATCTTCCTCTGAAATTTTGAAATAATGATGTAAGATATAATTGCAGAAACAAGTACTAAAAGATTGCGCACTTATTGATATGAAGATGAATTAGGACATGCAGCTTATACAGGTCTTCTTACACTACAAAACCCATCTGGTTTACTAGTATGTAAAACTAGAAATTTTACCAGATTGTGCACGATATTCAAATAGCTGGCTCTGAGCAAGTTCATGTAACTTTTGCATGTTGGAAACACTATCCTGAGCTTGTCGTAACTGATCCTGCAGCAATTGCTCCCTGCATCAACAAGACAACTGTTTAAAGTAACAAGAAAGAAACACATTTCATAAGAAACACAATCCAAGTGTTGTACAAAAACCCAAAATGTTACATATTCAAATCAACATCCCCAAAAGATCCAAAGCAATTTGTTACTACATAAGCTTTTTAAAAATATTTTACCTATTAATCGTCAAACAGAAATTTATGCTAGATGTATATATAGAATGATCATTACAAACTATAAATGAGCGTGTATGTGAAGACTAGCAGCAGAAACAGTTTTCAAACAACCCTTCAGGTTCAGACATTAGGTGACTGCTTATTTCCCCCATTTTCCTTACCAAAAATTTGCCACTCTTTAGCACTAGCGAAAGTAAAATTAGGTATGTTAAAGTGAATTCAAACACCTATTTTCACATCTAAGAAAGGATTAAAGGCCAAAATTTGATAATATTTTGCCATTCAGATGTGTCAGATTTGAACACAAAAAAAAAAATAAAAAAATTGTGCTTCCATTTCCTAGCTTCATGTCAAGTTTTTCTCTATATATATAAGTTAAACAAAAATCAATAGTATTCCTTATAATTTATAATATATATATATATATATATATATATATAACATGCCCAGTGACTATGCTAAATCAACGTAAGAATTTCACACCTTTCTTTTAAAACCTCTAATGATTTTTGGTTCTCTTCTGCCAAACTGCGTTGCTTAATTTCCACAACTTCCTTCACTTTCTCTTCCATCTACAATCATATAAAAAAGAACTTTTGATATTAGCAGCTTAGCATGGATAAATAACCATCTCATGTGCGAACATGTCATCCCATGTGGAATGTTGATTTTTATTCCTAAATTGCCAAGGAAGAACTTAGCAAGACAATTAAGTAATACTGGTGGCATAATATTTCAGTACATTAAAAATGTAGAAAAGTATCCCGCACTATATAGATTGTAGAATGCACAATCATGCGGAGTGAAAGAGAAGGAAATTATTCAGATACACATCTTGTATAATTACTTAAAGGTACAGACTTAATAGTTGAAATTTACAGTTTACGATCCTAGAGTATGAGAAAGAACTTGAGCATGAAATCAGGTTCATGTTTGTACAGTAATCATCTCCACTGACAATTCAGTAAGAAATACAGCAGAAAAATAACATGTGTGCCTTGGTAGGTGCAAACATCAGTTCTATATAAATTTAATTTAAGATATTTCTGACATAGAATGACCTGTTGCTCTAACTGCCGGATACGCTCTTCAAGTCGTCTAATTGTTGCTTGTTGATTTTTCAGATGAGTTGCTTCAGTTCTGAATTCCTCGAGCTCAACCTTCATTTTACGATTTTCAGACTCTATTTCCATCAATTTAACATCTTTCTCCTGCATACACCAAATTCATGTTTACCAGGAAGCACGGTGCTCGGGGTATTCAAATTTCATGATACTAGGCATCCTTGTCGGGATTTAATAAGCACTCGCAAAAAATAGAGGAAGATAGTAAGTGCAATATACAACTCACTGCAATCGAAGAAAGAACTGGATAAGGATCCGGAGCCTCATAAAGCTTTTGGTAGATATTTAGGAAAGCATTTTCTCCAAATTTTGCTCTCTTAGTAAGGTTATCAACCTCTTCTTGGTAACCCTTTAGTAGAGTGTTGAACATGCTCAACTTTTCTTCCGCCGATGCTTTCTTAAATCCTGTCATCACGATTTATTATATTACGGGAGTCTCACCCAAACAGAACACCTAAACCCTTATATACATTTCAGTAAGTCCTGTATTTGCAAAATTATGCTAAACAAAGAAACGGATATCTAGAAAATCAAATATGACATTAATATATTAACTTCATTTGCTTTCCATTTCTTCAAGAACCAAAACACTGATACAAATATAGAGTAAAACGTGCAAACCTCTGGTGCTCTCAGCGAGTTTCCGTCTATTCTTCTGGCTGTTCTCCTGATTCTCGGCAATCTTAAGCCCTTGTTCATCGAGCACACTTCTTTCCTTCTCTAAATCAAACTCTGTAAAAACAAATTAACAAACATAAGCATCTCATACTCAACCGCGCATTATACATCATATACATTCTTGAATTCATATACAACTTTACACACACACACACACACACACACATATATATATCGAATTTCCATTACAAACCATCTTAGACTTAAAAACCTTCGCTATACATAATACATGTACAACATCCTCTAAAATACAATTTATAATCGAACCTAAATCATACTTTATAATAAACTACTACAAACCTAATTCACCTATATAAACCATCAAAATTTCACTATACACAATTTACTAACTTATACTCGGCAGTTAGCAGGCTACGTTGGTAAATTTTAATTAACATACACCAGCATCGAGCAGTTAACCAATCACGGAACGAAAGCATTTAATTCTGCGATTACTTAGAAAAATCGCAACAAACTACAAACTAATAATTTCTCTGCATAAACATACAACAAACACGCAAACACGAAGCGATACTCGAAAGTTAAAACGGAGTGATCAAACAAGTATAAAACAGTTAACGAGCATGTATAAACACACATACATAACTCATTCAAGTTAAAACAATAACGAAGCGAGCGCATTTGAATTCCACAACTAAAATTAAACATATAAATAAAATTTTAATTTGTAATTACTAATTTTTTATACCTTTCCAGAAATTAGCAACGGAAGGAACAGGTGTAGACGATGAATTCAATTTATCTCTCTCTGATCCGCCTGAAGACTCCATTGATTATGTATAGATCTGCTAAGTTGTGCTGTGCTTGGCTCGTTAGGTGTGGATCTCTGTGTGTATATGTATGTATAGTTTTTTTATTAGTGTGATCGAGTGACTTGGATTAGATCTATTTGGGTTTTGTTTGTTTAAAAATAATTTGGGAGGGTTTGTAGCATTTCGTTTGGATCGGGTTATATTTCTAAGTTTTTATTTATTTTGCAAATATTGATCGAAATAATTAATTGAGTTCATGAGATAATGATAACATGAATTTATACTTTTTATTGTGATTTATTTATAATTATTTAAATATTATATATGTGTATATTAATATTATTATTATTATAAAATTATAATGTGTTAGAATTGTAAAATTTATGTAAAAAACTTGAAAATAATGAAGTAAATGAAAAATCGTCTAAATAATTATTATAATATGACTCACAAATTGTTCCCATGCCGGTTCATCTTTAAGAAAAAATTCAATTATCACAACCTTCTCACGATTCTGAAATATGATTCTCGATGTCACTACAAAACACAAATTCGTCTTTCATTTATTTTTTTTCAGAAAAATGCAATCTCGTCTTTGTTTTGTATTTGTTTTTAAAATAATAACTAAAACTCAATTTTAAAATTATATTTTAATACGTCAAAACTAGAGCGGTAAACGAACCGAACTGTTCGGTAAGCTCGCTCGGTTCGGTTCGTGTTCGAGTTCGGTAAGCTCGTCCGATAAGCTTACCGAACACGAGTTCGAACAACATTTTCTGTCCGATAATCTTAACGAACCGAACTTTTAGGGTGCTCGGTTCGTATTCGGTTCGTTAAGCTCGTGTTCGGCTCGAGTTCGATAAGGTCATCTTCGTTCGACAAAAAATAAAAATATTTATAATATTATATGTAAATATAATATATAATATCCATAATTTGGGTATTAATATTATTTTATAATTGTAGATTAATTTAAAATTGATATTGTATAGGTTGTCCATATATAAATAAAATATTTGGGTCATTTTTTTATTAAATTAATTTAAAAATAGCCTAAATATTATTTTAAAATATACATTGTTCGCGAACTGTTCGTGTTCAGTTCAGTTCGATATGTTCGCGAAGTTCGTGTTCGGTTCGGTTCGTTACCAAACTCGAGTTCGGACACAAAAATCTGTTCGATAAAATTATCGAGCATTATTCGGTTCGTTATGATTTTGTTCGAGTTCGGTAAGAGTTCGTCCGAGTTCGGTTCGTTTACAGCTCTAGTCAAAACACAACTTCATAATGTATTTTGCTCCATAGAATTTTTTTGTTTTTCAACTTCGTTGTAAACACAACTCAGAGCTGTGTTTCCTCCCTCCCTCAAAACATATCTCCGCTTTCCGTTTTTAAGGAAAACGTAGTATGATGTTACATTTTTTATCGTCCATTTTGGAAAAAACGTAACACAATGTTGTGTTTTTTGATTAAAAAACATAAATTGAAGTTGTGTTTTAAATTGATTGTGAGGATCTTTTAAAAAATTGATACATTATATATTGAAATTATAGATCTTCAAAATCCTTTCTCATAATATTAAACGATTTATCATATAAAATCAAATTACTAAGGTTCTAAAGAATTACTAAAGTTCTTCTTTCAAAAAAAAAAAAGAATTACTAAGGTTTTAAAGAATACAAGGGAAATTTATTTGAGAAAAGAAGACGACATTGACGTGAACTATAAACAAAATTTTTGTCACAAAATAGATTAGTACATAAATATATTAAATAAATATACAAAATAAGCCATTTTTCGATAAAACTCCAGGCTCAAACGTTTTTTTTTTTTGCCAAAGGCTCCAACGTTTTTTTATAACGCTTGAATTAACAGCCTGGGCAGAAGAAATACAGCGACCCCGTGAACAAAAATGCGAGTCTCTGGAGCTGTCTGCTTATTCATCCTGTGACCTGGAACTCATAACCACTGTACATCAAGAACAAAACACACACACACAGTACACGCAATCACACACACAAGCTCTCATCATTCTCAACTCGAAGCTCGATTCTCAGTTTCAGAAACATCACGCACTGTTAGTTCTATCTTTTATCAAGTTATATTTCACTGTGCGCATATAAATATTGATTTATCGCATTTTTTTTTTGATTGCCTTGTTTTTAGGGTTTATAAATCCGATTCTATTGAGCTGTGTAATTGTGTTGATGTTTTGTGTTTGTTATGTTTGATTTGTTGTTAGGGTTTGTAGTTGTGTTTTTATGGTGTGGTGTATGTGATTGTGTGAAATTTTGATGATTGTGCGTGCTTATGTGTGTAATTGATTGGGTTTTTAGGGTTTGATGTGATGCAGGGGATGGCGGAAATTCCGTACAGTTATCCGGCAGTGGCTGTTCCGGTAACGTCTGTTGCAATGAAGCAGCAGCAACAGGAGGTGAAGCCGCAAGTGAGTTATCCGTCGTATGTGGATGAGCGAGGTGTGTCTACGAGTGCGAGGGTTTTGTGTGAGATATTAGCGAATTCGACGCTTCATGAACTTGAGGCGGCTCTTAAGACTACGGGAGTTCAGCCTTCTTCGGAGCTCGTAGAGGAAGTTTTGAAGTTATCGTATGGGTACCCGTCTGCTGCGATTAAGTTTTTTAAGTGGGCGGGGCTGGGGAGTAAGCATTCGTCGTTTTCGTGGAACTTGATGGTGGATTTGCTTGGAAAGAATGGGATTTTTGAGCCGATGTGGGATGCTGTTCGGTCGATGAAGCAGGAGAGTTTGCTTTCAGTGGCTACGTTTGTCTCAATTTTTGGGAGTTATTGTTCCGCGGGGAGGTTTTCTGAAGCTGTCATGACATTTGATGTCATGGAAAGGTATGGAATTCAACCTGATATTGTTGCTGTTAATTCTTTGTTAAGTGCCATTTGTAAAGAAGATAATCAAACTTTGAGAGCGCTAGATTTTTTTGAGAAGATCAAGGGGAAGATCCCCCCAAACGCGGATACTTTTGCTATTTTGTTGGAAGGGTGGGAAAAGGAAGGAGATGTGATGAGGGCGAAGAAGACTTTTGGAGAAATGGTGATCAAAGTGGGCTGGAGCCAACAATACATGTCGGCTTATGATGCTTTCTTGAATACGCTTATTCGCGGGTCGATGGCAGATGAGGTTATCACGTTTCTTCAAGTTATGAAGAGTAAGACTTGCTTACCAGGTTTGAAATTCTTCACTAATGCTCTTGATATCCTAGTTAAGAATAATGATTCAGCTCATGCTATCTCCTTGTGGGGTATCATGGTTGGAAGTGGATTAGTGCCAAATGTGATCATGTACAATGCTATGATTGGTCTGCTATGCAATAACAATGCCATTGCTGATGCTTTACGTTTACTGGATGAAATGGTCTTCCATGGAGCTTTTCCTGAATCCTTAACATATAACATGATATTTCAATGCTTAATAAAGAATAAAAAGGTTCCCGAGGCAGGCAGATTTTTCTTTGAGATGGTAAAAAATGAAAGCCCACCAACTCCTTCAAATTGTGCTGCTGCTATCACAATGTTTTTACATAATGATGATCCGGAGACGGGAGTCGAGATATGGGAATTTATGGTCAAGGAACATATCTTGCCGCTTGATGATAGTTCAAATGCATTACTAATTGGGCTCTGTGACCTGGGCAGGCTCACTGAGATGAGGAGGTTTGCAGACAAGATTCTTGATAAAAGAATTAATATATATGAGTCAACAATGGGGAAATTGAAGGTTTCTTTCTATCGAGAAGGAAGAAGCACACGCGAATTATATGAGGATCTGGAAAGAAAATGGAAATCTTCACAAGCAACCTAATTTGGTTGTTTTTGACAAGTTTTTAAATCCTTTACCATTCCCATTCCACCGGCTACCAGAAGATTTGAATTCGTGGTGGTTGAAGTAGGAAATGTTTGACATAGACCATGGTTTGTCCATTTTGATGTATTCCTTTTAGTGGTTGCTAAATGTGAAAGACTTGCTATCTTGTCAGAAGTTTCCTTTTTGCTGCTATGGAATGCGTCCAACTTGACATTGTTTTTTTAATCATGTTAAGCATTACCTTTTAACAACTTGATTGTTTCTGGTCTTCACTTTGCTGCTTCTCTGGTTTTACTGATTCGAGTGTTATGGGTTTGATGCTTAGTAAACATTTCTCTTTTCTAAGATGCTGTCTCTTAGTAACTTGTTATGCGTGAGAGTTTTCCCTAGTTAGTGGATATGCTTGGATTTTACAATTTTTTGTTGATCACTTCTATTATAGTTGGGGAGCTGCTTCTTAGAGATGAAGGAAGAGCTACTGAGGTGATTTAGTACTTGTATTGGCATGGGCAACTATTGTTCTGAATAATAAATTCTAAAGTTTTTTCCTTGACAAGAAGTGTTAATGGGATGAGGATTACACCTATGTTTTTTTGTTGAACAACTAATAAACATAATAGAAGACTTTGAGTTACTTTCGAAGAAAAGTCATTATGCAGAAAACTTAATGGTTACACCTCTCCCATTTTTTGGTCAAACTTACACCATGCTTCATGTGATGTGTTAACTCTTAAACCGTTTTAAGAGCGGACGAGAAATAATCATTGCTGTGTTGAGTTGATACTCGCTATTGGCGTGCATATCAAGTAAATGCACAAGGATATGAATATGAAATCATTGCGGTGTTGAGTTGATACTCATTATTGGCGCGCATATCAAGTAAATGCATGGGATATGAATATGAAGGATATTGTAACCTAACAATTTTGCCTAAATTAATTGAGGAAACTAGGAATATGGTGCAATGTGCGAATCGGTGTTGTGAAGTGCAACTCTTAAAGATTGATTACTCGCACGATTTTATGTCAAAAATTAAATTATTTATACATTATCTATACTTATTTAATTTTGAGAATGTTTGTTCTAATATTAAACAATAGAATAGTACTTAAAATAGTTTCAATCATAAATATAAGTCTCAACCATAATGGGAATATTACATAAAAGTTATCAAACCATCAATAAATAATATTTAGTAAGTTAAAGGCTCCTCGATATCAGTTCCCTCAAAGTATTTCTTTGCTTTGTAAAGGGTTATAACTTATAACTCATAAAGTTATAAGTGTGAATTTTTCAACTCGAGGGTACTTTAACGTTTTTGTATTTTTGCTAGATTTTGCACTTTTTAGTGCGATTATTGAGAGTTTCTGTGAGTAACAGTGAGTCAAGAGTGATGTTAGGCCAATTACATATTGCCCATATCCAACTTGTGGAACCTTCTCCTACTCGCATAACGTGATCAATCGTGATTTTAACACTACTACTGCGCGAAACATCATAACAATGACAATTATGGATTAAGGAACATTTGGTTGTAGAGGTGTATTTGCATGCCTTTTCTTACAGTGAATGTAGTGGTAGATAAAGCTGTGTATAGTGAGTTGCAAAGAGTAAATCTTGTAAAAATTTTGGTTGTGTAGACTATACTTAACGTCATTGATTTCAAGTTTAATGTGTGTCATGAAGTTTAATATAGATGGGAAAGATTGAAGGAACAAGGGAGATGATTGAAAATGTGGTGGATATTGGATGGAGATGACTAATATTGCCGGGGCAATAATAATGATTTGATAAATGAGTTTGGCGGGGATGTTAATGTAGAAATTTACAATTGGGTAAAGTTTGTTTGTTGTTGGTTGTGTTCCAAATCAAAAACATCAATTATATACCAACGGTAAGCACCTTGGCTCTAGAGGATTTTTTCGGAGGATGATAGAAAACTTCGATGATCTTTGAAAACTTTGAATATACATGGGAAACTATAAGTAGGCATCAAAGGAGAAAGTTCAGATAATTTATGGTATATTTAAGATTTAGAGAAATATTATAGGGTTAAGTGATTTAGTCAAAGATGTTAATCAAGCTTGGGTAATGACCAAGTGCGGGATTAGATCATTTATGGTGGAATACCCTAATAAGTTTGACGAACATTCAAGTTTATAGAAAAAAGGCTTGCAAACATTCTTAGCTAGACACCAAATATAAACTAAGCTAAGTAAATATGGACATCAACTTTCTTACATTAAATGCATGGTCCGGGTCTCTAGAAAGGGATTGATGCAATCATCTACCAATGATTTTTTATCGCTTGAAGGCATTAATCCTAAATTTTTTATGTGAATGCAAGGGGGCTACGTTATCTACAATGTTAATTACTCATTTTAGTGTTTTTGTCTTCCAGTAATAAAAAATCATTGGAAGATGCTTACAAATAATCAACGGGAAAGAATTAACTGCCTAAATGTATTTAACCAATTGAATATAGATATAAAAAGTCCCTTGGAGAACTTATAACAATCTTGCATTACACCTTGGGGATATCCCGATAAACACATCTAATCGTGGATTATATACCTCCCCTTGGAAACCCATTTTGACATAAGACTTCACATATCTTCTGTGCATTCACATTAAAGGTCTTTGTACAATTGCAATCCATCTTTATCAAGACCCGTTTTCGAACGTGGCTCTGATGCCGCTTGTTCGGCATGTTAAACACGCCTTAACTTCAAAATTGTACTACCTCTGTCCCGGCCAATTGTTAATGTTTGGTTTGGGCACGAAGGTTAAGAAATATGTATAAAGTAGTGGAAAAGAGAAAGAAAAGTAGGTGAAATGGTGGGACCCATTGATTTTTAATATATAAAAAGGAGATAGTGAAGTAAAAGTAGTGTGAAAATGGAGGAAAAATGGGAAAGTGGTAGGACCCATTGACTATTTTTGGTAAGTTTTGAAATGTAAAGAATTGGATGGGACACCTCAAAAAGGAAACTATAAAGAAATGGTTGGGACAGAGGGAGTATGATATTATACGTTTTGGACCATACTTCCATGAATTAAAAGTATAAGATTAGAATCTAGAGGACAATGAGAATTTGGTTATACGATTTATATTTTAGTGATTATATAGAAATCTCTATGAGCTTATGTCTATATGAAGCTTTGGAATGTTGTAACTTTGATATTTTTCTTAATTAAGATTAGTAAATTGTTTGTTATGCCTTGTGACAATGAATTTATATACTTTTGATTTGTTTAATTCTTTTTTATGTGAAATAAAAGCAACAAATAGTTTTGATGGATGTTTTAATAGTTTGATTTGCTTATATGCATTGTTTCGGAAGGTATTGGTTCTTTTGCTTACAAATATACCCAACTATCCAACATAATAGTAATAAGAAGTTGATGTGACTCTAAAGTGGGTGAAATTATTACTAGCAATTTGTGCATGATAACATAGCTTAGGCTATATAGTTGGAAAATTGTTTCATTATTTGATTCTAATTGAATTAAAAAATGTTTAGATGATGTTTTATGTGTGTTCACAATGATTTACCAAAATAATCTACAAATTTTTGATGCTTGAAGCACTTGCCTAGTTGTTTATGGACAAGACAAATTTTAAAATTACAATGAAGCCTTGATTCTATATCAATTCCTTGACCGTAACATCCAAATACTGATTCAAATAAAAATTGTGGGTGCCTTTGTAAATGTAAATTATATAGGTGGATCCATGACCATGCACTTTTGGTGCTGTCCGATAAACTTGTGAAATTTGCACTAATGTTTATTTGTGTTAATTCGACGGCCGCGTCTGTGATTCCCCGGTAAGTGTGGGGATGAGGAGTAAATTGAACCTCGATGGGAATAGGGTGGGTTTAAGGGTTGGCATGGAGGATCATGGGTGGGGATAACTCCTTGCCTCCAGAGTGAACTGATGTTCATCTCTAGTTCGGCCTCTAGCATTGCTAGTGGTATCCACGCCTTGAATTAACCTGATGCTCATGCTTAGTTTGACTTTAGATATGACAAATGTCATGATCCTTGAATTGACTTAACAATGTCCAAAGTTTGTTTGATGTGCTCAGGAACTCCATAAAGACATCACAGGATATCTGAAACATCCAATGTTGTGTGGGCTTTATTATTCAAGTCAAATGTTTTCATGATCTTAAACTTAACAAATGAGTTTAATATTCACAGGGAAAATTAGCATAGTTCACACAATCTTAAGGACACAAGACACCTTACGTGGAATATGTCAGGCTACCAATTCTCTATCTCAAACTTGAGGGTGGCAAAAGAGGTAAGCTAGGTAATTGAAAAGAAATCCAGAATCATGATAGCAAAGGTGAGCTAGGTTATGAATAAAAAATCCAAAATCAAGACTAGTACCATAAAGTCATACTTTGGTATGATTTTATTTTTTTGATTAGCGAAACTGTATATTTTTCATTATGTAGTGCTAGTTATGTTAATGTTCTTTATTGTTCATTATGTAAGGGCTCTATAAAGAACACCTTTACATAAAGAACATTATTATAGCAATTCATTTTTCGTAAAAGATGATTTCTTAATATTAGAATCACTAAATTAAAAACAATTAAGCTTAACTATCAGATCTAACATTGAATCTCATCTAAATTTTAAAAACTAAATATTATAGAATCTTGAATAAAATCTAACAAAGAATTTTATATACATTTTTTGAATAATAAAATTTACTTGAAATCATGTTAAGTTTAATCCGGAGTTTGTTAAGTCTATGTTAGATTATATTATTATTTCCAATAAATGCTTAATTGGTTTAAAATAGAATTTTAATGAATTTTTAGGCCAGATTCGTTAGTGTTCGGGTTATGGAGCAATGACACACACAACCACACGCATATATTTATACACACACATAAACATATCAATATAAGATAACAATATTCCTGAGATTACCTCGTAATATCTACAAGAGGTAATCAAATAAGATAAATGTGTATAATCATGTATGTATATTGTGATAAGTAAAGTGGAAATAAATTATATAAAAAATCACGGTATATATGAATATATGAAGTTAATTGCTTTTTTTGCCTTAAATAAATATCACGAGCTTAGAAAATCTATACTATATTATTAAAACTAAACATACAAAAGTTTGATTGTTGGTTTGTAATCTTGTACAATGGATTATAACCGTTAGATCCCTTAAATTAAATAGATTAGAAGCGTTAGATTAAATTTTCTATATTTATACTACTAAAGGTCTAATGTTCGAATCCCGTCAAGAACATATTAAAATAAATTAATTATTATTTTAAACACATAAGAGAAAATTATTAACTATCAAAAATCATCCGTGCATCGCATGGGTTATAGGCTACTTGTTTTCTATATATAATATGTAAGTTATAATCATTATCTACCTCGGCTTAATTACAATAGTTGTCCTTTAGAAAGCTAAGGTATAATGGCTTCAAATTGATAAATTTTCTTATTTTCTCGTAGCAAAACATTTACATGTGAAGCTTAGGTACATAGAGTTCTTTGTTTTTCTCAACCACGTAGTTTTCTTTCGGTAAGACCAACTGAAACAACCCGGGTCAAATCCCGAGTCTTTTTCGAAAATCGGGTCAAGTCCCGAATTCCAAATCCAAAAATAAGCTCAAATATACTGACCCAACTGCAACAACTTGGGTAATTCACAAGCCCACCACAGGCCCCCAAATGATCATGATTTGTTGGTGCAATTGGTAGTAGTACTTATGCTTATAAACTGAACAAATATCCCCCTTTTCTCGATGTGGAACTGGGGTGTTACAAACTCCCCCACTTAAATTCCTGACGTCCTCGTCAGGCCGAAACGGATAGCCCATAGGCCCTCTCTAGCCATTGTGGGATAATACCGGCAGGCTTCGTGTCCCCGCCTCCGGATCTCTGTCCATTGCGGGATAATACCACCAGCCTTCGTGTCCCCACCTCCGGCAACTTGACGAATCAAGCTTTCGAGAACCTGGCTCTGATACCATATGTGACAACCCGGGTCAAATCCCGAGTCTTTTTCGAAAATCGGGTCAAGTTCTGAATTCCAAATCCGAAAATAAGCTCAAATATACTGACCCAATTGCAACAACTTGGGTAATTCACAAGCCCACCACATGCCCCCAAAAGATCATGATTTGTTGGTGCAATTGGTAGTAGTACTTATGCTTATAAACTGAACAAATATCCCCCTCTTCTCGATGTGGGACTGGGGTGTTACACCAACTCACAGTCTTGTTGCATTTTTGCCTTCTTGTGTACTTGAATTAACTCATTTTGCATTTTTTAGACTGCACAAAGGTCCAAAATATAACTGTACTGAAAAAACCCATACTAGACCGGTATTGATCGATTACTTGATACTATTATATAGTTTCAATAGTTTAACCTTTTCTTTTAGTATTATTTGAATTTTAAGTACACAAATAATTTTTGGAGTTGATATAAATTTAGGAATAGCTACATATTTTGTACTCCCTCCGTCCCTCCCATTTCTTATCGAATGGGTTGGGCACGGAGGTTAAGAAATATGAATAAAGTAGTTGAAAAGAGAAAGAAAAGTGGGTGAAGTGGTGGGACCCACTCATTTTTAATGTATAAAATGGAGATAGTGGAGTAAAAGTAGTGTGAAAAGGAAAGAAAAGTGGAGAAGTGGTGGGACCCATTGACCATATTTGGTAAGTTTTGAAATGTAAAAAATTGGATGAAACACCCCAAAAAGGAAAGTGTAAAGAAATGGAAGGGACGGAGGGAGTATTGTTTTAAGAAAAAAACAATTTATAAATATATGAGTTTCAATTTATTAATACACAACTTATAAATTTATTTTATTGTGTTGATCAGTTTTATTCAAATATTATTCCTTTCTAATAAGCATTACTTAAGTATGACATGTTTTACTTAATCATCTCTAAAATAGGTAAATTTAGGAGTGCAACAATGAAACTATACTATATACGTAGAATCCGGTCCGATTGTTGTTGTTACCGGGTTTGGACCAAACTGTAGACCGGAATCTTTTTTAGTTTAAGGATTCGAGACAAGACCAATAGACCCGGTTTGGTCCAATGTAGGTCCAATATATTATCTTGGTCCAATAGATCCGGTTCGGTCCAATTTACTATCTCCCCTAGTTGTTGGTTTACTTGGTTGGATTATATATTTCTAATAATTTTTGTCCATGAAAAGCTCATAATTCTAGAGTCCATCATTTATGGACCACTATAGAAATTTGTGTTTTTTTTAATTTTATATGATCGAATTACATGAGCTTTGTTACCATGTTAAGGTTTTTGCTCTCCCAAAACTTAAGAAGTTGATAATATGGCTTGATAGGGACATTTGTAACATGATATTGGGTTTGCTGGTCAGATTTGGGTGGGGAAATGAAAATGAAGTTGTTGCATCAAGCTTGGATGCATGGATGTAAGTTTTGCTCTGCAACTAAATAATACCTGTAAAGAAGGTTAGATCGCTTTCGTGTGTTTTAAATTGATCTTACTTCTCTAAAGTATTAATAGAGTGCAACCCACAAGAGGCAGATAACACCTTGTCCGAAATTTTGTCTGCTTCATTGAACCTACTCTATACTTTGTATTGATCTTAATGTAAACACTTTTGTTTTTGCCGTTGATTATGTTCAGTATGCTGTATAAAAGTTGGGTGGAAGTTAGTTTTTTGTGGAGCACTTTTACATTTAAAGGGACACATCTACTTCCCCAGCTTAATCTGTACTTGTTTTCTTTTGTTAGGGTATTAGAGAGATGATGGATATTATGTACTGACTACTGAGACAGTCTGGATTTTATCTGATCCTTGACACAGCTGAGTTGAAGTGTCCGGATAGGTACATGATCACTGATTCACAATCTTAGAATTTGGGACTGAATGTCTGATTCAGTGGTTATCACTTAGTCGGTTATCTTATTCCAGGTGTATATGTTATATACAAAAAACAAGTGCAGTTTTCCGTGAGTAACTTTGCTAAAAACATAGATTCCCTTGTGCTACATGTCCGATTCTGTCACAGCTATTATAATCTTTCTTAAGCTATGGTACTGAAAACGGTTCAGTATTGAAGACGCCTGATTTTGGGAGTGTCTGCTAGAAATCAGCAACAAACTTAAGGAAGTTTATCTGATTTTTATTTTGTTATTGATATCATATTGATAACTTGGTTTATAACATGCACATTGTCCTGGATTGTAGCCTAATTTCATAGATTAATAGTTGAGAAGTGTTTTGTGCTTTTCACTTCCTCCTGTGTGTATGAGTTGGCAATGGCGCTGTGAACTTTTTACCTATCTATAATAACTGAGTTATCTGTCTTGCTAGCCAAATGATTGGAATGAAGAACTTGTAAATATACAGTTTTAATCCACCCTTTCCCTCTGTATATTTGGCTTCTTATTTCTTTGATAGTTGATGACAAATACAGGCTTTTTTTGTTTTTAAGCTAGCTTCTGCTTTTGCATGACCGTTTGGCAAATAAGTTTCCAGGGCTTATTTTGGGTTCTGGGGAAAGAAGTTAGAAGCTCCAATGTGTTGCTTTTTTCTCTTGCCACAGTTGCTTATTTGTTTAATTATCCAAACACTTAATCAACTTATAAGTTCATGACTACTTATCACTTATAATTTGCTTCTTTATTTTAAGCAATAAGTAACTTCTTTTAAGCTAAGCCAAACGGCATATATACGTGGTGTTTGGCAACGGCTTATAAGCCCGACTTCTGGGTTTATAAGTTAGAAGCACTTATTTGTACCGTTTGTGTAACAAGTCAAGAAGTACTTAAAAGAAGTTAGGATTACTAGCTTTTGTTTTAGTACTTCTACTTATTTCCCAAACAGTTTAATCACTTATAAGTCTTAATTTGCTTCTAACTTCTACTTCACTTCTTTACTTTAAGCAAGAAGCACTTATTTTAAGCACACCCAAACAGCCCAGTTTTTTTTCATCTCCTCCAAGCTTTTAAAAGTGGTCCGGTCTTTTGCTAGGCCATCATTATTGAGGGCCTGGTTAGTTGGTAAAAAATAAGCCAGGCTCCTGATGTGATTTATATCTTACCCTTTTCATCCCATTTTTTGTCCTACTCTTGCTCTGAAAAGGTGTAGCTGTCATTGTAATAATTCCACAATCATCTTCCATTTTTATATCACATCTTTGATCACGTGTAGATGGTATAGTAATCCAGTCTTGAGCTACTTGTTTCATTTTTGGATCATTTTCTCAGGGGTTGATTGCACCAAAGTCCAAAAGCAAAGAATATGTAGGTTGTTTCAGATCCGTTGATTAAGATTTTAATCATAATTTGAAATTTTAAATTTTTTGCCTCACTTGATAAGTGGTTCTGTATCAGTATGTAGTATGTGCATTATTACAATATGTATAAGATTATGACTGGGAATGTCTAGAGATGATGGAGGTAAAATTTGTGGTTCCTTTTTGTTGTGATTAATACAAAATCTTGGGTTGTCCCTGCTCGTGGTTACTTAATAATCTCTGCTGTGTGAATTATATCTGGGACTCCCAGGTATCATGTTAAGAGAATTCGGCAGAGTTGCTTCTGCATTGGACGAAATCAGGTACTACTGGTACTTAAAGATTGCTGCCAAAGCGTGCTCTACTGAACTGGTTTTCTGGATGTGAATCGGAATAATTGAACCAAAACCCTGTTTTTTTTGTTTCTGTAATGTTTAAGCTATAATTAACAATTTTAGTTGATTAGTTGAGTTGAATTGCTTTTTGAGTGAGTTATGACTTATGAGCAGCTGCAAGGCTTATATATACAACTGAATAATGGTGTGTGTATATGGTTTGGTGTAAAGTAGGAAGATATAGATACAATAATAGAAACAGAGAGGGAATAACATTGTAAGATTTTATACTTTTCCTTCAGCTCTAGTAAAGTTATATACCAAATCCTTTCTTAACAACTACCAAAGAAACACAGGTTCATAAAAGCTCCTAATTTTAAGATTTTGCGTATAAGTTTTTAGAAAATTTGCTCGCTGTCGCAATTGGAGAAATTAGGCGTCCCTAGAACAAAAAAAATATAGAAATTTATGCTATATAATTTGTTTTGCATAAGATAATAAGATGTATGGAGATTTAGCTCTATTTTCATCCGAGCAAGAAATATTTTCTTTTGTCTTGTTTCACTTTTTTGTGGTTAAATTGACCGAATTTTGACTATCATTATTTTTTTATCTTTTTATAATTTATAAGATTTGAAAAATACATATTAAAAAGGATAAAATATACTTTCTGGTGGTACAAATTTTATTACATTTCTATTTATATTTTATGTGTAATATTTGATCAAAATTTAGTTAATTTAACCACAAAAAAGTCAAATAAAACAAAAAAATTGGGACAAAGTGATTAGTATTTATATTGAGATCCCGACTTGTTTACATTTGCAGGATCTGTTATTTTTATGCATTTTTGTTGTAATTTAGCCATACAATGAAGTGTCAAGTTTAAGATTATCCCTAAGCTATGAGCCAAGGTGGTCCTTTATATCGAATTTTAATGACAAAGGTAGATTCTTTGTCGTGGGGGGCAGAGGAATTATATCAGGTGATTAAGAAAAAAGTTGAATACACTCTGCCCTTCTAATGTTTATTTATCTCTTTCTCTGACACAAATCACCTCTACTTCCCAATGCCTAAACCTGCATTAGGCCCTCAACGCACCAGTCTGATAATCTGGTTTGCCGCAATATTCTGTGCTGTTGTTGCTGTTGCAGTAGTTGCCATCGGCATCTTTGTCATTGTCAGTTACCTAGTGATCCACCCGACAACGCCAACAATCAGCGTCTCATACGCGAATCTAGACAGGTTTGCTTATAACCAGATTGGAATTCTTGATGTGCAGGTGAGTATCGTGATCAAGGCGAAGAATGAGAATGTCAAGAACCATGCTGTTTTTTACGGGCTAGTCCTGACACTCAATTTCCACGGGTTACCTGTAGCAAAGCTTGTGAACAATCCATTTGATGTGAAGAAAAACAGTTCCCGGGAGTTTGTCTATGTAGTGCAGTCAAATCAGATTCCGCTGAGGAGTGTGTATAGCGATTATGTGCAGTCAGCATTGACGAAACACAAGGTGTCGTTTGAGTTGAAGGGGAAAGTTAAGACCAGGTGGAGAGTGTGGGTCGTTGGGCTCGTCAAGTTTTCGGTTAACATGGATTGTGATCTTCAATTCTTCGTGCCTAACGGAAGTTTCACATATCGATCACCTTGTAGCTCCAAGTCTTCATGAGAGACAATCAAGTTATCTGTGTACAGAAGAGGCAGAGGTACATAAAGAATGTTGAGAAGCAGTCCAAATGTAGGTCAGGACATTGTGTTGGCTCTGTTAGCTCAAGCAGTTCCTGTTTTGTTCACATTTATATATATTGTTGTGCAAATATGGCATTTAGATTTTGAAAGCTTATTTCTCCTTGCTGTCTGAGTTGTTTGGATGCCTGCATTTCTTTTGTTGAAGTTTATTTTTGGTCTTTCAAATTGTTTTGCTAATCCTTCTTTCTGAAGAAAAATATAGCCAAATCCGTAACTTGAAATAATACTCCTTCCATCTCAAACCAGATTGACTCGTTAAATTTGGATACATGATTTAAGTTGGATTGACTGCATAACTACATAATTTTTAGTTTTTTTTGTAAACAAAATTTAAGTATGAAATTATTTTTTAAAAGATATTTCTTAACAAAAAAATTAGCAAAATAGATAATTAATGTATTCAATATATTTATAAATCATTTTCTAGGATATTGTTGGACTTGTCTCACATCAATCTCTTTCTTTTTGACCGGGAATTCTTAAGACCGGAGCAATGGAGGTTTATAATCAATTACTGTAACATATACTACCTACTAGATCGAACTTACATAGATATGCATCTTAGAATAAAATGGGATGAGAAGGAGATGTAAATCACATCAAGAGCATGGCTGATCTGATACCAACTTAGCAGGCCCTCACTAGTAATGGTCCTAGCAAAGGAGCAGATCAGTTCAAAAGCTTGGAGAAGATGGACAGAAACTAAGCAAAACAAGTAGTCCAAGTTAAGCTGCGGTAGTAGATCAACTTACAACACACAATGGCAATTTTTTAAACATGTTTCATGTAGTTGAATAGGTTAATCTCAATTTGAAGTTCAAATCACAACAAAACATTCAAACTAGATGCAACTTCATTTTTAGTTGCCCCTGATTTTTTTGATAAATTCTAACTTTTTCGTTGTTAACATTCACGATTAGAGTTTACAATATGATCGAGTAACATTTGATAATATATGTTCTAGTAAATAGATTATGGAATTGTTAGAGAAATGAAAATATGTAAATATCCTGAAAATTTAACATAATTATTTGAAATAGACAAAATTGCATACAGCGACGAGTTTCAAAATTCGATATATTTATAATTTTTTATATTCATTCATTATTTAGTCCATGCTACCTCCAATTAATTCTGGTTAACTTTATTTGCATATCTATATCAAACTTTTATGATTTTGAAATTTTTTGTGGGAGACCAAAAATGGAATATATTGTTTTTGAGAGTGATATTTTTTATTTTATTTTTTGGCTAAATAGTGATATTTAACCCTTCCAATTCACAAAAACCGACCCGAAATATGAACCCGGAACACGTGTAAAACGACGCCGTACTTGTCATCACCCTCCACATGTTTCACCTCGTTGTTTCCTTCTCCTCTGTTTCTTCATCTCTCTATCCAATTTCCACTCTCTCTCACTCTCGCTCTCTCTACACACATTAACACAATCTCTCTCCCTCCCTCCCTCCCTCCCGTCTCTCTCTCTCTCTCTCTCTCGTGTCTCTCTCTCTATCTCCACAGATCTTATTGATCAACTGCAGACGTATACGTACAAGGACTTGTACGTACACATTAATTGCGCCTAATTCTATCAGATCCAAACCCTAAACCTCACAATTGAAAGCTGGAGCAGCTAAAAACGATCGGGAGGGAGCTCGCCATGGGCTCCCAAGGCGGCTTCGGCCAATCCAAAGAGTTCCTCGACTTGATCAAATCAATCGGCGAGGCGCGATCCAAAGCCGAAGAAGATCGCATCGTTCTGCACGAGATCGAGACGCTCAAACGCCGAATTATCGAGCCGGACATTCCGAAACGCAAGATGAAAGAGTACATCATTCGATTAGTTTACATCGAGATGTTAGGTCACGATGCTGCTTTCGGATACATTCACGCTGTTAAAATGACTCACGATGACTCGTTGTTGTTGAAACGGACTGGTTATCTTGCGGTGACGTTGTTTTTGAATGAGGATCATGATTTGATAATTTTGATTGTGAATACAATTCAGAAGGATTTGAAGTCGGATAATTTTTTGGTTGTGTGTGCGGCATTGAATGCGGTCTGTAGGTTGATTAATGAGGAGACGATTCCAGCTGTGTTGCCACAGGTTGTGGAGTTGTTGGGACATAGTAAGGAGGCGGTGAGGAAAAAGGCAGTTATGGCTTTGCATAGGTTTTATCAGCGCTCTCCTTCTTCGGTGTCACATTTGGTGTCGAATTTTCGTAAGGTTTGTGGTTGTAGTTTTGGTTATCTGAATAATTGGCGGAAATTACTGAACTTATATTGTTACTTGTATTTTTTTTGTTAAGTAGAATTTGCTTCGTATGAGAACAAAGAGATCAATTTAGTAAGTTTTTTGTAGACATTCTTTGTGCATAATTTATCTGCTTTGTTCAATTTTCATGTGCAGGCCTAAATATAGTACTAAAGCCAATAGTTTAGAGGAGATTCCTTATGGGATTATAAAGCTATTTATTAATTGTTGATCTGTATAAAGGGAAGTGGTAATTATGCTGAGCATAACACATCTGTTAGAAATTATCACTTGGCTTGGGTCTATTGAGTTATTTTTGTCCTTAATTAGGGCCAATGAAGAATTGAAATGTGTATATTGGGGAAATTTAATATGATATAGGTATATGTATATGTAATTATAGGGGCTGTTTGGGCAAACTTAAAAAAAGTGATTTCATGCTTAAAGTAAAGAAGAGGATTAGAAGTGAGAAGTAAATAAGTAAATAAAGTGTTTATAAAAGAAACAGAAGCTCTGAGAGTGAAGCTAGCATTCTCATCTTCTTAAAAGCGCTTCTACTTATTTACAGAAACGGGCTATGTTACTCTGACTCGGGTACGAAGTGTCGGACACGACACATATCCGAGTGTCGGACTAAAAAAATCTTAAAATTGAGGACACGGGGACACTGTCCTATTTTTTGGACACGGGTACAGGGACACGGCATAATACATTAATAAATAAGCATGGTAAGTAGATACCTTATCATAAAATAACTATCATTCTCTGGTCAACCAGAATTTTGTAAGGAAGTTTGCGAGTTAGGGATTTTTCCTAGTTGTTTTATGTTTTTGCTTCTTTCTTCCTTCTTCTTCTTCTTCTTCTTCTTCTTCTTCTTTTTTCTGGTTTGCATTGAACATTCAACTTGTATGTGGTCTTTTAGTTGGTCAAAGTGTCCACATTTCAGTCAAGGGATCCGACACGGAATAAGTGTCGTGTCCGACGGTACGACTACCAAAATAGAAGAGTCCGAGTAACATAGCAAACGGGTCAAGAAAAGCAAAAGCCAGAAGCAACTTATGCTTCTCGAATACAAAGAGGCCCATACACCTTTAATTTTGAAATTAAGCTAACCTATCTACAATACAATCAAATAGAAAACTAAATGGTTTATATGCCATGAGACGACTCGCTGATATTGTGCAACATGTAATGCTGTAAAACTATGGCTGCTTTCATAAATATGGTTCTTTTTTATGTTGCCTCACTGCCAAGTTGACAATGCTTGTGTCTTGATTACCCAAATTCTAAGCTACGTTTATGTACTGCATCATGTAATGTATGTTTAAGTTTGCTTGCAGTCTATATCCAACCCTTTCTTCAGATACATTGTCTTTAAGTCCGTGCAAATTCTAGTCACTTAAATTGCCAAGGTCGATAAAATGTCTTTGTTTAGCATGCTAGTGTTTCTGAATACAAGTTAAGACAAGAGTTTAAGGCATTTTTATTATATTTTATGAGAAGACTTTTGATGTTTCAGTTCATAAAATTAGTAGTTTTACTCTCATACATGCTTCTTTTTCTCTAGTCATTTTAAAAAGGGTGTTCTGATTTTTATTTATTAATATTCTGTAGAGGCTATGTGATAATGATCCAGGGGTGATGGGTGCGACACTATGTCCTCTTTTCGATCTTGTTTCAGTAGATGTTAGTTCCTACAAGGATTTAGTTGTAAGCTTTGTGAGCATTCTCAAGCAAGTAGCTGAGCGAAGATTGCCGAAGGCTTATGATTATCACCAGATGCCAGCTCCATTCATTCAGGTACTTGAAATCATACTCCAATTTACTGAGATTCTATATGCTTGCAAGTGTCAACTTGATTATATTTACACCATTATTAGTTTATTACCAACTCTCTTTGCTACTCATTACTATTTTCTTTGGGATTTTGTATATTATCTTTTTTTTTTTTTTTTTTTTGCTAAGTGTATATTATCTTATTCCTTGCATTTACTTTTATGTAGATCAAGTTGCTGAAGATACTAGCACTTCTCGGTAATGGTGACAAGCAGGCCAGTGGACAGATGTATACTGTTGTTGGTGACATAATGAGGAAGGCCGATACTACAAGCAATATAGGGAACGCCATTTTATATGAGTGCATCTGCTGTGTTTCATCTATTTTTCCTAATACAAAGTTATTGGAAGCTGCAGCCGATGCAATTTCCAAGTTTCTAAAGGTTTTCCCGCTGCATTTCTAATGTATTATAACACTTAAAGAAGATATATGATTTTATGAATGTATATATAAATGTTTATTAAGTAAATGTGTATTTTATTGATTTATATACAGAGTGACAGTCATAATCTGAAGTATATGGGTATTGATGCCCTTGGTAGATTGATAAAGATAAGTCCAGACATTGCTGAGCAGCACCAACTGGCTGTAATTGACTGCTTAGAGGTAAGGGATGTCACCAATATTCCTTTCAGTGTTTAAAGTGCTCTTACCTTGACAAATATTGGTTTAATTGGTTTCTTTCTCGTTTGCTTACTAGTTCAGGTTTGGGGATTAGTTTATATAAATTTTAGTCTCAAACCTTCATACAGCTTTCCTTTCGGTTACTTGAGCTCCTGGCGAGTATATTGATATCTTTCAGTTAAACAAGTAAATTTTTAAATTTTAAGTGTGCTTAGTATGTCCTTTACTCTGTCCGTATTTATGTTTGATGCTTTAGATGCTCAGTCCTTCGGCTTGCGTTTGTGTTTACCTGTACATATATCTGCGTTGTGATGTTGGATGTCATGTTTTCTGTGTCTTCTCTGTCTAGCTAGTGATACAATTATGTGTCATAATCCTTATGTTAAGTTCTGCTTTGGCCTTTTGTATGATATATACTGGGGAAGTAATTACGTACCCTTATATCCTTTACATTGTTATCAGAGACCTTAATTCTTACATTTAAGCTGCTTGCTGCTTCTAATTCTGATGATGAACAAAATAAAAAATGGAAAGCATTGTAATAGCTATTTATTTCAGTTCTGTGATTGCTGTAATATCTCCAATTGCATTGTTTTTTGGTCACAGTAAAATGCCATCTAAGTTTCTGATTTTACCCAGCTCAATATATTAGTATTTGGAGATTCACAATATATTTCTTCGTCCTACTTAATACTTTACATTTGGGTTGGACATGAAGGTGATTGGTAAAAGGAAGGAGGAAAAGTGAGTAAAGAAGTGGTATCAACCAATAGTTAACTAATAAAGGACAGTAGATTAGAAAATTCGTAATTTATAGAAATGTAAAAAAATTCTTTCGGGTGGGAGGGGGGGGGGATAAAAAATTGGGTGGGACGCAGGGAGTATGTACTTTTACCTTGCCACATTAAATTGCTAATGTCTGTTAATAGTGTTGACTGTTGAACTCGTATGTGCTTCATGATACAGGACCCAGATGACACTTTGAAACGAAAAACTTTTGAACTTCTGTATAAGATGACAAAGTCCTCTAATGTGGAAGTCATCGTGGATCGAATGATTGAGTATATGATAAACATCAATGATAATCATTACAAAACCGACATAGCTTCCAGGTGTGTTGAGCTTGCTGAGCAATTTGCACCAAGCAACCATTGGTTTATCCAGGTACAGTAATATCACCTTCGATATTCTTAATGTTGCTGATAATGAATCATCCTTTCCTGAATTTCTGTTGACAGCTTGTCCTTTCTTGTTTGCCCTACAGACCATGAACAAAGTCTTCGAGCATGCTGGTGATTTAGTAAACATTAAGGTGGCACATAACTTGATGCGGTTGATTGCTGAAGGATTTGGAGAAGACGATGATACTGCTGACAGTCAACTGAGATCATCTGCTGTATGTTATCATTATGACTTTATCTATCTACATTTAAAATGACTTTCCATGCAAGTAATTATGGCATTCGCATTGTGTTAGATTGATTTGTGGAGATAGTGCCTGTATGTGCTTTGAGAAGTTTTTGATGATTGATGCATGGTTTATTTGAGATTTATGGATGACATCATTGCCAGACAGGCCATTTTATTTATAGTGATAAATAGAAATCAATGGAATTGATGATGGAAATGTTAAACATATTAATATAGATGTACAACAATGATCTCTAAAGAAAACACTATTGTTGATTGAATTGTCACTACAGTTTGGATATTCCCCTAGACACTTAGAACTAACATTTTGTTTCCACTTCCGAGACAGAGTCATAAACCTAACTAGACAGAGTCTATATACAATATGTTTTCATGTGCTTAAATTGTCAGTTGAACCGAGCTATTGAAGGCCATTATTGTAATATGCCAATGATGCTGTTCCATCCTGTTAAATTTTGGCAGTTTACTGTTAGTTTGTACAGCATATTCTGTTACTTCTTTTCTGCTTTTGTAAGTGGGAACTGTTTTCTGTGAGCAGGTAGACTCCTATTTGCGCATCATCGGAGAACCAAAACTCCCATCAGCATTTCTCCAGGTTGAGTTCTGCCTATCAAGTTTAGCTTGTTCATATTAATCCTGGTTCAATGATTAATCACAGATATTGTATTCGTCATCTTATTTTCAGTTTTGATTGCAGGTCATATGCTGGGTGTTGGGGGAATATGGAACCGCAGATGGAAAATATTCTGCTTCTTATATCACTGGAAAGCTATGTGATGTGGCAGAGGCACATTCAACTGATGACACTGTCAAGGTGATATTGGTCCCAACTTGTTTAGTCATTTACTAATTTGAAGTTGTTGTTATATTCTTTTGTAGATATTAATATATAATATGAAAAACTGAATGATGAGCAAACACCTTATATGTACAATTCTTGGATGTGTAGATAATAGTAGAGGTATCAACTTGTCCGTGTTTAAAATTTAAAAGGTTCTGGCTGTTATGAGTTTTATGCATAGGGTGGATGCTCTCAACCGTAGTGTTTTTAATTTTTTTAAGTATCTGGAGAACTAATTTATTTTTTTCGGTGTATTGTAATCACTGTTAAATATGTTAGTTGTACAAAATTACAATTCGTACCAAAAGTATATAATTGGAATTTCCAACTTTACAAATGTGTGATTATCTTATATGTTGTGTAGGCATATGCGGTAACCGCGCTTATGAAGATATACTCCCTTGAGATAGCTGCTGGGCGACAAGTTGACATGCTGCCAGAGGTTTGTGAATTGTGATTTTCTTTCCTTTCCACAGTGCAAGTAAAATTTTCAACCCACAGTTGAGCTCGTATATGTATTTCCAGCTGGACCTTGTACCACATGATTATTATTTAATTTCTAAATTCCTTTTTCAACATTTATATCATGTCACAAGTTAATTACAAGTCTCATGCCAGATCACCGGCAGTCTATCTTCACCCTGTTACAGATTTTATATATATCATATCTCCATTCATTTAACAGCATGGGACGTATTGATGGCTGGTTTATGGGCATAGCAATCATTAATAACCAAGATACTGTATTATTATATTATCTCAGTATAAATTTTGGTGGACTTGATGACTAAGAAATTGAAAGATGTCTGGAGACTGGATATATTTGACCAAGGAATTTTGGTTTTTCAAATAAATAAATTGCATTTTTGTCTTGTATGACTGTTGACTAGTGAAAGCTTCGGCTCTGCTTGTTTATGTGCTTGATTTTTTTTTTTTACTTGATGCAGTGCCAATCTTTAATCGAAGACTTATGCGCATCGAGCTCAACGGATTTGCAACAACGTGCTTATGAGCTTCAAGCAATTATTCGCTTGGATGCTCAAGCTCTTGAAAATATATTGCCACTGGATGCTAGCTGTGAAGACATTGAGGTAACCTGTAGTATGATATTGTATACTACTTGTCGAACATATATTTTTGGTTGGATAGTAAGTTTCATGTCTTTTAATGCACGAAGCTTCATTGCTAGTTTGATGCTTAGCCCTATGAAATTTATGCTGTGTTATCAATCAAATAAACATTATACTGTATTCGTGCAACATATAGTATGTACTATGTAGTTAAACGCACGTTTTTTTTTTCCTGGTTCACGAGTCAGTCATCCTTCTGTAAGTTTACCAATCACATAAGTTTGTGTGTTGATAACATTTTAATACAATCTACTATCTGCTTGCAGAGGCACAGCTACAAAAAGTTAACCCACATATCCAAAATATATAACGCCTGCTATATGTGTCTGAGGCTTTTAGCTATGAACATTAATTATTGATAACTTGGTGTATTTAGTCCATGCAAATCTTGATAAAAGTAGCCTCATATGAGTTAAACTAATTTTTGAAGAAGCATGCACTTGCATAAATCCACTTTGAATTCAAAGAATTAACAAAAAACTCTTCTATTGTTTCCAGATATAGTAATAGGTATCAAGAAAGAGTACTATGACTTAACAACACATTGGTTGAACATGCCTTTTTCACAGTTTGTGCATAGCAAATTACGCTACATTGCGGTTTAATACTGTGTTTCTTTGTGTGTTAGGGGTTCAAATATGTGTCATGGCTGTATGTTGAAGATAAACAGGAAAACTTGCACAAAAAAGAAAAAATGGAAAACACCAATTTTTTAGGACAGACCAGCACCTGGTTTTTGTGCCTGAGATTGTGCAACTTAATTGTCATAAATGTGCCTCTCATACTTCTGGGCTCACTTCCATCAGTAGATATTTGGTTTTCAATATTTTAAGCATTAATAAACAAAGGAGGTTGAATATGAATTGCCCCTGTGTCTTTTAGAGGCACATTAGAATATATCTAATAAAATTGACAAGGAAAGAATAAAAAATCTGTTCACAGAAGGTGTTACTATAAGCTTATAACATATAGACACTGTGTATTATATATAATGAACTGAAGAGAACTACCAACATATTTAATTGTAATAATTTTCTTATTTTAGTTTTTTTTTTTTGGTATTTGATTTATTAATTGTAATACTAAAACCGTAACCCTAACTTTTAATGTTAAAGGTGTAGTCAAAAATTTAGTTCAGATATTATCAATTATTTTCCATCACTCTCACAATGTTCTTTTAATGCTGTTATGTTGTTATTTTAATGTTTAATGTGGTAGAGTGTTTGTACATGTGGTCTTATATGACATATACATAGTTAGAATATATGTATCTGTACATGTGTTCATATCAATCTTTAGTAAGGGAACCGCCACGCCTCTAGACTAATTAAAAGAGGACCCTTGTTACCTCGCCCCACCTTTCCCCTTAAATAACACTGATCTCATGCGATCTAAACAATGACCATCATGTAGACCGCATTTTATATTATACTTGTTATATTTTTCTGAGTCACTCAACAAGCTTACATGGACACTGATGACTGTCCATGGCCTGAAGATTTACTGAGCTTGTGTGCACATGTTTTTATCTTCTTTACATACTGATTTGACCTATAAAAGAAGTTTGTGCTAGTTACTGTGCTATTACTGATTACAGATTCTGTATATTACCCGTAGTGTTACTATCAGTGTTCTCTGACACTGGCTTTTCAGCTATATGACCTACCTGACTTTATTACAAATTCATGAGTGTTATTTTTACGCGTTTCTTCTATTCTAAACCTTTACTCAAGAACACCCATACACTACTTGCTGCAGGTTGATAAAGGGCTTTCATTCCTCAACAGTTATGTCCAGCAGTCTCTGGAGAATGGGGCTCAGCCCTATATTCCTGAAAGTGCACGTTCCGGGGTTTTAAATATGAGCAACCTTAGAAGCCATGACCAACAGGAAACTTCAGGTCATGCTCTTAGGTTTGAGGCTTATGAACTTCCAAAACCCACCATGCCCACAAGTAGACCTGCTACCATAATGCCCTCAACTGAGCTTGTCCCAGTACCCGAGCCATCTTATACGAGGGAAATACACCAGACTCCAGCAGTGCCATCTATTTCTCACAGTGGATCAGCAGAATTAAAGCTTCGACTTGATGGGGTTCAGAAGAAGTGGGGAAAGCCAACATATTCATCTCCAGTGCAATCAACCTCAAACTCTGATTTTCAGAAGACTGTCAACGGAGCAGCTCAACCTGATGCTACAGGTAGTACAAAACAAAAGGCACGGGATGTATCCCATGATATAAAAAAACAGGAAGTTGAAATACCCTCAGAAAAGCAAAGACTCGCTGCTTCTTTGTTCGGTGGTGTTTCTAGGTCTGAGAAGAGACAAACTGCTGCTGGCAACAGGGGGGCTCCGAAGGCAAACAGCGGTGCAACAGAAAGTCCTCACATGACCAAGGTAGCTACTTCATCTGAACCCAGTACAGTGAAGACCGCTCCTGTCCAACCTCCTCCAGACTTGTTGGACTTTGGAGAATCAACTGCAACAAGTGATGCCCCTTCCACGGATCCGTTCAAGCAGTTGGAAGGTTTAGTTGATGTAACACAAGATGGATCAGCTGCGAATTCTGGTTCAGTTGCTACTAAAGCATCTGATTTTATGTCGCTTTACAGTGAGAGGCCTGGCAATGTGCCAAGTAATCTGATCGATCCTAGTATTGATGTTAATATGAGTTCAGGTCTATTAAATGCAAGCAACAATTTTGACCATGGTGCAGGCGTGGTGGCACAGTCGCCTCAATCAGCAAATAAAGGTCCAAATCTTAAAGATGCTTTACAAAAGGATGCTCTAGTGAGGCAAATGGGTGTGACCCCTACAAATCAGAATCCCAACTTATTCAGAGACTTGCTTGGCTGAGTTTATATGAAGGCAATCTTTAATTAAGATTGTTACAACTTGTTGATCATTGAACATATTGTACAATGTCACAAGCCAAACTTGCAAGGGGAACCACAAGTGCCATCGGCATCCGAGCCTCTTTAAAATCTTTCTACAATGTAGGTTGTATGCATGGTAAGTAAGGAATTGTTTTGTAGGGCGGTATATTGTTATCAGAAATAGATGAGTTGAATTTTTGGTCGCTGCTTGAATCAGACAGTTCTGTCTTTAATGTGTTCTGTTGAGTGCTTTCTTGGCTAATATCACCAAGCGCCACACTTGGGTGACTTGGGTGGGATTATCCTCTGTTGTACGAGCCCCTTTTTTTTCTTCCTGATATTTTTAGTACCCTTATGTTGAGACAACTTTTCCGTTGCATAGTTATATTGTAGTACTATCACCATTTATAAAGGAACCTGTTGGTTTAGTTGTATTTGAATCTTTAGTGATGTATTCTTGCCTGAATTTGCTGTTTGCAAATAGCATGTAGCGGATGAGTAATGTACGTAGCCATGTTAAAGTTTACTCCTAGTTCTTTCTTATTGCCATTTGATTGCCTATTTAACTTGGAGGTTTTGAAATAATTTTATCAAACAGTGATCTTAATATCATTATTGTGGTTTATGGCTTTATGCAATGGTTTTGTATCTATTTGTTACCATAATCATGTCAGCAGCGGGTTTCGTCCAACGCTCCCTCATGGGGGCACAAATTTAAGGCATTGAGCGTGTTTCCATTGATTAAGAACCCGAACTTTGTGATGGTACTCTAGTGTTTACTTGCAGATTTAGGGTCTGTGCTGTTAAAAATTGATGTCCGGTAAAAAAAAGTGTTTTATAGAAATCAGATAACTGTTTGGTAATTTTTTTGATATTTACTTATTTTGAGTTATACTATAAAATAATAATTTTTTAGTGAGTTTTGATAGGGAAATTTGTAACAGTTTTCTGCAAAAGCTGAAAACAGCTTTTTCCAAAAGCATGAGAGGACATGTTTTTTCTAAAAGTTGTTGTTCAGAAAAGCTGCTTTTAGATTTACTAAACAGTTTTTCACCTGCTTTTCAGCAAAAAACTGCTCAGCAACCCCAAACAATACTTTAGTGATTTTTTAATAATCTACCGTTGCCTAAATCCTGCACTGTCCATCATAGTGTGATTATAATTTATAGGATAACAGCTCGCTGATGTTTGAGTAGTTTGTCATTCTACAATTGCAATCACAAATTCACTCGATTAGACGAGCACATGCATCAACATACACATGCTTATATGTATTATACCTATGAATATTAGGCTGTTAGTTTTTCCGAAAAGTGGTAGTATTTGTTTATTTCCGAAAAATATAGAACTGACACTTTGAGTGTCATAGTCAAAGGAATAATTAAGTTAATTTAAATTTGCAGTACAAGACGCTCGTAATTCGTCTCTTGATCCTAAGTTCACGTAAACAAGATTTAAATAAACTGAGGTGACTTGATGCATGCCACTAACTAAACATATAAGTACATCGCAAGCATGTTTAATATTAAGTGTAGAGAAACTGTTAACCAATCAAATTTCAAACGTAAAATTGCTTGATATACTTCCCTCATTTGAAATATAAGTCGTTTGACTTTTTGACACATTATTTTAAGTCTTTTGACCGTATAGTTAAAATCATTATTTTTTAAAATAAAATTAGTATTATAATTTGGAAAAAAAATTTAAAAATAACAATTTTAACTAAGCGGTCAAAAGACTTAGAAGTGTGTGTCAAAAAGTCAAGCGACCTATATTTCAAAATGGAGGGAGTACGTTGGAGTCTGTTTTCAAATAAATAAACTTATTTATTTATAAATCTTCAATGAACGAGAATGAAAATGAGTTATCTCATCCTACTCTCTGATTAAGATTCTGTTTGTCATTGTTTTATAGACAGCAACAGCAGATTTACCTTGAAAAATTGGTAAAAAATTATTTAATATATTTGAAAATAATTTTTCTGAATAAATTTTTCATCCCAAAAATTGTTTTCAGAAAAACCAGTATCACGCTTTTAAAAAAAGCTACTTTTTCTTTTATATGAAAAAAAAATTTATTTAATATATTTGAAAATAATTTTTCTGAATAAATTTTTCATCCCAAAAATTGTTTTCAGAAAAACCAGTATCACGCTTTTAAAAAAGGCTACTTTTTCTTTTAGGGTTTGTCTAGTGTGTGCCCAAGGGCACATGCTAAGCACTAACATTTATAAAATTGGAGGGATTTGATTGGTGTGGTTGTTGTAAATGCAAGGGGGGCCATCATTATTAAAGAGTGTAAACCAATCAAAATCTCCCAAATTTATAAGTTTTAGTGCTTAGTGTGTGCCCTTGGGCACACCATAGAAAAACCGTTTCTTTTATATGAAAATTGTTGCAGATTTTAATATCAAATTTCATCCACTATTCACGTAGTTTGCATGCTATAACGTGAGCTTATGGATTTATCCGGTGCGGATTCTTATGTAAAAAAAAAAAAAAAAACTACTGGTGTTTAGAGTGGAGTATAACACTATTCGCTCAAAGCAGCTCTTTAAGAGTCCAAGGGAGTAAAGTAATCTGTTGGCTACTTCCACCGTGTAGTGAAATCGCATCTCATGTACACAGTAGAGACAACATAAGATGAAGTTGATTTGACTTAAACTCAATCAAGCGATAAATAACTCGAAACCCAGCTGGCATTTTAATTCTTAAACCTTTCTTTGACTTATCCTTTCAATAATTTAGTCACGCGTCTGACCATGAGAAGGTACCTAGTATGTACGTAGTCAGTACATGCAGAATCACTGTTGTTTAATACATTTAACCTATGCTACCTTTTGGTATTTCTCAGAATAAAGTGACGACTAAGAGCATCTCCAACAGGCTCTTTATTTAGGCTCCTAACTTGAGATTTGAGGAGGGAGAAGCAAAATGTTGCTCCAAGAGACTCTTAAGTGGCTCTTAAATCTTAAGAGCCTCTTGTTTCTCTCTCCTCTCTCCTCAAAGTTAAGAGCCACCACATGGCTCCTAACTTATTTTTTCACAATAAAAAAATCCTTCCCTCCAATCAACCTCCATCTTTTTATATTATATTTAGGAGCCAACAAGGAGGCTCTTGGAGATGCTCTAATACACGTTTCTTTTCTCTCCTTCTCAACCAAGAAGAGAGGATACAACGGTCGTCGGTTTATGCATGAGAAGCTAGGAAGAAGTTAATTTGGGTTTTTGTTTTTTTTTTGAATTAATTTTTGAAATTTTTTTTATGAAAGTTATCCTTAAAACATAAATTATTCATAATTCAATTTTATTTTTATTATTATTCACTCTATTTCTTTCAATTTTATCTGCATTGGAGCACGAGGACTCGGCACACATTTTAATCATCTCATAAAATATAGTTTGAAAATTTATTTTCAACTTTTTTTTTTGAATAGAAATTTAGTGTTTATATTTACAAAAAGGAAATTTTTTGAAAATAAGTTATGAAATTAAGTTTTATGTGTGTTCTATAATATGTGTCTGGTAATGCAAAAAAAAAACTATAAAGAAATGAGAGGGTCAGAACTCAAAAGAAGTATACTTTTAATAATTCATAAATCATTAATAAGTCAAAGTCGTTCAATTAGATATTTTAAATTCTCATCTTATCACGTTAAGTCATGTTAAATTATAAATCATAAACTCAGCCAAACGCGGATTCATCGATGTCATGTCATGAATAGAAAATATAAATAATTCATAAGAGAAAATTTTGGACAGTGCACTGGACCATTTCCCTTTTGTAAAAAGTTTTCATATTTGCTTTAAGTAAGGTATAAAACAATAATTTTATTTAACATATATGAAACAAATAAATCTACTTTATAATCTACACTACCAAGTAGGGGTTCTATTCAGTCACATGTGACTAGTATAATGAGACACTATGCATGTGTTCCCTCCGTTTCTTATTTCTTTTCTCGTTTCATATGTCGGGACTGTTCATAACATGAAACGAATTACTAATTTACGTTTAATTTATAAGACCAAATATAATCATGAGTGATCTTGTTGGATTCGCATTCATAAGTACTTTAATACGGTGAAGTTTTTATATTTAATACTAATACGAAAATAAAGATATTAACGATCAAAAATGTGCATTGACAAACGTGCTAAAAGCAAACAGGAAAAGTATTAAGAGACATGAGGGAGTAGATCATATGTAAGTTTACAGTTCACATATAGGCATATAGGTTTCCAAATGAATAGAGGACCAGCTAGCAAGAGCATAAATAACTGTAAAGTCAGAGAATGATTTGTAAGAAGAGCAAAGTGATTGCAATATAATATTATAAAAATATACTGTACAAAAGGTGGCATATTGACCTCCCTCCTTTGATTGCATGCAGTAGTAGTGTTGGAGTCAAAGCTGGCTATTAATCAAAAGTTAATCCCTCTTCCAGGTTTCTAAGGACAGGTGATCACCTGTTAACTCATCATTAAAGTAAGGTTTAACAATATCATCCTTTCATTAGTTTAATGATTAGTTTTGGTGGTCTCTTCAAATCTCATGGCATCACTAGAAAAGTGGTTTTGCACTTGGCTTCCACCACATAATTTTATAATTTTGTTTTATTTCATAGAAGTATCAATGTAGGGTAGCAATTGGTTAATATGTCGCCTTCTCCGCTCCTTCAAAAATTTTATACAATGAGTCTATATCAAATTAATAATTTTTAAAATTGTCGGATTCATGTGTGGGAATTATAAGGATAGATTCTTATTTTATAATTTTCTATTTCAAAAATTGGTTTTATTTCTTGTTTATTATCTTGAAATTTTGATCATCTATATAAGGTCGTACTCAACAGAAAATCAATTAATTCTTAATATAAAATCACACATAAACTCATTTGAAAAGATACGAATCGTCTTCCGCGAGCCTAATATCATGATAAGTGAGTAATTCTTCCGAAAACTTAATGTGTTATAAAAGAGGACTTACACTTATCATGATCATATTGCATTCAACTCTCTCCATCTCAAAATGATAGTATTGCTTGACCTTTCAATAGAAATTGATCAAAGTTTATTATTTTATAATTTTAAAAAACTGAAAAATATATGTTAAGGCGTATCAAAAATATTTTTTATGAGAAATAATTTATAATTGTTTTAATTATATAACGTGCGTAATTGTTGATTAAAATCTGATCAATTTAACTAAGTTGAAACCAAAATAAAAAAAATTATTTCGAGACGGAGGGAGTAACGGAGTGGACACCAGATACGGAATATGACGCATGGATTTCTCAACACTCAAACCGGTGATTCCATATCCCTCCCATATCATCGCAATCAAAGTCCACACACCAAAAACCATTAGACAGATTGAGAAAAAACCAGAAAAGGTATTAGTAAAAAAATCGAATCCAAGAGATAAGGCGTTGCTTAAAATCTGGTAAGGTGCCCATAATGTCGTAGCTGATTAGTTTGGTGTAAGGTGGGGGATACAATATGGGAGGCATTTATATTGATGTTACTAGAAAATTATATTTTACAAATATATCAAACAAAACACCAAAAAGTTTTGCTTGCATCGCAATGGACCAACTTGGCTTTTCTATAACTGTTTTATAATTCCCAAACTACTATGGACTTTCCGTGGTTTTCTTTTTGCCCACAGATACCCGTTTTCAATACCATTCTTTATTTATTTTTATGCCTTTAAATATTCTTCTCCATTTGGTCAAAAGTCTCACCACTAGTTTTTCTATTAGATGTAGATATTTCACTTTGATTCTAATTAGTAGTGCTTAATTTATGTGTTGAGTGTCTATAAAATGGAGTGTTTTATATGACTTAATTAGATATTATGTGTTTATGACATATTATTTATGTTTCACTCAATTGTATATAATTTTCCATTAATTGACACATATTTTAAGACTTTTATAAAATATAGTTTCAAAATTTATTTTCAAATATTTCATTTTTGCATAAAATTTTACATTAAATTTTATTCAGAAAAAAAATCAAATAATTTATGAAACTATACGAGAGTCCTAGAGTGCTTGTCGAACCCAATTGTCAAACATATACAACTTAATGAGACCAAAGAAGTAATTTTTGATAAAAATATTACAAAGTATAAATACAAATATTTAAAATAGGACCTCTTGACCATAATAATTCAATTTTTTTGTATCATTAAAATATAATATTCTCGGTAAATTTTTACTACTAATTAAGCTAGAACCTAACAATATATTAAGTGAGATGGGGTGAGAGTTGTTCAAGTTGTAAAGATATACATCAATCGTGCCAAGATGTTGGATTCGATTCTCACCTATATCAAATTTAAGTACTTACTATGATTATAATATAATTTAATCAAAAAAATATATTAAGCGATCAAATTTAAAAAAAACAATTTTATATGAGAAAAATTATATTCCAATACTTTCTCCCACAGGCCCACAAAATATGTCGACGATTTTTCTGATTCTCCAATTTCTACCAAATTCTTTGCCAATGTGGCTGATGCAATTCTCCAAAACAAAAGAACCAACTTTACAAATATTTTGATCGATCCACATTAATTTGTCTGGTATAATAAACGAAGAAATAGAATCTTGTTTGTGCTCAAAATCTCTCCCTTCTAATGACACATTTTGAGCTTTATTCGAAGCCGGCTAGATACTGATAAATACGTATGTCACGTTTAACAATTATAATGGTGGCTACATTATTTCTAAACACACTCATAGCTGTAAACCAAAACAAGTAATTATTTTATTAAAACCACTATTCATAATTTGACACTTAAAATCACCCCTATAAGTCTAAACCTATATTATAATATTAAACTTTTGAAAAGCAAGTAAATTGAGGAGCTAGTGCGCGATATCATCTTGATCCCCACCTAGTCTATGATTAATTTACAATAATCAACTGGTTAATTAAATATAAAACATTAATGGAAATCGACTTTTTGTGATATTTGGGTATTAGATTTGGTTGATCTAGATTCGGTTAATCTTGAGGATGTCATAATCATGTATACACTTAATTGGATGGGGTTTTGATGTTGGAAGCTTACTTGCTTGTGATGAAGCAACACTAGTTTTATATTTATTGGTGATCTCATACAAACCTTGCATATATGTCAATTTTGAATTTTGGATTTTTTTCAGCATTTCTTTAATTATAAGTCAAAATGGGGATCACATCAAAATATAGAAGAAAATTAGAAGTTAAATGCTTTACACTTATAGTTGATAATAATACTATTTGACCCAAAATTTTATATATTTAATTTTGTAACAAGTCAATACATATCAACTTCAAATTAGTTTAAATATCTAATTAGAACATTTTTTAGTATATATGTTCATCTATATATTAAGTCAAAATTTGTATGTTACATGTTAATACTCATATTCTAAACATAAGATTCATGACCTACGAATGTCAGGACACATAATCAATAATTTCGTAAATTATAAATTATTGATACATATGAAAGAGGGGTTGTTGTGCATCTAGTAAAAAATTAACTCACTCTAGTTGTGCAACAATTTTTTCTCTTAAATATATACCATTAATATCCGATTGTTTTGAACAGTCTGTTGTATTGTGATTAGGATTAATTTCTATTTCAAAATAAATGATTAGTACTCTCTTAATCACGACAAAGATTTCTTTGTCGTGACTATTTCTTGGTACTTTCATTTTAGTCTTTTCAATTATTTACATTTCAAAACTTATCAAAAATATTAAAATTTTATAATATGGATATTAACTATATACACTACTTTTCTCCACCTATAATATACTCATTTTATAAATTAAATATTAATCTGTAACACGACTTTATGCCTTTTTTATTTTTCCTCCCCACTAGTTTATACATATTTCTAATCTCCATACACAATCCATTTATAAATAAATAAAAAAAGAGGACTACATATCCATACTTCGTAACCGTGTAAATTTGGATTAGATTTTGTGAATTTATATCCAAAAAACTTCCGGGTTTCAAGATAAATTCATAAATTAATATTCACTATTTTTTCCATAAAAACTTAATTTATGGAATTACAAATCCAAAACATCAAATCAATATAAAAACCATTTGAATCGTAAATTGTTTTCCCTTTGGTATCCATGAAGCAACAAAAAGGCAAGAAGACTCTACAAGTTCAATGTATGTAAATCCGTTGACCTTGTCGTCCCTTTCTACATCCAATCATCGTTCACAACAAAACAAACAATTGACTTGCAGAAAACAGATAATAACAGAGAGTGACCATATATTAAATATGTGAATATAAATCGCTCTTATCGCGTTTTGGCCGCGGAAAACAAACGGAATCTACGTCTACTTGCTCATACTTACACCTGCTCTCGAGTTTTAAAAATGGAGGAAAGCAACTGAAGTTATCTAATTTTCATTTCTACTCTTGTTTCGGACTTTTTTAAGGGATGAAAGCAAATGAAAGTGGATGAGAATATAGCATAGTTTCACTCTAAAACTTTAATTCCAAAAATGAGATGACTTACATTCACTTGCTTTCTCTCCGATAAAAACTCGGGAAGAAGGCCTTACAATGTTACATGCATGCAACTTTGGAGTCTCGTTTCCAACACATCTAGCAAGCTGTTTATTGCGAGCTTGTACGGCCACAAATTATTTTTAAAATGAGATGAGCTCGTTAACTTCGGGCACGCATTTTAAAATCCATTGACCGCATAGTTACATTACTTATTTTTGAAATTTTATTTTTCCAAATAAAAATTTAAATATGAAATTTTTATTTAAAAAAAAGTTTAAAAAAATAAATTTCGGAACTACTACGATCAATGCATTTTAAGTTACGTGACCATAGTCAGCTCATTTAATTTGGAACGGGAGAGTACAATATTACATGCATGCAACTTTGGAGTCTCGTTTTTAACACATCTAGCAAGCTGTTCATTGCGAGCTTGTACGGCCACAAATTATAGACAATGCTATCTTCTTTTATTTTTGTAAATCTGGGGTTTTGGACATTGTCTGCAACTATTAATTTGGACTTAAATGTCAAAAGTTTTGTAGCCCCGTCTTTGAATTGAACTTGTCGGCCATCTGCCTTCTTAAATGCATGGCCTCCTAATTTGAACATATACGTACGTGGTGTCACGGTTCATTTTAACTGTTTTTACTGCTTCCGTCCCAATTTATCTAGACCTTTTATAGTTAAATAAAATAGTAATCTTGTCACCTTAAATTATCGGGGTGATAATATTACCTATTAATTTTTTTCATTTTTGAAAGTACATTATGAAAATAAGTGATCAGTACATTTTAGGCTGCATGACTTAAATGATAGGCCTTTTTTTATTCATAACCAAGTTTTCAATTTTATTTTCAAAAAAACTACTTTCTCCAATCTTATTTTTAAAAATACTATCTTATCTGTAGAAGGAAGTATTTTTAAAAATAAGATTGGAAAAGTTAGTATTTTTGAAAATAAGATTGAAAAAACAGTATAGAAGGTAATTTCCCTTAAATGAATCAGGTCATTAGTAATTTGGAATCGCAAAAGACCAGAAGTAGCATGGTATGAAAAAAAAATTATTTGCAAAAGCATTTTGATAGACTCCTAAATCATTATTTAGAAAATATATAATTCTCATATTTAATAATTAATGTGACAATTTTAAACATACTTATTGTCCTTATTCTCTATTTATGTTTTATTATTATTTGAAAAAAATTAGAGATATAACCGGAGAGAAGTGAATAGGATTAGAGTGAAGTGAATATTATATTTAATAATAATGATAATATATAACGAGAGCGATGAAAGTTTTATATTTTAAGAAAACACCCCCAACTTATTATAAGAACACTGACTCTTCGCACCTTTTTGAATTTAAAATTAGAAACATGTTTTGAAAAGTTTACAGAGATGCGATCTGGCATCTTTCCTAATAACATTTGTAGTAAAACGATCATCTTTATGCATGTAGTTTACAGCCTTCTTGTCATACAACACTAGATAAATAGTAGATAACAATGTTTAATATTTTACTGGCCTTGCATAAATGAGTGCCGAAATATTATCATTATCATTAAAATAAACTAGCCTAACAAATAAATATCTGCATTTGTTTAATGTTAAAGATCTATATAAGATCTGATATATTGTCTTTTATGTAAATATCTCCAATTAAAAAAAATTGCTTCAAATTAAATAAAAATTTTATTCAAGATATTTATTGAACAATTGCTTTTAGTGCCAAATTCCAAATATAAATTTTTGTTTAATCCTAGTTGTTTCTTTTAAACCTCAATTTAGTGCTAAGTAATAAGTGACTTAATCACTATTTTTGTTTTAATATTTTTTAATTCACATCATGATAAAATATTTGTAAGCTGAGGTGTTTCCTTTATAGCCCACCACAGCATTTAACCAAATTTCGAATATTTATAAGAGTCAGTGCTTTTGAGTTTTGACATATTGATAGAGAACTGTCATGTTGTATCGAAATTATAATTAAATAAAATATCATACCACATACGTATTCAGTAGGGAGGGTTTAAATAAAAGGGAGGGTTTAAATAAAATATTTTATTTAAACCCTATAATGTACATGAGGACCCTTTAATAAAAGAGTTAATTTAATGATCTTCCGTAACTATTTGAACTTATTAAAGTCAATTTTGATGCAAGTCAATAATATAAATTTTGACTTTTCTTTTGTGCAGTTTTTGAACTTAATAGTGTTTGCTTTGACTTTTTCTTTCTATACTGTTATTTTCTATGTTGAGGTTTTCAAAGTCTTTAAGGGTCCAGATGTGTGCAAAAGAGGGTGCAGTTTTGGTTTTGTATTCAAATATATACACTGTAATTAACTCTGGGTCCTCTAATATTTTATGTTTCCGGTCAAATTATTTGTCTCTGATTCTTTCTTAAAGTACAACTTGTTTTAATACGGAACTAATTAATTAGTTATCCAACTTTAATTTAATGTTGTTTCAAATATAAGATATTACACTGTGCCATCTAATTTTAAGCTTTCTCAGGAAATACTTTCACTTGAATTAATTATTAAAACAATTTCTTTATATGAGATTTTTTTCCTTTTTTTATTACCTCTACATGAGAAGCATTTAGGTTGACAAGGTGAGCATATGTTAATCCGGTTACCCAGAAATATAATTCGGTAACCTAATAGAGAGAAATATCATTATTAAATGATGAATCAAAATAAATATTTTGTTTAAAAAGAAATTGAAAATTAAAACAAATTATCTAATATAAATATAAATTATATAAAAATTATAAATTAAAAGCACAATCTGAAATGAAAAATACACATGTTAGAATTTTATGAGTAAGACTGTATCAGTTTGCAGGGGTTTACGTTTGCTCTCTCCGTTCACCTCTGTTCCAGATTTTTACATCCAATCTTTTTTCGTTTAGTTGTCTGAATTAAATAAAGTGATTATTAGCTAGGTCTTTTATATAAATATAATATATTAGTATTAATAATTAGTATAGATATATAATAATATAAATATATTTGACATGTGTTACAATTTAGGTATTTCCGTAATTTTGGATATAAATACTCGAAAATTCAAATAACTAAATAAGCTTGAATATTAATACGGAGGAAAAGACCAAATTTTTGTAGATTTGATCGAATCAAATCATTTCGATTTTTCGGTTCAGCATCGGTGTTGATCATGGGTTCCTAGGTCGATCTGTTTAAATAAAGGGCAATGCTAGAGACCCCAAAAAAAATTCCCAAAAATCTTTACCAAATGATGTGGCATACAAGTGGCTAGTTATGATTGGATGATTGATGAATCTGCAGGGGGGTCTCATTATTATGGGAGTGAATTCAGCCAATCAGATTTGGACACATCATTTGGGAAAATTATTTGGGACAATTTTTGGAGTCTCTAGCATTTTCCTTAAATAAAACAACCACAACATTGGCTACTTTAATGTTACGGATTTACTCATCTCATAATGAAATAATATTGTGATATATTCTTAAATTTTATTTATAATTTAAATATTGTAGATGTGACATTTATTAAAAAGGGCAAATGAATCTTATAAAAATTCATTTGCGTCTGAATTGTCTCCTCAATTCAAGTACACCACTATATATGGAGGTACATTACATATTTTTCGGTAGAAATTGCTGCAAGAGGTGAGGTGAGAAATAGAAGGTACTTGTACAGTTGTACTTGCTCTATATTGCTCTGTACATCAAGGAATCTCACGGGAGATTGTCCGATTATTTTTAATATAAAAATAAAATTTTAAAACAATTATGTTTAGCAATTAATACATTATATAAATAATGTCATATGTTAGAGCATCTCCAACGGCGTTGTAATCGTTGGCTAAATGGAACCTGTAAGACATCATGTAAAATTTGCTGAACCTGTAATACATTTTGCTTCAATAGTATTGGCTATATCGGTTGGTTATAATTTAAAAATAGTATGTTATAAATATTTTAGTTTGTAAAATAGAATATATCAGTTCAATATGGTAATAAATGATGTGCAATCTTACTACAGATTTCTTACAAAACTGTAGAGGTTCGACAAATTTAGCCATCCATAGGAGGTTGGCTAAAATTATAGACAACAGCATGGTATGGTTGGAGTTGAGTTTTTCGAGCTGTTGGCTAAATTTTTTTAATTTTAGTATGCTAACTCACCTTTTGGCTAAGGGTTTTCAACGGTTGGAGATGTTCTTATATTTTTATGCATAATAAAAATACGAAATGATATATTTCGATTTTTGGGGTGATAATTTGAATAATAATACATAAGTCCCATGCATTCACGTAGTATAACAAATTTACGTATTATGTAACCAATTATTATATATATAGGGATATGATCAAATAATTTTTTTTTAAGTTACAAATTTACGAACTTTTTTTTATTCACCCATCGTGTTAATCCTTAGTTATCGAAAGTATCCATGTTAAAAATTCTTGAAAAATCATCACAATTTTTAAAAATAACGCATAAATAAATCGTGCATTCAACACATTTGTAACTGGGGTTCAACATCGGGTGTAGAACACTGATTATCATTATGTTATCATTATGTTGAATATATTTATAAAGATACTTAAACTATATTTCTGGGGTTTGGGTAGGGTCTAGAATCATAAATATTAGTTATATAATACGTTTAACTTAGTTCTTACATTGAAAAATTAGTTTATGTATTTCAACACGATTCTAATCGATGTTCAACAGAATATGTTAAAAAAAATGTTGAACTCAAATTATATATGTGTTGAACGCATAAAGTTTGTAAGTTTGTACCGGAACCAACTCCTATATATATATGCGGTTAATATATGTCAAGCCAATTTCATTTTACAAAATACTTGGAACAGACAATGAGTGTCATACATCAACTTATCTCACACCCTGAGCCTGAGCTTAAAATTATATGATTGCAAATTGCAGGCTGGCATTTGCCAAATATGAGCAACTTTTGTCTGCAAATGACAAAAGTAAGTATATTTCGACTGATTTCTTTCTAATATTTTTTTTTCCTCTAAAGCTGTTTTATCAATTTTTTGAACCGTACAAGTAGAGAGTAATAGCTGCTCTCTCAGTCCAAGCACATTGTTAATATTTGAGAAGTAGGGTTTGGTATGTATTTTAATTTTTTTTTATAAAAATCTTAATATAATGTATCAAATAATTAAAAAGCTGTTAACAAATAGATAGGACGGAGGAAATATAATTTTATCCCGAGCTCTTCGGTTCAATTCTCTCCTAAATTATTAAAATTGGTTGTCGCCTAATTTATTTATTTTTCCGCATAACTCGATATCGAGTTGCAGACTCCCCCGATTCTGTTAAATAAAGAGTCCCCTACATTTTTAACACAATACCTTCACATTTTGCTTATATTTCAAATATATAAACTTTAATACATTTATTCAAATCATCAAAGTAAAATTGGTTTATTTAAAAGAAACAAAAAATGGAAGATAGTTACTCTCTCGGTCCCTTTTTAGTTGTCACTTTTGATATTGTGCCGTCAAATTAACTAAAATTTAACTGAAATTTATTACTCTCTCTGTCCCTCTCATTTCTTTACAGTTTTTTCAAACTGCTCGACACACATTTTAAGGCGCATATAAAACATAGTTCTATAACTTATTTTTAAATTTTTTCTTTTTGTATAAAAATTTAAACATCAAATTTTTATTCAGAAGAAAAAAAGGTTGAAAATAATTTATCGAACTATGTTCTACGAGAGCATTAGAATGCGTGTCGAGCCTCCGTCCCCCAATGTAAACAAATGAGGGGGACGGAGGGAGTAATATTTTATCAATTAAAAAAATAAAAAAAATATGTCACCAAAAAAACTTTTAATCTATTGTAAGATGTAATTTTCAGTTTTTAAAATAATGCAAGAGTGACTTATAATCTTTGATAAAAAATTAGTTAATTTGATCAATAAAAATAAAAATGCAACAACTAAAAAGAGATGGGAAGAGTATTTTTTGGTGAATGAGATAAAGGTAGATGCGTTTCCTGATTGGGAATATTAAGAGTGGGGACGAAAAGTTGATAGAATGGTACGGATAGGAACGTTCATCCCCTCTATATACTCCACAATGCAATGGAGTATAAAATACTACAGGACAGAACTAGTATAACATAAATAAATTATAAAAAATAATCGTATAATTCCGCTGTAGTGTCTGGTTTTAAGAGTTGCTGAATAGCAACAATACCACCCCTTTCATCATCAATAAAGCCAGTCAATGTCAACCCCCCCTTTCCTCCCTCCCCTCAATCATCTCTCTCTTCTCCCCACCCGCACAAATTACTATTAAAATATTTTGCAAATTAGAGGAAATAAATTTATTCGAATTCGTGAAATTTTAAAACATTAATTATATTTTCATATTTACTTTCGACCATCATTATTTATATAATAGTACATGTTTGAGATTAATCTTTGAAACTAAAACGATTATATTTTTGTATTTAAGTTAGCAAGTTGTCCTGGCTCTTGTTCTGTTGCTTTTCCTATCGTTTCATCTTCTAGGTCTTCTAGGTGTTGTTCTCTTTTGTTGGCAGATGTACTTTTGCTCCTCTCTGTTTGAGAGAGTTTCTTTAATGAATTTGCGTTTCAAAAAAAAAAATCTATGTATCAGTACATATTTGAAATGTTTAAGATTCGTCTCCAAATAAATCAGAGATTTTTATGGGTATCGATCTCGAAAATATCGATCGTGTTTTCGTATTTATTTTCAATAATTGTCACATATATTAATAGATTATTAGAAAAATTCAAAATTCATTTTTTAAGATATCGAAGAGTTTATCCCCAATCAGATATGAGTTTGAGTCTCGCTAAATTATCTTCGTACTTATTTTTTCGATTTTCGTAATTCGTGTATTAGTACATGTTCAAAATATTCGAAATTCATTTTTAAAATAAATCAGAAAATTTATAGATTATCAATCTTGAAAAATATATCAGCCATAATGTTATAATTATTTTTCATTATTTTCACTTATATATGAGTAAATTATCAAAAAATTCAAAATATATTATTAAAAATATCGAAGAGTTTATACGCACTCAGTTATGAGTTCGATTCCTGCTAAACTAGTAATTTATGTATTTTTGTACTAACTAGTAACTACTCTAACTCACACACGTAGCTCTCTTTCTATAAAGAAAAAAAAATATATACTTCAAGTATTAGCTGGAGGGAGATTCCGTGTGTGTGCACTGAGCTGTATGACTCGGAGCCTCCCTAGCTCTTCTCTATACTCCCTTCCTTATATATATCCTCCCTTTCTTCACTTGTTTTCCGCAACACTCTCCAAACCAACACTCTTCATACATCACACTTACAAACAAACATGGAGTTCATTTCAACCACCATGTTTTACATATTCATTTTCATGGTTTCTTCGCTAGCTCTTGTGAAAATTCTGCTCAAGGTCTTCCCTTCCGGCCACCGAAAATTGGCTCTCCCTCCGGGCACCATGGGATGGCCTTATATTGGAGAGACCTTCCAACTTTACTCACAAGACCCTAATGTTTTCTTTGCCTCCAAAATCAAGAAGTAAGTTTCTCGAAAGCTCGAAAAACCCAGAAGCTTTTTTTTTCAATCTGACGACAGTCAGTTACGGAAATTTAAGTACTCATGACGAGTCCAACGACATATTTTAGTTAGAATTTTAATATGACGATAGTCAGTTGTGGAAATTTAAGTACTCATGACTTGTTACATGATGAGTCCAAAATATTCTTGTTTATCGATGATAGTCGGTTACAGAAATTTAAATACTCGTTACACGGGCCGAGAGCTGATTTTAACTAGAATCTTGTTGTTTTGACAGGTTTGGGTCAATATTCAAGACTCACATATTGGGATGTCCTTGTGTCATGATTTCAAGCCCTGCAGCTGCAAAACTTGTACTAGTAACAAAATCTCATCTATTCAAACCAACATTTCCAGCTAGTAAAGAGAGGATGTTAGGAAAACAAGCCATTTTCTTTCACCAAGGACCTTACCATGCCAAATTGAGGAAGCTTGTTCTTCGTGCATTCATGCCTGATTCAGTCAAGAACGTAATCCCGGATATCGAGTCCCTAGCTACCGAGTCTCTTAAGTCCTGGGAAGGTGGCCTAATCAACACCTTCCAAGAAATGAAAACAGTAAGTGGTTAACTAGAACATTAGTACAGCAGGAATTTCAACAATGATTTATGCGATTTTACGACATTTGGATTATTGAGTACTAATTAAAATGTCTTAATTTTGCTCCCATTGCAGTACACATTCAATGTGGCATTACTTTCTATTTTTGGAAAGGATGGGATTCACTACAGAGAAGACCTCAAGAAGTGTTACTACAATCTGGAAAAAGGGTACAATTCCATGCCTATTAATCTGCCAGGAACACTCTTCCACAAAGCAATGAAAGCTAGACAAGAATTAGCTCAGATTATCGCGAAAATCATCTCATTCAGAAGAGAAACAAAGCAAGATTACAATGATTTACTTGGATCTTTCATGGGTGACAAAGAAGGCCTTACTGATGAACAAATAGCAGATAACATGATTGGTGTTATTTTCGCGGCCCGTGACACAACTGCCAGTGCCTTAACCTGGATTGTCAAGTACTTAGCTGAAAATCCAAGTGTTCTTCAAGCTGTCACAGTAAGTTCTACAATACCCATATTTTACTCTGCAAAACTCTGTTTTTTTTTAAAAAAAATATGATTAATATTAGTGATGATTTCAAGGACTTAAAAGTGTGTGAATTTTTACAGGAAGAGCAAGAAGCAATAATGAGGACTAAAGAGGAGTCAGGTGAAAAAAAGGATCTTTCTTGGGCAGATACCAAGAAAATGCCAATAACTTCAAGGGTTATTCAAGAAACACTTAGAGTGGCTTCAATCCTATCTTTTACCTTCAGAGAAGCTGTTGAGGATGTTGAATTTGAAGGTCAGTTGCGCGATTCTTTTAACATAATTAAACACACTCACACACACGTTCGGTCCCTCGACCTAGTATTGCAGGAGCGAGGGATACCGTCAGACCAAGAGAGGTGTAAATTTTCTTGAAATTTGTGCCAAGGTCATTTGAACTGACATGTTGGTTTTTTTGTTTATCTTGCAGGATATTCAATACCAAAGGGGTGGAAAGTATTGCCTCTGTTTAGACATATTCACCACAGCCCTGAGAATTATTCAGAGCCTGAGAAATTTGATCCTTCAAGATTTGAGGTAAAAAGTCAAAGAAATATCTAAAATCATGATTGATAGATTATTATTATTTGATGAATCTCCCATGATCTGAAATTCAATCTTTTTTCCTGATTTGGCAGGTTTCCCCAAAACCCAATACTTTCATGCCATTTGGCAATGGGACCCATGCTTGTCCAGGAAATGAGCTGGCCAAAACGGAGATTTTAGTACTTGTACATCATATGACCACAAAATATAGGTAGGTTTCATAAATTTTTAACAAATTTTGAACAACCTTGCAGTACTACTATACCTACTCTTAGATCATCACTTCAGTTGCTGTAAAAAGTAAAAAGTTTCTAGTTATAGTAAGTTTAATGTTGGATTCTGATGATGTCTGATCTTTGCAGGTGGTCTGTGATGGGCCCACAAACTGGAATCCAGTATGCTCCCTTTGCTCTTCCCCAGAATGGTTTGCCCATCAGATTCTCCCTCAAGTAGATCCCGACCCGTCTCGCTTATCTTATAAGTAACTTATAAGTCGATTCAGAGCCTGGGCCAGAGTCAGGGACAGAGCAGTCAGCAGAGCCTACAAGCTTCTAAAACTACTCTTGTTCCAACAAAGAGAAAAAGATTGGATAAGAAAGAAAGATACCATAAATCCAATCCATCAGCACCCTTGAAGAAGGTCAAAAAAGACACAAATCACAAGAAAATTTTGACATAAAATAGTTATTTTGACAATTATTTTACAGAAAGAGAAGCTGGGAGAAGCAAGTTGTAAATACAAGAATCCACCTCCCATGCAACAGGAATCAAGGGACAGATAACTAGCAACATTTTTTACATTATTTTTAGTTTATCTTATCTAACATCTGTAATTCCAAAATTTGTATCATAGAGTTAGCTGGTTTTTCTTTGTAGGTTTTATTGTATTTATAATTGCTTTTATTATGTAAAAAGTCCGCAAGGCATGTAATGAAGTGGTTTTTACACCTTAATTTAAGGATGTTTCGAGTTTTTGTATTAATTTTCGATGGTGTTTAGTGTAACATGTCACAAGAGGAAGCACATGTAACTAATAAACTAATTCTTAGCCAAATTGAATATCATGAAAAAAAATTTCCGCACATAAATCTTACTTGACAAGAGAAAGTACAAGTGTTTATAATATACTAATTTTGAGCCAAATCGAACACCTTCATAAAATTTTTTTGCGCTTGTGTTTGGTATGCCTTCTAAAATACTTGCGGCGGTTTTGATAATTTTGAGATATTTTACGACCTCCAAAATTTATTTCTTTATTATTCCGAAATCATGATTTCTCGGTGCACCGGAATTAAGTTATAAAAAGATTTCATTATATCCTTCACAACTTGTTGTTATCCGTCATTGCATTTGAGATCTATGACCGAAAATTAAGATTAATAAAACATTTTATTCTGCGCTTTTTGATAAAAATAATTGAATTATTTTACCCAAATTTACCAAACTGAGTCGGAGATCAAATAATTTACAAATTTTTAAGTTCAGTTTAATTTTTCGACCTTGTAACTAATAATCGGACATAAAATATTCAAAATTTTGGTACTTGACTAGTCAAAGAATCCCTAAATAGGCATTAACCATTTATCAATAAATTATACAACCCTGCTAACCTCATTACCTCATTACTTAAACATAACAAGCAAATCAAAGAAGACTTAACAAAAAATAAACTAATCTCAATGCCTTTACATGTTCTTCTCCCTTTGTTATTATTTTGACTATTCATGGCAAATAATACTTATAAATCATAATGAACTAGCTGACTTTTAATTATTTATGCATCTAATGAAGTGGCATAATAATTAAAATTAAAATTTGTAGTTGGTTGATGAAAGATCTCTCCACCCTTTTCTTTTATTGATTGACTTTTGAGATTTAAATTTAATATAGGAGCACACTTGTCACCCATATGTGACCAACGTGTCGTCTAATTTATGAGAAATTTAATAAAAACAAATATTATATTTATATATAAATAAAAAGAAGTAAATGTACAACTCTTGGCTTGATTTGAAAAAGTGTTGTCACTATCACAAAGATATCCTAACATTGAGATTTTGTTTTATTTGAATAGTTCGTATCTCTTAAATATCAAATGAAGACTACGATATTATCAAAATCAAATCAAACAGATGCAAGTGATTGTCGATTATAATTTTTTAATATTTTTTACAACTTAAAAATAAAAATTATAAAATGAATATTTCTATTACATATAGAGTAACACGGCCTATTTGTTTATAAAATTTTATTTTTTACTTCTTTAAAGTATAAAAAATTATTAAAAAAACCGCATTAATTTCAAATATATATATATATACACACACACCTCAGGTGTTGAGAACGTCAGTATTTTAAAGATCTTTGATTTAATTAATTCTTTTCGATTAATTTTTAAAAAATATTTTTATTGATTCATTGATTACATCCCGACTTGACGGAAATATCCGATTTAGCGAATAATTTCTCATAAATTTTTAATAAATTCTGAATCAGTAAGTCAATTTATTAATTCCTATTATGAATTTGTGCGATTATGGAGATGTGTTACAAATTATGAATATAGAATTTCATTTTTTTTTTTAGTATGGGCTCATTAGGTGCGTGTCAAGAATATGGATAAAAATTTGTCCAAAATTCAACTATGATCGATAACACTTTCACGTGGTCGTGTACGCAGCTCAAGTTGAAAAAACGGTGTTTCAAAGTGAGCAAACTTTGATGAAAGCTAAGCATATCTAAGAGACAGCCAGACAGGTCATCTCATCACTTGTCTAATCCTTTGAGAAAAATTGTTACATTGCCAAGACTCATCTACAAAACGAACATAGATTCAATCAAGCATTCAAGAAAAGAGAGCAGCATCTCCCACGTGTTTTTATTATATCACATCAATTATTTGGTGTCCGTCTATGTACTCGTTCCGTCCCATTTATTTTTATATAATATATAGTTTCATTAATTTATTAATTTCAGTGAGATGGATATTATTAATTAATTTATCTTTTTTGAATTTTTCTAGATGTCTTGATCAATTTTTTTATTTTAGTTTTTCTAAAAAAAATAGTAACTTTTTAAAATATAAAAACTAAGTAGTTACTTTCTTTCTCTTTTTTAGATTGATAAGCTAAATATTAGTTGTTTTTATCATTTTATCTCTTTATCTTATTCTTTCATATTATTATATGGATTTTTTTCGAAGACTGTTTCGTGATATAAAAAATTGGATGAAACATAGGAACAAAGTTAAGATTTTATGAGGATAAGTCCGGTCAAATACTCTTAAGATTGTTCTTGGTCATCACTATGCAATCCTGTAATTACTTTGCTGGAATTACTTGAGCCTAACAAGTGTTAATAACTTAAGGGGGACTACCTTTTTTAATAATCATCCTTGACTAAATCATTGTTGTTTTTATTTCAGCAGCATGTTCAGAAAGGGAAAGGATGGCAAGTGATCACTTAAATAAAGCTGCTTATTATATGCAGATAGATAAGATTAATTACTTTCAAAATTTTATGCAATGAAAATTGAAACCAAAAACATAGGAGTGTACAGTGTGCTTCATATTCATATGATGAGAGTTTGAATGTGGAAGAGAGAACTGAACGTGCAATATACGGAGAGAAAAGACTCAAGAGGTAAAAAGTAAATCCCGCAGCCAGGATTCGAACCCGGGTGGCGGCTGGACCATACCGACATGCATCAGTCATCACACCATTTTCTAGTGGAAAAGATTAAAAAAACGAGTATAAACCTTTAGTTATTAGAATTTTAAAATGCAACTTGATTATAATATGTGCTTTTAAATTCAGAAATTACAAATTTAAATTTATAAAATTTTTATATTGAACAAGTTAATATTTAAGAAGGAAAAAACAATAATTTATAAGTTTAAAATTATAAACAATACTTAGAAGTTATATTATCAAAATATTTTAGACTTAATGACCTTTTAGCACTCGAGATTTGGATAAATGTCCCGATGCGGCTTCCATGTATAAAGTCGTTCGATTCAACCCTCCAAGTTTTCTGATGGTACTTTTAGCCCTTATGGCGTATACCAGTATATAACGCGATGGACAAAATTGACATTTCACACGTGAGGGTTAAAAGGGGCATTAATCATCGAGGGTTAAAAGGAACATTTAATGTATTTTAATGTATTCTTTAGGGGTTAAAAGCAACGAGATGTATTCTTTAAGGGTTAAAAGGTACGCCCAAACTTTACTCTGCATATGAATTGTCAAGTTTACAATCCGTTATATACCGTTATTTGAAAAAAGGATTAAAATGCACAATAATGAAACTTTAAGGGTTAAATCGAATGACTTTAAATGTCGAGGCCGCATCAGAACATCCATCCAAAATTCGAGGGTTAAAAAGGTCATTAAGCTAATATTTAAATAATTTATAACTTATGAGATATAATAATGATTTACGAATATGACTTAACATAGTTGATAAAATGAAAAATCTTAGCAATTTAGTCATTAAAAAATTATAATCTTGTGCCGATTTAGTCATTGACAAGTGATGTACTTCGATTCAAATTTTCAAATATGTTTACAATAAATAACTCATTTAATATATTTGGATATAATGAATATTTTATTCAATACTTAACACGTTTTACTTTAACAATTAACTTAAAGTTCCACTATAAGAAAAAAGATCTTTAATATTCCATTATTGTAAATAAGAATTTTTAATTTATATCACAATCAATTATGCGAGTCAGTGACTCGGACATTACTATTTCACGTGTTATTTGCCAGATTTTCAAATATTTGATTTAGTGATAAAGTTCTATATGAGATTGTAATAACAGCTTAATTCGCCGGATGAAGACAATAAATATACATATATCACTTTTGACAAATCGCTTGATTATATTCTCATAAAAGATTAGGATTAGAAAAATTAGGGGTTTTATATCAAACTGCCCACCCATTTCGTCAAAAAATCTCACATGACCCACCCAAAAAATTTCGGACTCATGTAAGCCACTATAAACAAAATATATATCATCACTATTCATAGCTCTTTACTTAAATATTTATAAAAAATCAACCGTTTGTTTTTTTACTGCAAAACCACTTCGAGTACTTTGATAATAGTCCCTCGTATTTATCAAAATAATTTAGGAATTCCTAAAGCAACATAGCTAGGATGATCATATAACTATATCTATAACTATATATTTTGTTTAACTACATGGCTATGTTGCTTTAGAAATTCCCAAATTATTTTAATAAATACCAGGAACTATTATGAAAGTACTCGAAATGGTTTTGTAGTAAAAAAATAAACGGTTAATTTTTTTATAAATAATTAAGTAAAATGGTATGAATAATGAAGTGGGTAAAATGATATACATTTGGTTTATAGTGGCTTAAATGAGTCCGAAATTTTTTCGGTGGGTCAAGTGAGATTTTTTGACGAAATGGGTGGCCAGTTTGATATAAAACCCGAAAAATTAGTGGTATGGTCCATTTATATTTGTCCGACTCAATTATTATTTGGATGTTTTAAAAATTTTCATTATTAATTTAATTCTTTCTAAGTTACGGTTGAGAAATAATTTTATCCAACAACTACAAAACACAAATACTTGTTTTCTAAATCAAAAACAAGAAGAAAATCACAAAAACAAACAAACAAAAGAGTCGGTAATCTTTTATTTTCGAACTGAAATTAGTAATGTTATTTTTAATTCATGCTCTCAGGAAAATAATATTATTTTTGATTCTAAAAAATCCAATAATTATTGACAGATCCATATTCCCCAGCTCTAACAGCCTAGTATTGACTTTACCAACTCAAATCACAGCCAACACTAAAACCCCCAAATTAAACTCAAAATCTTGATGACCCATCTGTTATAATCACATATTGATGATGATTATGGCAAAAAGTTGTGATCTTTGACAGACCCACAAGCAGATTTTTGTGGGATTTTCGAGAAATGGCTTGGAACAATCCATTTCAAGAAGTTGCAAATTCAAAGCCACTGTTTTTAACCATCTATGGGACTGTTATTATTGGCATTATAGTCTCTTCTTTCTATGTTTTTTCTGCTATTTATTCTCCTAATTCTACAACTATCTGGCAGTCCTCACCTCCTGCTAACAGTATGTGTTTTCTTTCTGCTGTGTGTATGTGTGGGTATATGTTTAATGCGTTCTTCATCAATGTGGTATTATACGGCATTAGTCTGGTATATTGGATTAAATTTTTGTGCATATTTGAAATCTCGTATTGTGTGTGATTATGCTGATTTTTTGTTGAAGTAGGTACATTTTTTTTGTCCGAAGTACATACTTTAGCAGAAATTTTAGTAGGAGAATTTGGAGTGATATACGATGTATCTCGTATTGTGTCTGATCATGCTAATTTTTTGTTGGTGAGGTAGATACATTATTTTTTTCTGAAGTGTATACTTTAGTGGAAATTCTACTAGGAGAATTTGGAGTGACATACTATGTATCTCTCATATTGTGTGTGATCATGCTGTGATTTCATGTTGTTCAAGTAGATACATTTGTTTTGCAGCAGTGAATACTTTAGTGGAAATTCTGCTAGGAAAATTAGGTGTGATGTACAATGTATCTAGTATTGTTGTGATCATGATATTTTTTTGTTGTTGAAGTAGATACATTCTTTTTTTTTTTTTTGAAGAAAATACTTTGGTGGACATTCCATTAGGAAAATTCGGGATGATATAGAAATGTATCTCATTTTGTGTGTGATCAATTTTTTTTGTTTTCGAAGAAGATACTTCTTTTTCTAAAAGTAAATACTATAGTGGAAATTCTACAAGGAAAAGTCGAGGTGATATAAAGATGTAGTGGTGGATAAATTGAGGTTACTCCTTGAGTATAATGTAGTGTGAGCATTGTCTGAATTTATTAGAGATGATATGGAGGTATTAATTTTGGCATTTATTTGGACATTTTGTTATTGCCTTGGGTTTACATTGTCAAATGCATGTTGGAATTTAATAAATATAATTTCAGCGTTGCTTTGCATTGAATTTTGTGTTGAGATGTATGATTGAGCTGTCATATTTCTGCAATTTTTGTTGTATTCTTGGAATGAGGAACTTCCGATAAGTTGAACACAAAGTTCAATTATTGGACACTGATTTATCTTAAGCTTGTTAACTGTAAGAAATTTCTGCCATTGTGGACACTTGCTTCCACCTAGAAGTTATAGAAACTTGTAGTACTGGTCTTATGACTAACCATTGTACTTGGCTCTTGGTCGTTAGTATTGCAAAAGACTAAGTAAATGCTGTTGACATAAGACTTCATTTTTATTTTGTTTATTTATTGCTATATATATATCGTCGTTATTTTTTTAGATACCATTATTAACACCTTGTGATGTAGTAAGATTCTAGGAGGCAACATCATATTTTCCTCTTTATGAAGACTTCTCCATACATTTTTAATAAAGATACAACTTTGTTCAAGTTCCTTTTTAATACTACAAATAAGTTAAAACCAGTATTTTCTCTGGTTTACTTTTGCAGTGTCGACAAGCGCACTCCCCTTCCTGCTCTTCATTTTTATTTTCCGCATCTTCGCTCTCATTTGTATATCACATTGCTTTTTGCAGGTTCTCCCCTCTTAGATCATAATATCAATGCATCATACCGAACAACAGGAGGCAAAATGTTGGAACCCAAGCCTCAACCTGTAAAAAATATGTCAAGACCTCTTATGGAGGTACCCCCTTCTGGTTCCAAGATGCCACCACTGGAGTATTTTAAACTGACAAAAGAGTTGGTAGAGAAAAGGGTGAAAGATAATGTAATAGTAGTGACCTTTGGTAACTACGCTTTTATGGATTTTATTCTGACCTGGGTTAAACATTTAACAGATTTACATGTTGATAATATTCTTGTTGGTAAGTATTTATGTCAGAATTATATTAGTTCTTGTATTTCAGAAAGATTAATTTATTTCATATTGCCATACAATAATTGAATTGAATTGTTCGATAGGAGCAATGGACACAAAACTATTAGAGGCTTTGTATTGGAAAGGTGTTCCAGTTTTTGATATGGGTAGCCACATGAGCACAGTAGACGTTGGATGGGGCTCAAAAGCATTTCATAAAATGGGAAGAGAAAAAGTTATTTTGATAGACGCCGTCCTACCATATGGATATGAACTACTGATGTGTGATACAGACATGGTTTGGCTTAAGGTGCCTCCTTCATGCTATCTCTCAAGGATTATACTTCCACATATAAAGCAATTCTTTCAGCGATTACATATGTCGTGCTTAATCTGCATTCTTTTACCATCTAAGGCAGTCCACTATAACATTAACTTGTAAATCTTTACTAGTTAAAATAATAATGCAAATTTTTCATTTTGTTGTTATTGTTTTAGTGATGTTAAGTAAACAACTCTCCCAAAGCTTAAGGTGTTAGGAGAAGGCCTTAATTGGACATACTAAGTGACACCCTTTTTACAAAGAGATCTTAAGCAAACAAAAAACTGCAAGCAACAGACTTTGTCAAATGCCATATGGATATGATTGGCAACTGTAGTTTTTGATTATTGTGCTTTAAAAACTCTGTAGCTAGAAAATCCGCAATTTATTTGGTGATGAATTTGCTTCTACCTATTTACATCCTTTTATCTTTCTTCAGTCCTTTGTTATGGCTCTTCTTAATATTTACTTTTAGGTTCATTTTGTTATAGCTCTTTTTATAAACTCTCAGTAAAATCTTTATTACCTCAACCTACAAAGTGTTCTTTGTTGATGCGATGTGCTTGCTTATTCCTTGCATCTATTTTTGTCAAATCAATTAATTTCTAGTACCCCTATAATTCCCTATCATTCTTAAATCAAAATGTATGTGCTTTTTTCAGAATCCGCTTCCCTATCTTGCACGTTACCCTGAAGCTGATGTCTTGACATCATCTGATCAAGTTGTGCCAACAGTTGTTGATGACAGGTTGGACATATGGCAACAAGGTATAATATTTTAACAATCATCTCTGTTTTCTGCAGGTGTGATAGCTTGCATACTCTCATATCTCAATTTACTGCAGCTTATTAAAGCAACTGTATTAGTGCACGTGAGGAGCAGTTTTGTAAAGAGTAAACACAACTATCATGCATATATGGTATCACAATAAGTTTCGTTTCAAATATAGGTCTGTGGAGCTTATAGCAACAAGCACTGTAACTTGATAGAAAGTTTTAAGCATTTGTTGTTATGTCAAATTTGTACTTCCTCTTTCCCCTTTACACGTCTCTTTGACTTCTACACATAATTTAAGGTGCATAAAAAAGATACTTCCGGTTATTATTTTTTGAATTTTCTTTTTCTGAATAAAAATATAAACTGCAAATTTTTATTCACGAAAAGATAATTTAAAAAATAGTAAACGGAAGTATCCTTTTTATCCATCTTATATTACGTACAAAAATTCAAAAGTACATGTAAAAAGGGACAGAGGGAGTATACACATATCACCCTGGTATTTCAACCAGTATTTATTATCAGGCATTTAACCTTTTTTTTGGCGGATATATATGTATTTTATGATAAGTATTTTGCTGTTCAAATCCATTTGAAGATTAGAAGATTTCTGCTGTAATGAATTGATTGCACTTGCTTATATCATTATATATTGCATTACGGAAACCTTCTTCCGCCTCTTATAATTATTTCACATGATAAGAAGGTTGCTCCTTTATTAATTTTATTGTTCCTTGTTTGCAAGTGTTTTGTCAAGCAGCAAGTAGTTATACATCACATGCTTGGGAATTTTGGTAAAAAACTGCCTTTCTGCCTCTCCTTGCACAATCTTGAACATTAATATCTTACTCCTTCCTTTTAAAGTGCTTGCATAGATTTCTTTTAGAAGAAAATATCCAGTTTGTTCTATTTCCTATCAGAAAGACTAGGTTAGATGCTGAGTCAGATACAGGAAAATCTCTGTTTCTCTAATTGACCATAAAATGTCTTTCTCCAAGTAATGACAAATTAAACATATAAATAAGTTTCAAAGTTGTTACAGAACAGTGATATGAAACATATGACAAATTCTATGCACAGTGAACTCAGAAATCTCTGGTATTTCTGGGTCCTGTTCATAATTCTGTATTTGGTAACATGGTTTTTTTTTTTTATCATACCTTATGACCTCTTGATGGAACCAACTATAATTTATTATTTGTAATTTTTCGGAAGTTGATTTTTAAAGTTAAATCTAGCCACTTATCCTGATATAAGCTTTTATTTTCCCCTTGGATAGTTGGCGCTGCCTACAACATTGGAATTTTCCACTGGCGTCCAACAGATTCTGCTAAGAAATTGGCGAAAGAGTGGAAAGACATGCTTTTGGCTGATGATAAGATTTGGGATCAAAATGGTTTTAATGATATCGTACGCAGGCAATTGGGACCATCTGTTGATGAGGAAAGTGGACTTGTATATGCATATGATGGTAACCTAAAGCTAGGTATCCTGCCAGCAAGTATTTTCTGCAGTGGGCATACTTACTTTGTTCAGGTAATTATAACATGATTTTATTTATTTTTGAATATGTCTCTTAGAAAATGTGCACACTTGAGATCAAGCTCATTTTCTTGCTGCTGATAATATTGGCAATTAATGCTATCAAGAGCTTGTATAAAACTTGTAGTTGTTATACTTAAACAATCATCAACACTTGTTTGCATTGGCAGGCCATGTATCAACAATTCAGATTGGAACCATATGCTGTACACACTACATTTCAGTATGCAGGAACAGAAGGAAAACGTCACCGAATACGAGAAGCAATGGCTTTCTATGATCCACCTGAATACTATGACCCCCCAGGTTGTTCATCCTTAAATTTTTGATAACACATTTATAAATATATTTCTGCACACATGAATTCCAAATTATAATGATGAATCAAGATAAACTGTGACAGCAACCAACATTTGATATATAGGCCAATAAATGCTTCAAGCTTGATATTTGAACGATTGTAATGATAAAGGTATACGGTATTGCATGATTAAGTAGGAGATCATAGTTGATACTAAGCCTAAGAATTTGAAAGTAACAAAACAGATATATGTATACTGTTTTGCATGATTGAGTTGCGGAATTATCCTATAGGCTTAAGAATTTCAAAGTAATAAATTAGAATTTTTAAGGAAGATTTACAACCTTCGAAAATTATCTGCACTTACTAGTGAGCAAGTGCTTGTTCTGTAAACTGCTCATGAATTCTGGTTTGAATTGTGATGGATCTGAAGTAATGACCTACCATCACTATAGAACACATTCTCACCCTCTAGGCAGTGTTTCCGACTTAGAAGTGGGCTGTTTCTCTTTTATTACACGAGATAATTATTCATGCTCACTTATAAGCATTTGTGTACAGGCGAATCATATAGATTAGCTAATTGATCAATGACGCTGTTTAAGTCTAGTTACATTGTTCTTATGCAGGAGGTTTCTTAACATTTAAACCATCAATACCAAAGAGTTTATTACTGGATGGAGAGCATACTGTTGAATCACACTTTACCCTTATAAACTATCAAGTATGAGTTTACTTACATCATTCTATCATAATTATATTTCTTCTTTTTTCTCATCATAGTTTATCTTCTCTTTTTGATAGCTAATTGTGACACATACTATGTATACATGAATCTTATCAGATGAAACAGATTAGGACGGCGCTTGCTGTTGCTTCATTGTTGAACCGTACACTGGTAAGCATACGTTCTGACTCCGAGCTATGTTTAAGGGTGGAAGGGAGAAAATCAGTTGTTACATATAGTGTGGAGGCTGGTCGGCCAAAAATTCTTCAGCAGTCCAGCAGCCACTAGCTCATTTTGTGAATTTATTTAGGTGTTCTTCGACTAATATTTGATTACTTACTTCTAAAACTTATTCAAAAATTTGATTATAACTTTTTTTTTTTGTGAAGTTATAATCTGCAGTTCAATATACTATAAAAGAACTGTTTTCCCCTTTATATCATAACTTTAATACACTATTGTGAATTTTAACCGCGTTAGATAGACAGCAAACACTTTCTATAAGCAAGTTTTAAAAAAATATATTTTTCACATAAAGTTTTTTTTTATTCACATGTTTTAAAAAATAACCACATTTTATTAAGAATCAATCTAAACATGTAATGTTTAACAATAATTATTGTTTTGAGTTCATGTTTTACTATTTGATGGATTTAATATTAGTTTACTATTTGATGGATTTAATATTAGTTTACTTCCTTAGATTTCATATAAGCTAACTTGGTGTACTGATTTCCACCACCTCTTCTTGCCATTCAATGGCTCCGCCCCAGGTTACATATCAGATAAAGAAAACTCTACAAGGATTGGAAACTATTGTTGAAGTGGATTCCTTATTCTTATCTGATTTTGTTCACTTCATTTGTGATTTCAGGTTATGCCTCCACTATGGTGCAGGTTGGATAGGTTATGGTTTCCGCATCCTGGAGTTTTGGTGGGATCCGTGACAAGGCAGCCCTTTATATGCCCTTTGGACCATGTATTCGAGGTACTACTACTTTCTATAAAGCTTAGATTGCTATGTTGCTAGCTTTCATGACTTGAGAAGAAAGATCGAAATCAGCAAACTCTTTGTAAATCCAGTCCTCTCATGTTGCTTTCATTCTCGATTATAAATTCATATTTTTCCATCATATATGTACCTAATTGCAGGTCAATGTCATGTTGCGTGACTTGCCTGAAATAGAATTTGGACCGCAGATCAAGTTCAGGGAGTATTCCCTCTTTGAAAATTCTTTGATGCCTGCACAGGTATGAGCATCGAGATTTTAATTATGTCAAATTGTCATCCTACTTTTGCTTTTGGTCATTAATTAAGATATCTTTCTTCACTGATAAATATTAAGGTGAAAGAGTCATGGCTTGATGTACAATTGTGTCAAGATGGTACAGAAGGTTGTGGAGTAACAAATAGTACAGGTCCACTGGGAGTTCTAAAGTTTCCTAAGAGAAGCAGTGAAGAAAAGGTACTCCAAATTTCACCGGGATTTAAAATGATCTTGTTCCAATTATTAAGAAATAATATAAAATTCTTTACTAAATATGTCGGGCTATATAACTTTGATAGTCCACGTCTTTACCCAGACTACCAGAGTTGGTAATTCTCAAGAGATTAAAATTATATATGAAACAAAATAATGGCTTTTATCTTTTTTAAAAAGCACAAGAAAAATGTTGATTTTAGGAAAACGTTATCCACTGTGACTCTGTGAGGGCAATCAGTGATGAAGAGAATATCACAATTATGTGTCGGTATGGAACAGCTAAACAAGTTTCCTCTTAGAACATGGGAATTTAATCTCTGTGGAGCCAGTGTATTGTTGGCTTCTATACTAGGTACATTAATTATTTGAAATTAACGAAGTTTTACTTATAGTACATTTGTAAATCATACTGTTAATTTGTTATTAGGTGTATTAAATGAGCAGCAGAAAGACAAAATACCCTGTCATGAAACCAACAGAAAATGAAAGACACGTTATTAACTATCAAGAAAAGCACAAAAAACACAATCTTTGCGGGGAAAGTGTTGTAGAAGATGTGTTTGCAAATTTATAACAAGCGACAAGCGTTTCTGCGACTCTACCATCCAGTAAATTGTGTTTTAGTTGATTCCCCTTTCTTGGCCACATAGCTTATAACACGCTATTAGTGTCTTTGTCATTTGATCTAGTATGTCCCGTTAGATAGGAAAGATTTCATAAATACTGATAACTCTCAGATAGTGTATTCAAAGGGAAAAATCTAACAGATAATGAACTAGTGGTTAAACCATCTCTAGCGATTAATCAACAATTCAAAATGCTTTTCTTGCGTTAAGTTACAAGCTAAAGGTAAAAAAATATTAATATTATAATTTTTTTTATCAACCAAGTTATATATTAATTTTAACTCCAGAAAATTGGTCAAGCAAACACTGCCTCGGGCTAAAAAGGCATTACCAAATGTGCTCGTAGTTTCAACTAATGTTTGAAAATTATTTAGAGAATGCTCATTGTTTGGAGCAGCACTACACGTTTTAATGATCATCTTGTATATTTGACCTTGACAACTGATGGCTTGCTTGTCGTTGTTGATCATATTGTTTATGAACTTCAATAACCGGTTTCCCTTCTGAGTATGCATGGTTGTTCTCCACAGTTTGAAGCAGTATTCTCCTTGTACAAGGATATGAAAGTCATCCAGTTCTCATCCATGCAGGATGCCTTCCTCGGGTTCTCTGACAAGGCAAGCTAATTATTCATGATGTTATTTTTATATTCTTGTTGCTGTCCAAGTAAATAGCCGAATATCATATTCAGCCCTTACAGTAAGTAATATACTAATCCTTCACATAAATATATCTTAATTAGACGACGGAGGAAAAATTCAGAGCCCGTGTGAAGAGGTACACAGGCATATGGTGTTGCGTGACTAACCACACACCTGGTCACATATACTATGACATGTACTGGGACGAGAAGCCTGGGTGGAAACCCATCCCACCTCAAACTCCAGAAGATGATCATCCACCAACATGAGACCTGTATATGTTTGTCAACTACAAGGTTTATTTAATGCATCTCTTGAAGCCGTTGAGAAGAGCAGAAAGAGATTTTTACAACCTGGCTCACGGTGTGTAAACAGAAGAACCGTGACGATCCTATAAATTCTGCATTTCAACTTTGAGTAGTTACAGATATATTTTTACATAGAAAGAGGCGGGTAATTGGGTACAACTTGTATATTAATGTCAAAAAATTTTGTTTTGTTACAAGCATGGGTTAGTTTACCCGAATTCTTGAATCAGGTAAACATTTCGAAGCTTTTCTGTTGGTTTTTATATAGTACCTCGCCTTACGAACTGAACTTGGGTACAAATGCTTCAACAGCTTCATTATTAGAATGGCAATATGCACATTCCTAACAGCCTTTCACTCTGTGTTCAGTCTATTGACATCCTTACCTTATTAATCTTTTGGCTACTGAGCGCCACAATGTACTTCAAATAGGCATGGTAATTGGTAATTTCTGGCGAAGGTTCGGATCGGGTCGTCTTACTGTTTTTAGGTCAACCTGACCTGGAGTGGGTCGAAAATTTCAACCCAAACATGACTTGTTGTACTCGTCAATTCGAAAATGACTCGAAATCTAATTAAAATTAATTATTAAAAAATATAAATGATAATTTAATAAGATTATAAGTGGATAAATTTGTTTAAATTTATGTAAATATATGACAAATTTATATAATTTTTTAGTCTATATATTTATACATAATATATTATATATATTAAAATTTGGGGTGGCTTAGTATAGGATTTGCCGCGGAGCGATCTTTGTTATTGAATTGCATAATATAAGATGTCTCAAAAAATTTCTATCTTCTTCATTGCTCAGACGATAACCACCCCCCTCCAAAATCACATATTGATGGTTATCCGGGTTCGATTCCGGGCAGCAGAAATATTTTTCTGTAATGTATTCTCCGTTTTTTTGTCAGCTAAAGCTTTCATTCAAATGGAGCTCATATTTGCTTCTGTATATGGTTTCACAATTTATGGAGATGTAACATCTGCAGTCACAATTCTTTGTACAGTATCACACAGCGGAAAAATCAAATGACTATATCAACTCGATAAAACTACATTGTTTCAAAAAAAAAAAAAAAGGAAAAAAACTCGATAAAACTACAATGTTCCGACTAGCATTTAATCATAATTATTGATCCAGAAAGGCACAGAGTATATAAGAGTGCCCAGAATGAAGGACGCAAGAATTGTAACCATGGCATACGCGTAGGCTCTCCAGGGCTGATCGCTTTCTCTCATCGTATGGAACTCAGCAATGAAAGTTGAAACCGTGCTCAAGCAACCCATAAGTCCGAGCTGTATCCCTCCTGCAACTGTATCGAAATTCTGGGTATTCACCTGTACTCAGAAAAAATAATCAAGATTAAGATTTCGTTCTTTTGAAGTTGTTAGAATACAGTATGGTACTGATAAGCCCTCCTCCCAACACCTTAAGGTTCTGGGAGAATTGGTCACTTAAAAGAAGTAACCGTAAGAAGAGGTGGTATGTAAAAAACCGGGGAAAAGTGGAAAACTGAGTCCATGAAGAAAGTCTCACCGCTTTCTTAAGTATGGCGAAAAGGGCCATAACACAAGCTGCAAAGACATTTGCTGTCAGAGTACCGAATGGCAACCATTTCAAAAAGCCATTTTTCCCCAGGCCCTGCCCATTGAGTTTTTTCGCTAAGAACCATCGTGTCCACACACCGAGAGGTCCAACCATGCAAGCCAACAGAAGCTGAGCTCTAGAACCGCCTTTGTTAATCTCTTTCCACTCTAATGATCCACTTAAACAATAAAACAGAACAACTACTACTAATAGCACTACCGTAACCACCACGGGAATCTTGGAGCTATCAGCCTTCAAGCTTGATCTAGATCTAAAGTGACCTGGCTGAGAACTTGTGCTTAACTTGCGCAAAGTCCATTTGAATCCCTGGGCAGTTTCTACCCCGAAAATGATAGAATAGGCAACAAGAAATAGCCCTGCAGCTATTACAAGTCAGGAATCCAGATTGGCTGGCATGTATTTCAATATAATCTTACACGAATACTCGACTCAAGTAAAGATTCCTAACAATCCTATAAAAATATCATATGATGTTTACTTACCTATGAAATAACCAAGAACTACAAACACCCATTCCCCTTCAGCACCGAGTTCAAGCATTTTCTGATTCCAGCCGCTAAATGTTGTTAGGCTTCCTAAGTAACCAGTTGTCAATCCAACGGCTAATTGATCTGACACGCATGATATGTTAGCTTTGAAAACAACGCCAAACCAACCCATCAAGAAGGAACCAACCTATTTATCAGAAAGAAGAGAAGGAACCAGCCTTTACAACTATGCACCAATGTATATATCAGATAAGAAATACAGAATAGTACTTGATATAGTACTCTAATAGTATCTAACAAGACTAACATCGCGATAAATAGGAGGAACAAACAAGGACCATATTAGATGGTCTGTGTAAGGTTGTGTCTGTGTGTGGGCGCGGTGTATGAGGGGGGAGGGAGAGAGACGGACCATATTAGATGGAAGGTCAAGATACATGTAGTATTTGTCTTTCGTGGCACCAACTCCTTCGGGGCCAAACAGTTTCTGCAGACCATACCTTGTTAAAACCTATAAAGAGTACATGAAAATGTCAGGGTACTACAAATTACTATGATGATGCTACGTTATACATAAGACTCTGTCATCAGAACCGGGGTCTCGTGCTCAGGCATCATAGAATACAACACGACGAGTCTAAATTTCTGAAGAAAATTAAGAGTTCTGATACGAAAGCATTGACTCCTTGTCTATTGAAATTTTAAAGGACCTGAGTTCCATATATTACCCCGAAAATTCCAAATACAGTGAGATACACAAGGTAAGAGAATTGCTCCCATAACCAGGAACCTTCCGCTTTTAATTCCTGCAGAAAGAAACATTCACTTGAATACATATGTGACAATACCACAATTACTATTTGCAAACTAACATTTACATGGATAACAATAATCTCAAAGAAAGTTTGACGAAATCTTACTTGTGCATCGTCTCTATGGTGTATTATTGCATCAGTGGAAAGAGGAGAGGGTTCTGGTGATGGTACTGATGACAAAGGGGTAGACAAATTATGCGCGTTCACTTGGATGGGAATCACAATATCACTCCTTGACATCCTCTATTCCTCACTGCTTGATGCACAACTAGTTATAAATTCATTCAGAGTAGTAGAATCACACCGCAAAAAGTAGTTAAAGAGGAAATACATGGTTTTTGTTTACAAGAGAACAAAATTTAAGCCCTAATTGCAATATTCTCCTTCTCTTTAACATACAAGATGAATGTATGATTTCTCCGGCAATGGCACATCTCCTTAAAACCTACTGAGACCAAAAGTTGTGCAACATAAATGCAGGACTAAGATTCAATGTCTCCGCGTCTAGTAGTTTGCAACATTGCTGATTAAAAACATAAACAGCAGTAAAGCCACCAGTCCAAATCCCCGGTTAAACATAAAGAATACTCATGAGTCACAACGTCGAGTTAAGTCTGGAAACTAATTTGCTAAAGAAATTAGATTTCAGGGGTTACTTAGGCAACAATTTCTGGTAGCATCAAGGATCCACAAATGTAGAAGAAGAAAAGGGCATCACATCAAGATTAGACATCTAAAACATGACTTTATAGCGGCCGCAATTAGACATTTAAAACATGACCTTATAGCAGCCGCAAAACATACACTAAAGTTTGTGTGGTTGTATTTAGTACCTCTAAACACAACATACTGCATAACGCCAAGAACAGGGTCCGGGTCCGGGTCCCTGACAAACACATGTTACATATTGACCCGTCATCATATTTAGGTTCCGACATGCTATGCAACTTAAGCCTAATACTACTACACAAAATATAAACAGATACGAGTCATCATATTTAGGTTCCGAGAAGGCAAACACAATGTAACAGATCAAGAATTGTAGAATCACAGAACTACTTTCACGTAAATGAATTGTATCGAAATGCTATCACCTGAAGAGGATGTACCCTGACTGCCTGACTACAGGATCAAAATATATCAGCAACCAGGTAATAAATATATGAACGGATATCGTGGCAAGAAATTTGAGAAATTCAACGGGTGTTTTTCACTAGAGCTGAAAAATAATCAACTGAGTTTTTACATAAACAGAGGCTAACGTGAGAATTCTTGGATGAAGTCTGGCTCTACAATGTAATATTTTTTTATTTTTTTTCTGTTTTGTTGTAATTTCGTGTGGACGTGCGGTGCTGTTTCATCTCATCTGGCTTTACGCGATAAAACAGTTGTCACTTGTCAGAGTTCATAACCGCCTGTTTAAAGTCTAGGGTCATTTGTTAAATCTGAATCATAATTTTTTGGACCGTTAATATTCTGAATGATAGATAATCTAGACGCTGGATGAATAATATCATTTGATAAATAAACTTTTCAAATTCTGAATGAGAATTTCTATTTATTTTACATGTAGATTCACATAATAATATTTTAGTGTGTTATTTCCTACATTCTAACATAATAGTTATTTTGATTATTTCAAAAAAAAATAGTTATTTTGATTTTTTTAAACATATTTTGAGTTAGCAAATAAATATAATTCTAGATATTAGTTTCCAATTCTTTTTTTGAGTTAAAGTTAAATTTATCTAATAATTTATTTAGATTTTTTTACAAATAACACATAAAAAATATATTTTGTACAAGTTTATTTTGTCAGATATAATTGTAAGTTTTAATAAACATAAATTAATATGATTTTATTAACATATACTGTATAAGTTAATTCTGTGAAAGAGTGGGTGAATGAGTTCCTCCAGCTGGACCAGTCATCTTACTTTTTGATGCGACAGTCGTCCGGAAGAATTTTGACAGTATCCAGCTCTTGAAAAATAAATACAAACGATCTGAACAGCTGAACCAGACTATTATGTGTGGTTAAGGAGTTAACAAATGACCTCTTAGTTTTACGAGAAAAAATAATTAAAAGCTTGAACTAAAATATGATTAAATTTGATAAATTAAAATCTATGAATTTAAATAAAATTACAGTCGGGACCAGAAAAATATATTAATTAGTTGAGGCTCCACTGTAGTTATATCATCATGGGTGATCTTAGGTCCTTTTCCGCTACTTTTGAATCTTTAATATCTATAACTTCAAAATATTAAATTCCAACGTTTTTTAACAATTCATACACACACAAAAACTTTTTATATGTGGTACTTTAGGATATTTTGGGAAAAATCAAATGACTAAATGAACTCGATAAAACTACAATGTTCCACTAAAAGGAACACGAATTCTACGATACATCTTGTTCTATTTTCTGTAAGCTAACATGCTGTCATACAGGCAATGCCTAGCGCGAGGGATTCTGAAGGTGTACGAGCATTCAATCATAATCATTGATCCAGAAAGGTATAGAGTATATAAGAGTGCCTAGAATGAACGACGCAAGAATTGTAACCATGGCATACGCGTAGGCTCTCCAGGGCTGATCGCTTTCTCTCATGTTATGGAACTCAGCAATGAAAGTTGAAACCGTGCTCAAGCAACCCATAAGTCCGAGCTGTATCCCTCCTGCAACTGTATCGAAATTCTGGGTATTCACCTGTACTCAGAAAAAATAATCAAGATTAAAATCTCGTTCTTTTGAAGTTGTTAGAATACAGTATGGTAATGATAAGCCCTCCTCCCAACACCTTAAGGTTCCGGGAGAATTGGTCACTTAAGAGAAGTAACCGTAAGAAGAGGTGGTATGTAAAAAACCAGGAAAAAGTGGAAAACTGAGTCCATGAAGAAAGTCTCACCGCTTTCTTAAGTATGGCGAAAAGGGCCATAACACAAGCTGCAGAGACATTTGCTGTCAAAGTACCGAATGGCAGCCATTTCAAGAAGCCATTTTTCCCCAGGCCCTGCCCATTGAGTTTTTTCGCTAAGAACCATCGTATCCACACACCGAGAGGTCCAACCATGCAAGCCAACAGAAGCCAGGGCCGGTTTTTGAGGCGTGCAAGGTGGGCGACGGCACAGGGCCCCAAAATTATAGGGGCCTCAAAATTTAGAAATCAATGTTTTATTTAATAAAATTAAATTTCGAAAATGAAATTGAAAATTAAAAATTATATATTTATTTTAATTTTGTTTATTTATAGATAAATAATTACATAATCTAATAGATTAGTTTATTATGTCTATTTGCATTTTAAATCTTTTATGTTGTATCTTTACTTTTTATATAACAATTTCTCTTTTATTAAATGTTTTCATAATGTTTTTTACATATGATACTTTTTCATATGTACTATAAATTTCATTCTTTTCAATGACATATAGATATATCTCATATAAATTCATATTAATTTTGTTTAAAATATTAAAATTACTATTATTTAATAACATTATTTATCTTATTTTAAGTGACATGTTTTAATTTTATAAAAAAATAATATTTTTATTATTTATTTATTTTTATAATATACATATTTTTTATTATTATTTGAGGCCTAATTCATATTATAGCACAGGGCCCCAAAATTCTCCCAGACGGCCCTGACAGAAGCTGAGCTCTAGAACCACCTTTGTTAAACTCTTTCCACTCTAATGATCCACTTAAACAATAAAACAGAACAACTACTACTAATAGCACTACCGTAACCACCATGGGAATCTTGGAGCTATCAGCCTTCAAGCTTGATCTAGATCTAAAGTGACCTGGCTGAGAACTTGTGCTTAACTTCCGCAAAGTCCATTTGAATCCCTGGGCAGTTTCTACCCCGAAAATGATAGAATAGGCAACAAGAAATAGCCCTGCAGCTATTACAAGTCAAGAATCCAGATTGGCTGGCATATATATCTATACAATCTTACACGAATACCCGACTCAAGTAAAGATTTCTAACAATCCTATAACAATATCTCATATAATGTTTACTTACCTATGAAATAACCAAGAACTACAAATACCCATTCTCCTTCAGCACCGAGTTCAAGCATTTTCTGATTCCAGCCGCTGAATGTTGTTAGGCTTCCTAAGTAACCAGTTGTCAATCCAACGGCTAATTGATCTGACACGCGTGATATGTTAGCTTTGAAAACAACACCAAACCAGCCCATCAAGAAGGAACCAACCTAATTATTAGAAAGAAGAGAAGGAACCAGCCTTTACAACTATGCACATAATACTTGATATAAAACAATGATAGTATCTAACAAGACTAACATCGCGATTAATAGGAGGAACAAACAAGGACCATATTAGATGGTCCGTGTAAGGTTGTGTCTGTGTGTGGGCGCGGTGTATGAGTGGGGAGGGAGAGAGACGGACCATATTAGATGGAAGGTCAAGATACATGTAGTATTTGTCTTTCATGGCACCAACTCCTTCGGGGCCAAACAGTTTCTGCAGACCATACCTAGTTAAAACCTATAAAGAGTGCTGGAACAGTATATATATATACGTATATTACAGAATGTATATCACTAGTCTATTCTCAGATTTCCAGTCCCCCTCCTCTGTGTTAGCACCTCTGTATTTGTAGGGCCTTTAGCACGTGACTTGCGCATGCTTGTTATCTGGACTTGTTCCTCCTTGGGCCGTTCTTATACTTCTGGGCCAAGGCCCAACAAAGAGTACACGAAAATGTCAGGGAACTACAAATTACTTTGATGATGCTATGTTATACATAAGACTCTGTCATCAGAACCGGGGTATTGTGCTCAGGCATCATAGAATACAACACGACGAGTCTAAATTTCTGATGAAAATTAAGAGTTCTGATACGAAAGCATTGACTCCTTGTCTATTGAAATTTTAAAGGACCTGAGTTGCATATATTACCCCGAAAATTCCAAATACAGTGAGATACACAAGGTAAGAGAATTGCTCCCATAACCAGGAACCTTCCGCTTTTAATTCCTGCAGAAAGAAACATTTTTTTTTGCTAAAGATTTTTTTTTTTTTGCTAAAGCAGAAAGAAACATTCACTTGAATACATATGTGCAATACCACAATTACTATCTGCAAACTAATAATTACATGGATAACAATAATCTCAAAGAAAGTTTGATGAAATCTCACTTGTGCATTGTCTCCATGGTGTATTATTGCATCAGTGGAAAGAGGAGAGGGATCTGGTGATGGTACTGATGACAAAGGGGTAGACAAATTATGCGTGTCCACTTGGATGGGAATCACAATATCATTCCTTGACATCCTCTATTCCTCACTGCTCGATGCACAACTAGTTATAAATTCATTCAGAGTAGTAAAATCACACTGCAAACAGAACTCAAAGAGGAAATACATGGTTTTTGTTTACAAGAGAACGAAATTTGAGCCCTAATTGCAATAATTTCCTTCTCTTTAACATACAAGATGAATGTATGATTTCTCCGGCAATGACAAATCTCCTTAAATCCTACTGAGACCTAAAGTTGTGCGACATTAATGCAGGACTAAGATCCAATGTCTCCGTGTCTAGTAGTTTGCAACATTGCTTAAAAACATAAACAGCAGTAAAGCCACCAGTCCACATCCCCGGTTAAACATAAATGTTGTGTTTGGTTGAGGTGAATGATTCCTGAAGGAATGAAATGAAAAATGAACTATCTTATGGATGATTTTTAAGAAATTTCATTCCTTCCTCCATTCCATTCCCTACATCATATGCTAGATATCATCCCTTCCATTTGAGATGGAATGCTCCATTCTCTCCCATCCTCAATTTCTTCTCAAATCTCATCATAGTAATTTTGCACTCCTTCAAATTTTTTCAAAACTTTCTTCGTATCTCTATTAGTTTCAAGTATTTTTTACTCAATCCATTCCATTCCATTCCATTCTCCCCAACCAAATAGAATACTCATGAGTCACAACGTCGAGTTAAGTCTGGAAACTAATTTGCTAAAGAAATTAGATTTCAGGGGTTACTTAGGCAACAATTTCTGGTAGCATCAAGGATCCACAAATGTAAAAGAAGAAAAGGGCATCACATCAAGATTAGACATCTAAAACATGACCTTATAGCGGCCGCAATTAGACATTTAAAACATGACCTTATAGCAGCCGCAAAACATACACTAAAGTTTGTCTGGTTGTAGTTAGTACCTCTAAACACAACATACTGCATAACGCCAAGAACAGGGTCCGGGACTCCGGGTCCCTGACAAACACATGTTACATATTGACCCGTCATCATATTTAGGTTCCGACATGCTATGCAACTTAAGCCTAATACTACTACACAAAATATAAACAGATACGAGTCATCATATTTAGGTTCCGAGAAGGCAAACACAATGTACCAGATCAAGAATTGTAGAATCACAGAACTACTTTCACGTAAATGAATTGTATCGAAATGCTATCACCTGAAGAGGATGTACCCTGACTGCCTGACTACAGGATCAAAATATATCAGCAACCAGGTAATAAATATATGAACGGATTTTCGTCGCAAGAAATTTGAGAAATTCAACGGGTGTTTTTTACTAGAGCTATAAAAAAAACAACTGAGTTTTTACATAAACAGAGGCTAATGTGAGAATTCTTGGATGAAGTCTGGCTCTACAATTTTTTTTTTTTTTTTTTCTGTTTTGTTGTAGTTACGTGTGGACGTGCGGTGCTGTTTAGTGTTTCATCTCATCTGGCTTTACCCGATAAAACAGTTGTCACTTGTCAGGGTTCATAACGGCCCGTTTAAAGTCTTAGTTTTGGGAAAAAAAATATTAAGCTCGAACTAAAATATGATTAAATTTGATAAATTAAAATCTATAAATCTAAATAGAATTACATTCGGGACCAGAAAAGTATATTAATTAGTTGAGGCTACACTGTAGTTATATCATGGGTGATCTTAGGTCCTTTTCCGCTACTTTTGAATCTTTAATATCTATAATTATATTATAAAATATTATTTCATAATATTAAATTCCAACGTTTTTTAACAATTCATACACACACAAAAACTTTTTTAATAATTTCAATTTAATGCCTATCACAGCTAAAAAATATGTGGTACTTTAGGATATTTTGGGAAATATGAAATTTATGATAACAAGACGGGACTCCTACGTTTCCATGGACACATATTAGTCTCTATTTTTTTATTTGACATATTAGTTTTTACTTTTTTATTGATGTTTTGACTTTGACACACACTTATAAATATTTTAATCAGATAATCAAAATTATAATTATTTAACATTTTTTCTTTTTTGCAAAATCTAATTAACAAATAAAATTATCCAGGACCGTCATTATTAATTGGGTTCATCATTAATAAAATTGGAGCTAATAAAAATTCGTCACACAACCAATCTCTCTGATTTGTGTTCATCCCACATATTAACAACTACTCAACCAATCTCTACTCAACCAATCTCTCTAATTTGTGTTCATTACACATTAACAATCTCTCTAATTTGTGTTCATGTACACATATTAACAACTAATTAACGACTACTGAAAGTGATTGCAGGTGCCCGTGCACCAGGAAATCCGATCAATCAAATTCTCTAAATTATATCATTCCCACGGTTTTTTGCTTTGAGTAAAGTACTAACAGTAGGCTGAATCTAACATAAAAGCCACAACAATGTTGCAATTTGGGGACATCTTTGAATATAGACTTGAACATTAAACTAAAACGAGCGTTACAACATGATAATTATTTGATTACGAATTGTGTGTTACCCTTTCAGGCAACGATTCAATAACTTGATAAGCTTATTACTCAGAAATACTAGACAGACATTCAGCAATGTAACATGAAGTTTACAAACAACATTAAGTTAAAACATTGGTTTTCTCTAGAATGTCAAAACCCGTGACGCATCAGCAAAACTTCAAACAAGCTTCTAACTCTTTCTCGTCAGCACAGTTATATCCCAACAAATAAGCTCGTGCTGCAATAGAATTAATGATAATTTGTTACAAAACCAAGAAACTTAACAGATTTTATTAAAGCCAAGGAGGTAATACCGAAACGGCCGGATCCCATGAATGGCTCAGCTTCATCTGTAATACCATCTTGTTGCTGATCCTAGAATCAAGTAAGAAGAAATATATCAGTTATTCATTTCAGTTATACCATGGGAAGTTAGAAGCGATATGTCCAACAGTCAATCAGGAGTTAAAAGTAAGATTGCCTGACCATGAAAACAATATGAAAATTAAAAGATATTCTTTTCTTACAGCGTCTTGATCCATTTCATCAGAAGGTGACATCAATCTATCAAAACAGTGACCAGATATTGTACAAACTAGTAGCCCATTTGCGGGATCGACAGAAGCATCTTTGCAATTATCATCACACACTACAAAAAAGATGTTGGAAATGAGAAAACATTGAACAATGTGAACGAACATATTTAATGAGTTTTAGTTCTTAGTTCTTAAAAAAATGTGTTTTGGAACTTTAGATAATACCATGAATATTTCCTGTCTTCTCACATACAAAAACATCACCTATCTGATAGTAAGAGCAACTCTTTCCGGAACACGCATGATCAGTAGCCACCTGACCAATTAAACCTTTACTGCTCTTCCACGTATAGACTTGATCAGCAACTGTCTTGTCCACAATCATACGGTCATCCTTATAAATTAGGGAAAAAAAGAAAAAAAATCAGCAATCATAACCAAGCCTACATTACATATAGCTCAAGACATGCATTGTGCCAAAATATAATCACACACACACACACTAACATTAACACAATATTGTGTGAATTAATAAATAATAATCATGTTGACAACTAGTAGCAGTTACCTGAGAAGGAATAGGTGCTTGGCTTCTCTTTGCCGTCTGCATTTGGATGTAATACTCTTTGAATTCAGATGGACAATTTCTAACAAACTCAACCATATCTTCTTCATCACGCTGTAGGACATAAGTTCATATTTCAAACTAATTTTCAACTAAAAATTGTTTTGTAGATCGTTGAGGGTCAACTGAGATATCAAGGTCATCAAGAATCACAAAATGGGCATCCCAGCATATAGTAAATGACTTCCAAAGAAGCTCAATTTAAAACCTCATATAGAAGCTAATTTAAACTACCTGAATGTAAAGCTTCTTCCAAGCACAATCACGATAATTACTCTTTGGTCGTAGAAGACCCCATCGCATGCAGTACCTAGACAATGCATAATAAATTTATTAATCAAGCAGCATTTTATATTTTGAGGATTAGGAGAGGGGAAGGGAAGAACATGAAAGCTATATGTGCTGCAAGTGAAACCAAAAAATCAACTAATCTGCAGCCTCAATACCCTCATTGTCTATTATTATAACATAATAAGTTTATATATGCTCTAACAGATCTTATTATGTTTTTCTTTTATTCAGTAGCGGAATTAGTGATCATTTTTATGGAAAAAGAAGTGACTTTATAATTGTTTTTACTTGGTGCAGAGGATATGATATTCAAATGTAAAAAAAAAGGATATGAAACTTGAATATTGATAAATTAAATGCTTGAACATACTTGTCAGATACATGATTAATTGTTCAACTTTAGGTGCTCATTTTAGAACTACAGGACAAGTGAGAGGTGCTGTACAGTGGGAGAGCAAGATATTTCTATATGTGTGTACGGTATTATATGGTAAAGCAAGGTGTAATAACTGCTTAGTTGGGGTGTTGTATCAACCAAACAAATTAAGTAAACTACTCACAAGTGACGCCAGAGGGATTCATCAGAAGCAACAAAGCTGAGAAATCTGCAGACCATTGAGCAAGAAACGAGATCCTGAAATTTTGTTGCCACAGATATGTTAACCTCAAGCCAAAAGGAAGAGAGGCCTATATCACATCCACATCTATAATATAGGAGTGGAAGAAAAAAAGAGAGCACCATACCTCGGATGAGAGGAACTTGAGGATGTGATGGAATAACTCCGGAGGCACTTTGCTAAACGAGCCAGTATCTATTCTACTTGATTTCACTCTATCAATACCACCTTCGACACGATGTCCACTACTATTACACTTGACGATTCTTGAAGAGGAAGGACTTCGAATTTGACTTGGGGAAGGGGAACTGGTTAATTTCCTTTCCTCAGTCACATCAGCTTCAACCTCCATGCGCGGCCTCTTCTGTGCTGGCCCTTCCTTTTCCTCATCTTCTTGTGTCTGCTCTGGCTCCTGCAACAAACATACATATGTATAGAGAGAGTGAGCGAAAACGACAGAGATAAATTCATACGCACATGGGAGTACAAATTGTAAACAATTTAATTCTTGGAGCTGAGTAAACCCAAAGTGTAGTATGTATATGTGTGTGAGGGTGTGTAGCACAAAATTAGTTTCCTCAAATCAACAAAATTAGTTTTCAAGGCATATAAAAGTCAGAAATCACACATCACTAACTTTTAGATTTTTGCACGGTACAAACAGCATTTATGCTAATCCCATTCCGCAAAAGTTTAACCAAATTTCCCATGAGACCAAACTTTGATTCTTAGTTCGCATTTTCTTTCTTAGTCCAATTCTAAATATCCGAAACTGCATTTGTTCAGTTAATTCTTGCTACGCCTACACTCTATGTTTACAGTGTATGCATTCTGGTATGAACTTCTATATTCACAACTTAAAAAGAACGTCAACTTGCAGCAGTACAACAAAACTTTTATATATCTTTATAGAGTAAAATTCAGAAGTTCTCATACAAAACATATGGAACCGCAAAGATATACAATTCACTATATGAAACAAACAAGGACATAAACGAACTAACTTAACATACAGTATTACGGTTTATAAATTTTCGATACGCAATTAGCTAAAAATACAAACACTACTACACAAATTTAGCTTTAATTAACAGGGAACTGCACATATATATAACACATATACAACCGAAAAAGGGGATTCCGCAGCCAAATTAAGCGTAAAAAGTCCAGAGCTCAAACCATAATTACATAAAAGAACAAGCAAATTTATCATCATTTAAAGAGCAAAAACAAGATCGTTTTCATCATTTTAATTTAGCAAATAAATACATAATCATTTTTAATTAACCAATAAAATCATAGGAAATAGGGAATTAAACAATTGAAGAGTTAAATTACCTGATCGGAGAGCTCAGATTCGAGGAATCGAGCGAGCGATTCATCTTCATCATCATCTTCCCAAGGTGGCATTTTTACATACAAACAGCCCTAATTTTTGTATGTATAGGTTTATACAAACATATAAAGTGCATAAAAGCTGTTATATTAACCTCCGGTAACCGGAAATACGCCGGCCGATCTCCGATTAGAAACACTATCGATGGAATCGAACTAGAAGATATTTAGGTGATAAGTTTGATATTTTGATGGATTGGCCACGGTAGTCGGGTCGGGTATTGATTGATCCGGACAATGGTGTACTCGGGCCGGGTTTCAATTTGTGTATTCAACTGCGGGAAATTAAAAGTAAACTGCCGAACTCTATTTTTTTTTTTTCTATTCTCTCTAACCGCCTCCCTCTTTTCATTCCGATAGCGCTTTCATCGGTTTTCCAGTGAAAAATCCTAAATCTTTCAATTTTATTCCTTGTTATTTGATTGTTCTTGCCTCTTTCATCAATTTTTTTGATAAATCTCTCTCTTTGGGGAAAGTTTCTTAGATCTATATCACCGAAACTTTCGATTTTCGTTCTTATTCGCTTCCAAATAAGAGTGAAAACGAGTCAAATAGGTACGAATAACAGTATGGTCGAATTCGACTCGTCATGATAATTACTCGTACTCGAATTCAAATTTCAATATTTGTACAGTTTATACTTCAGCTCGGCAAGAATGTATACAAATTATTATTATTTGTATGTTTGTATTCGAATTCGTAGTGGATAATTAAAAAAATTATGAATACTCGTATAATTATTTACAACAACTATAATCAAATCATTTGTAGCGTATTATATTAATATAATATTATTTATATGATGTATATTATATATAATAATATACATGATTTGTGTATTCAATTCGAGCATCTTCATTATTTATATGATGTATATTATATATAATATTATATATAATAATATACATGATTTATGTATTCAATTCGAGCATCTTCATTAAATATGTATAATCGAGTACTCTTAATTTAATTGAACTACTCTAAATAAATATTCCAGAATAGTACGTTTCGTCTCGATATTCATTCGAAGTGTAAAACCGTATTCAAATTCACTCATTTTTTTACACGAATACGAATTATAGTCGTTTTTAACGAATCGAATTCGAGTTCGATCCTGAATTACTCGGATTCGTTTTCAGCCCTATTTCGAGAGGGTTTTTTGAATTTGTGAGTGGATTGACTGGTGTAGGGTCGTGGTGTATATCTAATTGTTTTAGTTTTTAGTTGAATTTCTCTAATTTGTTTTGATTATAGCTTGATTTCTATCCCGCGAAAGTGTGTGATTATTTTCTTCTTTTCTGAGAATTGGTTTGAATTATCAATAAAATCCTTTCGGGAATCACATTTGTAGTTGATAACTCAAACGGAGTTTTTGGAAAAGATGGTGAATACAGAGTAATTATCCATACATATACCAAATGTATAAGAGCAAGTCCAATAGGTGTCTAAATCAAGTCTTAAATCCAAAAATAGGGAATATTAGATAAAATTGCACTCCAACACTATGCTAGTGATGTGCTAAATCACTAGCACAAGCCTCTCTTTCCCTATTTTTAGAATATGCTAGCCACTTCTAAACTATTTTTATCATTAAAATATTCATCTCTCTCTCTCTTCCATATCATTTCCCTCTTCTAAACTATTTTTATCATTAAATCTTGTGCTAAATCACTAAGACATATTATTTTATAATATTTTTAGGGAACCTCTTAGCATAGGGTTGGACTTGCTCTAAACATTCCAAATTTAGGGGTTAATGCTCTATTTGGTCACTGTACTGGACCAAAACTTTCAGTTAACCTACCGAGTCAAAAAAGTTTTCATTTAAATAATAAAGCATCTAAAAACTTACAATCACGTAATTAAGCTCTAAAAATATTTCAGTGCCGTTAACCATATCTTTGACTTTAACGGAAAACGTTAAATTTAACGGAATTGCATAAAATTTTCAGATTTGCATGTATAAATTAGGGTTCTTAAGGTTATTTTAGGGCTGGATGATTGAGAAGAGGGGTCGGAGGTTGAATAGGGTCTGGCGACTGTTTTTGCTTATACAGATCAGTCGGCTCCAGAAGAGCTGGGGAAAGGATTTAACCTTTGTGCCCAGTAGAAAATCTTTCGAGCGTGCAGGTATAGAGGAAGTGTTTCTTCTACCTTAAAAACAATAAATTTTAAATTTGTTCGGATAAGCAAATGGCTTATCTGTTTTTGTGCCTTGATTTTGTTTTATAAATTTCAAGTTTCGCGTCTTCTGTCACTGAAGGTACGACACCCTAACATACAGGCAAGGGTTAGTAAAGATAAGAAGAGTAGTATAGCATGTAGTGTTGTAAATAATAAGATACACAGAAATGGCTCATGAAAGTGAGGGAAGCTTATGATCTGTAAAATAATATTTACAACTGAAGAAAGCTTATGATCCTGTTAAATAGATTGGCTTGTCATTCTGCTTCCATGCTTCCATATGAATTCTCATTCTGCGGAGACCTCGGGCCCATACAGATTAAATCAGATACATTCAGTGGCGGACCCAGGAATTTATTTGTGGGTTCCTAATATAAATGTTAAAATAAAAAAAATGCAATAATGATGTTAAATAGTACGAATTACATTAACATGAGAATTATTTTACATTTAAAATTTATTCCCGACGCATTTTTATCTTTTGAAAATGATATATTACATCATGATCATTTTGTAACTTTTGCAAGCGCTTCTTTTTCTATAACCGAAATACTGGATTACTGGAGCCTGGAGATGAGCGATTCGATTAATTTTTAACGTGCTAATCTACTTGGGCTGTTTCACTTGCTTTTGGGCTTTTTATAAACCGAAAACAAATCATTTACTTGCATTAGGCCGGTAAGTCAGTAAGTGGGGTGAGTTCCTAGTTAAAATGTCAGTAGGTTCCAAAATCAGTTTATTATAATTTAGTCTTTCAGCCCAGGCCCAAGTGGGTTCCTGGGCACCCCCTTGGATTATAATGTATATATCTAATTGTTTTAGTTTTTAGTTGGATTTTCTCTAATTTGTTTTGATTATAGCTTGATTTCTACCTCTGGTGAGAGTATGTGATTATTCTCTTATTTTGTGAGAATTGGTTTGGATTATCGATAAAAACCTTTCGAAAATTGCATTCGGAGTTTTTGGAAAAAATGTTGAACAGATGAAGTATCCATGCATATACCAAATGTATATACATTCCAAATTTATTATTAGAGTGTGATATTTTAATTTAGATTTTGTTTCCTTTATAATATTACAAGCGAAGCGAGTCTAACAGAAAAGGAAGAGGCGAAATTAGGGTTTCCAATCAGGCGAAATTGAAGAGGTGGTGTTTGAATATGGGGAGGATTCGCACAAAGAATGATTCTCGTGGGTCAGACAAACATGGACCGGGAGCGACGAGGAAGGGAAGGCGAGTACACGTAAGAGTTCCTCAATCATCGTATCTTTTGTGTTTGTGTTTGTGTTCATGTTTTGTATTGTATAATTCATTGTATCTATATTGCAATTCTAGTTTTATCTTGGTCTACCTACGGAGAAAATTTACGATGCGTCGAAAAACAAGAAATTGCATCCCATCTATATGGATGAATATGTTTGTCTTACGGAGCTTGCTATTCGCCTTTACAATATCAAGGAGGTTTGTTTCTCGGGCTCTCGACAAGCAATTGATGCAACTATCTGTCTGAATTTTAGATTTCCGATTAATTCTTGTAGTGTTTGTTATTTAACTAACTATTTTTACATACAGCATACACAATTCATCCTAGTCAAGCTGCTTAAGATAGTGACCGCGAAGGGTGGCTGTTGGATAAATCTTATCACTTTCGAAGCCCTGTCACCTCGTGGGGATGCTACAGTTTTCAAAACAACAATAACACAGTTTTTTCTCAAATATAAAAAAATAGAGATTAAGTCTGTTGAGCTCAAATCTTCTCAGTCTGGTCACAATGGTGAAAAGTCTAAACAAGATCCGCCCCTTGATATTGCTCAACAACCCGTCATCAAAACATTCCCTGCTGTATATTTCTGTATTCCTTTTAGCTATGCTTCCGGTATCCTATTTCCTTTATGCGCACTAGTGCTTGTTATACTCATATTATTTATATATATTGAATTTCCTCACTGTAGAACACTTTGGAAGATATGGCCCCTTTTCTCTCCCAGTATGCTCTTGTCAATTATGACATGGACCAGGTCTGTCTCCTATCTTTTTATCTTTCTTTTAATTAATATTCTTAAATATTAATATCTAATCATTTTACACTGCACACGCAGTCTCTTGAGCGTACAGGTCATATAAAAAGAGAGGCATTTCATAACATTTCCTCACTGAAAGTTGTCAAGGTAATTAAACTTGATGCGGAGGAGGGTACTAGTTACCTTGTTACTTTCACAGCCTCCTTGCGTGATGAGAGCAAGAATGTTGAGACCTTCGAAACACATATATGTGTGCCTAGCCTCTTCCCAACTATGATCTTGAAAGTAAGGGATATCAGTCGCAGGTAATTCCAACCGCATCTCCCGTTATTTTAATTTCATGCGCTCCTCAGTTTTTCCTCACACCTCTCTTCCTTCTTTTCTCGACTTTAAATTTCTTATTTTTTTATAGTGATAATTGCTCCCTCCTGCTCATATTATTAACTGGAAATAAATTAGAAGATACAGTTTCATCAAGGTATTTTACTTAATTTTGGGAGGACGACATGGGAAACATCAATATTTGTGGGATTTCGATTAACCATTGATCCAAACAAAGTGTCTAATCTAACTATCAGTCTTCTCCACTCACCACTCTTATTGTTTTATTCGTGTCACGTGGACTTAAGGTTGAATTTTTTTACATACATGTGAGTTTGTTGTGGGGACTTGTGACTATGCCTGTGAATATTAGCTCTGTTTTGACAAAAAAACCATGGGAACATGGCATGCACAACCCCCCCCCCCCCCCCCCCCCCCACACACACACACACATATTTATTTATTTATTTATTTATTTGTGTTTTTTTAACTAGGGGTGCTTTATCATTATGTTGTTGACTGTGGAAACAGAACCTCTGTGCATTTCTTGGTTAATTGAGGATAAACAGTTCTGTGATGAATATGAATCGTTAGGTGTGGAAAATGGTTAGATATTTCTATTAGGGCAATTTAATTACACTGCGTGGCTTTAAGTCCATATTTCATGTTCAGTTCACGGAGACATGATTTCATGCTTTTATGCCTTCGGTGTCATGGAAGGGAAGCTCCATTTCTGCTACAACTACAGAATACACCTACCGTTTTTTTAATAATATAAACTTTTTAGTTTGAAATTATCTTGGGACACTAATATTGTATGGCGGCATAAAACTCTTGACGTCCTAGCCTGATGATATGTTGATTGAAATCTGCGAATGGCATGAATAGAAACTGACGGGATAGATGTGACACACGAAAACTAGGGAATAAGCATTATGAGCTCCAGCCTTTTGACTTCCAACACGAGCCTGGAAATTCCACCTTGAAGCACATACCAGAACCACACTATAAGACATTTAATAATTTGGGGGGGGGGGGGGGGGGGCATTAATTTATATAAGCGGAAAATACAATTTGTCTGTAAAAAGGCCCAATAGTGCTAGACATGTGTCCTTCCCCTCAATCTCAATCTCAAGGCCCATGTCCCACTAGCAAATTTATCGCAGTGTTGCACTGTACTGTGACGCTACCAGCATGTTCATTTTGGATGAGTATTGAATTAAACAATACAGATGTGTCGCCGAATCTTGTTCTACATACAGGGGAGTGTATATTCTATCGTTTGTGTTTGCAAAGCATGCAACTCCAACGCAACCCAACAAAAGGGGCATGACATGTGAAAATTGTTTCTTTTTTGGGTTACGCTGGTGGACTCCGGTCTAAGTGTGAAAACCAAAATGAACATGCATTTTGTTTATTAAATACCGACAAAATATGAACATGTAATTGTAAACTACAAACTACAAGAGAATAATACCACTTAACAGTTCCCTTTTATGAACTTGCTTAGCTGTATCTACTCTTTATTGTACATGGTTATTTTTGTGTATAAGGTCAAATAATCGGTATTGCATTTTCCCATGTTCTCTGTCGAGGAATTGATTGATTTCTTCGAAGATCTCCCTATTACATTAGTCTTGTTTTTGTTATGTGAGGTCAGATAACTGGTATTTGCATTTTTCCATGTTCTGTATCAAGGAATTGATTGATTTCTTCAATGATCTCCCTATTACATGTGTCCTGAAGTAACTCCAGTTGGTACCTTGTTCTTGTTGATAATCTGTTCATATTTGTTGGTAGTTAAAGTTGTGTTGTGTATATATTTTTTGTGGAAGCTGAGTATGTCTTGACTGTTGTTTGTATAAGCAGGGATTTGCTTGCAACAGTGCCTGTGGAGGAGCACAAGGGAACAAAGAAAGTAGTTGCTAAATAAAGTCATCTGCATGTATATTATGTTTATGAATTGGTCATTGTTTTGACCTTTTGAAACAAATGATTAGATTTCTGTCCAAGCTCGTTATGTTTAGTTTGTGTGTGTGAATTGTTCTTGTTAATTATGTGGATTGATAAGCAGACTTGAAAAGCTCTTCCTTTTCTTATGGTTCAAATCATTCTAAGCCAAGACTTTGTACTATGGTAACTATTTATACATACAGCATACACAATTCATCCTAGTCAAGTTGCGTAAGATAGTGACCGCGAAGGGTGGCTATTGGGTAAATTTTATCACTTTCGAAGCCCTGTCACCTCGTGGGGATGCTAACAGTTTTCAAAACAACAATAACACAGTTTTTTCGCAAATATCGAAAAATAGAGATTAAGCCTGTTAAGCTCAAATCTTCTCAGTCTGGTCACAATGGTGAAAAGTCTAAACAAGATCCGCCCCTTGATATTGCTCAACAACCCGTCATCAAAACATTCCCTGCTGTATGTTTCTGTATTCCTTTTAGCTATGCTTTCGGTATCCTATCTCCTCTGTGCGCACTAGTGCTTGTTATACTCACTCATATGATTTATATATATTGAATTTCCTCACTGTAGAACACTTTGGAAGATATGGCTCCTTTTCTCTCCCAGTATGCTCTTGTCATGTATAACATGGACCAGGTCTGTCTACTATCTTTTTATCTTTCTTTTAATTAATATTCTTAAATATTAATATCTAATCATTTTACACTGCACACTCGGTCTCTTGCGAGCACAGGTAATATAAAAAGAGAGGCATTTCATAACATTTCCTCACTGAAAATTGTCAAGGTAATTAAACTTGATGCGGAGGAGGGTACTAGTTACCTTGTTACTTTCACAGCCTCCTTGCGTGATAAGAGCAAGATTGTTGAGACCTTCGAAACACATATATGTGTGCCTAGCCTCTTCCCAACTATGATCTTGGAAATAAGGGATATCAGTCGCAGGTAATTCCAACCGCATCCCCCGTTATTTTAATTTCACGCGCTCCTTAGTTTTTCCTCACACCTCTCTTCCTTCTTTTCTCGACTTTAAATTTCTTATTTTTTATAGTGATAATCGCTCCCTCCTGCTCATATTATTAACTGGAAATAAATTAGAAGATACAATGTCATCAAGGTATTTTACTTTATTTTGGGAGGAGGACATGGGAAACATCAATATTTGTGGGTCTTAAGGTTGAATTTTTCTACATACATGTGAGTTTGTTGTGGGGACTTGTGACTATTCCTGTAAATATTGGCTCTGTTTTGACAAAAAAACCATGGGAACATGGCTTGGACAACCCCCCCCCCCCCCCCCCCCCACACACACACACACACATATTTATTTATTTATTTGTGCTTTTTCAACTTGGGGTGCTGTGTCAATATTTTGTTGACTGTGGAAACAGAACCTCCGTGCATTTCTTGGTTGATTGAGGATAAACAGTTCTGTGATGAATATGATTGGTTAGGCGTGGAAAATGGTTAGATATTTCTATTGGGGTAGTTTGATTACACTGTGTGGTTTTGAGTCCATATTTTATGCTTCATTCACGGAGACATGATTTCATGCTTAGAGTTGCGGTATGTTCCAAATTTGTGAAATGATAATACTTACATGCCGTATGTGTCGAAGCTCCATTTCTGCTACAACTACAGAATACACCTACCATTTTTTAATAATGTAACCTTTTTGGATTGAAATTATCATGGGACACTAATATTGTCAGGCGGCATAAATCTTACGTCCTAGCCTGATGATATGTTGATTGAAATCTGATGAATGGCATGAACAGAAACTTAATATCTATATTTTACATTTATTAATATTGTAATGAGGACGTGAACCTTGACCTGATCCTTGGAAGGGATACACCTTTACTGCTTCACCTATATACTATCCTCCACTAGGCTTTATTAACTATATGAAAGTGATTAAGATCTTATGTCTATATATTTACTATATATTCATTTTTTCTTAACTTGATAAAAGATGATTTTTATTGAAACATAAACTTCTCTTGTGTTTATGATTAATATGAACTGAAAACAATAACTGTAGAAATTTCCTAGAAGGAAATCAGGCCCTGGAATAAAGCCCTATGAAAGTTTTGAGCTTGAGAAGGCCTCTTCTCAATAAGTGAATTCTTGTGCACAATTATGTGAGAACCAAAAAAAAAGTGACGACTCACATCCTTAATTAGACTCATTGTTGTTGAAATATCGATGCAGACTTGTTAATGTAAGATATTTAATAATATAAAGGAGAGGGCATTAATTTATATAAGCAGGAAATACAATTTGTCTGTAAAATGGCACCATTAATTTATATAAGCGGAAAATACAATTTGTCTGTAAAGTGGCACCTTCAAAGGGACTGGAAAACCTTTAACCAACATATGAATGTAATATATAATGCTAACTACTGTGCTTAGAACTACAATAGTGTTTGAAATGTGTTCTTCCCTCAATCTCAAGGCCGATGTCTAACTAGCTAGTTTATCACGGCGTTGCATTGAGCTGTGACGCTATGTTAAGTTTTGATGCTACCAGCATGTTCATTTTCGGATGACTGTTGAATTAAACAAAACAGATGTGTCGCTGAGTCTTGTTCTACATACAGGGGGTGTGTATATTCTATTGTTTGTGTTTGCAAAGCATGCAACTCCAACGCAAGCCAAAAAAAGGGGCATGACCTGTGGCAATTGTTTCTTTTTTGGGGTACGAAGGTGGACAGTGTATATCTCTGGTCTAACTGTGAAAACAAAAATGAACATGCATTTTGTTTCTTAAATACCGACAAAATATGAACATGTAAACTACAAACTACAAACTACAAACTACAAGAGAATAATACCACTTGACAGTTCCTTTTTATGAACTTGCTTAACTGTATCTACTCTGTATTGTACATGGTTATTTTTGTTATATAAGGTCAAATAATCGGTATTGCATTTTCCCATGTTCTCTGTCAAGGAATTGATTGATTTCTTTGAAGATCTACCTATTACATTATTCTTGTTTTTGTTATGTGAGGTCAGATAATTGGTATTTGCATTTTTCCGTGTTCTCTATCAAGGATTGATTGATTTCTTCAATGATCTCCTTATTACATTTGTCCTGAAGTAACTCCAGTTGGTACCTTCTTGTTGATAATCTATTCATATTTGTTGGTAGTTAAAGTTGTGTTATGTATAGATTTTTTGTGGAAGCTGAGTATGTCTTGACTGTTGTTTGAATAAGCAGGGATTTGCTTGCAACAGTGCCTGTGGAGGAGCAGAAGGGAACAAAGAAACTAGTTGCTAAATAAAGTCATCTGCATGTGTATTATGTTTATAAATTGGTCATTGTTTTGACCATTTGAAACAAATGATTAGATTTCTGTCCAAGCTCGTTATGTTTATGTTAAGAAAGCTAAGCCCAATTACCTACACGGTTCCATGTTTTTGGTGGGCGGCGTCCTGTGTTATGGTTTGTGGTTGATCTTTCAGGTATGCCTGACTCACTTCTTGCATTTGAGTGTTGACACGTAAAGCTGTCAGTTAATTGTCAATTTTGTGCTTGAGAACAGGTGAAGCTGTTCGAGGTGTTCCCTTGCAAGTACTTGTCAACGATGTTGATATGCATCACTGCAGCAGTTCAACGAGTAGTTGTTAGATTGTGTATAGATAACTCCCGGTCCTCCTGGAGATTAGACTTCAACCTGCATCTAAGTACTATTCTTTATTCGGTAATTAACTTCCACTTCTAATTGATCCTCAGCTGATAGTAGACTAGCAAGCATTAATATGTTTGGCATGGATATATTTGTATGTGGATTGATAACAGGACATGAAAATCTTTTCCTTTTGTTATGGTTCAAATCATTCTAAGCCAAGACTTTATACTATGGTAAGTAATCTGTGGTACTGTTAAGAGATTTTTTTATTCTTTAAACCTTTAATCACGGTATACAATGGTGTAATATGATGGTCCTCAATTGGTTGGTATGTTAAGAGCAAGTTCTCGAGTGTCTTATACACCAACTTTACTGAATGCAACTGGCAAATCTGTTTCATCCCTTACTAGTACTAGACTAGTAGCAGAGTAGGAGTATGAGAATTCTGATCAAATACCAAAATTGGATAATTAATTTAATATGTAATATAGTCGGATGAATACTAATATTCTTAGTTTTTAGCACTTGTAATATTTGTCTTATTCTTTTACAAACTGACAATTCAATTTAAAAAACTGTTTTACGAGTCAATTGAATTTTGATAACTGCAAATATAGGGAAAAAATATACCAAAATTGAAGTTCCTTTGAAAAATCACACTTTTCTCAGAGTCCATATATGATATAACAGAAGTACATCCATCCAACCAATGAGAAGATAACCCCACCAAACGTATACAAGTTGTGGAGGAAAAAAAATCACATTTATAGAACTTTTTTTAGTATCAAGTATTTTATAGATGTCTAATATTTTTTTATAGAGAAATAAGTCACTTATTTTTTAAGAATAATATATATTTACGTTTTTATTAAAAGTAAGGACTTTAAAAATTTTAGGTGACCAAGACCGGGCCAAAATCATTAATCTACAGCATACATATCCAAAGGAGACAGTAGAAGAGGTATAATGTGCTAGCAATTCAAAGGAAAAGGCCTGTAGGAAATCCGAAGGTAAAGATATCTGGAAGTCGGAACTTGAACAGAAGCTGGAAGAAATAAGACAAAATTGAAAAATAATGAAGCTGCTGAAAGAAAGATTATGGCCAAGTTACAATTGGGGAGCAGCATATTCTCTAGCATCGAATGACATAATAATTAAATAATTTAAAGAACTATACCACCTCGTATTACCTGCCACAAAATATAAAGTAAAGCTATCAGATCTCAAACTAAGACACTTTGTTTGAATCAGTGGCTGGTTGCACTAGGCTTTGAGGACAGAAACCTTGAAGATATGGAGATGGTTGGCTCATCTCCAGTATGAGTTGGGGTTGGGTTACTAATTTCAGCCGAGTGCTGCTGTAGCCAATTCAATCGCCTAAGCTCGACTTGCAAGTATATCCGTTCAGAAGGGTCTCCAGGTATATCTGTTCAATCAATCACTTTTCTTATGTACATGAATAATTGAATAGCAACATATAGTAATAGTTAATGAGTTCTACACTTGTACTGAAAAAGAAAAAAGACAAGTTACCTGGCAGACAAGTAATTGCTTTTGGTATTGCAGCTTGGCAACACGTTCTTTGAGCTCTGTTACATATTGCCTTGTACTTCTAACATTCTCTTCAGCCGCGTTTTTGAAACATCTTTTGCATTTTCTTCATGTTAACAGAACTTGTACGGCGATTGGGAGTACCTTCCTTCGATGAAACATCACCACCAGAGCATCTTTTCCCGAAACTAATGGAGTTTCATTGGAACAATTGTCTTCACATTCCGGACCTTATGAAGTTTTGCCTGTTGGCTGTGTTGCTTGATGCTAGAGGAAGCAGCCTTTTCTATTTAGAATGATATTTGGTCTTCAAAGATGTTTCACTGTTGGTCTGTATTGCTTGGAAGAGACATGACCAATTTGTCAATCGACTTCTGAACATTTTCAAGCTGCTCCTCAACCTCTGCAATGTTACTTCCTTGTGAGTGAAGATCTCTTTGAATCCTCAGTTCCTCAATTTCTTTCTCCATCTAAGATACAGGGATAGTCGGCTCTCCAACTTAATGTTGATATACTAATAAACCCAATTCTTATGATTTATCATTAATATAATATAAATAAAAGGTGTTATTTTACTTTTTATGCTAAATCAAATCGTATTAAGGACACAAACAAATAACAAAAACCCATCTTGTATCACCAGTACCTCCAACGGAAATAATGACATTTCATTAATAATAGAAATAACTCTTAAATTATATTTAATAATCTAATAATAATATGTGAATAGATAAATTAAATAAAATTATATTTCTTTCATTCATGATCACGTATAAAATAATTGTTAAATCATCTAATTTGCTATGACTTTTATAATGAAAATATCTAATAATAGGAGTAATATTTATTAAGGTTAATAAAGTATGGTAGCGTTATTATATATAATAAAATGTAATATTAACTTTTGTTTTCCAAGATTTTTCAAATCTCAAATCTTCCATTCCCGTTGTGAAGGCTTTATAATCGCGATGAAAATATATGATCATAATTTACTGTCTGTTTGACTCGATTATTGGATTAGATGTTGTATTATTATAAAAATTAGTTTTATTTTTTAAAAAATAATTCCAATATCTATTTATTTATTTTTATTTTTGAAATCTTATTTTACAAAAATGTAGAGGAGTCTATAATAATTTTTATTATATTAATAATATTTTTATATCCAATAAATTATAACATCAAAAATTTTAAGTTATAAGCGGTTCTTTAACTTGAACCAAATATACCACCCTTAAACGGTCTATTCAGTTGGGGACTGGGGTTTTAGTCTCAAATCAAACGGTCTATTCAGTTGGGGTTTTATTCTCAATTCAATCTCGTCTCCCCCCGCACACATTTCTCTCACTAAACCTCTCGGTACGTTTTAACCCTAATTGTCTACTTTTCAGTTCAGTATCAGTCTCTTCTTTTGTAGATTTCATAAATATTATGCTGCTTCTCTATATTCAGTTTAGGACTTTAATAAGTATGCTTGAGTTTGATGATTTGTATTTGCAATAGAACAGGAATGTGTTATGGAGAAACAACTGTTTGTACAATTTAACTTAAATGCCGAAAAGATTGAAGAAACTTATTGAAAAATATGGTTAAAGGCCTCACAGGAGAACTGTTTTGAGTAGCTAATTAGCTCCTATAGTTGAAATTAGTACAGAATCCAAGTATCTTGGTTATTTGTGGTTTTGTAGTATTCAAGTAGTAATTTATTTGGACTAGAGACTAGTGAGGTTTCTGTTTAATTTGTTTTTTGCGTGTTGTGAAAGAGTTTTTATGGAATAGAAAATAAGAAAAAGAAAGATTGTGTAGCGTAGAGTTCTGATTTGGGGATGGGAAATGTATCCTGTTCAATGTGCTTCATGTGTTGATTTAATATGGTACCTGAAATGTAAAGTTAAGAATGGGTCTGTTTAAATACGAAGAACAGTTAGATTCAAGCCAGAACGTACATCACTTGAGTCTGTATACCTGTGATGTTTATCTTTATGCAAAAGTTTGGGTTGGCTACTTGGCTTTAATTTTGCATTTATGGGACAAGGATCGAACATAGCATACCACTTACAATATGTATGTCGGTCTTCTCCATAGACATAAATTGTGTTAACTCTGTAGTTGGATTAGAAAAGGCATCTTTTACCATGTAAAAATTTCTGTAGATGATTTATTATTTCTTAATTATTGTCGTTTAAGTAATTGGTGTGAGTGTTCACTTAGAGCTATAAGTAGGCCCTGTCTTAACTCCTAAGAGGATCTGGGACCTTAGACATCTGGACATCAAGTCCTGTGCTACATTAATATAGCGAGAAGGCTATGAAGCTTTTAGCAAGATCTATGTAATTGTTTAGTATTTCGACTTTTTCATGGAAATAGAAATTACTCCCTCCATTCTAAAATAATAGTCGATTTGACTTTTTGCACGTAACTTGAAGTGCAAAAAAAACACATTTCTATATGTTATTTTCCAAATTTTCTTTTTCTAAATAAAAATATAGATGTTAAATTGTTCTGAAAATGAAAATATGAAAAATATTATTTAGATTTTTTTGCACCTCAAGTTACGTGCAAAAAGTCAAAGCGGTTATTATTTTGGAACGGAGGGAGTATGTAATTACATGATGTAAAAATAAAAATTATAGACCAAGCACATACACTCTATATGTTTTGAGGGTATTTAGAGATATGGGCAACAAAAAATAAATGTAAAAGTTTGGAGATTATATCAGAACAAATTTTCGCTACAATCTTTTTGATATTAAGAACCATTTGTACTTAGATTCAAACTTAAATCTCAGACAAAAAACAGAGGCATCATGGGTTCACCAGGAAGTAGGAAGCAGACTCACCTGATGCGACATTATAAATCGTTTTGTTTTGACTTTTGCAGTCCAGTTTACTAATTTTATGAATTACAAAGCTTTTTTTCTTCATCGTGCTTTATAATTAAATGAAATTGGTGTGATGTTAATATTCGTCGTGAAGATTTTTTATGTATTAGTCAAAGTCGGTGGAGATATGCAATTTAGTACTTCTGGTTTTATATTCACGTGGTGGAAGTACAGTGGTTAATTATCTAGTCTAAACATTGCATGATGCCATGACCTAAAAACGGGATCATCAGGAAGTAGAGATGTCATACAAGATTATGTAATTTTCTTTCATGTATTTTGGTTATGAATATATCATGACAAAATTTTCAAGATATATTTTCAATTGTATAGTATTAGCAATTTACTGGTAGAATTCCTGTTTTTTCAAAGCCTGTCTCACGATTGCTGCCGTGTATGTATCACTTTGAATACCTAATATGTTGCATTAGTTTTTAAATGAAATGGAAATCCTACCACTGTCCAAGAACTAAGCGAAATATGTGCTTATATGTTATTGCCTTTTATGAATAAATTTAGACCGGGTGGAGGAGTAACATTTTAAACTAGTTTATCTTTAGAATGTAAGAAACATTTCAGTTGATTATGAAATGTATATACATATATATATTCTTGAATGAATAAATAAATAAATGTGCATAAAGATCATGTATGTTTCAAGGGCTTATTATTTGGTGGCTATTATCTTATTTACACTATCAATTTAAAGGAAGATCATGTTCTAGTTTATATAATACAATGACATTTTGACAAACTATAATTTAATAATATTCAACAATAATTATAGATTCTTTCATTGAGGTATAATATATTTAAAATCCAAAAGTTTCAGTACTCATCCCGGACGAAATTTTGACTAATGTAGATAATATGATGACTTCTATATCCAAGGGAATTTAAAATTAAAAAGAAAATCAGTTCAGTTGTGTTTTTTGATCTACAATTTTTATTATAAATATAGTATTTATTATAATTAATGCTATTAGGTTGCAAATATTATATTTTGACAATCACATATTTTCTTAAGGAATAAGAAACAATATTTATGCTCTAACAACATGATCATGCACAAATATTATTTAAAAGACGACATAAGCTAGCAGCACGTGTCTCGCACAGATTTTTATGCTAGTTTCATGTTTGAGGCCGGACAAATTTTTTAATTTTTTTCTCTTTCTGATAAATATCGATGTTTTCGATTAATCCATTTATCTCTCATCGATTAGGGCATTCAGAGTGGTCATGGCGTCTTCCCACCGAATAATAAACTGGTTGGAAGAGCATCCAGAACTCAGGGAACATGTGAAAAATCAAGAGGATCGAGGTAAGTGCTGTTTGTCCCTTTCTGTATCGTCTTTTTGTTGTTTTGTAGTTAATTATATGATATTTGTTTTTTATTTTGTAGCCAATTGTTGGGCTATTGTGGTAGCTAGGGCCATAGGAGCGCGGCATACTATCCACAAAAGGGTAAAGGCGTTACGATGGCTCCTATCTGCCCAATACCTGATGGAAAATTTTTGGCACGATCGATCTTCAGATATACAAAATGGCAGTAATGGAAGAGAAGCGCGAGATCCCTACGGCAATTATCCATTAAATGCTCAATTTGCCTTGGAGTATGTCACACAAAAAGGCATGCCCTACGAAGAGGATTATCCTTACACCGGATCTTTTGATCGCAGTGAACCAATAAAGGACACCTCAAAGGTGATTTCGTTGTTATTTCTTTCGACAACTTCTGTGATCATAATTAATTATTTTTTTGTTATGTATCCTTCTTCTAATTTTGATATATTGGATTATGCTTTCAGTTGAACAAGGTTTATATTAGCAGTTTCTCATTCTTGGGATGTACGAGTGATGGCGAGGCAACAAAAGAAGCTATTTACCAGGCTCTTTTGAATGGAGGTCCCCTAATTGGAACGGTTGAACCAACCAGATTATTTTTCAATCTTAAGGGTGGGATCTTACGACCCGAGGATGACAGCGTAAGTAGTTACAACCCGAGCAACGGTGATTCTACGAGTGAAGGCGAGGCTGACGAGGCCGAGGAGGAGGCTGACGAGGCCGAGGAGGAGGCTGACGAGGCCGATGAGGAGGGCGATGAGGCCGATGAGGAGGGCGATAAGGCCGATGAGGAGGGTGATGAGGCCGAGGAGGAGGGCGATGAGGCCGAGGAGGAGGGCGATAAGGCTGATGAAGAGGGCGATGAGGCTGGCAGCCCCAAGTCTCAAAGTCACAACATTGACAATGTTGGAACTGGCGCAGACATCCTCGAGTCCGAAAGTCACAATAGTGACGATCCGGGAATTATATCACATCTGATTTTAGTTGTAGGCATGGATTTTGAGCGAAATACATTTCTTGTTCAGAACAGCCTTGGACGAAAATGGGGTATTGATGGAGTTGGAACAATGGACTGTGAGCTCGTATATGATATACTAGACATAGATATCAATGATGATAGGAATCGGGGTTTCGTTGGGCCAACTTCATCATCTTCGCATAAGCAACAAAGGGAGCTGAAGAGGTTAGGGAGAAGAACTATTTCAGGACAATGTCTCCCCCAAAAGGTCTTTCTTAGTTTTTCTACATTGTCTTAACATTGTCTTATTATGTAGATTCTTATGGAATCTACATTATTATTATGTAGTTACTTACAATGTAGTTAGTAATGTTGTTCAAATTAGTTCGGGGTCGAATACGGTTTGATATTTGTATTATAGCAGTTTAATTGCACTGTGTGTGGCTCTGAGCATATATCTTATATTATAGAGTTGCTAAAGGTTCACTCACCAGAACTTAATGCTTTGAGCTATGGTATAGGATAAACTTTTGAAAACCTTAATGAACATGTCTTTTATGTCCTTTAGACTTGTAAATTTCACTTTTGTATAGTGATGAATGATCTCTCCTGCTCATTTTTATTAAAGAGGATATTACAAGAATATAAGGTTGTTTATCAAGGAAAACTTCTGTTTAATTCTGAGGTTTAGATATTGTTGCTAAGGAGACTTTAGGCTTAGCTCAAGAGATCAATTAGATAAAAGTGGTCTCTATAGGTTGCTTACCAAGGAAAACTTCTTTCTAATTCTGAGGTTTAGATATTGTTGCTAAGGAGACTTTAGGCTTAGCTCAAGAACTAAATTACATAAGAATGGTCTCTACTGTTTTGATATATGTTGCTTTGCTACGTTGTTTCTCTCTGTAGATCACTTAGGAATATGCAAACAATTCAATCATATATGAGACTGGAATCTGATTTTTCAATTTTTGCTTGTCAAACAGACTCCAGAGAGAGATTTTCGAATAAGAATTTCAGGGCTTGAGATCTATAATGAAAATGTAAAAGACTTGTTAAATTCTGATTCTGGGCATAATGCAAAGCTTCTAGATGATCCAGAGGTAATATCCAAGGAAACTTGTTTGAGATTTGATTATTCTTCTTTTTTTACTTTCTACCTTGCCTCATTTAGTCCGTTTATATCTGAATGCAGAAAGGAACTGTTGTAGAGAAATTGGTAGAAGAAACAGCAAATGATGACCAACATTTAAAAAGTTTGATCAGAATTTTTGAGGGTAAGCTTGGAAATTTTAATGATTTAATTTGGCATGGCTAGCATATCTTTTCCGGCAATTATAAATTGTACAAGGTGGATTAATGTTTTGTACATATTGCAGCACAAAGACAAGTAGGTGAAACTGCCCCAAATGATACTAGCTCAAGGTCTCACCAGATAATAAGGCTGGTCAGTTATATACTGGAAGGTGTTATTCTAATAGTGGTGGGGAATATAGCAACTTAGTTAACCTTTTGTTGCTTACTCGCAGACAATTGAAAGCACACTCCGTGAAAATTCAAACTGTGTGAGGTCTTATGTTGCTAGATTGGTAAAAAAAACTTAAACCTTTCTCATCAATTTTACTTTTTTAGTTGACTCTATTGAACATGTCCTGTGATAATTCAAAACTGGAGCCATTGCTATATATTTCCTTTTTGGTTTATCCATTCATGCATTTTTCCATTCAACTATACCTGTATAGAACCTGGTATAGCTTTGCACTGAACTGGCTCTTAGCTAATATAGTCTTAATATAAGTGTTTATGTTGATTTTATGCAGAACTTTGTAGATTTAGCCGGAAGTGAAAGAGCGTCACAAACAAATCCAGATGGGGTTAGGCTCAGAGAAGGATGCCATATTAACCTCAGTTTGATGACTCTTACAACTGTTATCAGGAAGCTCAGGTATAATTCGTTGATAGCATTAAGTTGGAATATGATATCATATAAATCATTAGATTTCATTTGAAAAAAAAACTGTCCCTTGATAGTCTCCTTATTAGTTATTGGTTTGGTTTTGAAATAAATATGTTCTAGTTGAGGTTTAACAGTTAAGGTTTTTTTTAGGTAGGTTTTACAGTTTTGCTCTTAAGGTGTTACAAGAATCGCCAAAAGTATTTAAATGTTCTGAAAGTTTGACATAGTTAGTAGTTCTGCAAGTGTTATTTAAACAATATAATTCGGAGATCCAAAAAAATGAATTTTAAAGGTCACTACCATCTGCCGAATAGATGGTGGAAAATTTTGAAGTCCACATATGTACATATGTTCAAGAAGCATCTAGATGTTTCAGCATCTCAAGAACTTATTGTCCAAGTAATAAGCAAATATTGTTTTTGTAGTGTTGGAAAAAGAAGCGGTCATATACCATATCGAGACTCAAAGCTCACACTCACATTACAGCACTCACTTGGTGATAATGCACGCACTGCCATCATATGCACGTTAAGTCCTGTGTCTGGCCATGTGGAGCAATCCCGAAATACACTTTTCTTTGCTACCCGAGCCAAGGAAGTGACAAATAATGCCCAAGTAAACATGGTATGTAAAAAGGAAAAAGATCAATTTCTCACACATGGTTTACATGTTCCTTGTAAATTATGCATCCCTAACAAGTTGTTATAATCAGGTTATATCTGACAAGCAGCTGATTAAGCATCTACAGAAGGAAGTAGCTAGATTAGAAGCAGCACGCACACCAGATCCATTAAGTGAAAAAGATTACAAAATTCAGCAGGTACATTATCAGTTATATGCTTATATCCTCTCTTTCCTGCTAGGACTGAACAGAAATTAATTAATCACGTATTTGATGACCTGTATTTTAGATGGAGAAAGAAATTGAGGAACTGAGGATTCAAAGAGATCTTGCGCAGTCTCAGGTTGATGAGTTGCGACGAAAACTTCAAGAACCACAGGTCTCTCTTCCTCTCCCAAAACACCTATAGGAGTTATATCTTGTTTGAAGTTTTCTAATTTTAATTTGTGGTAATTAATTGAATCAGGTTTTACAGCCGACCGAGTCCCGCAGTCCAAACGTGTTGCCAAGCTGCAATACCAAAAGCAATTACTTGTCTGCCAGGTAACTTGTCTTTTTTTCTTTTTCAGTAGAACTCATAACTATTACTATATGTTGATATTTAATTATTCATGTATATAAGAAAAGTGATTGATTGAACAATTTGCCACCAGGTGCTTGAGCTGGAGGCAAATGAAGCAGCAGGGTATGACTGGGAGAATGAGAACATGCCTGAAATACAAGAGTCTCCAATATCATGGACTGTTACTTTTAGGGAACAAAGGCAGGAGATCATTGAGGTATGGAATGTTTGTTTTGTCTCTATTATTCATAGGAATCAGTTCTACTTGTTATTTAAAGGAGACCCTTCTGATCAGATATACTTGGAAGTCGAGCTTAAGCGATTGAATTGGCTACAGCAGCACTTGGCTAAAATTGGTAACACAACCCCAGCTCATACTGGAGATGAGCCAACCATCACCGTATCTTCAAGATTTTCCTAGACTCCATCAACTTCTCTTTACTAATAACACTAAGTTTTTAACTTTGTATATCACACATTCACTAATTTCGCGTATGAATTTTGTTTGTAGTCTTAAAGCATTAAAGCGTGAACGGGAATTTCTTGCCAAGAGATTATCTTCGAATTGGGATCATGGATATGGATGGATGTGCTCGTGTTATTTGGACTTAAAAAAAGTGTGATTTTTAAGTTTCTTTACTTTATATTCATTATCTTCTTCTATTATATTAGTATACACCTCCGTCTCAATCTATAAGTCCCTTTTGAAAAGAACACGCATATTAAGAAAAAAGTTAGTTATGTATAATTTTATCTCATCTATCATTAATTAATGCATTGAGAAGTGAGAATAATTTTCTTAATAAATCTCATATTAATGCATATTAATTAATGCATTGAGAAGTGAGAATAATTTTCTTAATAAATCTATCTCTTTGGGGAAAGTTTCTTAGATCGATATCGAATTGGTACGAATAACAGTATGGTCGAATTCGGCTCGACATGATAATTACTCGTTCGGATTCGAACTAACATTATATAAATCTGTTCAGATTCGACTCGAGTTCGAATTTCAATATTCGTACCGTACATACTTCAGTTTGGCTCGAATGGATACCAAATTATTCATATTTGTATATTCGTATTCGAATCGTAGTAGATAATTAAAAAATTATGAATACTCGTATAATTAACTATAACTAAAATCAAATCACTTGTACAGTATTATATTAATATAATATTATTTATATGATGTATATTATACATAATAATATACATGATTTATGTATTCGATTCGAGCATCTTCATTAAATATGTATAATCGAGTACTCTTAATTTAGTCGAACTACTCTAAATAAATATTTCCAAGTACCAGAATGGTAGGATTCGACTCGATATTCGTTCGAATTGTAAAACCGGATTCCAATTCGCTCATTTTTTACACGAATACGAATTATATTCGTTTTTAACGAGTCGAATCCGAGTTCGATCCCGGATTACTCTGTTTGATTATAGCTTGATTTCTATCCTTAGCGAGAGTGTGTAATTATTCTATTCTTTTGTGAGAGTTGGTTTGGATTATGGATAAAAGCCTTTCGAGAATTGCATTTGTGGTTGATAGCTCAAACGGAGTCTTTGGAAAAAATGGTGAACACAGAGCAATATCCATACATATACCAAATGTATAAACATTCCAAATTTATTATTAGTGTGATATTTTATTTTTTTTAAAAATTTTCATATATTATTAATAGAGTATAATTAGAGTGTGATACTTTAATCTATCCTATCTATACTATACTGTAATAAACCAACATGGGTATAATTTGTAGTCGTACAAAATTTTGATTTGTTCATGTTCTTTTTGGTTTGGTCCTCTTTGTATATAACTCTCTTTGTATATAACTAGAAGTTTATAGCATATATGGAGGTCTATTATTCTTTTATTATTTTTTTTGATAATATTACGCTTCTATCATTAAACAATTTCAAATACTAATCATATATTACAAAACAAAAACTTTATCAAAAGATAACATAATTAATTTTTCAACAATATTTTATCAAATTTCCATACATTATCTTAAAATATTTCACATAAAAAATTATAATGACGTTAAAAATAAAATTATAAATATACGATTTTGAATATCTTTTTTAAAATAAATATAAACAATTAGAGACATATGTTATCCTAAAGTTAGCTCCTATAGTGTTTTTTTAAAAGATTTGACGACAATATCTATACGGTGAAAAACGTGAGATATTCATCAATCATAAAAGTTTAAAAATATTGTTTACCCAGAAAGAATTAAATATGAGACATAGAAGATGGTTAGAATTGATAAAAGATTATGATTGTAATTTTAACTACCATTCAGGGAAAACGAATGTAGTAGCTGATGCTTTATGTAGAAAAGAAATGATTAATGTGATGCCTCTACCAAAGGAATTTATTAAGGAAGTGGAAGGATTAGAATTGGAAATTAAGGATTCGGAGCATAAGGAGGGAAGGATTTATGAGATGTTAGTGCAACCAGAACTAATCGAAAGAATCAAAAAGAGTCAACAATTGATGATTAAAGAAAGACATTCTGAATTGACAGGCGATGAATACTTAAGTGTTAAAGATGAAAAAAGAAATAAGGAGATTGCTAATAGAATTTGGATTCCTAACATAATAGATCTTAAACGAGATATATTGAGTGAAGCTCATGAATCAAGGTATTCTATACACCCAGGAAGCACCAAGATGTACCAAGATTTGAAGAGAAACTATTGGTGGTCTAATATGAAAAGAGATTCGTTGATTGGGTAAGTAGATGTTTGACTTGTCAGAAAGTGAAAATTTACCATCAACGATCTAATGGATTGTTGCAACCATTAGAATTCCCAAAATGAAAATGGGAACACGTCACCATGGATTTCACAGTAGGTTTACCAAGGACTAGAACTAATCAAGACACTATTTGGATAATCATGGATAGATTGACAAAATCTACTTATTTTCTTCCTATTAGTGAGAAATATACCCCTAAAAGATTAGTAAAATGTATATGAAAGAAGTCGTGTTAAAACATGGAGTGCCAGTATAAATTTTGTCGGATGGAGATGCGAGATTTATATTGAGAATTTTGACAAGCATTTCAAGAATATTTTGGAACTAAGCCTAACCTGAGCACTGAGTATCACCCTCAGACTGATGGACAAAGTAAAAAAAAAAAAAAACTATTCAGACTATAGAAGATATGTTAAGAGAATTGTTCTTTGGATTTTAAAGGAAGTTGGGATGATCACTTACCTTTAGTAGAGTTTGCTTACAACAATAGCTATCACTCTAGCATAGGAATGACACCTTATAAAGCATTATATGGCAGAAAGTGTAGATCACCTCTTGTGCGGGATGAAGTTAAAGAGAAAAGATTCTAGGGCCAGAACTAGTTCAACACACTAAACAATCAATTGAAAATATACGAAAGAGACTGGTTGCAACTCAGGATAGACAAAAGAAATATGCAAATTTAGACGAAAAGAGAAAGAATTTGATATAAAAAAAAATGTTTTTAAAAGTGTTGCCTTGGAAAGGAGTAATTAGATTCGAGAAGAGAATTAAGTTATATAGGATCGTTTGAAATATTAGAGAAAGTTTGAGCTTTTTTTTTTTTTAACAATTAGCTTTACCCCAGATTTACAACATATCCACGACGTATTGAGATCTTACACAACTTATAACCGTCATGTTCTCAATTGTGAGCCAATAAATATCCAATCTTACCGAACGTACGAAACGAAAACAGTAGAGATTGTAGATTCAAAGATTCAAGAACTAAGAAATAAGAAAGCGAAGTTGGTTAGAGTAATTTGGCGAAACCTAGCAAAAGAGGATGTCACATGGGAGTGAGAAAACGAAATGAGAAAGAAATATTCGGAATTGTTTTAGCACCAAATATGATTCCGAGGTCGGAATCCTTTAAAGGAGGGAAGAATGTAACAACCGAAAATTTTACTAGTACCAAAAGCGTAAAAATTATTTTATTTAATTTTCTATGTCAGAAATATTAAGTTAAATTCTAAAATGTATTATTATGCGGTACAGAATATTTGATGTTGGCCAGTGATGCGTGCGTCAATAATAGGAATATTCATAAATATGAGTAATAGACACGAAATTTTTTAAATTTCGTGGCTCGTTAATATTATACTCACTAGTACACAAAATAAAGCTGACAAGCTTAATTAATTATCGGGTAGAAAGAGCTACAATATTATTCTCTAATTTAATAAAAATTTTAAAATATTAAAACATTGTAGTTGAGAAAAAAATTGAGAAAACACGAGGCGTTATATTGTGCGGGCCAGATATTTAGATTAAACACGAGAATTTTGTTTATACAAGAATATAGTAGTCTCGGGTATCTATTTATGCACTGACCGGTGGATAATTTACATTCTAGGCAAAATAATTTATTTATATATATCTGAGATTTATCAGAAATATTAAAATAAATAATAGTTGATTTATCTATTCTTTTTGTATGATATTTAATTATTTAAATATTTGTCGGACAAAAAACCGAAACGAGAATAAACGAGCCGATTGCAGCACGTCCAGAGCGTTACTTGGGGGACACACCCCGGAACTTGGAGCCCAAGAAAAGCTCGGAGCCCAAGAAATGCAAGCTTAAAAATCAAGCTATTTTCTTTATAAATTATAAGTTAATGAGTTATTAGCCACTAATTGTAATTAGAAAGTTAGTATAAAAACCCAACCAAAGCCTTGCTTTATTCTTTGGTTCATTCTTCTGTCAAAACTCAAAAGAGAAAAGGGAAGTCAGGAGCTTTAGCTTGGAAGTCTATTAAACAAGAATTGGTGTTTCGTCACCATTATTACAGCAAGGTGAGTAATTAATTATTTTATAATTTCATTTTATTTCCTTTCCTTAAGAAAAATAAGACATCTAGTTTATGGAAGCTTCAAAGTATGTGGGACCCTTTTCATTCTCTTCTATCAGTATTAAGAAAATGAATAGCAGGCATGATTGGAAAACCTATACGGCAATACATCTATTAAAGAGGTATTTTATATTTTTCCTCCAAATGTAATAAAAAACTAGCACTAGGGTTTATAGCTAAGAAATTTTTGGGGCTTTTGATTTATTGGCTGAAATCGAAGAAATTGAGATTAGGAATTGGTTGCTTATGGGGAGTGTGCAGATTGGGAGGTGGGTATCGCAGGGGATGGAGGCCGGAGCCAGCCCCGGTACAGCCGGCGGTGGTGATGGAGCGGGGAGATTTGTTTGTGTACGTGCTGTGTGTGCGCGCATCGTCGGGGGGGGGGGGGGGGAGAGAGAGAGAGAGGGGGACAGTGGCGGAGGAGCCGCCGGAACAGTGGTGGGAGAGAACAGAGGGAGATGAGGGAGGAGAGTGCAAATATTTAATAATAAATAAATCAGTCCCTAATTAAATATTGGCAAGATAAAACGATTAACTGGATATTAAATTTAAGTTCTATGATGAATAGGTGTGTATGATTAGTAATCAAATTTGGAAAGAAAATACAAAATAAAATAAGGACCGTTGGTTATAATGAGTGTTACAAATATCGAGAATCGGAACTTATAATTAAGTTGTGGTAATTGTATGAACTTCGGATTACATCGAACCGGCTTAAGTTGGAGCGGTATCTAATAAAAATTAATATTGAAGAGAGGGTTGAATTATTTAGAGTAGTAATAATTTAAATAAATGTTAAGTTAATAAGATTTAAATTTAATTTGGGTTGCGACCAAATGAGATGGCTAGGAAAGATTAATAAAATTAGAATCGTGAGACAAGTTGGTGAGACAAGTTGGTGATATGAGATTACTACTTGGTAAATTGATAGTAAAACAAATAAAATAAAGAAAGACGTTATTAATAGTCAAGCGGATAGATAATAATAGATAATAGATTATTATCTGATATTAAGTTAAAATATTTGTATAATCAAAGAAATGATGATGAGAATTTACGGATATAAAAGGGAATTTATTAATTGATTAAAAGATATTAACATTATCTGGATACGAGATTTCATTTAATTATCCTTTACAAATTTATTGTCTCCTTTATAAAGAGAATACTAAATTGATTATATTGCGTGGTTTAGAATCGTTATTATTATGGAAAAGAGGAGCAAATTTATAAGTATTAAATCTTGGAAAGTCTTATCAAGCTAAGGACGTCAGGCAAGTTCACTATCCCTCTCTTGACGTGAAGTTTTTCATGCCTATTTGATAATTGTGTGAAAAGTGTTGATTGTGAAGATATTACATTTCGTACCATTGTGAATCGAGAAGATATCTACGTTTCATTTGAAGACTCTAAAAATATTGTTCATATATTACCTCTTATAATTCGAGCACTCCCATTGTTCGGGAATGAGCCTATCCTAATAATCATAATATTTTGAATATTTGAAAGTTGACGTGAATAAATTGCAGCGATGATCTCACCACAATCAACTTACTCCCTTTTTGGAGATCATCTTATTCTTGGAATCTAATTCTATTAATTATCCTTCACTTCTATCTTTGGGTAATCATTGTCGAAAGGGTGCATTGTTCGCACTTCTTTGGTAGAGACGAGTAGTATTGATTGCGAAGTGTTTGTTCGGGAGAATTTTCTTGTATTCGGAGGAATCTATTCAAGCTGGTCAACACGAATTTATTAAATTCGTGGTAGAGTTGAGAATGTACTATCTGGTAAGGCAGATAGTTTTGGGTTACAAAACCCTTATGCTAGCAAATGAGAGTGGTAGGTGTGTCTTGTGCGGTTACGATCAGACTGCAAAGATCACACAGGAGAACGGTATTCACGAAATGGTGCTGATCGAGCCATGTAGTGTTACCGAGAGGTGGAAGACCAGCGTTTTCTTTACTTGAACTTGTGTTGTCATTTGGCGGTAGCTGCTTTGTTACTTTGACTTGAATTGTTTTCTATGCCTTACGTGCATATTCTGTTGATTGTTGTTTTGTTCTATGTGGAATTGCTGAGCAATTTGATTGCTCATTCTTGTATCTATTTTATTCCTTTTTGAGCAGTAAATAGTGAGTATGGCACAACTCAAGAGAACCGCCCGGAAATGGGTTTTTGGCAAAGGCAGGGAAAAGGCGCATCACTCAAGCGGAGACTGCTAGACTACGCCGCTTGGTATTACGAGATATAGTTATTATAATAGTCTGAAATCAGACTTCCCTTTATGTAATAAAGTTAGACTCGGTAGTAATATTGTAAGACGATCGACCCTGGACTTGTGGGCAAGAGTTGGATTATGTAAAATTAATATGTAATGCAAGTGTTGTTTTTGAGCCAGATGTTTAGTGGCGGACCAGATCTGCGAGATGTGGATCTGGGGGCGTCACAGATTTGGTTTTGAAAAAAAAATATTCAAAATCGTATATTTATCACATATTCTAACTCTCATATGTTACACGACAAATATTTCTTTCCATACATATAAAAATATGTGATATATTAAAATTTTGATTTAAAATTGATTGAATAATAAATTATCACATATTAATATTAGAAAAATATTTATAAATAGATAATAAATTTTAAAAATTTAAATTTTCGTGAACAAATATAATTAGTTAACTAATAAAATTTAATTAAATCCAATTCATTAATACTAAAATACTAAGATAATATTAAATTAAAATTACAAATAAAAAATAAAAAATTATATAGTCGCCCGTGCTTCGTCCTGATTAATGGCAAGTATTTTTAATACACTAACTCATTTTTGATTAAGATTTTTTATTATTATTGGAGTTGTACTCAAATAATATACCAAATGTATAAAAATTCCAAATTTAAATCGGACCGTGACTTCAGATTGGGATTCAATTGAGATTTTAAATTATGCTATGTTTAAAATCCATTAAAATCTGAAGGTATTCAACTGCTTATGGATTTTTTTTGATTTCATAAAATGATGGATTTTGTGGCATTCTTCAGTGTATTTTTAAGTTTTTTGAAATCCCATTACTATCAATAGGATTTTGAAGTATTGTGTTTAAATGCTATCAACTCTGTGACAATTTATCAAGAATCCGTACAAAATCAAAATCACATATAATCCATTAAAATCCATGGACTAAAAACAATCCATTGAAATCCGAATTGGATACACCCCCGTAAAAGTAAACTGCCGAACCCTATTTTCCTTTTTCTCTCTTCTCTCTAGCCGCCTCCCTCTTTTCATCCCGATAGCGCTTTCATCGGTTTTCCAGTGAAAACCCCCAAATCTTTCCATTTCATTCCTTGTTGTTTGATTGTTCTTGCCTCTTTTATTAATTTCTTAATAAATCTCGATCTTTGGGGAAAGTTTCTTAGATCTATATCACCGAAACTTTCGATTTTCGTTCCTATTCGCTTCTAGATAAGGCTGAAAACGAGTCGAATAGGTACGAATAACAGTATGGTCGAATTCGGCTCGACATGATAATTACTCGTATTCGAATTCGAATTTCAATATTTGTACAGTTTATACTTCAGCTGGCTCGAATGTATACAAATTATTTATATTTGTATGTTTGTATTCGAATTCGAAGTGGATAATTAAAAAATTATGAATACTCGTATAATTATTTACTACATATATAATCAAATCACTTGTAGCGTATAATATTAATATATTATAATATTATTTATATGATGTATATTATACATAATAATATACATGATTTATGTATTCGATTCGAGCGTCTTCATTAAATATGTATAATCGAGTACTCTTAGGGGCCGTTTGGTTGGGGGTAGTTAACAAAGTGAAAGGAAAACAACCAGTTTCATTCCCTTTGTTGTTGTTTGTTTTACAAAAATCATCATTCCCTTTCCCTTCTTTTAGTTTTAGGTTTACCCCAAATCCCTCATTATCCATTCCCAACCTTCCCTGGGTATTTCTTTTCCCTTTCCTGATTCTTATTTTATTATCATTTATAATTTATTTCAGATGCCATTAACATCAAAAGTAATATGTAAAATATTTTTGAAAATCAAAAATAAATTTTAATTTAATTTTTATATATTAAAAATAATTTTAATATAAAATTAATAATATTTTTAAATAATTAAATATGTCAAATTATGAAATATAAATGAACTATATTATTATATATGTAAATATATTTGAAATTTTTGATATTAAAATATTTGAAAATCAAATATAAGGATAATCATATAATTTTCCATTCCGTTTCCGGATCAAAACCAAACAGGTAATACAATTCAGCATCATTCCTTTCCTTTCTTTTCATTTCCCTTTTCTGGATTCCATTCCGTTTTCCTTAGTCGAACCAAACGGCCCCTTAATTTAATTGAACAACTCTAAATAAATAATTGTGAGTACCAGAATGTTACGATTCGTCTCGATATTCATTCGAATTGTAAAACCGTATTCAAATTCACTCATTTTTTACACGGATACGAATTATAGTCGTTTTTAACGAGTCAAATCCGAGTTCGATCCCAAATTACTCGAATTCGTTTTCAACTCCTTCGAGAGGGCTTTTTGGATTTGTGAGTTGATTGATTATCTCCTAGTGTAGGGTCGTGGTGCATATCTAATTGTTTTAGTTTTTAGTTTGATTTTCTCTAATTTGTTTTGATTATAGCTTGATTTCTACCCCTGGTGAGAGTATGTGATTATTCTCTTATTTCGTGAGAATTGGTTTGGATTATCGATAAAAGCCTTTCGAAAATTGCATTCGGAGTTTTTTGGAAAAAATGTTGAACAGATGAAGTATCCATGCATATACCAAATGTATATACATTCCAAATTTATTATTAGAGTGTGATATTTTAATTTAGATTTTGTTTCCTTTATAATATTACAAGCGAAGCGAGTCTAACAGAAAAGGAAGAGGCGAAATTAGGGTTTCCAATCAGGCGAAATTGAAGAGGCGGTGTTTGAATATGGGGAGGAGTCGCACAAAGAATGATTCTCGTGGGTCAGACAAACATGGACCGGGAGCGACGAGGAAGGGAAGGCGAGTACACGTAAGAGTTCCTCAATCATCGTATCTTTTGTGTTTGTGTTCATGTTTTGTATTGTATAATTCATTGTATCTATATTGCAATTCTAGTTTTATCTTGGTCTACCTACGGAGAAAATTTACGATGCGTCGAAAAACAAGAAATTGCATCCCATCTATATGGATGAATATGTTTGTCTTACGGAGCTTGCTATTCGCCTTTACAATATCAAGGAGGTTTGTTTCTCGGGCTCTCGACAAGCAATTGATGCAACTATCTGTCTGAATTTTAGATTTCCGATTAATTCTTGTAGTGTTTGTTATTTAACTAACTATTTTTACATACAGCATACACAATTCATCCTAGTCAAGCTGCTTAAGATAGTGACCGCGAAGGGTGGCTGTTGGATAAATCTTATCACTTTCGAAGCCCTGTCACCTCGTGGGGATGCTACAGTTTTCAAAACAACAATAACACAGTTTTTTCTCAAATATAAAAAAATAGAGATTAAGTCTGTTGAGCTCAAATCTTCTCAGTCTGGTCACAATGGTGAAAAGTCTAAACAAGATCCGCCCCTTGATATTGCTCAACAACCCGTCATCAAAACATTCCCTGCTGTATATTTCTGTATTCCTTTTAGCTATGCTTCCGGTATCCTATTTCCTTTATGCGCACTAGTGCTTGTTATACTCATATTATTTATATATATTGAATTTCCTCACTGTAGAACACTTTGGAAGATATGGCCCCTTTTCTCTCCCAGTATGCTCTTGTCAATTATGACATGGACCAGGTCTGTCTCCTATCTTTTTATCTTTCTTTTAATTAATATTCTTAAATATTAATATCTAATCATTTTACACTGCACACGCAGTCTCTTGAGCGTACAGGTCATATAAAAAGAGAGGCATTTCATAACATTTCCTCACTGAAAGTTGTCAAGGTGATTAAACTTGATGCGGAGGAGGGTACTAGTTACCTTGTTACTTTCACAGCCTCCTTGCGTGATGAGAGCAAGAATGTTGAGACCTTCGAAACACATATATGTGTGCCTAGCCTCTTCCCAACTATGATCTTGAAAGTAAGGGATATCAGTCGCAGGTAATTCCAACAGCATCTCCCGTTATTTTAATTTCATGCGCTCCTCAGTTTTTCCTCACACCTCTCTTCCTTCTTTTCTCGACTTTAAATTTCTTATTTTTTTATAGTGATAATTGCTCCCTCCTGCTCATATTATTAACTGGAAATAAATTAGAAGATACAGTTTCATCAAGGTATTTTACTTAATTTTGGGAGGACGACATGGGAAACATCAATATTTGTGGGATTTCGATTAACCATTGATCCAAACAAAGTGTCTAATCTAACTATCAGTCTTCTCCACTCACCACTCTTATTGTTTTATTCGTGTCACGTGGACTTAAGGTTGAATTTTTTTACATACATGTGAGTTTGTTGTGGGGACTTGTGACTATGCCTGTGAATATTAGCTCTGTTTTGACAAAAAAACCATGGGAACATGGCATGCACAACCCCCCCCCCCCACACGCACACACGCATATTTATCTATTTATTTATTTATTTATTTATTTGTGTTATCATTATGTTGTTGACTGTGGAAACAGAACCTCTGTGCATTTCTTGGTTAATTGAGGATAAACAGTTCTGTGATGAATATGATTCGTTAGGTGTGGAAAATGGTTAGATATTTCTATTAGGGCAATTTAATTACACTGTGTGGCTATGAGTCCATATTTCATGTTTCGTTCACGGAGACATGATTTCATGCTTTTATGCCTTCGGTGTCATGGAAGGGAAGCTCCATTTCTGCTACAACTACAGAATACACCTACCGTTTTTTTAATAATATAAACTTTTTAGTTTGAAATTATCTTGGGACACTAATATTGTATGGCGGCATAAAACTTGACGTCCTAGCCTGATGATATGTTGATTGAAATCTGCGAATGGCATGAATAGAAACTGACGGGATAGATGTGACACACGAAAACTAGGGAATAAGCATTATGAGCTCCAGCCTTTTGACTTCCAACACGAGCCTGGAAATTCCACCTTGAAGCACATACCAGAACCCTAGAAAGCAGAGATACTTCATCTGGGTGAAGAACTGCGTAGGGGATACTTGGGGGTGCGGCGGGGTGCGGCGGGATACGCACGGGATACGCCACGTGGCGTATCGGTGGAGGCAGCGATGGGGATACGCGGGGGTGCGGGGATGGGGGTGCGGCAGTGGCACAAATCGTAATTTTTAACAACTTTTTTATTTTTTTTAAACTTAAAACTAGTTGATCAAAAGAAAGAAAAGAGGGATCAAAACCTAATTAGACTAATTGAGTACCTGTACGAGAGAGAGCAGAGCATCTCCAGCTCAAGTATGTCGATTTGTAAGTGTGTTTTCTGTAATATCTGCTCATGTGTGTCTATAGATTGTAAGTATATATAATTGCTCGTGTGTGTGTGTGTATTTCTATCTCTAGTAGGATTGATTTAGTTATTCCGCTATTTTGTTCTACTTAAATGCATCTTATGAATTATTATATATATATATATATATATATATATATAATATTTTAAATATTTTAATATTTGCCGTATCCCCCCGTACCCGTATCCCCATATTTTGGAATTTGAAGAATTCCCGTATTTTAAATGTTGAATTGTTGATTGAAATCTGCGAATGGCATGAATAGAAACTGACGGGATAGATGTGACACACGAAAACTAGGGAATAAGCATTATGAGCTCCAGCCTTTTGACTTCCAACACGAGCCTGGAAATTCCACCTTGAAGCACATACCAGAACCACACTTTAAGACATTTAATAATTTATCGCAGTGTTGCACTGTACTGTGACGCTACCAGCATGTTCATTTTGGATGAGTATTGAATTAAACAATACAGATGTGTCGCTGAATCTTGTTCTACATACAGGGGAGTGTATATTCTATCGTTTGTGTTTGCAAAGCATGCAACTCCAACGCAACCCAACAAAAGGGGCATGACATGTGGAAATTGTTTCTGTTTGGGTTACGCTGGTGGACTCCGGTCTAACTGTGAAAACCAAAATGAACCTGCATTTTGTTTATTAAATACTGACAAAATATGAACATGTAAACTACAAACTACAAGAGAATAATACCACTTAACAGTTTCCTTTTATGAACTTCCTTAACTGTATCTACTCTTTATTGTACATGGTTTTTTTTGTTGTATAAGGTCAAATAATCGGTATTGCATTTTCCCATGTTCTCTGTCGAGGAATTAATTTCTTCGAAGATCTCCCTATTACATTAGTCTTGTTTTTGTTATGTGAGGTCGGATAACTGGTATTTGCATTTTTCCATGTTCTGTATCAAGGAATTGATTGATTTCTATCTCCCTATTACATTTGTCCTGAAGTAATTCCAGTTGGTACCTTGTTCTTGTTTATAATCTGTTCATATTTGTTGGTAGTTAAAGTTGTGTTTTGTATATATTTTTTGTGGAAGCTGAGTATGTGTTGACTGTTGTTTGTATAAGCAGGGATTTGCTTGCAACAGTGCCTGTGGAGGAGCACAAGGGAACAAAGAAAGTAGTTGCTTAATAAAGTCATCTGCATGTATATTATGTTTATCAGTTTATGAATTGGTCATTGTTTTGACCTTTTGAAACAAATGGTTAGATTTCTGTCCAAGCTCGATGTGTTTAGTTTGTGTGTGTGAATTGTTCTTGTTGATTGTGTGGATTGATAAGCGGACTTGAAAAGCTTTTCCTTTTCTTATGGTTCAAATCATTCTAAGCCAAGACTTTGTACTATGGTAAGTAATCTGTGGTACTGTTAACTGTTGAGCAATGGTGTAATATGATGTTTCCTCAATTGGTTGGTATGATAAGACTATAAGAGCAAGTTCACCAGTGTCGTATACACACCAACTTTAGTGAATGCAACCAACAAATCTGTTTCATTCCTTACTAGTACTAGACTAGTAGCAGACTAGCAGTATGAGAATTCTGATCAAATATCAAAATCGGATAATTAATTTAATATTTAATATAGTCGGATAAATACTAATATTCTCATTTTTTAGCTCTTATATTTGTCTTATTCTTTTACAGATTGACAACTTAAATTAAAAAACTGTTTTAGGAGCATATTTACTGATATAGGAGAAAAATATACCAAAACTATTACACAAGTGCAAAATATTACATAATACGAAGAAATACATAAAATACAAAATCACGATTGGTGCCCATTGATTATAGTTGGTGGTCTGTATTATATACAATATACATAACATTCACTCACTAAACATAATTAAAAAAATAAGAAAAATTATGGACTTGTGTTTGTCTACAATACTACAATAAAAATATGATCTCCAAAGATACTTTATTTCTCTATATAAGAAATATTGGACATCTGTTAAATATTTAATACTAAAAAGAATTTTATGAAGGTGAAATTTTTTCCTCCAAAAATTACACACGATTGGTGGGGTTATCTTCGAATTGGTTGGATCATGGATGAATGTGCTCGTGTTATTTGGACTCCGAGAAAAGTGTGATTTTTAAGTTTCTTTACCATTCTATATTTTCTTCTATTATAATTTTATTATTATATTAGTTAAGTTTAAAAGGAACTTCGAATTAGGTATATTATCATAATTAGCAACTAATTTTTTTTTTAAAGTAAAAATTGGAACTTCATTGAATCATCAAATAAGTAGACAATGACAAAATTGTCTCAAACAAAGATGATGCGCAAAATCCAAGAATCCATTAAGCATACGAAAAATTTTAGCAATTTAATGTGAATTTAATGTGCCAGTGCCATCCTGTTAGCTTGCTTTCTAACAAAATCTAATGACACGGACTTTAATGCTCCCGTAAAGTATAGTTATATAACTTATTTTTAAGATTTTTTTTTTATATAAAAATTTGAATGTTATATTTTTATTCAGAAAAAGAAAATATTAAAAATAAGTTATAAAACTATATTTTATAAGAGCATTGAAGTGCGTGTCGAGCAGTGAAAAATAAACGTATAGAATTAAATGAGACATAGAGAGTAGTAAAAAATAAGAATAGATCATCCGACACACACAAACTAAACATAACGAGCTTGGACATAAATCTAATCATTTGTTTCAAATGGTCGAACACTCAACAGTGACCAATTCATAAACATAGGGCCTGTTTGTTTAACAGAAGCAGCTTCTGCTTTGGCTTCTACTTCTCTTGACCCGTTTGTGTAAAGAAGTAGAAGCACTTTTAAGAAGCTGAGAAACCTAGCTTCTTCTGCTTCTTTTCCAAACACTTTATTAACTTATTTACTTCTCACTTCTGCTTCACTTCTCTAGTTTAAGCAAGAAGTCACTTCTTTTAAGCTTGCCCAAACGGCCCCATAATATACATGCAGCCGACTTTATTTAGCAACTAGTTTTTTCGTTCCCTCTGCCCATCCACAGGCACTGTTGCAAGCAAACCCTGCTTATACAAACAACAATCAAGACATACTCAGCTTCCACAAAAATTATATACACAACACAACTTATACCAACCAACAAATATGAACAGATTATCAACAAGAACAAGGTACCAATTGGTGTTACTTCAGGAAAAATGTGATAGGGAGATCATTGAAGAAATCAATCAATTCCTTGACAGAGAACATGGGAAAATGCAATACCGATTATTTGACCTTATATAACAAAAATAACCATGTACAGTACAGAATAAATACAGTTAAGTCCGTTCATCAAAAGGAACTGTCAAGCGGTATTATTCTCTTGTAGTTTGTAGTTTACATGTTCATATTTTGTCGGTATTTAAGAAACAAAAATGCATGTTCATTTTTGTTTTCACAGTTAGACCGGAGATATACTCTGTCCACCTGCATACCCCAAAAAAGAAACAATTTCCACATGTCATGCCCCTTTTGTTGGCTTGCGTTGGAGTTGCATGCTTTGCAAACACAAACGATAGAATATACACACCCCCTGTATGTAGAAATAGACTCAGCGACACATCTGCATTGTTTAATTCAATACTCACTAAAATGAACATGCTGGTAGCGTCACAGTACAGTGCAACGCCGCGATAAATTTGCTAGTTGGACATGGGCTTTGAGATTGAGGGAAGAACACATTTCTAGCACTATTGCACCATTTTACAGAAAAATTGTATTTTCCGCTTATATAAATTAATGCCCCCCAAAAAAAAAATTAAATGTCTTAAAGTGTTGTTTCTGGTATGTGCTTCAAGGTGGAATTTCCAGGCTCGTGTTTGGAAGTCAAAAGGCTGGAGCTCATAATGCTTATTCCCTAGTTTACGTGTGTCACATCTATCCCTTCAGTTTCTATTCATGCCATTCGCAGATTTCAATCAACATATCATCAGGCTAGGACGTCAAGTTTTATTCCGCCAGACAACATTAGTGTCCCAAGATAATTTCAAACTGAAAAGGTTATATTATTAAAAAATGGTAGGTGTATTCTATAGTTGTAGCAGAAATGGAGCTTCCTGGGCTTCCATGACACCGAAGGCGTTAAGCATGAAATCATGTCTCAGTGAATGGAACATGAAATACGGACTCAAAGCCAAACTGTGTAATTAAATTACCCTAATAGAGATATCCAACCATTTTCCACACCTAACCAATCATATTCATCACAGAACTGTTTATCCTCAATTAAACAAGAAATGCACAGAGGTTCTGTTTCCACAGTCAACAACATATTGACACAGAGCTAATATTCACAGAGGTTCTGGTTTTTTTTGTCAAAACAGAGCTAATATTCACGGGCATAGTCAGAAGTCCCCACACAAACTCACATGTTTGTTGAAAAATTCAACCTTAAGTCCAAGCGACACAAATAAAACAATACGAGTGGGGAGTGGAGAAGACTGATAGTTAGATTAGACACTTTGTTTGAATCAATGGTTCATCGAAATCCCACAAATATTGATGTTTCCCACGTCCCCCTCCCAAAATAAAATAAAATTCCTTGATGACATTGTATCTTCTAATTTATTTTCAGTTAATAATATGAGCAGGAGGGAGCGATTATCACTATACAGAAAGAAAATTTTAAAGTCGAGAAAAGAAGGAAGAAAGGTGTGAGGAAAAACTGAGGAGCACATAAATCAAAAACGGGAGATGCGGTTGGAATTACCTGCATCAGTCGCGCTTGATCATCTTAAAATCCCTTACTTCCAAGATCATAGTTGGGAAGAGGGTAGGCACACATATATGTGTTTCGAAGGTCTCAACATTCTTGCTCTCATCACGCAAGGAGGCTGTGAAAGTAACTTGGTAAAGAGTTCCCTCCTCTGCATCAAGTTTGATTACCTTGACAACTTTCAGTGAGGAAATGCTATGAAATGCCTCTCTTTTTATATTACCTGTGCGCGCGAGAGACTGGGTGTGCAGTGTAAAATGATTAGATATTAATATTTTAGAATATTAATTAAAAGAAAGATAAAAAGATAGGAGACAGACCTCGTCCATGTCATACATGACAAGAGCATACTGGGAGAGAAAAGGGGCCATATCTTCCAAAGTATTCTACAGTGCGGAAATTCAATATATATAAATCATATGAGTGAGTATAGCAAGCACTAGTGCGCACATAGGAAATAGGATAGCGAAGGCATAGCTAAAAGGAATATGGAAACATACAGCAGGGAATGTTTTGATGACGGGTTGTTGAGCAATATCAAGGGGCGGATCTTGTTTAGAGTTTTCACCATTGTGACCAGACTGAGAGCATTTGAGCTCAACAGGCTTAATCTCTATTTTCTGATATTGGCGAAAAAACTGCGTTATTGTTGTTTTGAAAACTGTAGCATCCCCGAGAGGTGACAGCGCTTCGAAAGTGATTAAATTTACCCAATACCCACCCTGCGCTGCAACTATCTTAAGCAGCTTGACTTGGCTGAATTGCGTATGCTGTATGTATAAATAGTTAGATAAATAACAAACACTACAAGAATTAATCGAAAATCTAAAATTCAGACAGATAGTTGCATCAATCGCTTGTCGAGAGCCCGAGAAACAAACCTCCTTGATATTATAGAGGCGAATAGCAAGCTCCGTAAGACAAACATATTCATCCATATAGATGGGACGCAATTTCTTGTTTTTCAACGCATCGTAAATTTTCCTCGTAGGTAAACCAAGATAAAACTAGAATTGCAATATAGATACAATGAATTATACAAAACAAAACATGAACACAAACACAAAAGATACGATGATTGAGGAACACTTACGTGTACTCGCCTTGCTTTCCTCATCGCGCCTGGTCCGATGATTGAGGAACGCTTACGTGTACTCGCCTTGTCTGATCGAATATACAATCCACGACCATCATTCTTTGTGCGAGTCCTCCCCATATTCAAACACCGCCTCTTCAATTTCGCCGGATTGGAAACCCTAATTTCGCCTCTTCACTTTCTGTCACGGTCCGATTGAATTTGGAATGCTCATACTAGAAGAGCGTGTATGAGTTTGTGAATGATAGAGATAGACTTTACATGCATTTTGTCCCGACTTTATAACTCATCCGTTTAAATTATTTTTTATTTTTAATTTTCGACCAAAAAAATTTGTTTGCTTGAGTAACACATGTGATAAACCGATTTAAAATTATAAATAAGACAGGATGGAAATAAGAAATTAGTTTGACATACTTTTCAATAAATGAATATTTTTCAATTTTATTTCTATTAAAAAATTACTTATAAAACATATACTCCTTCCGTCTCAAATTGTATGAGCAAGTTTGACTAGCACGGTTTTTAAAAAATGAATGTTTGACTTAGGGGTCATTTGTTAACAGGTGAATGAGAGGAAATGAACCGGATCGTTCATATGCTTGCTATCTAGATTGTTTGTCCATCTTTTTAAAATCTGGACGAGACAAAAATTGTTCTGGACCGCACTGCCATAAATTTTCAATTGAACCATTCCAGATACTATTTACTCACGTCAATACGTGGTGGACATATGCCCTTGTTGCTTTATTTATTAGTTACTTTTTATATGATTAAAATAATTTTGTAATTTCAGAAATAATAAATTTTTAATAAACATTATATAATTATTATGATACACGTTTTATTCAATAACATTATCAATTATTTAATATAATATAATAGGTGACGATCACGGTGAATAGAATTTGATTACTTATAAATCAAATAATTTCATTCATTTAATGATAAATACTAATATATTTTTGAATAAAAATAATATCTTAATTTAAAAAATAATTTTTCGAGATGATATTAACAATTAAATTAATTGAAGTCTAGAATTGAAAAATGTTATATTCAGAGCAAATTTTCAATTTTCAGAGCAAACAAGAATGAAAAGACAAAACTGACCCCGTGCATAGACAATAACAACAAATGGAAAAAAACAATATGAGGGATAATTTTGTCTTTTCATGCTTTTTCAGCTCTGGATTTAAAAATTTGTTCTGGATATAACATTTCTCCTAAAATTTGCCATTGAGAAAGTCTTGTATGTTATATTTAACAAACAACATAATTCATCTTTCATCCGGATTATATACTCGTTCAGATGTTTTTATCATCCAGAAAATGTTGTTCAGATTTAACAAATGACCCCTTAATCTTAGCCACATAAAAAGAGGTAGTGGGTATTAAATGAGAGCAGTTTATGAATATGTGGTTGTAATAGTCTTAAATAGATGCCATAAATGGAAGAATCATTCTTTTCGGGACATCCAAAAAAATAAAGTGGCTCACATAAAATGGGACAGAGGGAGTATTATTTATAGATCATTTTTATTATTATAATTTTTAATAATTCATAAGTTATTAATTAGTCAAAGTTATCCAAATAAATATTTTAAATTCTCAACTTATCACATGAGTCACGTTAAATTATAATTTATAACTCTTAATGTGACTTATATAATTCTAACTCTGTAATTCGTTTAATATGATTTTAGCTAATAATACTTTGTAAGTAAGTTGATTAAATAATATATAAAAATAAATTTTATAATTTTAATAATATAATTATAGTTATTTTTAATTATTTAATTATATAATTAAGTTATTTATTATAATATTTAAAATTTTATGAAAGACGTGAATGTGGTGGTAGTAATATATCGGCTCATCTTATTAATTCTTATTATTTTTATAAATCTCAATATATGCTTTTTACCTTTAATGTTATATTAAAATTTATTATTACATCTCAAATAATTTTTATTTTTTTATATATTTCTATACATATTAAATTTTATATGTTGCAACTTGGTTTCATGGAACTTCTTGAGTCCTCCAATTCCATTCAAGATTTCAAGCACAGTATATGAATAGCTTCCGCAAAATAATGACCTCTTTTAAACAAATTTTAGAGTAATTCCAACAAACTCTTTAGAGCATCTTCAAGGGTGTTATGCATAAATATTAGTTATAATATGAGATATGGATAATCATTTAAAATTATAGTTGAGAGGTCGTAGATTCAATAATAGTTTTAGATGTTTTACAAATGTAGCTACTCTAATTTTAGTTATCTAAATTTTTTTGCTAAGAGATAATGATTGGAGTGTTTAACTTTTTACATAACTAAATGCCATGTAGACAATTTAGCTAATGGTTTTAGTCTCCGAAAAATGCTCTTATTCAACTTCTTTACCTATATATGTTTTGAAGAGGATTCCAAAACAAACCTCCTAACTCCATATATTTAAGAGCTCATATTTAAGAGTTCTCTAATGTTCCTCAATTTTAAGAGTCTCTCATTTCCTTCATTCTTTAGATAAATCTATTTGCTTCTTACGTGTTTCTTTGACTTCACTTTTCTCTATTCTAGTACATATTTGGAGGTATAGATGAAGAAAGTCGTTATTTAATTTAAACTAGCTTTATAGCCCGTGCGAGGCACGGGCCAGCTTTAAATACAAAAAAAAATAAAAAATTCTTTAACTGTGTTTATATGATATTTTTTTGGCTATGTTTATATACTAAATTATAGAAAATATATGTAAATGTCAAAAAAATTATAAATTAGTATTTTAAGTTTAAAAAGAACTATATGATTACTTGACTATTTCATCCGTAATCAAGTCTATATTAATATCATGGGTTTGGCTAGTGTGTGTCCATGAGCACATGCTAAGCGCGGAAATTTTTAGATTTGGACCATTTTGATTGGTGTGGTTGGTGTATTTACAGGGGAGCTCACCATTATTAAGAAGTAGGAGCAATCAAAATGGTTCAAATACAAAAATTTCCGCGCTTAATATGTGCTCATAGACACACCATAGAAAAACCGTAATATCATTGGCAAATTGTCTCAATAAATAGATGACATCATATGTCCTGGACGCCATCCTCTTTATCTTCAACTTGCTAAGAAGATGAGTCTTAGAATTTTCATAACATAACATAATTTTAGTTTGCAATTCTGTATGGCCGAATTATACTTAATCAGGCTTGTCACATCTTTTAACTCTAAAAATATAATATATGCGTAGTACACTAAATTTCAAAATCTTCTCGAGCTTGCACATATCAGCACATGAGTACTTCCACCATTGGGTGCATGGACATAATTTTTGAATTTGGGTAGGAGGTAACTTGCACAATTTTTTGGTGAAAAAGCCATATTGTTGATTATAACTTAGAAGTGAATATTTTCTGAAGCAAATTCCAAACTTTTTCGCTTGCAACATGACATAAGATCCTTTCAACTTCTTGGACTGCAAGATATTTGATGTACCTCATCCTAGATGCAAGTCTTTTATGCAAGGTCATGAGCTCAAGTGAAGCTAACACCAGCTTATCATTTGCAATCTCCAAAAAAATAAAACATGATGCATAACTCAGAGTTGATAAAGTGCTAGTATAAGACATCAGCAGGAGTAAAAAATTGACAAGATATAAATTCTATATTACAAGATCTCTTCTGCCCTGATCAAGATACAAGGCAGAATAGAGTAAATAAACCTAATTTTGATCACAAGCACAGAGACAATAACGTTGTTTTAACTAAATTAATGCAACCACAATCCATTACCTGAGACACCATTTTTTTATAGCCCAACACATATATTCAATTTATTAGAATTTCTATCAAACACATAATGACACTAAATACTTGATATACCTGACAAGTTGTCTGGGCTGCAGCATCTGGATGGTGTCAACAACAGCCTTGTGGCCTCCTTTGTGCTTTGAACTCGACACCTTACAACTCTATATGTGCTAGAGACGAAAGATATATCAGGTCAGCGAAAGGATTTAGGCGAGTAGACCTAAAATAGATAACGTAGAGCGACAACATTCATGGGTTAAGAACCAAGCGAAGGAGTTACTGTGAGGGGGACAGAGAGGCGTGAATTATGTGTATAACCTATCTGACAAGGCAATGATGTGGCGCTGACATGGAATAAAATGGCTCAGAACCACTATAGCTGTGGAGAAGAAGTTATTGGTGCATATTGATTCTGAGCCTTGGCTGCACCCAAAAAACACACATATGAAGAAGGAGATGGAGGTGTAAAAGACTAAACCGAATTTTTTGGATCACCAAACTCCTGTTGCAGTATTATGTACAGAATATAGGCTGCACTGAAATGAGTTAAAAATAAAACTTGTTGTCCTTTTCCTTCATGTTACATTATGTTGTACATTCTATAATACACAAGTGCCAGCCCAAGTTAAGTTGCTGGTCTCTCAAATTTTTTACGAACCTGATATCCTGAACTCAAAGGTCAATATAATGTTAGATTATGTACATGGGGTTGCCTTGAGGAGATCATCAATTCAGCACAACCATTTCTATTGCCGCCGAGTATATTCAAAAGTTTTGTACAAAATATCTTGCAATTCAGCTCAGCAGATGTGTAGCATATTACCAAAATAAGAGGGTGTTTAAATTAAAAAAACTATTATATTTTAAGGGCTAAAACTTACCTTGATTCCAAGAGAATGGATTAGAATAGAGAGTCTTCCCATCTTTATTAACATGGAAAGGTCCCATCTTCGCGGCCATGCCAAAAGTAATCGATAACACCCAGGGCCTGAAAAAACATCACCTGATTAATATTTAACACATTTATTTAAATTAGGATTACACCATTGTCAAAAAACAAACGTCGTCTTCCAGGATTACAGATACAATTTTCAAGGCAATATCAATCCTACCATCCACATTATTCTGAACATCGAGAGTAACAGGTTCGAAACCAATCAACACACTCTCCAAGAGCAATAACACAAAGACAAGCCAGAAGAAATCAAACCCAAAACCTATAAATTGAATGGTATCAAGAAAAACCTCCATTGAGCCAGAGAACAAGAGGCTTGTCAGCATGATCATCAACAGCTTCAGTCAACCAATAAAACAAAGTTCTCCCTGACTTCTCATTGACTGTAACATACATTACTACAGATTTTAACTTACATAGCGCTTATTTTTAAGCTTACATAGCGTTTCTAAGTGTTATCTAAGCCAGCACTATGCAAGTAAAATGTACTTATATAACACTTGTGTAAGCGCTATGTTAGTAGCGTACTTCAATAGCGTTCCCGCAAGTGCTATGTAAGTAAGCTTTTTTCAAATGCAACACAAAACTTACATAGTGCTTCAATAGAAATTATTACTTAAATAACATTTTTGGAAGCGCAATCAGAGTATTTTTGTTTAGCCTAATATATAATAATTTTCTACCATTTACATGCAATTTTCCAAAATAAATCCACAAATAGAATTAATAAAAATGACCTATGTAAATTCCTAAAAAAATAAACCATATAGCAACTCAAATTAACTAAAAAAGCCATTAATACCAAAAATGAACAAACTACCATAAACCTTAAATTGATCATAATGTACAAGTCAAATCTTCTGAATATTCATAGTTTATAGCAAAAATCAAATTTCTTCCTGGCATTTTAAAGAGTTTGATTCAGGCAGTGATAGGCAGTGTTGATTGGACTCTGACCAAGTACGAACTTCTAAAATCGGGAATATGAGATGTACCAATACTAATTCAAGTTCAAATATCATGCATACACTTGCGAAACCAAGGGCTCAAAACAGCAAGAATAATCAATAAAGCGACCATATATAGAAAAGCCAACAGTTGTACACACTTTGTTTTCTAGCTTGATTGAGTTAGGGATACTAATGGGAGTAGGGAAATAAAACTTTTAAATGAGGATGAACTGCCGAGAGAGAATTTAAATGCACGAAAGTATTCCCCAAATGCAAGCAATTCACAGCTGCTTGGCTAGTGGTCAAGATTACGAATCATCTGTTGCAGTGTTTACTGTTGAAGATGATCTGCCTATTAATATAAAAAGACACAGTCAAGCTAACCATTCAGCGAGTAATTATTAGAGCAACAATATTAAAAACAGTCAAATCATGGCAAGTCTACAAAAATTTAAGCATTGATACTTAATAGGTGGAACTCTTGGTAGAAAGTTATAGTCACCTGGTTCAAGCACTCTAAAGTTTCTGGCCTCTCCATTGTGTGCCCATCCGAGAACCATAACTTCCCCTGCCTATGTTATCATGTGCAACACATTAAGCTAGGGTCTGCTCAAGTTTTTTTATTCCTTGTAACAATGCATCCTCAGCTTGCTGGCATGAATGGCGCATCTTATTCACCCTTACAAGTTGTTCAATCAATGGCTCAAGTTGGGGTACTAAAATCTGCAGTGAATAAAATCCTCACACAGCTGCGATTTTATGAAACGATACACGTGCCAAAAAATATAGAATGGCAAAAAGATATGTCAAACCACATGTTAAATAATCCACTACAGAATTGAGGGACCAAACAGAAATATTTGTAATAGCAAATCATTCACTAATATGAACGTGTGAGCAATTCTACTTCATACGTTATCGAGGTGCTATCTATTCCCATTTCTGTTTCCTGTTCATTTCAGCTACAAAAGATGATGGCAAGTTACTAAATATGGAATCAGTACATGTACATTCAAGCTTAAAAGAAAGAATCCAGCATGCATGCTCATGACAGAGAACAACAATTGGATATATAATATTTACTTAAATAATCTTAGATGGTTTGAATCAGGGTGGAGGCAGGTTCAAAAGCTAGGGAGTGCCAATTTCTTTTTTAAAAACATAAACAATAACCGTCTTAGAAGATATATATATAATAATAGAATATTATGGCTAGATTGTATAAATATATAATGACTTTACTTATACATATTATAATTAATTTAAATGTATCCACTATTTTAAAAAGTAGATATAATATGTATTTTTTGTTCCTAATATCATAAACATGTGTATATATAACAAAAAAAAAATTAAGCAAACTAATCTGCATTAGAGAAGCAATACGAAAACTAAATAAAAAGAATACAGAACACCTATCAAGTAGAAAAGGTATACTAACGTCTGAGACACTTAGCAATCATGAAATACTTCCATAATATAATAATATTTCGAAAATATTTAATTCACATTAAAAGCAAATTAACAAAGAAATAAAGTAGGCCAGTAGTGTACATGTTATATGACCATAATGGGGGGAATCCTTTTCACCAGAATTTGAGGGTAGGCCGGGCATACCCTCGGCATTTAGTCCCTCCGCCCCTGGCTTGAATCCTCCAATCCATAGCAAGAGACGCTTACGTGGAAATCATACATTTTCACCAGCAATAGACAGACATGCCTATGTGAATATAAACACTCGTTCTACAACCAAAATGATCTAACCTGTTTAGTTCTATCAAGTTCCAGCACCGGTTGTGCCAACCTTGGACGACTTGTTTGGAGTTGCTGAACATAGGCCTACAGGAAAACAAACTAATGTGAGCAACACTTAAACATACGAAGCCTGGATACCAAAAACACAAATACATCTCTTACGACTACATCGAAAACTAATGTCAATAAAGATGTCGTATCAGAAACCTGCATCTACAGCTAATTATGGAAGTAAAAATACAAATTTTGGGCCTAAATGGGAGTATTTTATGTAAAACCATATTCATAACTCACAATTTACAAATATAAGTAAATCAAATTTTCTGTTTCTTCACCAGGTCATCGCAATATTAGTTTTGTTCTACTCTACAGATATCAAGGGGTTATTTCTTTAATTAAATTAATCCACACAGTTTAAAAGCCCTGTTTCATTGCAATGCATAACAAAAGCAAGTTAGATTCATAAAATACAGCAGTTGTATAAGATATCTTGCAAGCACCCATGACTCTTAGCAGACTTCCCACTACAAGAGCGAATATTTGCCAGCATCAGGTGACAAACAATGCAATAAAATATTGAGAAGCTAAGGCAGAGAACAAAGGAAATAATAAGATCACAGCTTCACTCCAATACTGAAGAACCAGAACCTATGTTTTGGCATCTGCGGAAAGACCCTGATCCACCAATACATAGTTGAACACACAATTCATGTGATTTGGCATCTTAGTGATTTCTTACACAAATTAGAAAATTACACACTGCAAACAGATTCAGCCTTCAAAATCAGTTTCGTTGAGAGCTGATATGAATCCGAAAGTCCATCATGGCAATTTATCAAACAGGCAATACACACGTAATAGCTGATATATATAACATGATACTTCAAAAAATCAGTGCACATCTTACCTGTTATAGAGGACCAATACCGCAAAAAAATCTGTAATTGTTCGTTCGGCAACCTGTTTCTTTCCTCGAATCCGGATCAGACGCTAGAGTCTTCAACGCACGAGCATGGAACGAATAATTAAAAAGCTATGTATCAAAATATTGATAATCGTAACTGCAATTTGTATGGAGACGTCTGGTGCCGAGAAGCCGCAAATCTGTATAAAAGAGCGAGAGAAGTAGAAAGGGGAGGTGAAGGAGTTTGAGAGAGGATCATATCAATACATAACAAACAGGGGTTTAACAGGGACGCAGAGATGTTTCGCCTGGACATGATCATGGGCAAAAAAGTAATTTCATACTGATTTAATTGGCTGCTCAGAAACCCACGTTGCAGCATTATTATTATTATATATATAATAGATAGATTTAAGTTTAATAACATCAGAAAAACTATAAAAAGTGGATATAAGATTTAATCGGTGAAGTCACGAGATAAAAACTAATAAAAATTTAAAATTTTTATTAGATTAATCAAATATTAATCAAATAATTAAATAAATAATCAAAATTTAGACGAGTTATTTTTTTCCAAAAAAAATAATTTAAGTTTTCTGATTTTATCAGAAGCCGAGTAGAAAAAGTTAAAATGGGTTACTAAGTGGGCCGAGGCCCAGTAGAAAGCCCAATCAACACTCACCGCCTCATATTTATTTCACAAGCCTCATCTCAGTCCCTCTGTTCGAACTAAACCCTAGAGAGAGAGAGAGAGAGAGGAGAGAGAGCCGCCGATCTCACGTTCAGCAATCATGGTAAGCTTCAATTCACAATTACTTACATATCTGTATCTATATATACGCGATATATGTGATTAATTTGTGTGTGTATTGTATTTATGTGTTGCAGACGTTCAAACGCAGGAACGGTGGGCGCAACAAGCACGGCCGTGGCCACGTCAACCCCATTCGTTGCTCTAACTGTGGAAAATGCTGCCCTAAGGTATATATATGTGTGTGTGATTGTGATTGTGATTGTGGATTGTGCTTAATTGATGTGTGATTGTGTTGATTATGTTAGTCATGTTGTTTCGGATCTGGGTTTTTAGTTTTGTGCTTTGAGGAGATTTTTTTGGTTCGCGTAAAATGTTTCGGGTTTTCGGGGGAATGAGGGAGAGTAAAGGCCTGTTTGAAGGTAGTAGAGTTCATTGGTGTGTATTGTGGTGCATGACTGTTTTTCTTTCTCTGCCATTAGTGATTATAGTTGGTTGACAGCTATTCGTGTGTCTAGTTTTGTATGTAGAGACCTACTGTTTTTCGGAACATACTAGATTGTTTTGTTGGAGCAATTGGAACATTGTCCCTTGATTGGCTAGGGTGAAGATTAGGTGCTTGGGGGATTGCTTGCCTGTAATGTTTTGATTTTTTTTTTTTTTTTTTATAAATGGAGAGAAGGGATTGTTGTTTTAGAACGTGAAGACTTATTTGGAGGTTGTACAGTTTTACTGTTATACCAGGATTTGGTAATTGTGATGCATTGTTTTATTGTGCTTGACCATGTTTTTCTTATATTGCTATTAGTCATTATAGATAGTCGACGGCTGAGTGTCTAGCTTTCTATGTACAGATCTTTATTTTCTTTATCACACCCTTGATTATTTTGTTGTATCAATTTGAACATTTACAATAGTTGATTACATAGGGAGAATTTCTGGATTAATTTTTTGTTCACAAATAAAAATATGTACTGGTATTAGAATGGAAGACCCATTTTAAAATACATGGTAATATCATTGAAATGTGTATGATCTGTAAAATGTACTTTATATGTTGATTTTTTGATGAAGGTATGTGATTATGGTTTTCTAGTTCTGTTTTTTCCTTTCTCAATTTGTGTTGTATGTTGCCATTTTTAAAATTAAGCATGTTTATATTTTCCTGAGTTTGTTATTTATGTCGGTACTTCTTTGTCACTATATTAAACTAGAGCTAAGCTATGGGTCTCTTTATCTATATTTATATGTAAAGATGGCCACACACTGCCCTGTTCTTTTCGTTTAAACTCTTACTCAGATGGTGGTCGTAACATTTCACTTTGCATATTAGGATAAGGCAATCAAGAGGTTTCTTGTGAGGAACATTGTGGAGCAAGCTGCTGTCAGGGATGTTCAAGAGGCCTGTGCTTTTGATAGTAAGTGTTTGTAAATTTTAAACTTTTCACCTGCAAATTATCTTTATGTTAATGATGGGAGAATTCGTATTAATAACATCGCTTTTGCTGTGATTGATTGTCAGCCTACACCCTTCCCAAATTGTATCTTAAGATGCAGTATTGTGTGTCATGCGCAATCCACTCCAAAGTGGTCAGGGTCCGCTCCCGTACTGATAGGAGGAACCGTGAACCCCCAAAGCGATTTACTCGCCCAAGGGTAAGCTATCTTATCATATTTATACAATTTTTTGCTTCTATCACGAGTATTTTCCTATAATATCAATAACGATGTATTTTTTTTCTTATGTTTCAGGATGACCTCCCCAAACCAGGCCAACCACCAAGAGCTCCTGGAGCACCTGCCCCTCCCCGAGTTTAAGTTTTTTCTCACTATTTATACTTCCTTCTAGCTCGAGACTTAGAATTGATGGATTACAACTGTCCTTCCATTTCTGAAGTTTAGACCTTTCAAATTTTTGTTTCAATTTTGTTTGTGTTGGAAGTATGAAAAGCATTGAGTTTTGAATTATATTTAAGAATGTCACTGTCAGTTTTGTGCAGACATGGAATCTAGCTATGTTTTCAAATGTTATATTTTTGGTAGTATGTTATCTTTTGCATGCATATAGTTCCATTAGCTTAATCATCTAGGGAGTTTATAGATAATGATATAGAGAAGCTGGACATGCATTGTAGTTTTTTTTTTGGTTTGGTCTCTCTACAAAGACCAAGCAAGTAGCATTGTTCATCTTGGTAATGTCCTAGTTTGTCACCCTGAATTAGATAATTTTACAGGGTTCTAATTAAATAGATGTTGGATCTGACTTTTTTCTAATCCATCCAAGTTTTTTGGTTGTTCTTTCTTTATTCTTTTTGTCGTTTTTCTTGAATACGTGTGCCCGGTCATAATTCTGGAAAGTTTTTTTTTTTTTTTTTTTTCAATCCTCGTCCAGTGCAATCTCTCTTTCTGAGGTCCACTCAAAAGATTAACAATTTTTCCGGACGATGTATACTATGGGTGTGCCTTACGTGAAATTTCTGTTTGTTTTTTTGTTTTGATCAGTGAAATTTGTTAGTATTTCTGATTTCAAAGTTCAGCGGACTCTGCACTTATATGCAAAAAGTTTTTAAGCATATAAATTGTACTACTACATTCAGTGAGTTGACACATTTTAAAGCTCTTATGTAATATAGTTTTATAAAATATTTTAATTTGTTTGGCTTTTGAATAAAAATATAAATATTTATTCAGAGACAAAAATTAATATAATTATATTTTATAAAAACTCTAAAATAAATGTTAGATGATATATAAAAAAAGCATTGAGTGAGAAACATTGAGCGAGACGGAGCTGGTACTGAATTTTAACAAAGCATATAAAATATTCATGAATGAAAAGTTCATATCCTTGCAGATGCTCCTGGGAAAGACTCAGGGTTCTAGTGCGGATGCGTGAGGCTTCTGTATTTTTTCGCCTTGCAACATTTCATATACAAAGTGCGGGCTCATGCTCTATTGCTCTTGGTAGACTATAATCGCTACAATATGCGCGGTTTAATATACAAATATAATCACATGCTCTATTGCTCTTGATAGACTATAATCGCTACACAATATGCGCGCTACATAATATATGCGGTTTATTTATTTTTAGGCAACATCGCAGTTTGATCTGCACAGGCCACAACACAATTTTTTTTGCATTGGCTTCCTTTTATGTGATCATTATAGCCTGTGCTAGACTGCTAATAATAAATATTATGAGTAACAGTCCTTGACATATGATTGACAAGGATCTGTTATACAGCATACTGGTTTTTGGTTGTTGGATAAATATCCAATGACCAAGATTATAACACAATTTTAATATATACAGCGTTTTTTAACCAGTCTTTGAAGACTCATTTAACGTTTTTAAGCTGGACGAGGTCATTTTCCTCGTACAGCAGTTAAAAAGCACTTTATTTTGTTATAATCCTTGTTGCCAACAGTCAGAAACCAATATGTTGTATAACAAATCCCCGGTAATCTTATGTCAGAGACTGTTACCCAAATACTATATGTGCTTAAAGACACAATATAGAAGGTAGCAGAGAGTAGAAACTAAACTGTGATTAAAATGTTTACTGTCAAACAATACAAGCTGCTCGGTTACAATATGGCCACGCTAGCTGAGTACTGTTCCAAACAAACTGTCAGTGAAATAAATTTACAGTTCTTCATATTTTGGTCATTTCTTTGTTTTATGTTCTAAACATTGATCATGCAAGTCCCAACTATGTAATCATTAAGAAAAGGAGGTTTAATTACTCCAATTCATCCACACATGAACCGCCAAAGTAAATTTCTCAAGGGCTTCATGTTTTTCAATTTTTCTCCGACACTTACGTCTTGTAGTACATGCAGTAAACTATGACAGAAATGCAACATCAAAAAACAATACATAGATATATATACATGCACGATGGTCTAATCTGCAGCATTTGGGCACGAGTAACTGTCATCAAATTAACAAGCAATTGCATTAGATATCCACTGCACTGCAGGGATCAATTCTACCTAAAAGCACCCTTTTTAACAAGGTCACATACGAGTCTAAACAAAAGAGAATTCAACTGGCTTTTACAAAGTGTTGCGAAAGTAGCTTAGCAACCTCGATGAATTCCACCTCAGCTTTTCCATCGAATATAGTCTTCAACTTTTCATCACAAAAAATCTGCCTTTTGTTTTGTGGGTTCTGCAATGGAAAAGTAGTCATTATTACAACATATATAAATAGAGAAATAGTACAAGGCTATATATCAGAACAAGTGATAACAATGATGCGCATCGGTACCAGCAAAACTGGTAGCCTACAACATATAATATTCTTAAATCCCAGAACATATATGAAGTTCCACAACAATTATTTCTTTTGGCCTTTTAAGGACTGTATTTATATTTATATATCAACTCGTGACATCTCTAGTAGAAGTAACGATAATGGGTTAAGCCAATCAATATGAAAACAAATTAAATGCGTTACAAATGACAATGTATAGCAAACATAACTACAGGACCATGGGACTAAAAAACAGGAAAATGCCCCAGCATGAACTTAACAAGACAAAACACGCATGATTGCAATTATTTCAGATATACCACAAAACCATACCATCAGAAATTAAGGCTCAATAGATTTAGATACCCGAACAAATTGCAGATGCCAGACCAGGTAATTTATATATGACTCACATAGGCAACAACATTCGAAAGCCAGGCCTATCATAGAAACTATCACGAACAAAACCAAACCAAAATCTTTCCCTCATCAAGACATTTATCTGAACAGCTTCAAAAATAAGACAAATCTGACAAAGCAGTTGCATACAAACATCAACCCTAAATGTGAAACAAACCTCCAGAAACAATGAAAACTGAGCAATATTCACTATACAAACATACAACACATCAAACATCTATTTGTAATAATTTTCAGCAGAGTTTCATCATATTATAATTTAGTCTTTCCTCTTAAGTTACGTTTAGGTTCTTTTAAATATCTAATATAATATGTAATGAATTCGATATACAAACATACAACACATCAAACATCTATTTGCAATAATTTTCATCTGAGTTCCATCTAATATAATATGTAATGGAACGTATAATATACTAAACAATAGTCTCTCAAATCAAATATTTGCCTTACACGCAGCATTTAGCACATTAATCATCTATGAGTAATTATAATTATCAACAAACTTTCATCATATCTTGATTTTAGGTTCTCTCATTCATCATATAATACAACACTCCGTGTATGCCTAACAAGTACATATAATAAACTACACAAACGCCTCCTAATAAGGTACCTGAATACAATTAAGCTTAATACTAGCATTTTCCTATTTATTATCACTAACAGAGTTTTATTATACTCTGATAATAAATTCAAACACAATAATATCCAAAAACTACATATGTAAGCTATACAATCTCCTCGCAAACTCATAATAAATCGATAAACAAACAATGTATATCATACATTAAGCATCTGATTGTAATATTTATAATATCAACACACATATGATGAATACATAAGATAAGGTACACAATCCTCCTCATAGCGCAAACATTACGCAACAAATTAAGCATCTAATTGTACTATGTAGAAACTGTATACACGAAATGAGGAATAGATACGATTAACTAAGCAATCGCCTCATAAATTAAATAATAAAACTAAAAATTTAAATAGAAAGCTACCTGAAGATTGTTAGCCTTTATATACTCCCAAACTCTCTTCACAGCTTCAGTTCGAGACGACTCAGCAGCTCCCATAAACTCGGTGAGCGCCGGAGATATCGGCATCGGCTTCAGTATACCGGTAAGCTTCTTCGGACCGGTCGCGACTTTCTCGGCCGACTTTTTCGCGGCGGTCTTCTTGACGGCGGTTTTTTTGACAGCGGCAGTGGCGTCGGCGACGGCGGACTTTGCGGCGGCGGCCATGACGGAGCTGTAATATCGTGTGAAAACCCTAGAGAGTGACGCCATTGTTGATCAAGCTTTGAGGAGTGTGTGTTTATATAAACCCTAGAAAAATTTAGAATGAGAAAAGAGGGAAAGTGGGGAGTTGTAAATAGCGTGAAGATGGGGCTGGGTTTGGGCTTCGGTCTTTGGGCCTAATTGAGACATAACTTTTAGAGAGATTTTGGGCTTATTTTAGAATTGGACAATAAGTCACTGCATTTAAATGTATGCCAAACTTAACTGGGTTATTCTTTTATAAATTTATATCAAAAATATCATTTTATCATTATTCAAAATTTTTAAAAATATTATTTATGAATGATATTACATCCAAATTAAAGGTTATGAATTCTACTATTTTAGATAATATTGTTGGATTTTAAAATATTATGAACTATATATTTTTAAATTTTTGATTATTTTATATGATAAATAAAAAAAAAGTAGATAAATTAATAAAAATGTAAAAATATTATCTAAAATACTAAAAATCAGAAACTTTCATTTAGATGTAATATCATTCATAAAAAATGTGCGAAACATAATATATAATATTTTATGAATTCCGATTAACGATGGAGTCATATTTTTAATAAAATTTTTTAAATGATTGACTCATTTGGAGTAAGTGACCTACTTAATAATTAATTTGTTTTTGATTTATACTCCATAGACTAAGATAGAAGTTGGACATCGAAATTTATTAGAGATTTATTAAATATTATTTTAGTAAAATAATTTTTTTAATTAAATCAGATCGTAATCAGTTAGTTGATAATTCTTTTAAAATATTAATCAATTTTTTTTAATAAATCAAACTTTTTTAATTTTTTTTCAATTTTTAATTAATTAATATTAATATTAATTAACTAATTAATTTTAATAAATCAGAAATTTTTATTACGCCATTCTATAACATAATTTTTTAAACCAATATTTTCTTAAAAGGATAACTCATGTGAGTGTATAAATATATAGGGTCTTACTCCAGTACAAACTCCTTACTGTACAAACGTACAAACCAGTGATTATGACAATAATATTTAGTGATTAGCATATTTTAATTTAACAAATACATACATACATCCATCACCACCGCCACCACAATCACCTCCAATCACCACAACCACGACCACCCCACCCACCACCACCACCACCACGACCACTCTCTCTCTCTCTGCACCATCCACCACTGCCCAGCGCCTCTCTCTCTCTCACCACCACCCACCACCTACCACCACCAACCACCACCACCACCACCGCTAGCGGCTCTCTCTCTCTGGTTGTTCCCTCACCGATTAGTGCTATACACTAGGGGTGATCACGGTCTGGTTTAAACCGTAAAATCCGCATAAACCAATCCGATATTAATCCGATCCAAACCGAAACCGAAGTGAGGTTTACGGTTTCGGTTCGACTAATTTCAAAAACCGTGGTTTGTGGGTTGGTTTCGGTTTTATATTAAACCAACCAGTTATAAAACCGAACCGCACACACACACATATAGATATTTAATATTATATATATACAAAATATTAATTTTATATAAATATATTAATTTTTTAGTTTATACTTGCTTGTTTAGTTGTTTACCTTATCAATACCAATTACAAGTCATATCAATTCAGTAATCCACGACTTCGATTCAACTTTAGGCATTTTATTAGACTAAAATTTGTATTCAACTTTATGCATTTTATTAGACTAAAATTTGTATTTTAATTTAACTATGTGAAATTATGTAAATGGAGACAAAATGATCCTCTAAATTCATGGATCCTCGTCTCTGATTATAAGTCTTAGTCATAAATCGATCAATCCGCTTAACCGAACCATTAAAAACCGCACCGCTTGGTCTGGGTTAATTGGTTTGCGGGTCGCGGGTTGGTTTGAGATTTTAAAAAACCGCTAATATATGGTTTGGTTCCGGTTCTATCTCCAAACCGAACCAAACCGGACCGCGATCACCCCTGCTATACACACACAAACACACACATTCACCACTGCTTTTTTCATCTCCCTCAATCGTGTCTCTATCCCTCAATCGTGTTTCTAGCACTGCCATTGCGCCGGCGTCGTGGCTGCCGCCGGCCGCGCTGCACCACCACTCGGCTATGCCGCCCCGTAAGTGCTCCCCTCCCCTTATCTCTCCATCAGACCCTCCTGGTAGATTTAGTGATTATGTTCAATCATTTTGTGATTGTGTTCAAGTCATTTAGTGATTGTTTGTACGTTTGTACACTAATGAGTTTGTATTTGAACACTTGCCTAAATATATAAACTCCATGAACGATAATTTTCCAAGATAATATTTTTGGGTCTTAAAGATATCATTTAAAGGGGTACTAGTGTATCATTTTTATTTCTTTGTAATAATCAGATAGTATCATCATCTCATAATTTTTACGAAATTTTATTGATTTTATGTCAGCAAGTCTCAACTTGACAACACCTACAGTACAACTTAATCAGATTTTACGAAATACAAATTATTAACGAAATCACATTCTTAAACCGCCTACCGATGATTATGTGTCCTGATAAAGTTGACAATATCAGGGTATAGATCATCTTTAGCAGTCATTGCATTGACGAAATCATAATGAGCATAATTATCCATATAAATTTGATGAATATTCCTGTGAGAACTCAAAAGGGAAAGAGTTCTCTGCACATCTGTTGGATCAGCAAGTGCATCTGGACCTCCATGACAGAGCATCAAGGGAAAATCTTTCGGTATACTTGTCTGTAAATCATAAATCGGAGCCTCTGGAACTCCGTAATGTTGCAGATTAGTGGCTGGATCCCCGTAATCGTATTTAGAGAATACTCCGGTTCTGATATCTACACGTACAAATGCATATAATTGTGTTGGACTAAACAAGAAGTTTCTGATACATGCTAGACGTGTCCAGAGACGGATCTAGTAAGAGGCATGCACGACACGTGTCTTTACTAAATTTTTTTGGACTTTATTTTTTTTCTTTCTAAATTTTATAAAATTATAGAAGTGTCCCCAGAAAATTTTCTTAATGCCCCGGGAAATTTTTTCCTAGATCCGTCTCTAGATGTGCCTGTGATCAAACTTACTTTGTGATAAATGTATTAAGGTCTTGATAGGAGCAGCTTGCGGCCAATTATGCAAGTAAAGGTTGACGGTAGAGGCATTCATACAACAATTAGGGCCTTCATCAAATCAAGTGAGAACATCATAAGCACATTATTCTAACATGTACTAAGAACATTATAAGCACAATATCCTGCAGTGTAATGACTCGTCATAACATTACTACTAAATCTCTTCTTGATCATACAGATAGAGAGTTCAGGAAGTAGTAGTAGTAATATGAGTACTTAAGTATATAAATTGAGAAAAAAGCTGTCGCCTAATTTGTTTTTTACTAGATAGTAAATCTTACAATGGTGTGACTCTGAGCGTGATGAGATAACCTAGTGGTGAAGGCTTATTCCTGGTCGTCCTAAACTATAACGACTTTCAATAAATTGTTCTGTTTTTTTAATACCTATGTAATTTATTAATACAAATACGTTAAAGCAGAGAAACTTACCTGAGAATCCTGCAAAAACCTCCCAACAATTTACCCCCGGAAAATTACATAAAGCATAAGTGATGGCGCTTAGTGGTTGTCTGTAGAAATTGATCAGAAGCCGCCTTCAAGTTCTATCACTTGAATAATATTATGAAGAATATATACGAAGATTAACATGCATTTAACAATGGAGGGTTCACAATGTAAGTTTGCAATTCTTACACTTTTAGATTGATGTGTGATATACCAAATGTTCCAACAATCTGTTGTACAAATCAGAGTAATTCATAGATGGATCGAAGTATAATTAATATAACATTAATTTTATTAACTCTGTTCAATTGTCTATCATACCTCAGGAATATAGGCTTTGGCTGCAATAATAGCTCCTTTAGCTGTAATGTGGTTCAAGAAAGATATTGGGCTTAAAAGTGTCGCGGTTTTCACTTTTTTTTCTACTTTCCATTCTGAAAAGGCTGCAAAAAACTGCGTAGTTCCCTGCCAAAATAAAATATGTACATTAACACCGTATATCTAGTCGAGGTGCAGGCGTTTGTAAAGTGTTAAGTGATTGGAATCCAAGTCGCCCACGAGACTGAGCTCCGATAGCATTTGAAGTGACCAGTTCTCCTAAGACATGGAGGTGTTGGGAGGAGAGTTTACCATGATCATATTATATTCTAACACGAAGAACATGAAAAGAAAAATTCATAGATTCTTACCAAGGAATGACCCATGTAATGGACCTTTTGGCCTGTTTGTAGGATCACAAAATCAATAAAAGCCGGCAAATCATACTTCCCCATTTCAGAGAACGTGAAGTCCCAATAATCATCCTGTCAATTAATTAAGAATATAGTAGACAAAGTACAGTACAAGCTTAGTGTACTATTTTTACAAAATTTTCGAGCATGTTACCGAATTAGAAAAATTTCCCGAGACGTGTTTTCTGCTATATCGAGTGCCTCTAGTATTACCCAGCCACACATCGAAGCCAGCCTCGACCAAGATTAATGGTAACGCTTGATCAGCATGGCTTACTGTGAACCAATTCGATGCATCCTGCAATATGTACATGCACATATTCAATAAATCTATAAATTCTTAATTATTTACATCTTCTTATAGGAAAAATAAATACCACTAGTACTCCATGCTGCAGATAAACCGGTGGTTTCTTCCCTCTACCGCGGTAATTAATCCGGCCTTGAGGAAATCTATGCATCCTTAGTACATACCCGTCATCGGTTATCACCTGAAATACAAATTAATACAGTTAAACCTCTGTAAAGTAATAGTCTCGGGACCGATACTGTGGGAGATATCAGTAATGATTTTCTTACATCATAATCTTCGCACTTGTAACCTTTGGTGAGGGAATCATCGTGACAAATAGTACTCAAGTCCGGTGGATATTTAGAGTGATTATGACCAAGTACATTCTGGCTACTTGCTAAACTACCCACCATTAATAACATGACACAGATCAACCAGCCATACGCAGCCATTTGCGGAATTAAAGAGGGTTCATACATGCACACAGAAAATAAATAGACAATGAGAGATTTTGTGCCAAGTTACATGCAATTGTTTGTTATGCTGAAATTGCGAAAATTGATATGGTGATTTAATTGTAACTAATTATAAGTAAAGAGCCATGCACACGGATTGAATGAATTGGTAGTGAAGTTGCAGTTAGTAACAAGTAAGAATGTGTAATGAAGCACATAGATCTTAGTGTTGTGTATGGAAACATCAATTACATGATCTGCAGACATAAAAGTCCCAGAAGATATGATTGCGTTTGCATCAAACTAACTACAAGATGTCTGAATACGGTTCTGATCTTCTGTTACGAAGGGCTGAGTTTTTATTACAACTGTACCTGTCTTGCTGAGGAATCACAATAAGTAGAATAATGTCTCTTGGGGCTGTCTTAAACAAATCAACTAACTGTTTTTATGATATTTGTTTTCCAGCCTGGTTGGTTAGTTGGGGTTTGTCCGACTGTATTATGTTCTGATTAATGAAATTGCTTTTCTTTGTTTAAAAAAAAAGGGGTTAAGTATTAAAAATCTATCACTAGTTTGATTCAAATATATAAAATTAGTCATTTATTTTAAATTTACTCAATTTGGTTGCAAGTTTAAAAATTTGTATGAACTTAATCACATTAAAAAGTTGAAATTTTGCATCAATTCAGTCTCTGATAGATGGTTTACGTGATACAAATTCTTAAGTTAGTAACTAAATATAGTGCTATTTGAAATGAATGACTTATTTGAACCAAATAGGTGATGAATTTAATATTTATCCGGTCCAAAAAAATAGGATGATAATTGTGAATTAAGATATTGTTTGGAAATTTGACGTATCAACGAAAAAAAATATATTTTATAATTATATCTCATTATTAAAATAATAATAGATTCGAGTTATAATTGGAGGAATGAATACTAAAAAAGAGATAAATAAAATAACAGGTGACAAAATATATTAATTTAGTATGTACCCAATATATATTCAGATTTTATGTATGTCATCCTGCTTGTCGTAGAACACGAAAATTGACCATGCCTAATTTAGAATTGGATGTAGCTTATATATATGAACTTTACTAAATACATATTGGTTTATAAAAGTACACTTCAATATTTCTGTTAATTATATCTTCTCATAAATTCGACAACATCAGGGTACAAAACATCTTTAGAAGTCATTCCATTGACGAAATCAATATGAGAAAATTCCTCTATGAATAGGTTGTGTATATTATGATCCATCAATTCTGATCGAACTCTGCGCACATCTGCTGGAGAAGCAAGCTGATCATTGCCTCCGTAGCAAAGAAGCAGGGGAAACTTTTTCGGAATTTTTCGTATATCATAAACAGGAGCTTCTGGAACTCCATAATGTTCCAAATTAGTTGCTGGATTTCCATAATCATATTTAGAAAATACTCCTGTTCTGCAACCTGCACGCAGAAAATGCGGAAATTAGGATTAGAATATTTGTGATCAGTATTTATTGTTTATTTTTAGTACATGCGAAGAGTGAACTTACCTTGAGCGAGCTGTTCGAAGGTTCTCATTGAACTAGGTTGTGGCAGATTTTTCAAGAAAATGTTGATGGCCGAGGCATTCAAACAGCAGTTAGGGCCTTGCGATGTGATCAACAAGGTTGTAAACGCAGTAATTAGATAATCGGGTATTAATTTTGATACATTTATAAGAGATGAAAAATATACCAGTGACCAAGTCTACAAGAAAACTGAAACAATTTACTCCCGGGGTGTTGCAGATGGAGTACTCGATTACGCCCAGTGGTGGCCTGTTTGATTTGTCAGTGGAACAAATTAATTAAATGTATTAACGAGTGGCGGAACCATAGCTCTCAAACAGCACAGGAAAGGAATTAATTTATGTAAATTGTAATCTTTTATTTCTGGGAAAATAGATTTTTTTGTCACCGAACTTATTATGTTTTTAGAAACTTGTCACTCAACTAAATTTTATTTCTTTTTAGTCACTGATATTAGGTTCGGATTTGTTTTTAGTCACTAACTTAGGTTCGGATATGATTGTTAACATTGTGATAATTTTTTGTAGCATCATTAATACCTAGTGATAGTATATAATTTTTTGATAATATGATGTATGTTTATATCTTTGTATGTAGCAATAATAACATAAAATGAGGTGATATAATATTAAAATTAGGAAAAATGGTAATTAGAATTCTAGAAATTCATTAAATCATCAGTATGGAATCAATGACTTCAAATAATTTATGCTCTCTATAATAAAATAAAGTCTAATCTATGATACGACGCATCATCTTTCACTATTAAAATTTCAATCACCTAGTTCAGCCTAACATCTCTCTTAAATTTATCCTCATAATTTTTAATAACTTTATCCTATTATAATTTTCAAGATAAAGATAAATAAATAGAGAGGAAAACTTAATCTTCAATGATTTATGAGATTTTCTTTTTGCGTATAAAAATTCAAACACTAAATTTTTATTCGGAAGAAAAAATAAAATAATTTATGAGAGTACATTTTTTTTTTTGAATGAGAGTACACTTTTAGAAACCGTAAAATGCGTGTTTAACTCTTATCACCGAAGATAAATGATCTTGGGTACATAAAAGTACTATATATAAAGATAGACATATATCAAATCATCAAAATATTACAGGTTATCATTATATTTTAATAATACTACAAAAAATTAATATAATGGTAATAATCAAATCCGAACCTAACTTTAGTGGCAAAAAAAATTCCGAACCTAACATCAGTGACTAAAAGGAAAAAAAAATTAGTTGAGTGGCAAGTTTATAAAAACATAATAAGTTCGGTGACAAAAAAATCTATTTTCCCTTTATTTTTCTAACTATTCAAGATGAGCAGGGGTTGAAGATAAATTTTCTAATATTTTTCGCGGCTTGTCAGAGCTCAAATTTTTTTTATTAACGTTTCTCAAAATCAATGGGATATTCAATTCATGGCTTGGTCACTGATCACAAGGGCGAGTTGATGGTAATAACACGTTCTTACGTTTTTAGATCCAGATATTTTAGCCCATATGATGACGCAATCTGCAAAACAAATCAGTGTAATTCAAGTATTAATCCAAATCGGAGTGTAATTGGGAAATCGGGGAAATTTTTCTTAAGAATTAATGGGGGATTTTTGGAACACTACATAGACTCGATGCTCGATGAAAAGACGCATACCTCAGCAAGGTAGGCATGGGCTCCGATAGAACCTATTATATTAGTAACATGGTTCAAGTAGATAACTGGGCAAATAAGTGTTGCAGATTTCATCATCTTTTCTATATCCCACTCCAGGGCTGCCACAGTAAACATCGTAGTCCCCTGCAATTCACGAAAAGACGACACATTTGTAATCGATGAATTAGGAACCAGCTTCATGTGGTAACTTATAAATCTGAGTTACTTGTATGTGGATAACATTCTTACCAAGGAGTGGCCTGCGTAATGAACCTTCTGGCCAGTTTCTTCGTATACGAATTTGATTGAAGCATGTAGATCATACTTCCCCAACTCATCGAATGAGAAGTCCCAATATTTATCCTGTTGTCAATTCACTGAACTGTTATGTTTTTTGGTGAATTTGTTTTTTCTAACAGTCTTATTGTCGACTTATGAACGTGCTATCATTTAACCATATATTCTCAGTCTATTTATGCTGATTGTAGTATTTTAATTACACGATGTTGATCTATATATAATTTCTTAGGATATGTAAAAAATATATACTGTTTTTTCGGAGGTCATGGAATCTCAAGCACCCTCTGACCCCCTGGTTCCGCCATTGGGCAGCTCAATGCACGATAAATTGAGAAAGAGAACAATTATTCTTAGATACTTCAGATTTTTAAGAATGGACAAGTGGAAATTGCTCAGCTGGGAAAGAATTATACGTCGCTTAATAATAATAAAGCATTACCGAATTAGTAAAGTTTTCTGAGATGTGGTTCTTGCTGAATCGAGTGCCTCTGACGTTACCAATCCACACATCGAAACCGGCCTCAACCAAGATTAACGGCAGGGTCTGATCAGCATGACTCAGTGAAAACCAAATCATTCCATCCTGCATACTTATACGATTTATAACCTCTTTCAAAAACAAGCTTTAATCAATAAATTTAGCAAAAAAAAAAAAGCTTTAATCAATAAAAATCAGCAGTTTATTTTAAATAAAAAGGTTTATTACATAGCTATACCGCAACTAATCCATGCTGAAGATAAACTGGAGGCTTATTATATCCACCACGGTGGTTGTATCGACCTTCTGGAAATCTTTCCAACCTTAATATGTACCCATCGTCCGTTATCACCTACATCACAAAAAAACCAGTACTTACTTAAAAATAACGAACTATGCACATTAATTCATCTAACAATTTTTTTTTAAATTAATCAGCCTTGTCTTTCTTCGGGTTCTGTGGAAGGTTCAGTTTTACGGACACTATTTTAAAGAGATCTGGATTTGTATGATATGTGTGGCTTTATAATGATAAACTTACATCATAGTCCTCACACTTGTAACCTCTGGTGAGGGACTCATCTGAGCATATACTAGTCTGGTATGGTGGATTTGTGTAGTCACCGAACACGTGCTGGCTACTTACTAAACTGCCTACATTTAAAAAAATCGCGATGATCAGCAAGCAATACACAGCCATGATTGCGGAACTAATTAACTAAAACAGTGTTTGTCCATGCATATATAAGTGTATATATAATTACGGTTTTTTAATGGTGTGCCCATGGGCACATGCTAAGCGCGGAAAATATTGTACTTAGATCATTTTGATTGGTTCTTCTCTCTTGATAATGGTCGACCCTCTGCAAATACACCAACCAAACCAATCAAAATCTCCCAAATACAAAAATTTCCGCGCTTAGCATGTGCCCATGGGCACACACTAGACAAACCGATATAATTAATATGTGTTATTAGCTTAATTAGCACACAAATTGAATGATTTGTGAGGGTTGCTCTGCACACAAATTGAATGAACTCCTAATAGAACAATTGCCGTAAAAGTTAATATAGAGAGATTTAGTGTTGTCTGGAACTATATGATCATTCAACAAAGGGAATCCTGCAGGTTACATGTTAAATATATTAATGCACCCATTTGCACGAAAGAAATAATATAACGTACAAGTCATATCATTATACTCATAAATCGCTTAGCAAGTGTATAAAAATTTAAACAGGCATGTCACCGGATGCTAAAAGTGTCTTGCGTTTAGGTAAGATTGATCATACGCGACGGTTTTCAACTGTGTCGCAAGTGCTGAAGAGCTAAAGCGTCAGTTAATTAATTGATCGAAGTTATATGTGTCCGCAATGCAACAATGTCTGGGATTCCATGCTACTTATTTCCGAAAAATTTCAAATTTATATAATATTTTTTTAATATTGGATATTTAATAGAAATATAATATTATTTACTTTTATAAATAAGTCGCTTATTTTCAAAAGAAAAAAATATATATCTACGTATTCTTGTCAGTAACTCATTTCTGAAAAATAAATTAAGACTAACGGGACTGGTAATAAGAAAAATATTAGCATTGTGAAATCAATTCATGCATACATGCATGACACATCACCTCAAGTCATGGATCCACCATATCTCGCTTGAAGCTAATCAAGAATCGGTTAATCAAATAAATTTTTAATCAAAGTTATGAAACTTGAGATAACCCATTGAAAATACATTATCCACGACAAATTTTCAGTCTTGAAAACCCTGTAAACATAGAATATTTTTCTTTCGCAAATACTCAATTTCTATATATATAACACTCCAACAAATCAGCCTATTTACGACAGAAATTAAGCCTACATCTCGTCGTAAGTTCCAAATTTACGACGGAAATCTTCCATCGCTTTTGCTCAAATATATAGTAAGTTTAAAGTCACAATTTTCTACATGCGTCGTAAGTTTAATACAGCGTCGCAAGTACTCTTCCTAGTTTCGACGGAATGTAGGCTTAAAACGGCGCCATTTGAATCAATGGAATATTCTCGATTACTTTTAAATCAAAAAAAAATAAATTATATATATGAATTTATGACGGAAGGTGTTGCCGTCGTAGACAACAACTATCCGTCGTAAGTTTAAGCGCTAAGCGAATCCGTCGTAAATACCCATGTTTGTTGTAGTGAACAATCTAAAGAAGATTTGATCGATATGTTATATAATCTTGTTAGATATATAATCAGATCCAATTAAGCTAATGAATCCTTTCACTCCTTTGAATCTCTAATTTTGATTTCCGATTTCGACAGCCATGCATGCACATAGCAGCATTAAAGAGTATTATAAAATGAGAATGGAGGGACGATATATTTATTGTTACAACATATTTACAATACCTTGAAGTATCATACAGACTTCAAAAATTATAATCAAATACAACTTTGGTCTGTAAAGTACACTTTGATATGACTACTGCTAGTTGTATTCCTTCATAAAATTGACAACATCAGGAAACAGGATGTCTTTAGCAGTAATTCCATTGATGAAATCTAAATGAGCATAATGATCTATGTATATTTCGTGTATATTTGTATGAGATCTCAAATCCGAAAGAATTCTATATACATCTTTTGGATCGCTAAGCGCATCTTTACCTCCATAGCAAAGCAACAATGGAAAATGCTTTGGTATACTTATTTCTAAATCATAGACAGGTGCTTCGGGAACTCCATAATGTTCCAGATTAGAGGCCGGATTTCCGTAATCATATTTTGAAAATACTCCGGTTCTGATATCTGCACGAGAAAAAGGATTAACATCTAATTATTTAGTGTTATTTCTTCACTTCCAAAACTAGATAAGTTAATATCACTATGAATATAATTGTATAGGAAATGATAGGGGTCCGAATTCCCAAAAAAATTTCTAAGTGACAGGCATCTCATGTAGTTGAGACCTCCATCAAGAACCGGTGATCGAAGAATCTTAAGGTGTTGAGGAATGTCTCCAAATGGATCTTATACTGTATCTCCGTACATAGATAACTTACTTTGGGACAGATGCACAAGGTTTTTGATTGAAGTAGCTTGCGGATTGCTATGCAAGAAAAGATTTACAGTTGAGGCATTCATACAGCAATTAGGACCTACATCAATATAAACAGAATATATATCATAAACATAGGCGCCTTTCGGATCATGAATCTTCAATTCACTTTGATCAGAATGGAAATACAAAAGATAATTTTACAGAAATATATTATAATCATATTCTCATTTTTAACTTACCTGTAAATATTGCTGAAAGAGTCCAGCAATCTACCCCCGGTACATTACAGAAGGCGAACTCAATGGGGCTTAGTGGTTCTCTGAGCCCGAAATTTCAAATCGTGAGCTAGGCTAAGGTATAGTATTTGTGTTTGTTTGAAGAAATAAGAAATTTTATGTTATATATTCAGATATCAGGATTATAAATCTTACTTATCTCTGTATATCTACTGAAGTTTGATAATTGTAATAAGTTCTTACATTTTCAGATCTAGAAATGGTATCCCAAATGTCCCAACAATCTGCCGAACAATTCATGTCATGCACGCACACGGTTAGTCCATAATAACTAATCAAATGCACACGGAGAGGGAGGGCGAATAGATGTTTAGGCTAATTATTGTATTAATTAAAAATATTACCACTTTACGGCTTGCTAAATTCAATTCACAAACAATAACGATGCCCTAACATAAGACGATGTATTGCAGATTGTCAAAGCACAAAAAACAATAAAGAATACAACACAGTCGAGTTTTAGCCAGGATCGACCTCTATCCACTAATTGTCTAAGTCTTGGTCCCTGCCAATCCCTACAGAATACGACAATATATCTATTTTTAATCAAGCTGCTGAAAATGGCTTGCTGAACATACTGCAGCTTCCCGAACACATTGCTTCTTAAACTCCAACATTCTCTTTAACAAACTTGTTCCTCTTAAACCCTAAATTCCTTTATTCTTTTTGTTTATAAATATGCATATATCATTCTAGCACCATATCAATATTCATTTAAATGGTTAAATAATAACTAAAATAACTTGAAAAACATAGGGTTATCTTCAAAACTCCTTAAAAGACACATACCTCACCGAGGTAGGCATGGGCTGCAATATTACCAACCAGAGTAGTCATGTGTTTCAAAAAAGCGATAGGGCTTAGAAGTGTTGCTGATTTCACCAACTCATCTACTTTCCAGTCCGTGAAGGCCGAGAAAAACATCGTCGTTCCCTGCCAATTCACACACATGTAATTAATCATAGTTACCAGACCCCAAAACCTCACTCACGGTACTAAAAGAAGTTAACTAGACCTATAGATAAATCAGATTCTTACTAAGGAGTGGCCGACGTAATGAACCTTCTGGCCAGTCTGTTGGTACACAAATTTAAGTGAAGCTGGTAAATCATACTGCCCCATCTCAGAAAATGAGAAGTCCCAATAATCATCCTGTCATTGACTTGTCAGTACTTTATAAGTTATAGAACTTATTTTGTTCATTCTCATTATTCAGTAATACAATGTCTTTCTCTTAGATATTCCTTAATTACATATTCGACATTACTGGTGGCGAGTAAATATGCAACTCACTAACCGGAATTTAGTGTAGTATGATTAAACATTACCGAATATGTAAAATTTTCCGAGATGTGTTTTCTGCTGAATCGCGTGCCTCTGGTATTACCAACCCAAACATCAAAACCAGCCTCAAGCAAGATAAAAGGTAAGGCGTGATCAGCATGACTTACAGTGAATTATAGTTCATTCCATCCTGCATCAATAATAATACAGGCCGAAAATAAAAGCTATTAGATATAAAAATGTATAAAAATTGAATTTTTCCTAATTAGATAGATATTCATCACCACTAATATTCCATGCTGAATAAAAACTGGCGGCTTGTTTCTCCTACCGCGATGGTTAAATTGACCTTGGGGAAATCTTTCCAACCTCAGTACATAACCATCTTCCGTTATCACCTGTATACACCAAATTGAATACAACATACGTTAAAATCTCTCGATAGATGAATATATGTGAGAAATAAATAAACCGTAAAATGAATAGTTTTTGAAAAAATGTCTCATATACCACAATTTTCACAATTAAAGCCAAAATATCATAGCTGTGAAAAATGATCTAAAATATCACTTATTAACGCCAGGTAATAGGACATTTTGATTTTTGGAAGAAAACGTGGAGTCATTTTCTCTGGTTATGCCCAAGAATGTGATAGATTGATTTCTTCAATCCCAACATAAATAATTATGATAAATGAATGAGCGGTGTGTTTTACATTATATTCAAAAAACAGTTTTCAGAAAATATAATCAGAGAACGGTTTTCAGAAACAGAAAACATAAAAACGTTGTTTTTGAAGACGGAAAACAAAAAAACGTCAAAAAACACATAAACTTCTCTGATCACGAGGATATTCAGTTATAACATTCAAAATGCCGAACACATTATATATGTATTGCAGTTGAAACGAAATTTTACATCATAGTCCTCGCACTTGTAACCTTTGGTGAGGGCCTCGTCCTCACAAATAGAACTCCGGTCTGGTGGATACCCAGAATGATCAGCAACTATTTGCTTGCTACTTGCTAAACTGCCTGCATCTAGCAAAACAGCACAAATTAGCAAGGCATATACAGCCATTTGTGGAACTATTTGTGTTTAATTTGCGAGTGACAGCAGCGCATAAGCTGTATGCAATTAGGATAAGATGATTAGAAAGGTGCAGAACTTACTAGCTTTCGTCTTGAACATCCAAGCACACGATCCGAATGAATAATATTAGTTAAAATTGTGTTCGTGTAGAGGAAAGCATAGTGATTAGTCCTTGTTGTATAAGAACTATAATACTTTTCGACAAAGATAATTGTAAGGATATCCATACGAAAGTACTTTGTTCATAATCTCACCACTTTTTGAACCAAACACTGTAATTAGGTTTTTATTGCTCCATATTTTGAGGGTTGCTTTGAAATAAGAGAGAAAAGAAATAAGTACATGGTAATGCATTATCAATCAAGAATTGCGGGAATTAATTCCTGTTGTGATTATAAGTGGCTGTTAATATTTAATTACGTGATTATATAACATCTTTATAAGTCTAAACTCGACTGCCGAAAAACCCCTACGGTTATCCCAGATGGTTGAACACTGACGCTTCAGGCTTGCTACCTCAAGGTCACGAGTCCGGATTAGTCGAGGTGTGCACAAGCTGACCCGAACACCAGATTATAAAAAAACAAATCGACTAAAAACTAAAAAGAGATCACTATTTCTAATATAAAATAATCGATTATTTTTGGAGTGGTCGAAACCGACCTTTCAAACCGATCATCGCCTGGAATAGGCCTTCATTGATGAGTAAGGAGATAAGAACGATCACTCTACATAAAAATGCATGTTATTATAAATAATAATCTTGATAAAATTAATAGCAATTCAGGGCAGAATATATAATAACAAGATTCTACTCAGTAAGATATAGATCCTACTATCTATATTAATTCAGAGCAGAACATCTTGATAAAATGGAGATATATGTTACAATAGGTTTAACAAATTTACATTATATATTAAGGTATTCCCTCTATAAAGCTAACAACATCGTCGTAAACAATCTCCTTAGTATTCATCCCTTCGATAAAATCAAAATGAGCATAATTATCAACGTAAAGCTCGCGAAGATTACGGTGTGATCTTAATTCATTAAGCAGATGAAAAACATCCTGCGGAACAGCAAGTAAATCTTTGCCACCATATATGATGTAGAGAGGAAGATGCCTTGGAATCTTTTGAAGATCAAAAGCAGGAGGCTCTGGTACTCCGTAATGCTCCATATTTGTGGCTGGATTGCCGTAATCATAGTGTGCAAATACAGTTCTTCGGACACCTGCATTATTTCACAGGCGGTATTTGATTTTTCATAAATTTGAAATTTTTGTTGGATTTATACTGATTCGTAAATGCTACTGCACGCTGATCAACAGCATATTTTATGAGTAATGCTAGAGAACCCAAAAATTGTCCCAAATGACGTGACACTACACATGACGGATTTTATTTGTGGATGCATATGTATACATGTAGGGTCTATCATATTATATTAAAAATTATCAATTACACGAGTGACACATCAGCATTTGGCAAAAGTTTTGGGACAAATTTTGGGCGCTCTAGCAATTCTCATAATTTACTGACCTTGTTCCCAGTGCGCCAAGTTCTTGAATGATGTAGGTTGCAATTGGCTTTGTAAGAAAAGTTCGACATTTGAAGAATTAAAGCAGCAGTTTGGGCCTTCATGAATGAAAGAAAATCGCAGATAAAATTTTACTACAATTTTTGTGAATTTCGGATATTGGTCATTATTTCATGTTTACGATCTACTGATGAACAGAGCAATTACCTGAAAATTGAGCAATAATTTCCAAACATGTTAGGGGCACAATACTACAAATAGCTCTCAGCATGGTGTCTAGTGGTGGTCTGCAGAAATTGAGTCAAGAAGCTACATTAATTAAAGTCCTTCATTATTCAATAATCAAGCAATATTACGTATTCTTACGTCATTAAGTTGCATTCTGATATTCCAAATGATTGAACGATCTGTGTACAATAACATTAGTCAGTAATTAATCAACTTATTTATCAAAAAGCAGGTTAATGATCATATGTAGACAAACAAAATTGATTGATTCATCGCAGGGGACTCGGAAAATGTGATGGCGAGAAGGATTGGCCTTAAAGACTATATATATCCCCCGGATCAGATGATATCTTATCGATATACGTTTGCTCTTGCAGATAGAAAACCATAGCGAGCTTTAGAACAGAGGACATTGAAGAGATATTGTGTACCTCACCAATGTAGGCATGACAGTAAACATAAGTAACTCCGAAAGGCATGTGGCTCAAGTAAACAACCGGGGCTAACATTACTGCTGATTTCAGCCTCTCTTCTACTTTCCATTGAGAAAAGGCAGCAAACATCGACGTAGTTCCCTATCAAAATATATACGAACAATGTTCTAATGATAAATACTTAAATTTACTGAATTCGGAACTGGAACTAATGAGGTGTAAACTCTTAAAACATGAATTGAAGTAACTATGGTTGTAATTGTACCTGGGAATGACCAATAAAATGAGCCTTTTGTCCCGTCTCTGCGTAGACTAAATTTAAAGAAGCAGGTAAATCATAAATTCCCATTTCAGTGTATGAAAAATCCCAAAAATCCTGTAGAAGTTATAAAAATCTGTTTTCATATACAATTTCTTCTCATTTTGTCAAATGATATATTTATCTTTGGTATTCGAGAGAGAAACATACGGAATAAGTTAAATTTGATGACACGTGTCCGCTGCTATACGTGGTGCCTCTGGTATTAGCAATCCAGAAATCATATCCATGCTCAACCAGTACTAATGGTAAAGATTGATACGCATGGCTTACTATATAAACCAACATCGTCCGTCCTGCATTATAATTATAATGGCCTTTAAATGATAATATGAATTAAGGATGGATGATATCACTATTCTTTGTGATTTAGCAAGAGGTACCAAAAATACGCCATGCTGAAGGAAGACCGGCTGTTTGGTCCCTTCCCTTCGACTCTCTTTTGTCCGACCTTCACGAAACCTCCACAATCTTAATATATACCCATCTTTTGTTATCACCTGTAACACAAATGAAATTAAATGTATAAATTATATTTACTTGATCAATTAGAGATAAAATGGAACTAAAAAGTGAAATTACAAGAAATTGCAGCTTAATACTATCGAGTCACATACTTCATAGTCCTCGCATCTGTAGCCTTTGGTGAAGCTGAGGTCGCCAGAACATATACTAGGAGGAACTGCTCTCGCGTTTTGATGGTAAAGTCCTAGCGATTCACCATGTATTGAACTCGCTTTAACTGCAACAATGCTAATTATCACCAACCACCACTTGTGAACAAACATAGAAATAACGTATTGTCCACATAGAAATAACGTATTCAACAATGTACTTGAATAACGTATTGTCCACATAGAAATGTGCCGCCTCCTTTTAGCGTTGAGTAGGTACATTGTTTACCAATTCTTGCAAGAAATCTTCACTGCATAAAGAGGACAAGATCAGGAAAAAATCGATGCAGATATACAAGTTTTATACTAATTGAGAAATCAGAAATGTACATATGTATTAGAACAGATATATTCACACAAAAGTAATGAATTACGTATGGAGAATTGTAGAATTACATATAGAGAATTGTACGGGACATCTAAACAGTTGCTTTTAGTCGGTCGCTTATGCTCTCTGCATGACAGCACATCATACAGAAGCAAATTTTTGCTAGCTGTTTTCAAGGTCATTGGGTCTTGGTGCATGCTTGTTGGATACTCCAGACAAGTAAATGGAGGTTACCAAGCAATAACTTTTCCTCGGATGCATTATCTTTATCGATGAAATTGATACTATAGAAAACATTGTTGCAGGGCTACCCATGAGGAACTACTTAGGGAACGCGGTCAAGCTTGCTCAACTTCAGGATAATGTGTCCGGTGCATCTAGAGTTGTAGAGTTGTAGCCGCAATGAAGGCGGAGGCAGCCACAACAGCATCAGGATGAAGCGGATACAGTGCCAGACCTTGATGGTCTGTTGTTTTTACTTGCACTAGTACAAACTAGATTTTCAGCGTCAGTCAAATAATTCCTAAAGCGTCAGTTAAGTGGCATCGTACCAATTGGTTGTGTTTGCGACCATTATCATCATATGCGTTGGCAACCCAACACCGATGCAAAAAGTGCATTTAACAGATGCAGTATTCTCCACAACACATAATGAATCAACGCCCAATATTTTAACTGACGCTATAGTTATTAGGCATCGTGTTTTGAGAGTGACACCAGAACCTATTGACCGACACAATAGCCTTTTCAGGTAAAATTTTACTCTCCAAATTATTAAATTGTATCATCTAGTATATTTATTCTTTTTGAGTTGAAGCAAAGTTGTGAGGTCTGCTTCTCTCTGTACATTCGTACTGCACTGTTCTGAGAAGTTGAGAATCCTAGCTTTTTCAACTTCTAAAAATCTGATTTAAAAGTCAGAATTTGACTTATTACACAATCGGTACGAGTTAAGTTGTTGTTTTTATTGCCAGAAGCTGGGTTTTAAGCCCAACCAAACACCACCATCATATTCATTTCTGTGAAAGACAACTTTATAAATCAAACAGGGACACAACGATGATTAACCGCGAGATGATGCATCCAGCTGCATATTTGCAGAAAACGAAAAACACTGGGAAACACCATGTAATACTACAATGGAAACTGAGGTCATAACTAACTACTTAAAGTATTATTCTGATGTGACACTAATATAGAAACAATAATACAGTAATTAGCTTGTTAATTAAGCTGGCCGGCAGGCTAATGTTTTGATCACACCATATCTGATAGCTTGACAAATTAACAACTCTACGGACATATCTCTATATATTAACGTATTCCTCGCATAAAACTGATAATGTCTGGATAAACAAGATCTTTTGCATTCACTGCTTCAAGAAAATCCAGATGGGCATAGTTATCAATGTAAAGCTCGCGAATATTACGGTCTGGTCCTAACTTATTGAGTAAAATGTGCACGTCCTTCCGAATTGCAAGCAAATCTCCGCCACCATATATGAGGAAGAGTGGAAAATCCTTTGGCATTTTTAGGATGTTGTAAGGAGGAGGCTCTGGTACTCCGTAGTGTTCCAAATTTGTGGCAGGATCACCGTAGTCATATTTTCCAAACACTTGTTTCCTGACACCTGCATCAGTAATCTCAGAAAGATGAAAATGGCATAATTTGCAAGAACATCAACCAAATCAAATGCAAAATGATGTTCTCATACGAATATGTTTACTTAATCATAAGATTTAGTATTCTACCCTTTGTCTCAACCATTTCTTTACACTTTCCTTTTTGGATGTCACATTCAATTCTTTACATTTTTAAACTTACTAAAAATAGTAAAATTTTATAATATAAAAAAAAAATTCCCACTACTTTTCTCCACTGCACTTACTTTATACATTAAATATGAATCGATCCCACCACTATCCACACTTTTCTTAATTTTTCAGCATTACTTCACTTATTTTCTTAACCACCGTGTCCAACACAAATGCAATTTCGTTCTGGTGATCTCATGTTCAAGCTATTGCTACTAAGAGCATTCACATTGGCTACCTCATCCCTATCCCTATATTCTTACTAAATTTAGTAATTCCCCGAAATTATCTTGATGAATTTAAAAATCTTCCGCATCTCATTCCCCATCCTATCTTACCCCATCCCTATATTCTCTTTTATAATACTTTTTTCTCTCTCTTTCATTCATCATCTAATCAATAACACTTAAAAATAAAACTAAAAAATGAAAGAAAAGAGGATGGGGCATGTACAGTGAGTCCCCAAATATGGGGTTTGAGTTTTGGTCCCTAAAACTAAACTCTATTTCCAGAAAATTTTAGTTGCTATTGTAAATATAGAAATCATGTTTTATCAAAAAAATATAAAAACAAAATACGCAGTGTGTGTGTTACTAACCTTGAGCCCAATGCACCAGGTTCTTTATCGGTGTAGGTTGTGGCTGGCTTCCGAACCAAAGTTCAACAGTTGAAGCATTCATGCAGCAATTCATGCCTTCATAATTTCGAGACAATTACAAGAACAAAATTATTCGGTACTTCACAGTAAACGGAATTATTTCACACTGGAAATATTTTACCTGTAAAGAGTGAAACGATCCAACCGAAGCAGTCTACTCCTGGAACATTACAAAGAGCTCGAACAATGGTGCCTATTGGCTCTCTGCAGAAATTGATCCAAGAGAACAGATTAATTTTTTTTTATTTAACATCGATACATCGTAAGTACCCAAGTCATTTCATTTCTATAGCAATGTATTCATACGTCATTATATTGAGGTCTGGTATCCCAAATGATCCGGCTATCTGTTTATCAAAAAATCACTCAATAATTAATCGATCTGTAAACCAAATACCAATCCAGGCTTTGGCTAATATATCGACAAGTGATAATAACACTTACTAAAACTAGAAAAGAAAAATTAATAAACATACTTCACCAATGTAGGCTTTGGCTAATACATCGACGAGTCCAAAAGGCATGTGATTTAAGTAAACGACAGGAGCTACCATCGTCGCTGATTTTACCCTCTCTTGTACTTTCCATTCGGAAAAGGCAGCAAACATCATCGTAGTTCCCTGCACATTTAGGATCTGATATTTAGTAATACTGCTACATGATTTGCAGTAACTGTAGTTGCAATTTGTACCTGGGAATGACCAATGTAATGGACTTTCTGCCCTGTTTCGAGGTAGACGAAATTTAGAAAAGTTGGTAAATCATAACTTGCCATTTCAGACCAGGTAAAATCCCAATAATTCTGTCACATTATGAAAAAAACAAGCTGAGTATAGTTCTTTCTTTATAAAATAAGTATGAATTTATTTTTTAAAAACAACGCACAGCCGGTAAACTCAAATTATTTGAAGAAATGTGTCGTTGGCTAAACGTGGTGCCTCTGCTATTAGAAACCCAGACATCATAGCCATGTTCAACAAGTACTAATGGTAAAGATTGATCTGCATGGCTTACTACGAACCAACATTGCCCGTTCTGCAAAATTAAACGCTAATTTATTAATCTTCGTAAATATATATTATTCATATAATTTCTTCAGAGATCACTAGTATTTACCATTAGTACTCCATGCTGGATGAAGACTGGCTGTTTCTGTTTCTTCCTGCCTTCCCACTGACTCTCTTTTGTTCGGCCTTCGCGGAACCTCCACAATTTTAATATATACCCATCTTCCGTTATCACCTATAGCACAATATTTTTTCGCCAAATTGACAAAAAGCTGACACTTCAATATTTTGGTTTCGACATTTTTTTAATTTAATGTCAATATTATTCTAACATAACCGACAGACTTGAGGCTTAAACCGACCAATTTTTCCAGTCGGAAAACTAGTGGTACGATAAAATCCTAGTTTTTCTAAATTTTAAATAACCGACTGACCAAATTCTAAATAACCGACAGAATGGGGCTATAACCGCCCAATTCTACATGTCGGAAAACCAGTGGTGATCAGAAATTACTTACATCATAGTCCTGGCATCTGTAACCTTTGGTGAAGCTGAAGTCGCCGGAACATATACTATGAGGGGATGCTGCAACATTGTTATGCTGGGAAACTCCTTGTAATTTGCTGCTTGCGAAACTCACTGTCACTATAACTAGGACACTTATCACTAGCAACCATCCATGCACAGCCATTTCTTGCAGCATAGTTTTATAATTAAGGCCTATTTATATTTATAACCAGAGTGAATGGACAATTTTTGTGATTAACTAATACAAGAGTGTTCGTGCGTCTTAGCTAGATTATATCATGAATTACGCAAAGAACATTAAGAAATGTAATCCGTCTTTTAGAGTGGAGTGGTTGAATTCTTCACAATTTTTAACAAGAAATTCCACGTCTTTCAGATTTGAGTGCATATCTACAGTTTGTTGCTGAGGAATGTACGTGGTTAGGGAACATCATATGCACACAAATTCTGCAGTCTCTCAGGTCTGAGTTTCGAGTCTTACAAATTAGTATATGTTTTAATAAATTTTGGGATGAGCAATAATCTAAGCGGATATAAACACTTGTTACTCACAATAGAATAATGATGTCTTTCAACAATTCGACTATATGAATATGAATATTATATAAATATTATAGTAGAATATTTTTTATACAAATTTAAGTTGTACAGTATTGATTTTGTAATGATATAATTTTCATATATAATGTTAATGAGAGCGATCGATCGACTATTTTTATTGAAAATTGAATGATCAAAATCTCTAAATCATTTGAATTTGAAATTTTATTTATTTATACTAGATATTTACATCTGCACGGTTAAATTTTTAATTAGCTGCACAAGTGCTATTATGAATTTGAGGCATGCTAGTGGAACACTATTCTATGTGACTTTTAGATTCTCTTTTTCTTTATTTAATATGACTTGACCAATTATTTATTTTCTTCAATTTTTTAGTTTTTGTAAAAATATGAATATATAAATTTTTATAAAAAGGAAAAATTCATTAAAAAAAAAAGTTCAGGTAAAAGTAGTTTGCGAGAGATGAGGTATATAAATAGAGAAATGTAAAGGGTTAATTATCAAGTTGGTCGTTGGTCACTCAACTCAAAAGTCACTGAAATCACTATAAATATCAAACAAGTACCTTGAAATATGAGTTCAAGTAGTAAAAATATTATTTATAAAGTTTTACACATTATTTTTAAATGTTACCACAACCAAATAAAAAGTTATGATTTCTAATATTTAACATAATATATTTATATTTTATCAAGTTTATTTATTATTTATATTTTATTTTAATAGTTATTTTTTTGTTTTAACTAAAAATAAATAATAAAGAAACTTGATAAAATCTAAATATATTATCATAAATATTAGAAGTCATAACCTTTTACTTGGTTTTGGTAATATTCAAAAATAATGTGTAAAACTTTATAAATAATACTTTTACTGCTTGAACTTATATTTTTCAAGGTACTTGTTTGATATTTCAGTGATCATCTTGATACCGTTTTGAGTTCAGACCAATTTGATACATTTTAAGCCCACGATCAAAATAGATAATTAACCCGAAATGTAAACCACATGTGTTTGCGTGAGTGTACGAAATGGAGAATCTTGTTGCTCTACTCTTGAGACAAAAGAGTTGTAGAAGTTTTATATAACATCATTCATGCGACAGAAGAGTCTTAGAAGTTTCATGCATGCACTTTCAGTTTGCATGAATGCAAAGGCTTTTTCTTTTCATCTCAGTATCCTAGATCATATCAGAGATGAAATATATTCATATATGATGCGAGAAAAATAATGAGATTTTTAACATGTTATTTATAGAAAATATAAAAATATTATATCGATGCATATGATTATATTTATATAAATAAGATCTTAAAGTCAATACTTTGAAAGAGCATTCACACTAGTACAAACCCATTTTCATTTTTGGGTCGTATAATTCGAGGTTATCTCAAAACAAACGAGCCAAACTCACAAAATAATATATAAATCAATATGCCTCGTAGAATAATATATTAAACAAATGCTAAAATAATATTGGTGGCATGGCACATTAAATAATTATTTATTTATAAATATTGTAAACATGCACATTTATAAAATAAAGTGATTATTTATGAAAATAAGAAATATTTTTTCTAAATGTTTAAATCTATATTATAATATATATGAAATTTTTTCCCAAAACAAGACTTTTTTTTTAATAAAATAAGATGACAAAAACATGCTGTGTATAACCTTATTTTTTTATTTTTTTTGAATAAGATTGTATAACCTTATTATATCTGAACTCACAAGTATGGCATGTACACGACTTTTCTGATAGTTTACCACTTGTTTGTTTATTAATTAATTATTACTTATTTGTAAGAATTTAGTCAATTTGGTTTAAAAAAAATTAAAATATAATTAATTTGAATAAAATTATTAATAATTTATATGGAATTTATAAGGAAGTATAAATATATATATAATATTATATATATATACGTTATTTTAGTATTTCATACACAATAAATAACTTGGACCAATGTTGTCCAGAAATCATATGCTATCTAACAGCAAGACACAACTTCATCGTCATCGATTTGTATTATATTAACTTGGAAAATTTTATGTTTTATTTTGATAATTATTAAATAAATAAAGAGTAATATTATTTTACTTTATTTCAACACATCAAAATAAAGCAATAAAATTTAAATATCAAAAATTTAATCACATCGTTTTCATGTTGTAATTAATCTTAATATATTTTTACAAGACAATCATTGAAATTCAAATTTTAGTACATATATTTTTTCGAAGAAGTGTTAAATTTCAATCTGTACTATTTTCTATTTTCAAACAAAATCAAAAATGCGATAATTTAAATGACTACATATACACAATACATCTTATTATTCAATAATCATAATGTGAATTGAATTGAATTTTATATTACAAACATAATCTTAATCTATTCCTTGCATAAAGCCTACAATATCCGGAAAAACAACATCTTTTGCCGTGATTCCTTGAAGGAAATCAAAATGAGCATAATTATCAATATAAAGCTCTCGAACAATACGATGCGATCTTAATTTATTAAGTAAAATATGAACATCCTCTCTGATAGAAAGCAAATCTTGGCCACCATATATGAGGAAGAGTGGAAAATCCTTCGGAATTTTTCGGAGATCATAAGGAGGAGGTTCCGGCACTCCATAATGTTCCATATTTGTAGCTGGATTCCCGTAGTCATATTGTGCAAATATTGGTTTTCGAACACCTGCTCAAGTGATACCGAACACAATTAATAAAAATCACACATGGTTGAATTTGATTGTTGATCGAATGTGATTGTTTTTATTGGTCAGATATAAGATTGTCAAAATTAATTAATAATCTGTTTGTGCATCTGAATTTCATTTGAAATTCTGAATTCGAACAAATAATCTGTTTAAGAATATATATTTGAATTTATTCAAAAAATTGTCTAAATCTGAAAATTTGAAACTAAAACGCAAATTATGTCATTTGAAATGAAATATGTGTTCTCGAAGACCCTCCAAATGAATTTAAATTTGACGGACTACTTATTTTAATCGAATACATGTTGATAGTTTTGTACAAACATGTTTGCATAATTCAATCATGTGATTTATCTTCATTTTACTAATCATGTATTGACTCGTGTTCAATTGAATTCTACTAAGAAGTGGTTAAAAAAATATAAATAAGAACCTGAGATTTCGGCTGCTATGATAAATTAAATAAGAGAAAAAAGGATCGAAGAATACCTTAGGAAACCAAGAGCTCAGTTCTTATGATAAATTTGGGAATGTAACTAACCTTGAGCCCAATGCTCCAAGTTTTTGATCGATGTAGGTTGCAATTGGAAACTTAACCAAAGTTGAATAGTCGAAGAATTCATGCAACAGTTTTTGCCTTCATAAATAAAATAGAATGCGATTCCATTAAATATGTGTCTATTAAATTTGAAAATATTAAAAACTATATATGCTCTCCAACTACTATTTTTCACATATTGTATAATAATATTTGTCATATATAGGTTGATTTCTACGGAGAACTTCAAAGTACTATTCTTATTTGATAAAGTTTATTAAATTTTATATTCAAAAAATATATGTCTTGTAAATTAATATTTAATAATAAGAAAAAACACGTATTTATAAAAAATATCATGAAAAATTATTTACAAGAACATGGGCATGTTATGTACAGCACATATTAATTCTATATTCATGTTTTATAGAATTATGATATTATTCATCAAAATTTTATAAGTAATGCAACAAAAAAGTAATTATGGAAATATTTATATAAATGAAAAAAAGTTGAAAAAATTATTTACAAAGCATGCAAATAATCATCAATTGAGTTTTATTCTAATATTATATTAATAAAATGTATTCTATGATTTCTCTAGTTCAAATTATACATCCTCTCGGTCTTGTTTGATTTTTCAGGTTCAAACTGCTAAATAATATATTGTTATTATCTAAAAACTACTCCCTCCATTTGTTTTGTTTATATATGATTTGGGTACGAAAATTAATAAATATGTATAAAATAGTGGGAAAAGAAAGATTAGGAGGTGAAGTGGTGATAATATCTATTGATCTTTAAAATATAAATGAGGGATGCTATAGTACAAATAATGTGAAAAGAGAAGAGAGTAAAGAAAGAGAAGAAAAGTGGGAAAGTGACGAGATTAATTGACTATTTTTTTAAATTTCAAAATATAATTCCTCAAAATAAAATATAAAAAATTAAATGAGACCGTTCAAAAAATAAATCACAAAAAAATGGTTGGAAATAGTACACGATAAGATGATGCATATAGTTTGTTACCTGAAAGGAGTGAAAACACCTGATTGAAACAATCCACCCCTAATACATTACAAATAGCTCGAATAATGGTACCTATCGGTTCTCTAAAATAAGAAGATACATTAGTAATATTAGTAATCTTTATGTGAACTTTATTTGTTAAAAGTTAGTAAATGTGGATGTGTTCTCTATAAAAATAATAATTTTATATCCTCACATCATTATATTAAGGTCCCATATCCCAAACGTTCCAGCAATCTGTTTTCGGCAAAAAAAAATACAAATAATTAGTAATTAAAGCCGCTGAAATATGGAATAAGCAAAATTATGATATGCACGCCAGTTATGATTTATCTTGTTTATCTATTAAATAGATACATGCAAGTATCCTAACAATCAATTTAGAGCTGTAAATAACATGCACCTTCTACTTGTCTCATATAGTTGTCATATATGTGCAAATTATCAATAAATAAAATTATTGTTTATTATTTTTGTAAATTAAGTTTTATATTAAATATTTGACATCATTTATCGCAACAATAATCATTAAGCAACCTCGCAATATTCCTCTGCAACACAAATATATGTTTTACATAAGGTGTTAAGCAAAACAAATTTATGCATTCATTATTAATAATATTGTTATTTTGTTCGAAACCAACTTGAGAACAATCTAATTGATTTGGAGACACAATTAGAACTTGCGAGACTCATTAAAATGAATGATATTTATTTACTTATAAATGTTAGTCAAGTCAAGATCAAACTTCGATACATAATATTTACACAAAATTCAATATCTAGTCACGTATATCTGAGCTTACAAAGCGAGCTCAAATTTGTCGAGATTCTGTTACGTTGAATTTGAATATATATATATATATATATAGGCTCATGATCAAATAGAAACCACTTTTAAAATAAAAACTAGAAACCAATACAAGTTAGTGATATTCGCAGTACAATTTAGTGATATTCTCTTTAGGATTTAGTGATATGTATTGCAATAATTAGTGAAAATTTGCGGAAACAGCCCAGAATCTCCATATATGTTCGAAAAACTGCTCAAATCTCCAGATCTGTTCACGTTTTCGATTCAGATGGTGGTGACGGTGGTGGAGATGGTGGAGGTGAAGGTAGAGATGGAGGAAGGATGATTGTAGCGAAGGTGTGGGTGACTTGAAGTAGGGGGTTGGAGCGTTGCCGGAATAGTGGCGGCTCCGCCGCGTTTTGAAGTTGAGCCGAGGTGGAGAAAGAAGTATGAACGGGGCTGAAGGAGGTTGAAGCAGCGACCAAGATGGGGTTGGTGAAGATGGAGGTGGAGATTGTGTTGTTAGAGAAATAATGGAGGTGGAGATGGAGGAGGTGGGTGGCATAGAGGTGGTGGTTATGGAAGAGGTGACGACGGAGGTGGTGGCAATGGCGGATGTGGAGATGGGGTTGGTGAAGATGGAGGTGGGGTTGGTGAAGATAGAGGTGGAGATGTGGTTGTTTAAGAATTTAGTGGTATCTGCTTTAGGATTTAGTGATATTTCAGCTTGGTTTTTAGTTTCTAGACTAAGCAGGTTTCTATTGGAGTAAAACTCTATATATATATATATATATATATATATATATATATGGATATAATCAAATAAAAACTTTTTTAAGTTATAAACTTACAAACTTTTTTTTTATTCTCTCATCATGTTAATTCTTAGTTATCGGAAGTATTCATGTTGAAAATTCTTTAAAAAATATCACAATTTTTAAAAATAACGCATAAATAAATCGCGCATTCAACACATTTGTAACTGGGGTTCAACATCGGATGTAGAACACTAATTTTCATTATGTTGAATATATCTATAAAGATACTTAAACTATACTTGTAGGGTTTGGGTGGGGTTTAGAAACATATATTAGTTATATAATACGTTTAACTTAGTTATTACATTCAAAAATTAGTTTATGTACTTCTCCAACACAATTTTAGTCGATGTTCAACAAAATATGTTAAAAAAATGTTGAACTCAAATTATATATCTGTTGAACGCAGAAAGTTTGTAAGTTTGTACCAGAACCCACCCCTATATATATATATATATATATATAATATATATATATATATATATATATATATATCATTCAAGTTTAAAATTGACGGCTTTTGAGTTGTCTGGATAATATTACTCTTACAAATAAAATTATTTTTTTCTTCATCTCACTCATTTTTTTATATTTTTTCACTACTTGACACATATTTTAATATATATATATATATATATATATATAATTTACAATGTTATAGTTTATTTTTAAAATTTCTTGTTTTTAATAATAATAATTTGAATATTAAAATTTTATTCATAAAAAATATTAAAATAATTTCTAAATTTATATTTTATAAAAAATTTAAAATATGTATCGTCCTTTATCAAATATATAAACTTACCTCACCAATGTAGCTTTTGGCTAATGCATAAGTTAGTCCAAATGGCATGTGATTTAAGAAAACAACCGGTGCTAGCATTACTGCAGATTTCACTCTCTCTTCTACTTTCCATTCTGAGAAGGCAGCAAACATCATTGTAGTTCCCTGTCAACATACATAAACATAATTATTGTATATGTAATTTTAGATTACACAGTACAGTCTATATTTGACTAAATTTATTTTTAGAAAAAATATATATTCAGTATTTTATCTATAAATACTTAATTCAAAAGTTTTATATGTTAATACATTTTCTTCACAAATAAGTGAAGTTTGAGCTTCAAATCATGGAGCCGTTTTGGGAACCGTTTGGGTGAGCTTAAAAAAAGTGGCTTCTTGTTTAAAAAAAAGAAGTGGATTAAAAATTTAAAATAAATTAAGACTTATAAATTATTAAAGTGTTTGTAAAGAAGTAGAAGTCTTGGAACAAAAGCTAGCCTTTCTAATTTTTTATAAGTACTTTTTAATTTTTTACACAAACGGGTGAAGAAAAGTATAAGCTAGCTTATTATGGAAAAAAGTGCTTATTTTATGTTGCCAAACGGGCACATAATAGTGTAGTTGTAATATATACCTGTGAATGTCCAATGTAGTGAACCTTTTGACCTGTTTCAAGGTAAACAAAATTTAGAAAAGCACGTAAATCATAAGTTGCCATTTCAGAGTAGGTGAAATCCCAATAACCCTCCTGTAATATAATAGAAGAAGATATTGTTAAAAAAAATATCATAATTTTATAAAATAAATTAACATAATCGTTGTACATACGGAAGAATAAGTTATATTTGACGAAACATGTTGTTGGCTATATGTGGTGCCCCTCGTATTGGGAATCCAAACATCATAGCCTTGCTCCACCAGTTGTATTGCCAAGGATTGATCTGCATGGCTCACCGCAAACCAACATCGTCCGTCCTGCAAAATAAATGAATATTGAGAAAGTATGCTAATAATTGATTATTCTACGATCGAATAAAAATAATCAAAAAACGGAATTAATCAGTTGACTCATCGATTCAGGATTTATCGAATATTTATAAAAAAATTGATATATCAAAAATTTGTAGTCAAATAAAATATAAGCGATAAACTGATAAAATATTTTTAAAATATATTTTAACAATTACCGTAAATACCCCGTGTTGCATGAAGACGGGCTGCTTTCGTTCCTTGCGACTCTCTTTGGTTCGACCTTCATGGAACCGCCACAATCTTAATATATACCCGTCTTCTGTTATCACCTAAAATTCAAAGACCAAAAACATATGCATATCTATATTATCTATACTACATATTTAAGATGGATTAGAACATTTGTCGTGAATAAAAAACAGAAAAGGAGAGTTAATATATATACGCATTTTTTTGATATTTTGTTTAGGTTATACTTATCGGACATCGGGTATAATTGATATTTTTATAAGATATTTTTTTTCCCAAACAAAACTATTATTCTGAGATAGAAGAAAAAAATATAAAATTAAGAAACACGTCAGTATTTTATGAATAAAAACAGATGATACCACATGCCATATTATTACGAAATTACTTACATTATAATCCACGCATCTATAACCTTTGGTGAAGCTGAGATCACCTGAACATATACTGGGAGGAACTGCTGCATTCTCTTGATGATAAAGCTCTTGTACTTCGCTGCTTACTAAACTCGCTATATATATAATCACACCGTTTATCAACCATCCACGCACAACCATTTTTAAGCTAACTTATATATACGCTCATTAAAATCCGCTAATATATAATGAATTACGGAAAGTACAGTATGACTGGGGCGTGTTTTAGAATAGAGCATGCGAAGTGTATATATATATACGAGATGTTACTAAGAAATGAATATGCACACAAATTTAATGAATTGTGTGTGTATTAGAGAATTGTACGTAAAATGTTCTTGCATGAGTAGTTGAGTGTTGAGATTGAGTACCGATCTATTCATGCATTTTTAACGCGAATACTAATAAATTGAGTAACGATAGGCTTTTCATTTAAAATATAGATATGAAGATGCTTTAAAAAAAATTATATCGATTAGCTGGGGGTATATCCATCTTCGAAAACAAAATTAACTTAATAATTATCCAAGGCCTTTTCATTATTCTATGTATCGATCAATTTTTTATAATATTGTTCTTGAAATGTGTCTTGTAATTCTTTACATTCTAATATTTATTATTTATGATAAAATTTTATAAAATAAAAATTGATTATATCTGTTACTTTCCTTCATTATATGTATTTATTATCTTTTTCACTATTTTATATATTTTTCTTAATTTTGGTGTCCAACCCCATTCATTCATACTAATTCTGCCCATCTCACGTGGATAATCAAGAGTCCGAATCCTTAGAAAAATAAAAGTCATGTATGTGCATGTTTAATTATAAAAAACACTAACAATTTTTCTTGACAAATATGACTTATAGTATTACAAGTAAATATCTGTTATAACAAATTCTCGGGCTGAGCATGGACCCAGGACCAAGAACTTTTCTTTCCTTGCGAAAATTTAATCTTTATGGTTCATGACTTCACGAGGGCCGTTCAGCCGATTAAGGCCCATTTTAAAGTTTAGCCCATCAGGGCCCACTCAAATCTGTAACCCATAATAACATGTTCATTGTATAATGGGCTTAGAATATTCATACCCGGCCTTAATTATATGTCTCTCAACAGCCTCGATCTTCGCGCCCAAAACTCAATCAAAAATCTCCCTCTTCACAGACTCAGCAGGCTCCGTGTGTATATACATACATGATACATACAAATATTCAATATAACAGTGTACGTATCTCTCGCCTCGACTCTATTATTATATGAATTTACGGCATGATCGTAGAAATCAAGAGTCGAAACTAATCGGTTAATTTAGTACAATGTTATTTTGTCTAGACAAATTAACGGTAAATTTGTGTAACATTGATAATTATTCTGTTTGTTTGATTTTGCAATTGACTTTTAGGCTCCGTAATTCTATTGTTTTCGTGTGTTTATTTGCTTAGGAATTTACAAACCTCATGTTTTCTTCATGAGATTTGAACTCTTGATATCTCGTAAACGTGACCGGAGAGGTAGACACCTTGGATCAACAGGTCATTGCGTAATTTTACAAACATCTTGTTAACCCTGTGCCAAATTTTTATAAGCAACTTAATTAGCACGATTATCTTACGAGACACGAGAGCACAAATTGAGCGAAGACATTTTGAAATTTGAAGCCGGATAATTATGCCGAAAATAATCTGTATCAGTCGTTGTAGTTGCTCAAGTAGTCACGTTCATGTCAAAATTTGTGAGAAGTATAAAATCAAGGGGTGCTAAGTGTTTAATTTGGATTTCAGATTGGTTCCAGCGCTCGAAATCGCTTCTGGTGTAGGTTATTGGATTATGTAACCATGTTGGCAGAATGTGCAATTCTATTTTTATTTAAAGGACGGATCAATAGGGAGTAAAAGATGTTCCGGTAAATGATATTTTGGTTTCTGAGATTGTGTTTATATTACATTGGTCAAGTTGGGACTAATGTTCTTATTATCTTGTTGTTTGTTTTCAGTAATCTTTGTTGTTTGGAGTATATGTTGCTGTCGGAAAAATGTTTCACATATATAGGGAATTAATCTGCCGATGCATAGAGGTATTCCTTTTCTTTTAACCTTGCTTTTGATTCAGTATAAACGAGTACATTGTGGTCCTTCAATGAAAGTTTTGCTTTGGTCCAGCATCTTGTCATGATTTAGTGCAACAATCAAAAACTTCTTTTATAAATATTATGTGTACCATGCTTTGCCAGACGGGCATTACATCTAGTTATCATAGGGCGATGATGAAAAATCTGGCAGCATATAGTCGTCTAGTCTAACATTATTTTTTAGCTTTAGAAATAGTTAGCTCTTCAAATTTTCTCTTCAACAAAGTTGAGTCCTCAGCTAGATCTACTTAATCACCTCACCCGTTGCAATGCTAGATATGCAACTAGTCGATAGCCGACTAACATGAGTGCCATAATAAACACATCTACTGCTAAATTATTTAGGCCCATTGATTTCACCGCTGGAATTTCGGCAATCCGGCAGTAGATTCCTTTTGAGCACTCGTACATGTCATCCTCGTTGTATTGTACGCCAAGAAGAAGCTTGTAGCAATAGTAGCTGTAGCTCAAGAATTTTAGCCAAACTATGAAAGGTGGAATATGTCGAACATAGTATCCTCCTGCAATGAGGAAGACGAGGGTTGTGACTGAGGCTAAGGTAGTCGCTTGTTTCAAGTCCATTAGTATGGCACCAATGGCTAAGCCAAGGCTTTGGGCGACAAGGACATTGTATAGAACCACGAGAAGAGTGAGGATGAATGTGATAGGATCAGGTTTGAGCCCACCCATCCAATAGATTATGAAGGTAAAGGCAGTTGGAAGTGCTAGCTCGAGTGGAAGGTCTCCGATTGTTCGGGCCAGGAAGTATGATGATAGGCGGTACATTCCAGATGACCTTTCCTTTATAAGCATACTTCTTTCTTGGGGAAAAGTAAAAACAGCGTTATATAGTGGGTAGAATCCCCAAAATACTGAGAAGAAGAATATCATGGCAATCTGCATTATGAAACACAGGCTAATCACTGACTAAGAACCACAAGACATTAAACGGAATATATGATCATGGAGAAATTAAATGGACTCTCTACTTGTTCAGATAATCATATCTGAAATTTTATGTCATATTGAAGCTTAGATTATCATAAAATGATTTCTATTTGAAATTCTTACACGATCATCAATGTGTGACTCTGGTGTCTTCCACCACAACAGCCCGCCAAGTGTAGCGACGCTTAGAACTTGGAAGATCCTTAACTTATTGAAAGCTTCATACCTCCTCTCTCTTAATCCCCTTAGAAGCAGTACCTTAAACTGAATCCACCAGCTTGTGCACCATTGCTCTGACTTCACATACCTTTCTGTGTAATTTAAAACCAGGAAAACAATAATTGTGAATAATCAGAATTAAGTTACATAACTTTAGATGCTTTTTAATTAGGATTTGGATATATAAATGTTGCTTTTCGAGTTCACGAACTCGCTTAAAGAGAAACATGGAGAAAAAACTTACTTGTGGAATCTTTCTTTGGGTAATTGTAGTTATTGACATCTGCATTAAACAGCTCAGCTCGCAACCGTGGAGAGATATTATTTTCATAGGATGACATGAGGATTTGTCTTACAGATTTTTTCTCTTGTTCTGTTGTTTCACCTTGCTCAATTGTTTGCAGTGATTCAGGTCGTATCCCTGCAGTATGAATCTTCAGTAATTATATATGTATATAATTAATCTACTTTTATGTTGATGAATAATGAGGATGCTGTATAGTGTGTAATATAAGGCAGGCCCCTGTGAAAGATATTACTACTTGAAGTACAATAATGCTTCTGTGCTTGTCTTTGAGTTATGATTATTCTTGAAGTATAGTAGCCCGAGTGCGATGAGTGTGAAACTGACTTTTCTTTATAAACCAAGGTGGGACAATATAAGGGTGGAATTTCACACTTTTACTGTAGTAGATTTATATAATGGTACAAGCTTTGCAGTTAGAGCCATCGCTCTCAGCAAATGATAAACTTCTCTAACTTTGTGAGTTTCCCAAATCAAAATTTTGAATAAGTAAATGCAAGAATAAAAAGACAGTTAGCTCTAGTCCCAGGCCTCACATAAACTCTTCTTTAGGTGATGCTTACAAATTGTATGCAAGTGTTATGCAAATTAAAATAGCATAAATAAGTAAAAGAACATAGTAGAAAGTACCGTTAGCAAGATCAAGCAAGACATCAGCTGGGTTCATAGACATGGATGTGGAAAAACCAATAGATAAGAAGTACTCCAATGCTGTTGATGCAGGGCCGTAGTAAATTGGGCACCCTTCGGACAGCAACACTAGCTTGTCGAACATATGGTAAAGCCGGCTTGAGGGCTGGTGAATCGTGGTGATCACTGTTCGACCACTGCTAGCTAATCGTTTGACAGTTGTTAGGATCCGCTGAGCTGTAGTTGAGTCCAGACCCGAGGTTGGTTCATCTAACAACAATAAGCTTGGGTTGGTGAGCATCTCTTGCCCTATGCTTACCCTCTTTTTCTCCCCACCTGAAATTCCCCTGAATAGTGGACCTCCTATCATGCTGTTCTTGCACCGAATGAGCCCGAGCTCTGTAATAACATTCTCCACATGTTGCGTTTTCTCATCATGAGTAAGAGTTTTGGGAAGCCTAAGTAGTGCAGTGTACAAGAGGGTTTCGGTTACAGTGAGATGGGGATATAACACATCATCTTGGGCAACAAAACCTGTACGCCTCTTGATGGTTCCTGAAAATGGATGACTGTTATATGATATCTTGCCTGATATTTTACCTGTCAGGCGCCCCCCAAGGGCTGTTAGTAAGGTGGTTTTTCCACTTCCAGATGGACCTAACATTGCTAATATCTCTCCTGGGCATACTATTCCTGTTACTCCATTTAGTATTGTTTTCTCTTTTGTGCGCAGTGTACCACCACACCACGTTCCTTTCTGCTCATAGCTAACTTTGTATACAACCTCCTCAAACTGCATACAGCATAAAAATCAGTGAACGAAGCTCATTATACATTACAATGCTCTTAATTCTTGTTCTATATATAGACAATTAAGAGACCAAATGGTGTGTGTGTGTGTGTGTGCATGTGCGCGAGGGAGGGTAAGGGAGATATATATATGTGTGTGTGTGTGTGTGTGTGTGTGTGTGTGTGTGGAGAAAGAGAGACAGAGAGAGAGATGACGCGCGGGGGGGGGGGGGGGGGGGGGGGGGGGGGGGGGGGGGCGGCTGGGCTGCAGGAGGAAGAGATACCTTCAAAGTTATGGGGTACAAGTTTACTTGTGTATGAGACTTAGATTGTGAATTGGTTTCTACTGGGTAAGCAAGATATGGTCTGTCATGAGGCTCTTCTGACATGAGTGGTGGACCTTCCATGGGTTCACTACCAGTATCATCAGGTTTTGGCACCATGCAATGTATAGACATGACCTCCACTAGTTAAATTAGGGGGATGTATTTGGTTGAAGGCCGTCAGCCCTGGTTGAGGAAGGAGTAGAAGTTCCAAACTTGGTTTCTTTAGCTTTGTTTTGAAACTGAAAGCTTTGCTGCATATAAATTTATAAACACACAACTACACAAAGACAAGGATCCCTAATGTATAAATAGACTCTGATGTAGGCCTGGACTCGGTGGTGAGTTCCCACCTCTTTGATTAAAAAAGGTATATGCAATACTAAATTTAGTCCATTACCTATTATATAATTGATTTTCTAGCTCTTCCCTTTGATATATTGACACAAGACATAACCCCCTCCCCTATTTATGTGTTTTTGTGTGTCTTTCATCATATGATATTTGCTACTTGTTTAATTTCCCTTGTGATCTTCTTCTAGTAAGCAAGGCTGCATGGATAGTCATGCAGCTTATACCAAAAACATGAAATGTAAATTGTGGGGAACTTAAAACAGTGCAGTTGAATGAAAATCATTTAGATGACTTCCCATATGATGACTGTTCGAAACTGCACTTGCTTAGTGATTCCTTTAGCAAGTGGGGGCACAGAAACCAGAAATAGCAATATCCGAAGTTATTTCAAGAGCATATAACTTTCTTTGTTGGGTTTGTGATATTATTATCTTTAGTTATCATATTATCACCTTTATTCTTATGCTTATGTTTTTTACACTTAAGATTGAATAATATTATATACTTCTCAATAGGCTATGTTAGTGGTTTCCACCTTTCACCTCAATCATCTTTTGTTTGACAAGTATATTGCTATAATCATCTTAATTGTATTGGATTTACTTTATATTATTTTTTTGCATTTTTCTGGTTTGTGTTTTTTTAATAATTCTTTTTTCTCTCTTTCTTTTTATTTCTGAATTTACTGTTGAGTTTTCTTGTTATATTGTCTACGTGTTGTGGTATAGACAATACTGATAAGCTCACAAAGACCTGTATACCACTTTGATCTCGACCGGAAAGACTACATCACCTAGAAGTTTTAAGTTATATTTATAAAGTGACTAATTTATTTGTATACCCAGACAGTGAAACTTTATAAACTTTCTACTAATGAGTTGAAGTCAAAACAAAAAAATAGAAATGTATTTTTTTTCTGACTGTTTATGTACTAGTATGAAGAAGGCCTTCTCATCAGTATATTGAATTATTATCGTATTGTATGCTTACCAAAAATGTTAATATGTACTAGACCGATATTACATGGGGAAAGGAATGTGAAAAATAATCAAAGAAGATCCTTGTCCTATGTGTTCTGCATGCAAAGTAGAACGAAACCCTGGTATTATCTACAATCTAGGTTCAGGGGTCTTACAAAATTTTAATGGGAAAACCCAGATTTCAAACATGTGTTTTGCTATTCTCTCCTTAACATGATTTCAAACATGTTTAGTATGATAGTAGTATTCATAGTTTGTTGTATAACCGAAACTTCTGTGAGCTCTTATAGTGACATCATGTTTACTCTGTAATAAAGAAAAGCAATCTTGGGGTTGAGTAAGTGTGAGATGTCTTGAACTACTCTTTCTATATGTTAACAGTACCATGATTTGTACTTTTAGGGTACATGGGTCAGCCACTAACTTTAGGATTCAATTGAATTCTACTTTTTTGAGCAAGAAAATTTGGACTACTGGAAATTTATTTTATACTTCTAGGCACAATAAAAATGAAAATGCAAGTACCTTTCGTTCCAGAATTAGATACATCTCCATTCTCCAGTCTTGGCAGAACATAGACTTCTGCTATTTCGGATCATAATATGCAGCAGCACTTCCCTTTTTTATATTTAGCATATTTTTTTTTGGAAAAAAAAGAAGATAGTTCTTAGATGTTGGTTATCATTTTGTAAATTCATTCTAATTAATTGTTTTTAAATTTGAGGCTTACAGTATATGTAGATTATTATGTTATGTGTCTTTGACATGATTTTTACAGGTGGAATAATCTAAATTTTAAGAGGACATGGTGAATATACTGCTAAAGATTGAATGGCAAAAGGTGATATTAAGTTGTTGATGTACACATGTGAAATTTGTATTGAAGGGCATTAGATACTTCAACACTAGCAGCTAGAAGAAGAAGAATATGTTGAAAAGGAAGAAAAGCCAGAAGCTTATGGAAGAAGGGTAAGGTGCATTTAATAGTCGTAAATATCAAGTAAATAGAATGAATGGTGTTTTTCCTAGTAAAGCCATATCTGATTCTTATATTCCTTTGTCATTATTCCTGTCTTTTTATATCATACTGTAGTTTTCAACATTCGAAACGCCGAAATATTCTATGACAACTGTACTTGTTAATTTAACACTAATATTACTAAAAAGGTGGTATTTTGATGCCGAGTAAAGTATTGGTCTTATAATTAGCTCTTGCTTTAACCTAATTAAGTATATCTTAGGGTCTGTAGGAGAAAATGATTAAAGGAGGAAACCCATCAATGGGATTCTGATTTATGTCCATGAAAGTAAATGTTTTTCTTCTTTAATGTTTAGTTTTGCAGAGCACTAAAAATCCAAAGTATGGGGCCAGATGTAGGCAGTATATTTTCTTTCTTTTGGAGAGTAGGAGGCTACTTGAAACTCTGGGTGCGCATTATATATATACACATGATATGATGTGCCATCACAATAATATTTTCTCTTATGCTAATCCTGCTTATCTCCCAACTTGTTTATTTGCATCCTAACAACTTTCTTCATCTACTCTTTTGCTTTTCCGCAATTTGTTTACTTGTTTATTTCTTCTCTTTTTTCTATATTCCAACTTGCTGTGTAATCTTTTTTCTGGATGCTCGTGTTGTCGAGTCCCTCATCTCCCCCACCCCCCAATAGATATATTATGCAGAACAAATAAATTTATTCGACCTGGTAATATTCCAGTCAGGTGATGAATCAAGCTGTAGGGGCAGTATCACACTTATAGATTTTATTAATTGTGCTCTACTAGTACTTACGTAAGAAATTAATATATTCGTTCGACACCATTTATTTGGCCATGAGCACAGGGATACCTAGTTGCATGCATGATCATTAAACTTTAAAGTATAGTGGTAATTGATTTAAATCCAAGCTCATTTAAACGGTATGGCTTAGCTCAGATGCAGCAAGAACTTAAACACAAGTCTGATACAGTTTTTGTACTTGATAAAGTTTTACTCTCTGTTTTTCCCACTAAGCCCCCCACTAGATTTAAATTACATTTCTGGGTCCGTCCTTGTTAGCATGTCCAATCACATTCTATGAAGATGGTACAGTGCACACTACCCTCATAGTAGTAGGTCTGTTGCATGTTAGGATATGCACGGTGCGGTTTGACGCGATTTTGACACAAAAGCGAACCGTAACCAGTAACGTGTAATTTCTAAAATTAGGAACCAAAACTGAATCAAACATCTTCGGTGAATAACTACGGTTTTGATTTAAAACGGTGCGAATTTTGGTTTTAAAAGTTAGAACTTAGAACCACTCGCATCATATTTAGAACTGTTCTTATAATTAGCGCTACCTCGGCAAAAAGAGCGAACCACCTGAAGCCCTGACCCATGGCTAATAGCAGAAGAATGCATTAGAAACACACATATATGCATATGAATGCAGAACAACTAAACAGGCTTCATGAAATCCATGTATTTACCCTTGTTTGCCAACACATCAACATTTGATACTTTTCGTAATTATTTTTCGACCATAGGAAGTCAAAAGTGTTGAGAACTTGAGAGAGCCACAAGAAGTGGAAGAAAAATCTATTGCTAAGAAAGCTACGTACAAACTTTTGACCATTGATTAAAAAAAAGTTTTTGATTCTGAGTTACTTTATTACCCGTTTTTCTAGTTAAATCTATGACAATAATAATTATTCTTCTGGTTTTCGCCAGTATTTATCCATCAATATTCAATAATAATAGCATTACAAGATTGAGATTCCTTTCACCTTTACTGATTTACCTTGTTTATGTGCCATGTCAAGCAATTGGATGGAGAGAAACGTTTCTTGATTCAGTTTGTTGATTATGATATATATTGGTATTTGATTCCACTGGATGTATAGATTGTGCTTAGATGCAACGTTACATAAATTGTTTAGTAGTAGCCTACTTTTTTTATAACAAGAAGTCGATGTAAGTGATGACCTTTTTCATGAAATCTTACACTATACAACGTAACTGATAACCTTCTCTCGGTAACAAAATGTTGATGACTTTGGAGATCTGGAATGAGGGATCACAACAGTGAAATTTGGTCATTTGATTTAGAATTTATATTGCTTTCAATGGCCTTATATAAATATTTGCAGATAATGGTGTAATATACAATGGGTGAAATTGCCGCCCCCATTATTTACCTCTGGAGTCTTAAGTCTCAACTGAGTGAGGAAGTGACAAGAGTTGTCAATTTTTTGTTGTTTTAATAGAGTTGGTTAGTTGACACGTTGTAACCACTAGCTCAGGTGTTTACTTTGTCTTTATTTGGTGTTGATATATAATTAGCACGAGTGAGTGATTACAAAGTCATGGAAATCGGGAATTAGAACTAATGGGGTTGTGGATATTGGAAATTAGAATTAATTGGTTGACCTACTGATTTAGGATTTATCGGAAATTGTTTTGATAAATTGAGAATTTATAGTCAAATCAGCGTGTAATTGGGATTTATTTTTTTAATAAGCCGGGGATTTTTAGAATATTGTGATTGTTATAATGCATTTCTTGTTATTATCTTACTTTTTCATTTTTGAGTTGGAAAATTCTTGTAGGCTAAAAGTTCTGCGGGCATTTTGAGATGTGAACTAACTACAAATTATTTTCACAGAAATGTAATGTTTTGCGGTATTTGGTAAAAGAATATATGTTATTCTAAATTATACTAGGTTGTTTAAGGGTACTTATTGGACCGAAGCCTGTACTTGTTTGTATAACTAATTCTTCTTTTGAAATTTTGTTAAATTTGTGTGTCTTACTGATTTTAGTGAGGTGTTTTTCTGGCAAGCATTTGTTTTCGATTTTCCTTGTAAATGGATCAACAAAAATTATGGGAATAAAGAAACATAGAGCTAAAAGATTAGAATAAAGTGTGCATTCTGAAAAGAGTAACAAAATTTCAACCCCAAGAATTTTGGAATATATAAAGCTATATAGGTAGGTATATATGTGTAGTGAAACATATTGTTTGTGGTTATTAATATAGATCAAGGTTACATAAAAAAAAAAATTTCATGTAAATATGAGAGGGTCTAGTACATCTTATACATGTTTAAGTTTTTTTTTTTTTAGAATTTCATATTCACTTTTCAATAAGTTTGAATAACAATACAGCATCAATTATTTGTCATGTACATATCATATATTCAAATTCAAACATTAGATTCAAAGACTAAGAGTAGTCCCTTCGGCCAATTCTATACAATTTTCTTTCATTGTGTGACATATTTATTAAAATTTTAATATTATATTTTTATTTTTTTAAAAAAAAATTATGAAACTATATTCTATAATACAGACCTGTGGAGTAGTTTCATGGCAATAACATTTATCATGGTATATGAACTATTTTTGTTCCATTCCACTTGTAAGAGAAGGGCAAAATGAGATAATAAGTTAATAACCTTGATATAATATTACTTGACAGTGCCAAAAGGTAGCTTTACAAGCAATTGGACAGTGCAATATTTTGAGTCTTGGTAAAATTTGCATTGAATTCTTCATCACCTCCACATGGAATCCTTTTCATCCACTAGAAAATAAAGGAGAATCACATCTCATGTGATATGAAAAAGTATATAAAGCAGTGGTGCAGCACTTCTGGGTTTTTAGATGGTGACTAGTCTTTCTGGCACTATATATATTACTAACTAGTGGTGTAGCACTTCCTTGTGTAAGATAATTTTAGGATTTGATTGATAGATTTAACTTCATTAAACCGTAATCAAATCATCAACAAACACAAAACTCTTTGTTGTTTGGTGAAAACATGTGGATTAAGGCTAATTAAATATCGTACCTCCCATTAAGTATGGTTGTGGTTCTCCCATGTACCTTTTTTTGGTGAACTGTGGACTCTGGGACGGGAAAATTCTAATGTTGTCTATTTAAATAATAATAAAAATTATACTTATCTTTAATGATGCGAGGCAAAATAATTAGCTGAAATGATACAAAATACAAATTATACTCGAGGGTAAAATGTATAAAGCATTGACCGAACTTTATCTGTTTTTATATTTTAACGGTCTTAGTGTCAAATTACGAATGAATGACCAAACGTTCCTTTTTTGTTTCAATGAATTGGCTAAGGATCACTTTTATGGGGAAAAAATGAAATTTTTTTATCTAAAAGGTGGCCGTTGATCACTTTTTTTATGAATTAAAATGATATATGGTCATATCCTATTGCCAATTTGAAATTCCGGTCTCAAAATTAAAAAAAGGATAAAGTTTGACAACTTTACTCTGTAGTTAATAAAGTTGAGTATATTTAAGATTATTAGTTTTTTTTTGAAACCAAAATTATTAGTTATTATTATTTTAAAATTTTGTAAATATAATATATTTTTCTAATATGATTACAATTGATGTGTAATTATATTGAGATCGTTTGGTTCACAATGTTATGGGATTGGAATCAAACATCAGATTAATAATCATAATTATGTTACGATTGTTTTGTTCACGAAATTATGAGATGAAAATCGAAAAATAGGTCAGTAATAGCATGAACTTGAGTAATGTTTTTTGATATTATATGGTAGGATAATGTGATACATAACATTTTTAGAAATATCCATGCATAATGAAACTCAACTAATTTAGATTATCGATTTGTGAAATTCTGTCATTCATGACACAGATTATTACATCATCTTATTATTTCTCACGTTCAAATTAGATTAAAGATACTCTGATATCACTTGTTAATTGAGCAACAATTAAATTAAAGATACTCTGATATCACTTGTTGATTACCCAACACCTTTTAACTCTATATTAGTATAATATTATTTGTTCTAATATGTGATTAAGGTCGCACGAATTTATTTTTAGTCTCCTTCTAAACTGCTCATACTAAAATAATTATTTGACTAATTATAATCAAAACAAATTTTTTTTATCGTTTGGACGTGGGACTTAATTGAACCCATTCTCATTCAATATGAAATTGACGGGACCAGACCTTCGATCTATTGACAAATTTTGAGAGGGAAGCTAAATAATTATCGATCCAAATGGGGCTATATGGTCTTGAAATGGGGCACTGATTTTCAAGAGAGCGAAGGTACAAGAACATTGTAGCCGCTTTAGACCATAAAAGGACGAAAGGGCATGGATCGAACTCAACTTGTCGATCAATATAATAAATGTATAGTTTACGTCAAACGCATCTAAGAAATAGTGGAGCTTCGCTTTTCGAGATGAAGAGGACAAGACAAACGAGATCAATGCCGTCGATCTTAACTACCATTTACTTAACTTATCTTCCACAAAGTTGCTTATCTTTGTTAATTAAAGTTTTAGGTTTACCCAATAATAATTAGTATTAAAGAATGATCATGACATACACTTGAGATGGAGGAGTATTACTCCAATAATTAGAGATAATCATAATGGTTACTATATCTAGTTATGATTTACACTAACTACGTTTATTTTTGTGATATTAATAGATAATTGTATCAGTATAATCATCTCATCTGTAAAATAATTTGGAATAAAATTTATGAGATATCGTAAATCAGGTATTAATTTGCAATCTGACTCACAATATCATAAAATATGCAATCTGATTCAAACGTCAGAAATCAAGTAGTAATTTGTAACCCGACTCGCACAATATCATAAATTATATAATACTTGAACGATATTGTAAGATAGAAAATGAATAAAATCACGTTCAAATAAAAATGAATAATATCAGGTATCTTGAACCGATTACAAGAGTTCATGAATGACCTCGTGGACATGATATGATAGAAGATTTTAATTGGTGCACAATGGTCAATTTTTTTCTTTTTTTAATTTTCATCATCAATTAGAATGTGATATATGTCATTCAATAATTTTCATCAAAAAATATGAAATTTCGGTTAAATTTACTTTCTTTTTTTTTTTTGTCAAAAAAAGTCGATGATATTTGGTTCGATTTTAGTCCGCCCATGTGAAAAACCCACAAACCCTGGAAGATGTTATAGCCAAATCCAAATGCATACACCATAGAATTGTGGTTTGTTCACTAATATCCAAACAAGTAATGCGAACCAAACAAGCTTTCACCTTCTTTCCGCCTAGAGATGAGCTTTGTACTTGTTGAGCTCAGCTTTACAACACAATCTCCAGTTCAGATCAAAGCCTTTACAGCCCATTTTTCGGATTTTGTCGATTTCTTATCCCCTCTTCTGCATTGCAGTCCACTGATTCAGAAAAATGTTGCACATAGTTGAAACATGCAAATGTTAGTTGAAATGCTCCCTTAAGTTATAAGGAATCTGTTCTTTCGACGAAAATGGTGTCATGTCAGAGAATGCACGTAAAGGTGATCCGATTAGTTAATGAGGGATCGGTAACTAACGTATCAAAGATCTGTTGTGTTGAGTGGGTGTCAACCCAAGTCCCACATCGAAAAGATAAAGAATATTTATCCTGAATATAAGCAGCCAAAAAACTCCATTAGTATGAGGCCTTTAGGGAGGAGCCCGAAAGCAAATATGTGCGGGCTTGGGCACCGCCAGAGCGGACAATATCATACTAATGCGGAGTTAACGGGTGTTGCACGGCCAACAAGATCTTATGATGAGGACACCAACAAGAGATAAAGATGAGAGATCTTGTTCATTTTGTAAAGTGATTTGGTTTTTTTTTATGTGTGCTAATTAATCTGTTGAGTCCTGATGTGAATTATGTTTAAACATGGACAGTGGGGGATCCCTATATAGGAAGAAAATAAATTACTCTCTCTGTCCCATTCAATTGTATACGTTTCTTTTCAACTGCTCGACACGCATTTCAATGCTCTTATAAAATACAGTTCCGTAACTTATTTTTGAGATTTTCTTTTTCTGAATAAAAATATAACATTCAAACTTTAATTCAAAAAAAAAAAATTTAAAAATAAATTACACAACTATACTTTACAGGAGCATTAAAGTCCGTGCCGCGTTCTCGTCCCCCAATGTATACTACCCAGGGGGACGGAGGGAGTAGTAGCTAAGTAGCCCATGTGAATTGTCGATTGATCGATGGATATGTACCGAACACAACTAACTCATCTTCTGCTTGAAGATCTATCATGTCTTTTCGGATCTTTTTCTACGGTTTAAATGCTTTACATAAGTCATGTGTTTATGTTAGGAGTTGTATCACATCGATTATGGGAAGAACGAGATTTTGGAAAGTGTTTAAGAACAAATCGATGTGAATTTGGCCTAAAATGGATAATTATATAAAATTAGGTTGCTTGACAGACCCGATAGTGCATGCCATAGCATACTCATAAAACCCGTTCACAAGAATAATTTATACCGTGATACACTTATAAAACTCATTCCACAAAAAGCGAAGTTAGCAATTTTGTTTTTTAAGTTACATTTTGACGCTAAAATTTATCAACATAACGTGATGTTACCGAAGAATATTTCTTTAATTTTAAATATTTTGTGTGAAACATTCTTTGTCGATGTAAATAACTATTTATGTATAGATTTTTTTAACAATCGATTTCAAACTATTTCTGCCACCGTTACGAATCTCTAGGACCGGCCCTGGTACAAGGAACCGTTGATATAAACCATTGAGTGGGAGGACGTGGAGTTGGAGAGTGACTACATGTAAGCAATTAGAGAGGGAGGAAGCTTCAGATTTGGAGACAGCATAACCCACAAACCCACGCCCGTGCCTTGTGCTTTGATTCTTTTCCCTTAGTTGTACTCCCACTTGTTAGAGAGTGTATGTAACTAATATCCAGCTGCTACTTGAATAGTTAGTTGATGGTATTGGTAGCACTGCATAGCAGCATATACTAACACTATAAATTGAGGGAGGGCGTTTAATTTATTTACGGAATGAGAATCGAGAATGGAGGTTAATGAGAACGACATGAAATCTCCAGATATATGGCCTGTTTGGGAAGAAGTAGAAGCTGCTTTTGACTTCTGCTTTTCTTGACCCGTTTGTGTAAAGGAGTAGAAGCACTTTTAAAAAGCTTTTCTTGACCCGTTTGTTTAAAGGAGTAGAAGCACTTTTAAAAAGCTGAGAATGCTAGCTTCTCTCTCACAGCTTCCGCTTCTTTCCCAAACACTTTATTAACTTATTTATTTCTCATTTCTACTCCACTTTTTTTTATATAAGCAAGAAATCATTTTTTTAAGCTAACCCGAACCGTCTCATAGTTTGTTAACTTATTCCAAGCAATTAAATTATTTAGAATAAAACTTCCAATTTCCGTTAACAAGACTCATCAAAGAGTTACCTGATTCCGTGAAAACGAAAACTACACGAGCCCATGGTAGTGAACTCTAAAAGTTAAAGTTACCCTTGCATGAACATCTATATTTTTCTATAAAACTTAAAGTCAAAACGACACATAATTATAATTTCGGTTAAAGATCTAACTCAAAATTTAATAATAATATGGTTAATTATTGGAGTGATACAGACGACATTGAGGCATGATCTGAATCAGTTCACACCCCTTTACACACTATAAAAAATTGAACAAGTTGATGAAGGATAGTGATGGTAGATACCAATGATGATAGAGTAGATTAAAAAGATAAGAGTTGTTAATGTATTAGAGAGAAATGGAACAGTCTGTAGGGGAAAAATAATCTAGCTCTTAGGTTGTTTAAGGTGGAGATGATGGGATAAGGCGAGATTAGTGAGGTTGCTAATCAAGCTGGAATCAATCCGAGCTATAAAAAAAAAATTCAATAAATTTTATTAGAGAATTTCTTTTTTAAATCTCAACTATTTTCTAAGAATCAATAAAAATCAGGGATTTTTTCAAAAATATCTAAGTTGTAATTTGTAAAAAATTACGATGCGATCATATACGTAACTTCAATTGCATTCTTACAACCTAAAAATCGACTGATTTTAATTATAATTTTGTCCTTATTTTTATAAACATGATTGCTTTTTAAAAAATTCATAAAAATATTACAAGTACGTTATAATCCGGGTATTTTCTATTCCAGCTATCACCACTGATTATGAATATAAAAGTATAAGAATATAATGATTCATATATGTATATAATAATTGGTAGATGTGTGAAAAAAATAAGATAATAATTGGTAGATGATGATTGTGAAGGAAGAATATCTTAGAAGATTTCATATTGCATCGACAGCATGCGCACAAATCTCTAATAAGCATCATCATTGGCGTGATCATCTTCCATATTATACGTTTCTTTGTTTCTAGTGTATTGGTTAGTTTCGGATTTTTAGTTTTTTTCCTTTTTTTTGGATTCTTGTTGATGATGATGTTGTTCTAGTGCTTGTGCGTGTGTGTAGGTAGCTCTTTTGGAAATCTATTGTAAACTCAACATGTCCCATTTCTTCACAAAGTAAACAAACCGGTGGGTTTATCCTCTGTTGACCCGGGTTCGACTCTGGCTCACCCCGAGAATTATTAGAACATATACTAAGTTGTAAGGCATAAAAGCCTGCATTGTCAAAAAAAAAAAAATTAAAAAAAATTATCACAATTTGAAATAAGTGGACTATTAATTGTCGAAATTGACAGTGTTGATAATATTGTGATTAATACTTATTATTATGTTGTTAAAATAGAAATATTTTGGCTTTAATATTTACGAGCTACAATAGAACCTAAAAAACCGAAATATGTTGGTTTCGATATGGAAAACTTATAAAAGCCCTGTTCTGCAATACTTGAACCAGAGATGTTCGATCTGGAGAAAGCTTTGCAATTGAATATGTATATACCAGATATGAGATAAAAAAATATGACAGTACTAAACAAGTACTGAACAACTCCATTTGTGACCTCAAGGCCCTCGATTAATCAACCTTGTAATCAGATAAAAAACTCAAAAACTAGAACAAGCAGTTAATTGTTGAGACAGAAGCAATTCTTACTACTACAAGGAGTCACCAGGTTCAACAAATTATTCCCGAAATAAGATTCTAACATGAAAGAAACAAAAACAGGTGCGCAGAGAGATCCAGATACATATAGCAGTTGTAAATTTATTTTACAAATTCAAAACCAGATATTTCTTAGACACAAACAAGCCACAGTCACTTGTGTTCACAACGCGGGAAAGGCATAACGCCTGAAGCTAGCCGTCAGAGTATCAGCGCCTAAACCTCCTGTCACCACCACGGCCTCTATCTTCACGCCCATCACCACCCCGGCCTCTATCGTCACGCCCATCACCACCACGGCCTCTATCGTCACGTCTGTCACCACCACGGCCTCTATCTTCACGCCTATCATCACCATGCCTATCATCCCGTTTCTTGTTGTCATGTGACCTCTCAATAGATCGAGAGTCATCATGTCTAGCTCTCTTGGATTGATGACTTGGTGGCCTCTCCTCCTGGAGACTTCTAGTATCATGTCTTTCCTCCTGCTCTCTTTCATGCCTCCCCCGATAATCCCCCTTGCCAGCGTCATACCTCTCCTCTTCTTCCTCATCTCTTTTGTGTTTCTTTCCATGTCTATCTTCTTCATCCTTAATTTCTTTCCTTAATTTATCATCTTCACCTCTCCTGTGCTTTTTCTCTCTCTCATCATCTTCATCTATATTGTACTTTCTTTTTCTTTCCCTCTCATCAACTTCAACTGTATTGTGCTTTCTTTCCTTGTAATCATTATCATCCTTCATTTTTCTTCTATCCCCACCAGAAATAGCATCACTTTCTCCCTGTTTATAACCTGCATTCCTCGACTCCACCTCTTTCCCTTTTTTCTCCTGATAACCTGCATTCCTCGACGCCACTTCTTTCCCTTTTTTCTCCTGATAACCTGCATTCCTCGACTCCACTTCTTTCCCTTTATAATCCTTATAACCTGCATTCCTCGACTCCAGTTGCTTCTTTTTAGTGTCCTCCCTGCTATCAGATTCAGAAGATTCACTCTCTTCCCTCCTGGAAACCAATTTCGCCTTGTGATGCACGCGTTCGGGTGTTTCATCACGACGATAACTCTCACTATCTAAACCACCTCTCCATCTAGACTTGTCATCAATCTCATCATCATAGTCAGAACCTTCACTATCATGCCTTCTACTCTTCTTGTACTTCTGTGATGACTTTCGACTTGCATTTTGAACACCTGGGTCAGATTCATCATCTGAATCACTTTCCTGCCTAGTAATGTGATGCTTCTTCTGCCTAGTATTGTGAACATCTGGGTCAGATTCATCATCAGAATCACTTGCTTGCCTAGTATTGTGGCGCTTCTTCTGCCTAGAATTGTGATGCTTCTTCCGATTACGTTTTGCATGTACACCATCACTTCCGGAGTCAGAATCAGAGTCAGAAGAACTTCCGCCACGATGACGACGAACCCGGGTTTTCTCATATTTCTTTTTACTCCTCTTCACATTCTCCCGGCTACTATTACTATCGTCTGTATCAGATGAACTGTTTTCCTTTCGGAGTTTTGAACTTAAAATCCTCTCACTCGGAACTATATCCTCCTCTTCAAGACCTTTCTCTGAGTCGTCCTTTTTATCTAAAGTATCTCTTGCAAGGAAATGAACAGAAGCATTATTTCCACTTTTAGGAAAATTTTCCAGCTTCTCATCATCATTAATCTCTTCATCATCAGAGTGATTAATCGACTTGTTCTGATTCTTGCTCGGAGATGTTATCTTCAAAGCAGCCCTTAAAGTTTCCATCTGCTTCTCCTTTCGGGCAGCAATTTGGTGAGTCTGTGTATCTGACACCCTGGAAGTCATACAACAAAAACATGCAACTAAAATTAAATGAAATAGATTCAACTACTGAACTTAAGCTCACAGAAGATAAGAACTTATAGCTATGTAACCCTTTCTTCACTTCAAATTTATCTAGTTGCTTCATGATAAACACGCAACCAACGTCTGCCACTTATCTTCCTCTTCATTCTATCTTCTCATTAAAAAAACAAGCAACATAACAAACTGGCACCAATAATAACAAACACAACTATACTTAACTAATAAAATCATACCAAAGAACATATTATTTAATGGGTCATGTTCCAGAGAGAACCATTAGAGAGAGAACCATAGAACCCTTACCTTATAAGGCGGGGTTCTATAGCAGAACTTAAGTAAGCAGAACTTCACATGCAAAAAATATCAATATCTATGTATTAGATTTTAAAATTATTTTTGAACACACACAACGATGAAAAAATATGAAAAAAAACATGTATTTAGATTTAGATCCTAAAAATCTATTTAAAATTTAGGGTTCCGCAGCAGAACCTTAGTGGTTCTATGGTTCTATTTTAAGGACTGGTTCTCTCTTGAGCGCGACCCATTATTTAATATCTAATCAAGCATTTTCAAATGAATTATTAATTTAGCGAGTTCTAATGCCTCAGTTATTGGTGATGACAAATTTGAGTACCAAGTTTGTCAAGCATTAAACAACAAATCGACAATATAATAAATCAATAATTAATTATCAAGTTTCTAGTGTAGACGTATTATCCAAATCCAAGCTAAAAATAATTCAAGTATCAATCTCCCAACTTTCCTCTAACAAATCATATGTACTCTAATTAAACCAACAAACAATTATCTAATCAAGCTTATATATGACTCATGCACAGTTTATCAAAACTTTCTTTCTCGAGCTAGCTTTTATCCACACCAGCCACACCTACAAAACTACACTGTCTAATCAAATTATCAACAAACTAAGCATTAATATCGAAATCAAGGCCACCAAGAATTGAAGTATCACTCAATCAAATTTTCCCTAACAAAGCATCCATACAATAATGAAAGCGACAAAACAAGTTAATTCATCAAGATCTTCATTCTCGAGCTATCTTTTAACATAAACAACAATAGCAAAGACTCCGCCAACCTTATCAGCCACCCAGGCCATATTTGTTTGGAGCAAATATAATCCCCGGATTATTACCTTAATTAATTCAATTTCAAGGGTATAATCCCTTGAGTTTAATCACTAGTCCATTCCTATGGGATTATAATACCTTGTGAGAGAAGGTATTATAATCCCATGTTAAGGTATCAACAAAGTGATCGCAATATAATCCCATAGGATTATAATCCCTTGAATTTAAAGAAAATAATGTAATTATTCTGGGATTATAATCCTTTCAAAAAAACATGGCCCTAGAGCATTAATTTATCAAGTTTCTAGTATAGTAGTATGTACATATTCAAGAACCAATCCACCAAAGCAATTATTCAATCGAGATTTTATTCTGAAGCTACCTTTTTCCGTAAACAGTGGAGAATCCACCAGCCTGCGCAGCCCTATCAGCCACCTAGAGCATTTATTTATCGAGTTTCTAGTATACACATATCTTCTCAATCAAGGTCACTAAAAATCCAATTGTCAACCTATCAAATTTTCCCTAACAAATCATCCATACAATAACCAAACCAACAAAACAATAATTTATCAAGATTATTAATTTATCGAGATTTTCATTCTCGAGGAACCTTTTTTCATAAACAACCATAGCAAAGACTCCTCCACCAGTCAGCTCAGCCTTACAGCCACCTCAAGCATCACTTTATCAAATTTCTAGTATAAGCATATCATCTAAATCACGGTCACTAATAACCCAATCCATCATATTATTTCTAACAAATCATCCATAACATCATCCAACAAAACAACTACTTCACCGACATTTTTAATCCATCAAGATTTTCATTCATCGAGCATTAATTTATCGAGTTTTTAGCACATACATATCATCCAAACAAAGATCACAAACAATTCAACTAATCAATTATCCAATTAACATTATAAATTTATCGAGAATTCCATTCCAAAACTACCTCTTATCATGAACAACAACAGCCGACACGCCAGCCTCCCGTTCCGCCTTATCAGCGGCTTCGAGCACTCGCCTCGCCTCCTCGAGCTTTGGAGCAATCTCCTCATCCGTGTAGCCCTGATCAAGCAGCTTGTCCTCCAAGACAACGAGCTTGAGTTGGATCTGGCGTTTGCGATCGTGCTCGAGAATGTCCTTATTGGGGCCTTTGGAGACGCCGGCGGTGCCTTGGTTGTCGTGAAAGCCTTTGGGCTCGGTGGAGAGCTTGTTGGACTTGGGCCGGACGAAGAACTTGTTGGTCTGGATGTAGCCGTTGGTGCCGGAGCCCCGGGCGGTTTGGAGTCCGATGCCGTTGTACATGGTGGTGGGGAAACCCTAACCCTAATTTGGGGGAATGATTTGGGGGTTTGTGTTTGATTGATTGTTTGTGTGTGTGTTTTTGGATTTGTGGGTGTGGTTTAATAAGGGGGAGACGGGCTGGATCTGGATAGTACCTTTGGGTCGGGTCAGATCGGAGATATTTTGGTGAATCGTTTTATACTCCGTTCGTCCCTCTGAAAAATATACATATAGATCGGGTACGAAGACTAAAACAACTGTATAAAGTAAGTAATAGTAGTGAGAAGAGGAAAAAAGTGGGTCCCATCAATATAAATTTGTAAATGTAGTTGAAGATAGTGGGTGAGTGGGTTTTTTATATTATAAAAATTTGTTATTTTGAAAAAATTTTGAAATGTATAGAACTGGGACATCCAAAAGAGAAAAGTGTATAGAATTAAATGGGACGGAGGAAGTAATTATTTTAATTTTTTGTTAAATAAAAAGTGATATTACCCTTGGGTAAGGAGGTCTGTTTTTTTTTTTTTGAAATTTACTAGATGATTTGGCATGATTGTTGGGTTTTCGAAATATATTGATTCAATTTTCATATAAGTATGTGGTATGTATCTAGTATATATTATATATTAATTTTAATTTGTAATATAATAATTGTGATGGATGATGTTTATTTATAAAATGATTGTTTATGTTAACAAAATAATTATTTATAAATTTTTTCATCAGTTTAGATTTTGTGATATCTGATTTATAAATTGAAGTTGATCGTTATTCTAATTTCTTTATTAATTTGACAGATTTTTTAATTAAGTAATCGAATTAAGTTAATGATTAAATTTTCACTTTCAACAAATTTAAGATGATAAATAATACTTGAAATATCTTAAAAACCGACTCTTCAGGTATTTTATATTGTATAGAGTTTATATGTCTATGAAAATGTAATAATAAAACTAAATTTGATAAATTATTTATTTGAATGAAAATATTACATTTTGTCATATAAATCATAATATTGATATAAATTGTCAAACTGGTACTTTCTAAAATTTTACTTCAGTCATTTTCTTAATTAAGTTAATGATTAATTTTTCACTTTCAACAAATTTAAGATAATGAATAATACTTGAAATATCTTAAAAATTGACTTTTCAGATATTTTATATTGTATAGAATTTGACTTCAAAAAAAAATATTGTATAGAGTTTATATGTCTCTGAAAATGTGATAATAAAACTAAATTTAGTAAATTATTTATTTCAATAAAAATATTACATTATGTCATATAAATCATAGTATTGATATAAATCGTTAAACTGGTACTTTCTAAGATTTTACTTACGTCATTTTCTTACTTGTTTTTAACTTTAAATCATACTTCTTACACATACATATTTTGATTTCAAATTGAAAATTACTTTCTCAAAAAGATCATTTCACTCGCTCATAATTTTATCCATCACAGCCAAACTCGAGATAATGTTCTCAAATCATCCAATCAAATGCACAGAACAAACATAACATCCTTGATGCCAAAATAAGATCTATGACACTGACAACATTACTAGTGAAAGCACATGTCAGGAGGTTCCCCTGCATAAGATTTCAAATACATGTTTCAAATCCAACCAGATGCTGGCTTAGATTTCTTCTCTCGCACCTCATATTGGTGACATATCGTCAGAGCTGACTTGTCCGAAACAGGTCTATCCTCGGACATAAGCTCCATGTTAACTGTTTCGGTTCCCCAGTGTATGAGACACTTGTGAACCTGACTGACATTGAATTTGTTTACTAAAGTTACACCAAGGCATTTATCGACAAGCATCCATTCACCTGATATGATTTTAAGGAAACGGTCAGAAACTGACGCGCACAGATTACTAGTAGTTAGTTAAGGAGAGTTGTCGAAACAAGAACGACATGGACTCATGGAGCCTAATTCTTAAAAATTTTCATATAGGTTTTTCCATGGTTTGCAGAAATTAATATGAAAACGACTATATTTAATTATTTACCATTAGGCCGAGAGTCTCCTTCAAATCTCTGCTCACTACAAGTTGGCCAACAATCATGCTGAGATCCATTGATGGAAACAAATGACACGTATGATTCTGTAGGATGTAGAAGGCTAAACGTAGGGTGCACCCGCAAGCAAACAACCCTACAATTATGTGCAGAGTAAAGTGAGATAAGAGGTTTTTGCAAAATACTTGATGTAAAAGATAATACCAGACCTTGAAAATCCTCCTGAACCAGCACCAATACTGCGAGCTACAATGCTTGAATCAATCTGCACGACTTTTGGTTCATCTTTAGGCAAAGATATCGTCCTTTCAAGAACCAGCCCACCGCCAACATCACCTTCTAATGAAAGAGACTCCACTTCCTTTGCTTGTTCACCAGCATGACTAAAAGAACAAACACTCAGATAACATGAACATAGATAATTATGCTAGATTTGAGTAAAATACTTGAAGAAGCTTGTAGAGGTGTGGCTTTGCCTAGCCTAATTCCTCGGCAGATTCTCTCTCTCTTTCTATTTTTCTTTTTTAGTTGGATGAATTCCTCATTTGAATTAAAAAAGGAGAAAGGAAATCATGCTAAATATAGCTGCAGGCTGCAGCAAACCCCCCCAAAAAATTTACTACTAATAATTAAGTGGAGAATGTGGTATGACCATGAGTTTACAATTAGTTTACTCAATGAAAATTATGTTTAGTTGTTCTGTTTAATTCCAAAATCATCTGGAAAAAGTTTTATGGCCCTCAGCTTTGTGTCCTTAACGAACCTCCAAAGTAGATTATGTCTCTTAAAACACAAGTCAGAAGGTTTTTTGTGTGCAAGTGTGTCTCACAAATCACAACATTGCGTATAATAACTCGTGCAGTGCTGCGCAAGTTAGTATGTTTCAGCAGTTAAGGATTAACTTCGACTCACTCAATAACAGTATACTCCTCTAAACATCCAGCAGATTGGTACTCTGTTCCACTGTACTCTTCATACCCATCAATATCGAACTGGCTGTGAAGCCATTGAGTTCCTACCACAGCAAAAATCAATTATATGACCACTGTCCACTAATCGACATTGCAGAGAACTGAGGTCACAAAATAGCAAGTGAAAGGACATGGTAACAGGAAAAGATGAATGTGGAATGATTGTGAGGTCAAAGAAAAATGTAAGAAAAACCACATGAATAATAACAATCTGCAGTTATCAAAATTTTCTTGTCCAGTTTGATATGTAACTAAGCATTACCAGAATTAATATGCTCCATGGAAAGAATCCGACCCCCTATCCATGGAACCACTTTAAGGACCCAATCGCTACTTTTAAGTTCCACAGGAGTCCTCGAAAGCGCTATACCCTTTGCTTCAGATACCTTTTCCACATTTGGAATTTGCCTAGCAGTTTCTGCAATCAAATTTAAAACCGTATTAAACAGCAAGCCTTACCACAAGCCAATATCACATTTTTCAAAAAGAATTCTATAGGTTTTAGTGTGACTAAGAGGCTTTGAAATTGTATTCAGAAATTGACCACTATTCATAACTGAAATTACTTACTACTAATTATAAGATTCACAGCAATTTGTATGAACACGCAGTACAACTGGATTCCTTAGGTTCGCTCATCTTTTCTTTAGATTTCATACGGACAATGTTGATGATAACTTATTCAGTCATTTCTAACAAACAGAGATATATTAATATTTTAATTGCCAGTGAACAAGGAGTATTACCGATTCGACTTGTGAACTTCTTATTGCTTGCATATACTATATCAGACACTTCACTTTCTGAAGGCATGGTGATTTGTATACTATCTCCATCTACTCCATATGCATCAAGCTGTTAAAAAAACCTCAAACGATAAAACCAAACAAGTTTATAAAGCAACTGCCTCCATCAGTTTTTATAGCATTGAACTATATCGGCACACACATACCGTTGCATATTTGCCAAGCAATAAGTGGACATGTAAACGACGTTTTGGCCTCTTCCACAACCCCTCATATTTGGAAACTCTTATAGTAACAACTGAAGACTGAAGCTCAGCAACATATGTCGTCAAAAGATACTCTCCTTTGGTGTATTCATATCCATCACCGTCATCTTCGTAAAGGACACCTTCAGCTTTTCCTACAAAACAGAAAATTAATTCTATAATCAACCAACCGTAATAAGTATTATCTTCTACAAGCATCACAGAGAATCAATGTGGGGCACAGGTATATGAACAAATTAAAATGTTTTAAGAATCAAATTAAAAAAGCATCCATAAACGTTAATATTCCATCTATAATACTATATTTAAAAACCCATGTGTCTTTAACCCAACTACATATGTTATAATTTGATATGATTGCTTTTAAGTATCTCTGGGATACTATTTTGGTAACTCAATTGAGACTTGAATTCTCAACCTCTTGTTACCAAAGGCGGAGGGTAACCATTACATTACAATGCTAGGGATTAGTTTCACTTGGGCTTTAAGACAAGATTCAAGTTTCCATGACATTAGTACAATTTTTGACTGAAAAACACTTTGGTTGCCAAAACATTGAAAGAGTGTTAGCGTGAAACACTTTGGTTGCCAAAACATTGAAAGAGTGTTAGCGTGAAAACTTGAGAGATATGATGCCTCAAGCAGCTTAGTATAGTATTATGCCTGCTAATAAACCATTTTCACTGCATCTGATAGGTAGAACTCAAAGGCAAAAGAACTACCATTTTCATCTAAAGCAATGAGCATTGATAGATCATCACTTGGATCAGCTTCACCAACATGTTGATAAGGATGACTAAAGGGAATGATTGATCCACCTTGAAGATACAGAGCTGGTAAATCCTGATATAAACATTAAATACAAGATTATAAGTTTGTCAATAGTTGCTACAAAAAAGACACAATATGATTTCACTGTTTGATATAATACCGGATGTGAATCGTCGAAGTCAAAACTCAACCAAATGCCTTCAGGCAATGTGTGTTGCATCTCATGTACCCTTTGATCAGGTGTTGTGCTGCTACCACCAAAACAAATTTCTTTTGTTCACAAAAATTCATCTTTGATTTAAAAAATTTCTTGTAGTTCAGTCCATAACAAGTTTTACATTGAACCCATAAATTGTGAATCTTAGGTCCATTGTTTTATATTTATTTAAAAAAGGTCAATGGAAATTACCATGCCTTCGCAACGACACATTTAAAATAAATTGTGGAAGGAAAATAACCTAAATGTGCTCAGAACTTCTAAAGCTATCTTCATTCAAAACCAATAACTGAAGTGAAAAACAAATGAAAGACATGTGCAGGATGAAAATCAGATTATAAAAAAAATCAATATATTAGTATTAGAAGTTCTATCGGAGAATGCTGATAGTCAATCAATTCAATTGCAGTATTCTCAATTTGCTGGAAGTATAGGGTATCAGCACGAGGGGTGGATAATGAAATCAGGACAGGCATACTTTAAACCAACTCTAACCAAAGGAAGAGAATCCGAACCTTGCATAGATGAGGAGAGGTCCCAGCATGAAGGAATTTTCATTCGTTCTTAGCTTAGAATCTTTTGAATCTGCATTTAGTAATAATAAGCGTACAGAAATATTACATAAGAACCATATAGATGGATTGGTGTATCCATGTAATCAAATTCAACAGGTAAAAAATGCTCACCAACGAAGAATGTTGGAACTGCAACTGGAATTCCCTTAGTATGTGCCAAATAAAAGAGGGTGTACATGTGTGGTAGAAGGCGGTATCTCCTTCTCAGTGCTAACCGACATACTTCTTCACACTGTAACAGTAATATAAGTTATACTTGGCACTTGCACCATCATATATAATAACAGATGTTGATGCAAATTGAAAGTGTATAAAGCATGTCTTTAAAGCTAGCACTGCTTCTTAAGTTGGTGGACAGAAACAGTACTATGGATTTTAGGCATCTATATAAACCACATAACAGGTTAGAAGTACTGTAGCTATTTCTTTAACAATTGCGCAACCTCTTCCCCGAAAGACCAAGGTTCATGATCAGATGTGTCCTTCTCGGAGTGCCCACGACTAAATGGAAACATGGCACCAATACCCATCCATCTTCCAAAGAGTTTCGGTGTTGCATTTTTGCAAAATCCGCCAATATCTGGCCCTGCAAGTGGCTGACCACTAATCCCCTGCAAATAAGTTAATTATTAACAGAGTTATCCGAAAAGCAAAAGCTAATTGCAGAACCAGTAAATTTAACTTGAGTCAAACAAGAGATGAAGCCTAAGCTAATTACCAGTTGGAGAACCATGGATATGCTCATATGTAGATGCTCCCAGGTTGATAGATTATCGCCAGTCCATGTTGCTGCATATCTTTGACTACCAATTAATCCAGCTCGAGTGAGAACAAATGGACGCTTACTCTCATCAGCTACTTTCATGCCTTCATATGTTGATCTCGCCATTAACATTCCATACACCTAATAAACAACTAAAACTGGGTAAAATTTACATATAAATATTTACAGAGAGAAAAACAAAGGACCGGCATAATATACGTTGTGATAATGTGCGTGATTCTGGCATCCTCCAAGTTCAGCATCTCCCCTGTGAACATTACTCTCAGGCATGGTTTTTGTTACTGTCTGAAAAGAATAAATGAGATAAAGATCAAGCAGTTATATGGAAAAAATGAAAACAAAAACTTGCTTAACTCCACCTTGAAGACAGCGGGCTCATTCATATCATTCCATATACCATCCACGCCATATTCAGTAAAATCTTTAACTAAACTTGACCACCACAAACGAGCTTTTGATTGTGTAAAGTCAGGGAAAACACAAGGCCCAGGCCATACATCCCCTAGAAGCGACCAATAAAACTTGGCAATGTGAGAACCAGATTACATGTTCAATGTGAATGCATATAGAAACTTACCCACAAAAGGCCTTCCATCAGCTGTCTGGGTCCAGATGTCCTTTTCAGAACCACTGTCATAAACAAAATAACCTTCTTCGTGTTTGATTCCAGGGTCAAGCATCCAGATTGCTTTAAAACCAGTATCATGAAGATCTTTCACTAAAGATTGCGGGTCTGAGAAACGTTCCTAAGAGCAAATGAAAAATTAGCTGTTTTCTTATACAGCTGAGTTAATTACAGTTCTTGTCTTTCATATCAGATCAATACCACTCTCATGTTTCCAATATGAGTTAAAAGTCTGTGCAGGATGTTAACATCATATAATCATGGAAGCATACCTTGTCAAAAGTGAAACAACGAAAACCATCCATGTAGTCGATATCCATCCATATGACATCACAGGGTATACCTTTTTCCCGGAATGTTCTGGAAATCTGCACAAGTGAATGGGGCAAACTGAAATACATGCGTCTAAATAGTCTTCTGGGCTAAATTTGTTTATTGCAAACAATATCGCCAAACATTTTTTTGCTGGCCAGAATAATCAAATATTTATTGCATTAGCTTGGGAGATCACTTTCAAGATAATCACACAAACAAGTTTAGTCCGTTAACAGATAGCAATTCACTTAGATGTCAATATGGGAAGTCCATACAAGACAGATGACCAACCTCACGAACTCGTATGTCAGAGTCATAGCTATAACGACATTGATGATAGCCCAGTGACCACTTTGGCGGCATGAATACAGTTCCTAGTAAGAAATTGGATAGACGTTTTTAGTTACGCTGCACTCTTATCTGTATGTTGCCCGAAAAGACAGATTCATAAATCATAAAAGAACTTACCAGTTATTCGAGAAAATAATGCTACAACATCAACTGGCAAGGGCAAAGGACCAAAAGTAATAACCGGAAACGATGATGGAGCGCAGAACATTATAGTTGATTCTTTCCTTAAATCAATCTGTTTAAACAGTAAACTAACAATTCAGTAAGCTAGGTTGTGTGACAAGACAATCTATTCATAGACATTCATCAATATCGCGTAAAACTATTCAAAATATAGTATGATAACCTCACAACGTCTTGTTGTATCTGCAAGAACCCCGAAGGCTTCTCCACTTGGAATAACAGCTAGAACCCAAGGATGTGACTGGTATAAAGATGTCGTTCCAGCACCATAACCCCAGGCATCCGTGTTCCAAGTAAAAACCTAATGCAGAAGAATCATAAAAACCTTGAAGAAGCTAAACAATCTTGTGAAACCAATTAATGATGTACACTACCCTTTTCCCAGAACGTTCAAGCTGTCCGCTAACTTCTCCTGTTCCATAGAATGTGGTACCAGCAGGAAGCTTAAAATAAGACGAACAAATTAGTAACACAGTGATGTTAAGACTTGATAAATTTAACAAATTATGCTTTGTAACTAACCTCGATTTTAACAGTTTGTTGTCCAGCTACACACTCAAAGGTAGGCGTAAATGATGGTTTGCCCTTAGTAGTCAACAGAAGTGTGTCCCTATCTTTCTGATTAACAAAAGAAAGACTTGGAAACGCTGCGTCCATATCATCAGCAGAGCAATCAAACCGGAAAACTCCCTCCTCCAGAATAGGTTTGAAAACCATATTTCCTGACTGAACATCTGAACCTGATGCAGCAGCTTCTACTCCAGCCATCTTAGACACAACAGAGCTTCACCTGATCAAGGCTTTATTCGAATCCCCTTTTTCGGATGCTCTTCCTCCAAAACAACCAAGGTGTTTCAAAATCCAAAACTCCTCCCTAGCATACCCTATTATACAGATTCAGACAATTTCTATTTTAGTCAATTACCAAAACTGAACACGCCATTGCCTTCAAATCAAATAACGAATCGTCAGTTCTTTAATATAAGTATCCATAAATAATTGAAGTAAGCTTCCAATATAGAAGCTAACTCATGTGGGAGCAAGGGCACCACTGACAAACAGATTACGATCATGATCGTGCACCTCTGGCAACAAAGTGAGCTGTATTATTTGGCAATACTTTAACAAAGAATCATCAGTTATTTGACTCGCTACAACATCTGAAGCAGCAACTGTACAGCCATTCATCATGTATATTCATGCATTCATACTATTTACTGTTTCTAGTTTTCAGCTATGTTACTCGGACTTTTCATTTTGCCTCGTAGTACCCGTGTCGGACACTCAACACTCGTACATGGGCACTCATTTTAGGCTAAAAACATGTAAAATTATCAGAATATTACCGAGTCCTATACATGGACACGTATCCATGTCGGACACTTCTAGCCGAGTACGAGTAACATAGGTTTTCAGTTCATTTGTCTGGTTTCAAGCACATGCCTACATGTATATGCATTAGCATGTTATGACATTCCTTTGTTCTTTCAATCATCACGTCAATTTTCAGCAGATCATGAAATAATGTAGAGCAAACCACTTATGAAAATAATCAATCAACATCAATTCACAAGCAAGACCAGAATAACAAACAAGTGAAATCAAATAAAATATACACAACGATCATGATGACTCGCTATCACGAGTGATCATATCAGTGCAATGAAAACATGAACCTTACCCGCGATTCTTAAGCAGTATCAGACAAAGTTTAGTGATATTGATGCATTTGTGCAGCTATATTTGAAGTTGAGTTTGGTGCTGAGACTCTAAAGTTCGAGGCCTTCTCGAATAAGACCTATGTTGCTCAGACTCGGCTAAAAGTGTCTGACATGGATACGCGTCCATGTGTAAGACTCGATAATATTTTGATAACTTAAGTTTTTGACCTAAAATAAGTGTTCAGGTCCAAGTGTCGAATACACGATACAAATACTTCGGGGCAAAATGAAGAGTTCCAGTAACATAGAATAAGACAGGTTGCTATTGCAATATTCTACTGAAAACGTGCTCCATGCTTCCAATTAATTATTTTCCCACCAAACAAAGGATCAGTCAGAAACCAAAAAAACAGCTGTTGTAGTATTTGTTTATGTTTGGTTACAGTCATCAGCTTCTCATCTGCTTCACCATCATCTGCACTACAACAGAAAAGTGATCCCAGTCATTTTATTTTTTTTGCCAAAAAAGAAACACACTTTCATTAATCAGAATAAAACATGATCGGGACAAATCCCCAACCATTCATACAACCAGGTTGGAAAACAAAAATCATACTAAAAACAATTAGATGTTTTGTTTCCTGATCGTTTAACAATTAGATCCCTGTCATTATTTAATTATCATCATTTTATTCGATATATATTTTTCAAGATGATCATACATTTGCTTCACTAAAAAAGGGTACGAATAGTAAGAATTGTCGATGACTAACGAGGAGGGATTTAAGCTTTACGTTGTACCATGGCTGTAGACTGTAGTAAGCAAGATTGATTTGGATTTGTTGAAATATAGCATAAGATCCATCTGAGACCTTGCTGGAACACCTTCAGATTTTAGATAGATCGGTTCTCAATATGATATCAGAGCTCAGATTTGACGAGGAGGTCTCAAGTATTATCGATTGCCGAATGAGTTGCCAGCATGTTCTCCTCTTTCGATAATTAACGATTTGTGCCCTGCGAACACAAAGAAGGTTCTTAGCGATTTTTTCGGTAACTAGAATTATATGTCTATTAGTATCCTGAAGCTACGGGACTTTTGAGTCAAATCTGATTGTGTCATGTGCTGATGCTTTTTTGGGCATAAGTCTGCTAACGAAGTCGTTCAGAGTGTCTCATTGTATGTCTGAAGAAGAGCGTCTGTTCTATGTCACACTTACGGGGAGAAACCCTAATATTATAAATTGAAGTTAAAAATATTATGTAATGTTATAAGAATGATGTTAGAGCATCTCCAACCTATCACAACCCTCAGTTAAAATTCAATCGTATCATAAATAAAAATTATAAATAAGGTGTGAAATTTGTTTCACTCTAACCACACGTAACCTATATCTAAAAATATAGACCAATTGATGTTGATTATATTTGACCAACCACTACACTCATGTAGGTACATCCTCTAGGCGGCTGTAGCAATATCGGTTTATATAGCTAGCATTATTGGAGCAAAATGACTTGCAGTTTTGATAAATTTTACGTAATATTTTACAAGTCTAATTTAGCGAACTACTTTTAACCAACACCGTTGGAGGTGCTCTTACATAGGCAGATGGGCTTGAACTTGAAATATCATATAAAATAACATTTTTCCAGATGTTTTTCTAATTAGGTTGGGCTAAAATTAGGGATAAAAGCGTGCAACATTTGAAAAAATAATTATAAATGACAATGTTATAAAAAATAATTATAAATGACAATGCTATAAAGTGAAATTTGCAGTTATATTTTTCGGAATATTTAAACCATTATTACTTAAAATTATGATATTGAGAACCAACATCAATATTTGAATTTTCTAATCAGTAATTAATGATATATATGGTATTAGTGCAAAAACTAGATACATTAAATATTCTAAATTGCGCCCACAGGCCACAGGATAAATCATACTCCCTCCGTCTCAATTTATAGGTCCACTTTGAAAAAAAAAAATTGTCCCAAAATACTCGTCCCTCTCTTTTTTTTTCTTTTTCTTTTTTTTGAAAATGAGAATGAATCTCAATGAGAATCGGCAATTCACCGTGAAATTTATCAACATATTAATTGTGATTTTTTTGAAACTCAACATCATTCTCATTTCTCAATGCACTAAATCCCTATATTTATTGTGATTTTTTTGAAACTCAACCATATTCTCACTCATCAATGCACTAATTAATGATACATGAGATAAGATTCTATCTAACCAACTTTTTTCTTAATATGCGTGTTTATTCCAAAATGGATCTATAAATTGAGACGGAGGGAGTAGTTACTATCATTAAATATTTAACTGGCATAAGTATCAATCAGGGGTCGCGCTCAAGAGAGAACCACTCCTTAAAATAGAACCATAGAACCACTAGGGTTCTGCTGCAGAACCCTAAATTTTAAATAGATTTTTAGGATCTAAATCTAAATACATGTTTTTTTCATGTTTTTTCATTGTTGTGTGTGTTCAAAAATAATTTAAAAATATAATTCATAGATATTGACATTTTTTTTGTGAAGTTCTGCTGCAGAACCCCAAATTATACTTAAGTTCTGCTGCAGAACCCTTACCTAATAAGGTAAAGGTTCTATGGTTCTCTATCTAATGGTTCTCTCTGGAACATGACCCTAAGTATCAGTATATACATACAAAAACTATTCAAAATCTTACTAAATACTAATTATATATTTACTTTTAATTTATTTTTCAAATTTTATATTTATAATAAAATATTATTTTATTTCAAAAAATGTGGGAGAACATATAATAACTTTTTTTATCAAATTTTAATCAAGTATAAAATATTTTTTAATTGACTTCATCCCACAAATAATAACAATTAACAAGCGTCCCTGCATACACACTAATTTTCAAATTAAAATTAGTCTCCTAACTAAAATCAACCAATTTTATATTTAAGAACAAATTTGTGATTTTTTATTATTTTAATATTATTAAAAAAATATAAATAATACAATACAAAAGTAAATAGAATATCAAATTTTCTTACGTGAACATTTGAATTTTCTAAACTGTACCGGAAACTGGTTAGCCAAGCGCTTTCATTTAATGCAAGTACGATTATTTAAAAAAAAACAAAAAACAAATAGTCACTGCAATTGATTCCTCCAGATATGCGTTGTTTAAGTCTGCCAGGATTACGTGAATCAAATTAAATAGTCCGGATGATTCTGTTACCAAAAATAAAAAGAATAAAGTATAACCATTTTAATTGCGGCTACCTTTTTTCGATAAGTTCAAAGGAAGCTAACAATTCAAGTACCGAAAGGACGCACAGTAATCAAATATTATTGCACCCAACAAAATTGTATCTAATTTATTTTGTTTTAATTTATATTTAGCTCAAGTAAATATATTCTCAGATTCATGTCTACTTGTATTACCCATGAATTTGTATGAATGACAAATTCATAAATTTTCAAGTGTTTCTCATTCACAGCAAACAAACCAAACCAAAGGGAGAGAGTTGAAGCTCACAAAGTCTTCAGTCATGTGCACCAAATCATATGCGTTTGATACGAGATAAAGACTAATGTTACATACTACGGTATTAATAGGGAAACCACATGTCAGGATCTCAATAAAAGATTTTGAAGTACATATTTGAATGCAATTAGATTCCTTCTGCGGGTTTACATTTCTGCTAAGCTACTAGACTCCTCTCACCTCGTAATTGTGAGAAATAGTCAGAGGCGACTTTTTTGATACAGGCCTATCCTCGGACCAAAGCTCCAAGTTAACTGTACCAGTTCCCCAGTGTATGAGGCACTTGTAAACCTGACTGACATCGAATTTGTTCACTAAAGCCACACCAAGGCATTTATCCACAAGCATCCACTCGCCTGAAGTTGATATTCAAGTAAAACAGTGAAGAACTTCAGCAAATTGATAGTTAAGAAAAATTGTTGGAACGGGAATAGAATGAAACTTGGTTCCTAAATATTCGTATTTGAGAATTTTTAGAGCATGTATCTTTGAGTCACATGGACAAACACAATAAAGAGCACTTCGCCAAAAATTGTGAGTTGTAATGGTTTGTACAAATTATCAAGAAAATGATTATATGTACCATTAGGCCGAAGGTCTCCTTCATAGCTCTGCTCACTGGAAGTTGGCCAACAATCATGCTTAGATCCATCAACGGAAACAAATGAGACATATGATTCTGTGGGGTGAAAAAGGCTAAACGTAGGGTGCACCCTCAAGCAAACAAGCCTACATAATATGTAAAGTCAAGTCAAATGAGATGTTAAAACTATATACCACATATGATAGTTAAAGACCAAACCTTGAAAATCCTCCAGAACCAGCACCAACACTGCGAGCTACAATGCTTGAATTGATCTGGACAACTTTTGGATCATCTTTAGGTAAAGATATCATCCGTTCAATAACCAATCCACCGCCAACATCGCCTTCTAATGAAAGAGACTCCACTTCTCCAGCCTGTTCAAGATCACGACTGCAAAAGAAAGAACATCAGAATACATAAACTAACAGATCCAAAAAATAATGTATAAATACTACTTCCAGTTGTAGTGAACCCTAAAGCATTTAATGCCTTAATTAGTATATAATGATGTATGAGTATGACCATGAGAATGTACATCCAGAACTGAATGAATAACACGTTTCATTGTTCTTCATTACAAAAAGTTGCACAATTATCCTACGAATAGTACGTGATGGGATTCAGGATGCCGCCTTGTTGCAAAATTAAGAATTCTAATATGCTTAATATCTAATATGGCCCCTACGACCCAGGAAGTCCCTCGCTGTTTGTGGTGACGAGGAGATAATTAACAACAAAGAAGGATGGGTGAAGGGTTAAAGAAGGAAGATCCCCAATAGGAAAGATCTAAAGTCGAACCAGTATGTACAGATTTGTTTTAGTGAGCTTTTTTGTTCAATGAACATCTTTTCAGCTTTTTCAAAATCACTGAACACATAATTTTTTTCATTATTGTCGACTAATTAAAGTGGCAGTTCCATTCTAAACAAATCTAGTAACAATACTTTAGTTAACTAGTAATTACATAATACCAAGCAGAACCCAGCAAAATCTTTGTATCCTAAACTAACCTCTAAAGTAGCACCCAGTAAACCCATCTTTATTGAATCCGATCTGATAATGTATAGTACTTGGAGCGCATGTAAAAAGACACGAGAGATGTATAGGAAGGAGAAGTGGCAATAAGTATATATAGTTGCTTTTCAGTAGGCTATATGTCTTCAAACACAAGTCAGAAGCTTTTGTGTGTGCAAGTGTCTGGCAAGTGGCAACATTTTATAAATAACAAGCAATAGTATGCCATATTTGTTGTCATGCAATGCTACTGAAGTTACTAAATTTTCAAGGCAGTTAAGGGTTTGACTCACTCAATAACACTATACTCCTCCGAACATCCAGCAGACCGGTACTCCATTCCACTATACTCTTCATACCCATCAATATCGACCCGACTGTGAAGCCATTGAGTTCCTGTCACAGCAGAAAATCGCTATATGACTAAGGACTGCCGTTTTAAAGATGGGAATCTATAGCTTTTAAAAAGGGTTCACGTAATGTCTAAGACAATAAAGTACAGATGTTTCAGGCAATGAGAAATCTTTTTGTATATACCTGGTGTCATATAATTTGGGTTTTTATAACATTAAGATGGAAGGTAATTCTCTACTGTCAGGTGATAGTCTTGGATTAGACAGTAAAGCAATACTCTTCTTAAAATTTTGAACATTTTCAGAATAAATTTATGCTCCTGATTAGGCTACGGAAAAGTTAGTAAATGGACATGCTGATACCAAAAGATGGATATAAAATAACAGTAAGGTCAAAGAAAATTGGGAGGCAAACTACAATAATAATAACAATGATATGTAGTTGTGTAAATGTATATTTAATATGTAACTCAACATTACCAGAAGGAATATGCTCCATGGAAAGGATCCTCCCCCCTATCCAAGGAACCACTTTAAGGACCCAATCACCACTTTTCAGTTCCACGGGAGTCCTAGAAAGTTCTACTCCTTTCCCTTCAGAAACTTTTTCCACATCCGGAATTTGCCTAGCAGTTTCTGCATTCAAATTTGGATAATTAGGAAACAGCAGGACTTGCCACATAAGTCAAATATCTTGCTTGAAGAGCAGAATCTGATTAATCAATGATCAAGAGGATTCTACAAGTTCGAGGGCAACTAAGAGGCATTGAATATGTATTCAGAAATCAAATGTTTAGTAACTCGATTTACCGAATTACTACTTAGTATAAGCCTCCCAACTGTTATTAGTAACTTCAATAAGTGTTTGGTAAATAACTTACAAAAGTTTGGTTCGAAGTTTAAAAAAATATATATATTAGTATTACTTTTTTATGTAATAAACTTAAAGGTAAACGATATTTTATAAGCTTTCCCAACTTATAAAGATATCAGTTGGGGGGTTACTGGACTGAACTTGTAGCCATATGAGCTAGAAAAGAAGCCTAATGGAGTCTCAATAACAAATTGGAACTTTAACAAGTACACGGAGGATCAATTTTATAACCCTTAAAAGAGCAGATGTAGGAATGGGTATTACCAAGTCGACTAGTGAACTTCTTATGACTTGCAGATACTAAATCAGACACTTCGGCTTCTGAAGGCATGGTGATTTGTATAACATCTCCATCTACTCCATATGCATCAAGCTGTTAGAAGAACATATAAATATTAAACCGAAACAAGTTTATGAACCAGTTATCTATTTTCAGGTCTTGTACTATTATGCTATATTGGCACACACATACCATAGCACCTCTACCGAGCAATAAGTGTACATGTAAACGACGTTTTGGCCTCTTCCACAACCCCTCAGATTTGGAAACTCTTATAGTAACAACTGAAGACTGAAGCTCAGCAACATATGTAGTTAAGAGATACCCTCCTTCGGTGTATTCATATCCATCACCGTCATCTTCATAAAGAACACCTTGAGCCTTTCCTGCAAACCAGAAAATTGAATCTATACTCTAACTGCACTTAAATTGTATTGCACAAGAGTATTAATAGGAAATACAGTCTATAAGTACCGAGAACGCTATGTTGACTACCTAATTGATCAAGTCAAGAAACAAGTCTGCAATATATTAACAAGATATTTCACAGATAACTACTTTGGACTTTCCTGTAACATAGGCCTTCAAATTGAACAAATGGTTAAAGACCAAGTTTCCAGAACAAAGATCGAGTCTTTAAAATAAAAAACATGAAGATATAAAAAATACCAAGATGCCTTAAACGGCTTGTATTACAACAAAAATCATATTTGACATGATGCTCTAGTTAAAAATAATTGTGAAAAGGTTTATATGGGATTATGGCGTTGATACACCTATATTAAAACTTTTTAATAGAAAAGGCCCCCTTTATCACATTTTTGAGAAGTAATGCCTCAAATATCACATCCTGGAAAATGGCCCCAAATATCACTCTAAAAACACTAGTTCGTGCTATGTTTTAATTTCAATCCAAAACGCTAGATCGTGTAATGTTTTTTATTTATTTTTTCAAGACCCGACTTGAAGTAGCGTTTTGAGCTGAAAACCCAACTTAAAGTAGCATTTTCAGTTAAAAAGAATCGTGAAAATGCTAGGCAATGTTGCATTTTGAGTGTTAAACTTCCAAACATGGGTAACACAAGTTAAAGTAGCATTTCAGAGTGATATTTAGGACCATTTTTTCAGGATGTGGTATTGGGGCATTATTTCTCAATATTGTGAGATAACAGGACAACGCCCACTTTTTGACTGTATCTAATAGATTTCTATATTTACTAATTCAAAGAGAACTTCTTTAATACTAGAAGAAATTAAAGTACCATTTTCATCTAAAGCAATGAGAATTGATAAATCATCACTTGGATCTGCTTCACCAGCATGTTGATGAGGATGACCAACAGGAATAATTGATCCACCTTGCAAATAGAGAGCTGGTAAATCCTGATATATGCATAAATATGTAAGATTTCAAAATTTGTTTAAGGCTGCTACATGAAAGACATGATATGCTTTTACTGTTTTAAACGATACCGGATGTGAATCATCAAAGTCAAAACTCATCCATATGCCTTCTGGTAGTGTATGCTGCAACTGATTTACCCCGTGATCATGCATTGTGCTGCTATCACAAAACCAAAGTTATTTCATTATATATATCCTTTTATAATAAAGATCAAACATAAAGTACAGTTTCTTCAAAGAAAAACACTTGCAACCAATTTTTCCAATAAATAACGCCTACATAAAATTAGAACTTCTAGAGCTCTCCACAAATAATACTATCAATCATCAATGTACTACTAACCTAAAAAAATAATAAAAAAACAAAAACATGTGTCATGATGCAATTTAAAAAAAAAAATAGCAATCTCAAGATAACATCATAAATATGCATTGAAAGGAAGATTCTTTCACCCCCTTCAGTCTCTACAGCCTACAGGGTCACCAATAGGCACTTGTTTCTAAAATGATAACCACATTGTGCCACTATCTGGATTCATATATACTTGCATATTTACTGATGCAGCTTATCACATCTGGAGAAGTATTTTATGTGTATTATACAGATTATAATAATTATTTTACATATTCAGTGGCATAATAGATTTCATTGTTGTAAGATTCCACAGGCTATTTGCAACAGCTACTGCCTACTGGCGCTTGAAATAATTTGCACTCTGAGTAGAAACAGTAAGTATGATGAAAGAGAGAAAGTTTATCAAATGTATGTTAAAGGACAGTGGTCAGTACGATGAATGTCAGATTTCAATGATTAAGACCTATGACCCCGAAAAATATACACAAATTTTTTATTAGGCAAATTAACTCGATCTATAGGTCAATATTTCATTCGGTTTTGCTTAACTGAAAGCATATCGTACTAAATCCCATGGTCAAGTTAATGTAATTTGCTACAGGGTAACAACATAAAGGGTAGATAACGAAATCAGAATTTAGAACATGCAAGATACTCTAAAAACATTTTTATCTGTGTAACCTGAGGAAAAGAATGCGGACCTTGCATATATGAGAAGGGATCCTAACATAAAGGAGTTCTCAATTGCTCTTAACTTGGGATCTTTCGAATCTGCAGCAAGTATTTACAAATACACAGATCGCCATACAAGGAAACCACATACAGATGAACCGGAATCCATGGAAATCAACTTGATAGCAAAAGAGCTCACCGATGAAGAATGTAGGAGTTGCCACTGGAATACCCTTGGTGTGTGCCAAATAAAAGAGGGTGTATATGTGTGGTAGAAGGCGGTAGCGCCTTCTCAATGCTAATCGACAAACTTCTTCGCACTGTAACAGTAAAGAAAGTTATACTTAGCACCATCGTTCATGATAAATTGATAACAGATTGATGTGAATTAAAACAAAATCATGGCACATGTCAATTGAGGTGACATTGTTTCTAACTAGTGATTGTGTTATTTTGTTTAATAATGTGCATGGATATCTTTCTCCACCAACAGAAATGGAAAGCACAAGTCCTGTAGTTAACGTGCACAAAGAACACTTAATGATTACATCCAGTACGGATGATATTCATGTTGGATCCCTCATGTATCAGCTTGATGGCACGAAGCACCAGCAATTTACTATATCACCCTCAAACTAATCAATATCATAAATTGCTAGATTTTGTTATATGTAAATTTGTAAATCTTGAAAAAACTATACGCAGTGTTTTTCTTTTAATGCAGAGTCAACCCCAAATGAGAGGGAAGCAGAGCAATCAAACAGAATATAGGATTAGTTCTGTTTGTGATAAACTCTAAAGTAACTATGATAAACTACTTGAGACTTGGGAGGATATAACTGAAGTCGTGTATGAAATATAGGATTAGTTCTGTTTATGATAAACTCTGAAGTAACTATGATAAACTACTTGAGAGGATATAACTATAATCGTGTGTGCTGATTCATACTAGTATTGCTAAAATTCTTATCCTTTAGAATCATTGATGATTTGTCAAATGCTACCAACTCAGTCGGTGAAAAAATACAGGATGTATTATATTCTGTCACTCAGGTATAGGGATTTGAGACATTCAAATATAATCACACTTGATCTGAAAGAAGTGTAGCTATCTTTGTAACAGCAGTGCAAACCTCTTCTCCGAAAGACCAAGGCTCATGGTCAGAGGTGCCCTTTTCGGAATGCCCACGGCAGAATGGAAACATAGCACCAACACCCATCCATCTCCCAAAGAGCTTTGGCGTAGCATTTCCAGCAAATCCACCAATATCTGGCCCTGCAAGTGGCTGACCACTAATTCCCTGTAATAAAATTAAATATTAGAAGAATTATTTGAAATGCAAAAGCTATCTGCAGAACCAGTAAATTCAACTTGACTGAAACAACAAATTCTCTCATAGAACCCTACAAATATTTACAACTATGATTCCCTTGTTATATCCAGATATACCCCTGTGATCAACAATGATCAGAAGTCATCAACAGCTATTCATGTTCACGCTAGGCAAACCCCTTTAATGCATTAGTTAGTAACCAAATAAGAAAGTACAAATAGAATGGTTACCATCAGCCCATTATGTGACGGAAGCATTTAGAACTTGATCGATAGTTTGCAAGTCAGACTAAATCCATTTAACCCATAATCATATGTATATGTATAAATAACTCCTGGACAATGTTTACAAGTTGCATTGATATTTTTTAAAAACAAAGCTTACGAAAGAAAGTTATGAAACAATCCCCATCCAGCTCCATTGCATTAATCATCAGGCAGTTAAAAAGAAACTGATTACCAGTTGAAGAACCATAGATATGCTCATATGTAGATGCTCCCAAGTTGATAGATTATCTCCGGTCCATGTTGCTGCATATCTTTGACTACCAACATATCCAGCTCGGGTGAGAACAAATGGACGCTTACTCCTATTAGCTAACATCATGCCTTCATATGTCGATCTCGCCATCAGCATGCCATATACCTATATAAAGAACTGAAACTGGCTAAAGGACTACAGAATTCCTGTTATCAACATAAAGTCATAAATATCCTACCATAAGACACCTGCCCATGATGAACAATTTAGTAAATTAAAAGAGCAGCAAAAGACAGAAAAAATATACATTGTGATAATGTGCATGACTTTGACACCCTCCAAGTTCAGCATCTCCCCTGTGAACATTACTCTCAGGCATGGTCTTTGTTACCGTCTGAAAAAGGATAGATGAGATAAAGATCAAGCAGTTATATGGAAAAATGGAATACAAAAATTTGCTCAACTCTACCTTGAAGACAGCAGGCTCATTCATATCATTCCATATACCATCCACACCATATTCAGTAAAATCTTTAACTAAATTTGACCACCACAAACGAGCTTTTGATTGTGTAAAGTCAGGGAAGACACAAGGCCCAGGCCATACATCCCCTAGAAGCGACCAATAAAACTTGGCAATGTAAGAACCAGATTACATGTTCAATGTGAATGCATATAGAAACTTACCCACAAAAGGCCTTCCATCAGCTGTCTGGGTCCAGATGTCCTTTTCAGTACCACTGTCATGAACAAAATAACCATCTTCTTGTTTGATTCCTGGGTCAAGCATCCAGATTGCTTTGAAACCAGTATCATGAAGATCTTTTACTAATGATTGTGGATTTGAGAAACGTTCCTGAGAATAAATGAGCAGTTAGCTGTTTTAGTCCCCCATATGGGATATAAGGTTAATTCCACTGTCTTTTTTTCTCGATCCAAGTAAAAATTTACATGCATAACATGCTTAAGTCATAAAAGCATACCTTGTCAAAAGTGAAACAACGAAATTCATCCATGTAGTCGATATCCATCCATATGACATCACAAGGTATGCCTTTTTCCCGGAATGTTCTAGCGATCTGACATGTGAATGGGTGAGAAAATAGAAAGGCACGCAACGCAATACTATGGAATATAAGCTATATTGATCATCACAAACAGGATATCTAGGCAGGATTAACATTTTATACAGCTAACGATTATACGAAAGTGCATTAGCTCAATAGATGACTTGCAAAAAGGAAAAGGCTCGCATTGCACATCAAAAGACAGCAATCATGACAGACGCCAGATGGAAAAAAATCACACAGGAAAAAATAATATGATTTCCTCCAGAAACATAGAAAACATGACTGAAAAGCAGTATCAATGAAGTTGGATACAAATATATGTACATATGTGAAAACAAAAAAAATAAAAATAAAAATTGAGGCAAGTATATATAACATAAATGACTAATGACTCACCTCACGAACTCGTGCATCTGAGTCATAGCTCCAACGACATTGCTGATAGCCCAGTGACCACTTTGGGGGCATAAAAACAGTTCCTAGAAAGAAATTTGATGGTCAATTTATTTGCATATAAACACCATATACTTGTGTGTATGCAGCCATAGATGCACATTATATATATTGGAAAATATGCTAAAAGAACTAGAATTTATGTAGGAAGGGTCCATTAGAATATTTCCATATTTGATTGAAATTACAAAAAGCATCATGCAATATAACTGGACATACATGATTACGACCTGGAACACAACCAAACAGCTGTAGTATTGTAACAATGGAATTTTAATAGCACTAGTATACTAAGATTACTATAATTATAGAATATTATAAGAGAATGTCAGAATGATCTTGAGTATGGTATCATAAAACTCATTACACGGAACAAATACTGTCCTTGGACTATACAGATTCCAGGACTACAATAAAGTAGAACTCACATGTCAGCGATATTACCATAGCCTCAAACAAAAATACAGTTACTACTTATCTACATAGTACATTCTGAACTTGAGTGCACGTTTAACTAATATGGCATTTGAGCTTATTCATAGTGAAAAGTGAAAACATATGCAGCTTTAAACTCATCTAGCATGTTAGGCACCATAAAAAATTGGTATACATTCCTCAATATGCTGTTACAAAACTTACCGACCGCACGAGAAAATGATGCCAGAACATCAACTGGTAAGGGCAAAGGACCAAAAGTAATGACAGGAAATGATGATGGAGCACAAAACCTTATACTTGATTCTTTCCGTAAATCAATCTGCTCAAAAGAAAATATATATATATATATATATATATATATATATATATATAGTAAGCTGGCTAAGATTAAAGTTTGCGTCTACACAATACATGTAAACAACTGTACGAGATATATTATGATAACCTCACAACGTCTTGTTGTGTCGGCGAGAACCCCCAGTGCTTCTCCGTCTGGAAGAACAGCTAGAACCCAAGGATGTGACTGGTACAAAGATGTCGTTCCAGAACCATAACCCCAAGCATCTGTGTTCCAGGTAAAAACCTAATACAACAAAATTACTATATCCTTAATGAACTTATACAACAGTTTTGTGAATTTAATCAACTTAACTACTATACCCTTTTCCCAGTACGTTCAAGCTGTCCGCTAACTTCTCCTGTTCCATAGAATGTGGTGCCTGCGGGAAGCTGGAATAAAAAATAGATTTCTATTAAATCAGTAGAAGTGCATACAAATGGACACATTTTACATGGTGATGTTAAGAGATTAGACAAATTATGCCAAATAACTAACCTCGATATTAACAATTTGTTGTCCATGTGCACACTCAAAAGTAGGGATAAATGATGGTTTTCCTTTAGTAGTCAACAAAGGTGTTTCCCTGTTCTTCTGATTGACAAAAGAATGACTCGGAAATGCTGCATTCCTATCATCAGCAGAGCAATCAAAACGAAAAACTCCTTCCTCCAGAATAGGTTCAAAAACCATATCTCCCGATTTCACATCTGAACCTGATGCACTAGCTTGATTTCCACCCATCTTAGACACAACAAAGCTCTCTCCAGTCCGCCTTCTATCAAAACCCTTCTTCCTGCATACAAGAGGGTTCAGACTCAGTTCATCCAAAACAACCTTGGTGATTCTTAACCAATAATTACAGTCGTACTCACACTCTTCCCTCCTTAACATAATGTGCAACTTTAAAGACTAGGAAACAAACTCCTACAGTCCAATTTAAATCAATTCATCCAAAAAAAAGAACACAGCATATTATTCGAATAAAATAAACATTTGTTAGTTCCTTGACTCATGTAATACACCATTTCTTTTATCTTCCGGTACAAAGCTATTATAATAGCATTATCTGTAGCACCACGTGTATAGCAATCATACTCACAGTGTTAGTCATATAATAATAAGTATAATTCATATATATATGCACATATTTCTTTAAACAATCATGGTTTTCGATTCATATTAAATTTACTGCTATTAATTTGTAATAAATATCAGCACTCAAAATGATACAAAACACTAAATCACTAGTCACAGCAGTACAAATATCACTCCAACCAACTACAAACAACTAGTCGTAGCAGTACAGTTTATATTTCGATATGACACAACTCACTAGTATTTACTGGTCATATCAGTAGAAACCACTTGATCACACATAACAAAAGGCTACTACACACTAAGTTCCACCTTCTCATCCGAACTTTAATCTCACTCAAACACAAACCTAAATTAATCACATTTCCTTGAGTAGATCATATCATACATTACCAAACCGATCTTGACACTAATCAAAAACTAACATCACACACACTACCAGAAGCATAACAAAACACTAATCAAATAAGTAAACCACATTTCCTTGAGCGGGTCATATCATATATTACCAAACCAATCACAACACTAACCGCAAACTAACATCACATACACTCCTAAAAGCATAGCAAAACACTAATCAAACAAGGAAATCACATTTCCTTGAGCAGATTATATCATATATTACCAAACTGATCACAACACCAATCGAAAACTAACATCACATACACCGCTAAAAGCATAGCAAAACACTAATCAAATAACTAAACCAAATTTCCTGAGCAGATCATATCATATTTTACCAAACCGAACACGAAACAACTCGAGAACTAACATCACATACACTACTAAAAGCATAACAAATACTAAACCAAATTTCCTTGAGCAGATCATATCATATATTACTAAACCGATCACGAAACTGCTCGAACTCTAATATAGTAATATCGCATACACTCCTAGAAGCATAACAAAACACTAATCAACTAACTAAACCACATTTACTTGAGCAGATCATATCATATATTACCAAACCGATCACGAAACTAATCGAAAACTAACATCGCATACACAGCTAAAAGCATAACGAAACACTACTCAAATAAGTAACTTTCAAGAATAACTCGATTATTAATGATAATGAAGCTTTAATCGTGCTGCTACGAGTGAGTAAAACGAAATTATACCTACGATTCTTCAAAATAAATCGAATATTTAGTGAATTTGATGAATTTATGAAGTTGTAATTTGAAGTTAAAACCCTAGGAATATGATGAGATTTTGAATACGACAAATTTGTACGAGTGCGATTATATACTACTAGTAGTTGTGATGGTTGTGCTGTTGGTGGTGCTTCCATTTATTTTAAGTTTTTTTGGCACGAAATGGAAAGTGCAGAGTGGGGGTGATTTTTTTATTATTTTTTATATTTTTATTGTTTGGATAAATGAAGGTGAATATGGGGTTAATATTAGAATCCAGAGAATACACTTTCGACGTGTTTTTCTATCAGTGATCACGGCCATTCACGGGGTAAATGAGAGGTCAGTTGTAATCAACTCTGGTCCCTAGGGATGGCAACGGGTCGGGTCGGGTCGGATTTCTTGAGATCCAGATCCGATCCATTATATTTCGGGTCGGGTCGGGTCGGGTTCGGGTCCGGGTCTGAAAAATGAAGATCCGGATCCGATCCGTCGGGTTTTTTCGGGTTTCGGTTCGGGTTCGGGTCTAATTCGGGTATTTAAAAAATAAAATTAAATAAAAATTATATATCTATAAAAAAAATGTGATGATTGATTTTTTTTAAATTTAGGAACATAAAAAAGGGTTTTACAACTTTCGTCTAATACAATAAACAGGTGAAACATGTTAACTTAATTGTATACAATCATTCAACTTATCATTTATATTTTATATTTTTATTATATTGAGATTTTTAAATGCACAATAACTGAGAAAAATATTGATGAAATGAATATAAATTCTGTATTGGGCATATAAAATTAAGTAAAATGTTAATATTCATACATAATAATTCATAATATTTCAATATATATACTTTACATTAAACACATAATATATATATATATATATATATATATATATATATATAGGAGTAAGATCCTGGGAGAACTCATACTATCAAGAGAACCGAGAGAACTCATACATCTGCCGTTGATTAAGAATCTTACTATAATTATATTCTGAAATACTCCCTCCGTCCCTTTTTACATGTCCATTTTGCATTTCGAGGAGTCAAATTGACTAATTTTTGACTAAACATTACAAATTATCTACTCATTATTTTTAAAATCTGAAAGTTGCATATTAAAATAAACTAAATATACTTTCTATTGATATAATTTTTATTATTTTTCTCAGTTATTTGATACATGTAAAGTTCAGTCAAAATAAAGTCATTTTGATTGGTCAAAAGTCAAAATGGACATGTAAAAAGGGACGGAGGCAGTAATATCTTTACAAAATCAATCAAATCTAGTGATGTTGGGGGTATTTCTGTACCATCGAAAAACAAGAAATCAATGACAATTTATTACCATATATATTGAGATTCTTATATAATGCTTTCATATCTTCCCTATCTTTAATTTAATGCTTCTATATCTTTCTATGTGTTTTTCATATTCTTCTCTTAAATGAAATATGGAAAACACTTCACAGAATCTTAGTAAAATATCCATTGGTAAAATATTTTCATTCTTTACTAATTCTAGATTACATAAAAGATTTAAAATATTTTACTATTTTTATTTTTTATTATGTTACTAAGATTCTTTTAGGTATTTTATCCGTATTTATTGAGATTCATATTTAATGCTTTCATATTTTCCTTATCTTTGATTTAATGCTTCTGTATCTTCTGTATTTTTTCTCAATTAAAACATAAAATTTATAGATAATGCTCCATATATATCCTTCTCTTAATTGAAATATAAAAAAACACTTAACGGAATCTTAGTAAAATATTTTCATTATTTACTACTTCCAGAATCCCTAGAAGATTTAAAATATTAGAAGACTTTGTACAAAATATTCAAAGATACTTTGTAAAACATTTTCATCATTTATTATTTTACTAAGATTCTCTTAAGTTTTCTATCCATAATAAATATATTTTATTAGGTGTTTCATTTAGCTGGTTATATATAATATACTATGATTTATATCAAACTGCCCACCCTTTTCGTCAAAAAATCTCACCTGACCCACCCAAAAAATTTCGGACTCATGTAAGCCACTATAAACAAAATATATATCATCACTATTCATAGCTCTTTACTTAAACATTTATAAAAAATCAACCGTTTGTTTTTTTATTGCAAAACCACTTCGAGTACTTTGATAATAGTCCCTAGGATTTATCAAAATAATTTGGGAATTCCTAAAGCAACATATCTAGGATGATCATATAACTATATCTATAACTATATATTTTATTTAACTACATGGCTATGTTGCTTTAGAAATTCCCAAATTATTTTAATAAATATCAGGAACTATTATGAAAGTACTCGAAGTGGTTTTGTAGTAAAAGAATAAACGGTTAATTTTTTATAAATAATTAAGTAATTAAAAAGGTATGAATAATGAAGTGGGTAAAATGATATATATTTGGTTTATAGTGGCTTAAATGAGTCCGAAATTTTTTGGGTGGGTCAAGTGAGATTTTTTGACGAAATGGGTGGCCAGTTTGATATAAAACCCTTTTATTATGTGTTCTTTAAAGTAAAATTTAATTTTATAAAACTAATTTTAATGATACATTAATTACGATTCTACTAATTGATGCATTAAATTTTTTATATACGATTCTACTAATTGATGCATTAAAAATACTTTTTCTTTATTATAGAATACTTAATGAATATTGGTAAAAGGCATTTAAACACTTTCGAACATAGTTAATAGATTTTTTTTATTATCTGATTTAACATATTAGAACACCTAGCAAGATTTTTTTAATATAATATTATTGTGTGTGAGACATTTTTAATATTATATTATTAAAATTATAATAAGTGTTCTACCAACAATATAAAAGTTAATATAATTCTGTAAATAACGTGATCAAGTGTAAGTAATAAGTGCATTGAGATTCCACTAAAATTTTTTTGAGTGTCTCGTTAGTTGATCATATTCAACATATAAATTTGTTATGTGTTCTTTTCAAATAAAATAGAATTTATTTGAATATAATTTAGTGGTACATCAACGAAGATTCCACTAAAAAAATTATTAGGTGTTTCATTATTAAATTTATTAGGTGGT